>NC_080089.1:39690469-40306046 GCF_950005125.1 Chionomys nivalis
TGAGAAACAGAGGTCAAGAGAGGGAAAAATTCTAACTAGCTTGCCTGAGCAGGCAAGGCCACTCTTCTAATCTCAAAGAGGCTTAAAATGTCTTCTGGAGGGAATAGGAGAGATGGCCAGGGGGATGAAGGTTCTCTGGCTTTTACAATTCAAAGAGAAATACAGGATGTGCATTAGATAATGGGGTTTATCATCAGTGACATTAATTTTCCATTGACAGCCATGCTTACATATTTCTGTCAGAAACTTTACATATTAGCAACAGAGTGTTGGCTGCTGCCTTTGCGAGGGAGCAAAGGATACACACCGTCTCTGTGCACTCTGTTTTGGTGGAGCTTGGCTGCATCACCCCGGCGAGCTTGCTGGGCAGGTAAAACATACTTCTACATTAGCTCTTTGAAAGTGGAGTGGGACACAACCTCTGCCAGCTATTTTTCTTTTTCTTTTTCTTTTTTTTTTTGTGAACCATTCTATTAATACCAATCAAATCGAGAAAATGATCAAATGAAATTGCATTTTGAGCATCGTAAGCTGTGTAATGTCTATTCTGTTAAATTGGGGCCTATAATTGCTTCTGTCCTGAAAAGATACAACAAAGACAGCAATCATGGCATGTCATTATCCCAGACTAGAAAACCGGCCTTTGCAGGGAGGACTTCAAAGGCTTGTGGCTCTCAAATTGCATTTGGCTGCTATTGTTGGAGCGTAGGCAATCTTGATTAGGTGTTTACACTGAGGTAAGGCGCAGAGCAGAGAGTCTGAGTGCCTGGGTCTAGAGCCATTAAAAAATTGTACATTATGTTCCTTGCTTTGAAGTGCAGGTTTGTAGGGAGGAAGGCAACTCAGATTGAGTACAGCTGAGCTAGACTGCGCTGCTGTTTCTCTCTCAAAGAAACACACCAGGTTCTTAGAGAATCAGACGGTGCTGCAGAAAGCGAAGCCAAGGCTTTGCCCAGGGCCGTGTGACACAGCAGATCTACACAGCACACACAGACACATGCTTCCATAAATGCGCTAATGTCGGACTACGGTCACTGTCGGCTCTGCCCGTGTTGCCCCTTATATCCTGCCTTTTCTACTGTCTGTGTGTCTTCTGCCATGGGGAGCTTCACATGAGCTGAGATGGCTTTGTCATGCCTGTTCCTAGTGGTCACATACTGGCAACTAGCCACATGGCCAAACTGAAAAAGCCGGAGTGTCCGATTAAATACATATTTATTTATTGTATGTATGTGTGTGCACGCGTGTATGTCTGCATGCATGCAGGTGTGATGTGCATGCCACGGTGCATATGTGGAGGTCAGAGAACAACTGGAGGACTTTGTTTTTCACCAGATAGGCCCTGGGTATCAGACTCGTGTTGGCAGCCTTGGCTGCGGGCAGCTCTACCTGCTGAGCCATCTTGCCAGTCCAGTGTCAGATCTGTTTCTAATGTCTTATCACCGCTCAGACAGATCAGCTACTTACACTCCCACTCTGGGCACAATCTCTGGGTATAGAGAGGGTTTCTTTATTCACTTTGCCAATGAGTGCTAAGAAGCATTTATTCCTGCTGTATTCTTAGAATATTTTGCCCTGGGCTGTCCCCATGGCCAGGAAAGGACACCGACTCAGATTCTACTACTGTGAGGTGACTTGCTTCACTGACACTCAGCATAGCAGCTTAAATTATTGAGGGGTTTTGTGTTTTCGGCTGTTAGAGACAACCCACACCAAAAAAAAAAAAAAAAAATTCCATCCTGTAGCCAACCTGTCTCTATTTCTATAGAATACCTGAGAGCATGTGTGCTCTGTTCAAACTGGATGCTGGGTCCTGTGGACATGTATGTACACACACACACACACACCACACACACGCCACACACACACGTGTTTCTTTTCAGGAGAAGACAGATTCTGGAGCTGTTAAGATTCCCAAAGTGATGATTGTCTCCTACTTAAAAACACTTTCTTACTTTCCCATCACCCATAATCTTCCCAGGCCTGTAAGGCCTGCACCTTGGGCTCCCAGGCTCTTCTTCATCCTGGGATCCTTGCTCCTTTCCTAACACTGATGTTTGCATGGACTGTTACTCTCTGGGTCCATGTGAAGGCCGTTCTCCGCTTAGACACTACACTTCATGCCACTCTCCGTATTTATTGATCTTACTTAGGATTGAACCCGCATGCTAGGAAAGCTAGCTAGATCCTTCCCCTCCAAATCACTTCTTTTTTAAAACAGGTTCTCATGAAGTTAGCCGGCCTAGCTTTGAACTCAGCATCCTCTTGCCTCAGCTTCAGGAGTAGCTAGGATCACAGGCCTGTACCATCCTAGTTAGAGTATCAGGTTTGGTACAAATGTAACTTCCTTTAGGAAGTCTTCCTTGGTTCCCGAAGGAGGCAGCCATAGACACACTTTGTTTTTCCTTTTCTAATAAGCCCCACCCTGTCTGTAGTTTGTGTTTCTTTCCACTTTGTCTTCGTCAGGGTTAGCATTGCTGCGATGAACACCATGACCAGAAGCAACCTGGGGAGGAGAGGGCTTATTTGGCTTACATTTCAGGTAACACCCCATCACTCTAGGGAAGTCAGGGCAGGAACTCAAACAAGGCAGGATCCTGGAGGCAGGAGCTGATGCACAGACCATGATGGGGAGCTGCTTACTGGCTCATTCCCCATGACTTGCTCAGTCTGTTTTCCTATAAAGCCCAGGACCACCAGTCTACAGATGGCTCACCCACAATGGGTTGGGTCCTCCCCCATCAGTCATTAAGATGCCTACAGCTGGATCTTATGGAAGCATTTTCTCAGTTGAGGTTCCCTCCTCTCAGATGGTTCTAGCTTGTGCCAGTCCACCCTTCTTTACTGAAGTTTATGATGGCAGAACAGAGGAGCTGTGTGCAGGGCTGCTATGCTGGGCAGTACAGAGCACTACACATCTGGACTTCCCAGTAGCTCTGAATGTGCCTGGCATACAGATGTTCAACAAACACGACTGGACGATGAATTCAAGCCATGTTGTTCCCTGAGCTCTTCCATCTTCATCAGAATGGATATAATCACCTCTCTTTTTACACAGACTCCATATCTGCGGGTTCAGCCAGGGCCTAGGGCATGGCTCAGCCATAGAGCGCTTCCCTAGCATGCCTGAGTTCCTGAGTTCAATCCCTGGTACCACAAAGAAAAAACCCAAACCAAACAACCAACAAAACCAAACCAAACCAAACAAGTATCCAACTGGCTATATGTTAGGCATTTTTGAAAACCACACCAGTAGTGAGCATGTGTAGACTCAACCCCATCAGTCCTAGACTATGGAGCAATAGCTATTGACATAACTGTGAGGTCTCAACATACGCCACAGCTGAGAGTCCACATGAGGCTGTATGTAGGGTTCACACAAATACCAAACCGTTTAATCCAGGGACTTGAGCTCATCAGATTTCAGTGTCTGAGAAGAATCCACCAACTGTCAATGGGCAGTTAAATCTACTTAATTATCCAGACAGGTTTGTGTTTTCTATCAAATCCAGACAGTAAACTGCCAATAAAACGGGGTGGAAACCAGGGCCTCATCTTCCATCCCACTCTTGCTCACTGTGCCCCAGGGCTGCTAGCCCTTCAGCCCCCCAGCTTCTCATTTTATTCCCTCTCCTGGGAATCATCTTCCCTGAATATTTGTGTGGTTTACTTTCTCATGGCTTCCATATCCTCAGAGAGACAATGCCATACAACCTAGTTTAAATTGGGAGTCTCCCTCCCCCACTATGACAAAGCTTCTGATACTCCATTGATCTCTCCCTATTCCTATGACTGTATCTCTTGCCCACCCTCCTATAAACACAGTCAATCTCTACCTCCCTCATTGCCTTCCCCCTCCCTTCTTTTCTCTTTCATCCTCTTCACCACAAGAGAACAGGGAGAGAATTTTCTACTCAAAAGTTTTGGACTTGGGGCCATTTCAGACTTGGGGCTCAGGATTGGTGATTCTCAGTCCATGGACCATTTTCCACTGAGTTCTAACTGTTTACATGTGTTCCCCCCCCCCCATTCCTAAGCTGTCAGGAGGAGGCACACAGGCAGTAGCATGACATGGCAGCTTGGGTCATTTAACACAAAAGACAAAAATGTCATTCACATGGCTTCTGACTTTGAGTCAAGTTGGTCCAATATGCCCTGTGTAAGACAGCACAGAATTATCTAAAGTGATGGGTACATTTTTGAATGCTTAGAAGAGACTAATCCTTAAAAATGACTAATTGTGTTAAATCTCTAGTTTTCAGCAGGGTGTGTATAAGCTAGGTGGCAAGTTTCCCTCTGTATGGGTCCCTCTTGAGTCCCGTGGATTAATGAAGTGTCGCTCTACAGTGCTGCGTGGTGCCCACCAGAAGGGTGCCTCAGAAATGGCTCATATCGGAAAAACTATAAAGTTCAATTGGAACTACGTAGTCATAAGTAAGTGCTCTTGTGTTGGTGTAGGACAAAATAAGAAAATCTATCCGTCAATCAATGAGCAGTCCTGGAGTCCCAGCTGGGCAGAAGAGTAATTTCTGCAAGAGCTATGGCATCAGATCTCAGAGGCAGAACTAGACTGGAACATTCTGTAAGAGAGGAGTCCGTGTTTCCAACCAAATACACGTATAGAAAGATGATCACGACTTAAGTAAGATGACACTAAATCCGACAGATAACTTGGAGCTCCTCTTAACTTAAGGCCGTGGAGAAGGAGAGCAAGTCGTCACTGGGTAGTGGTCTCATCACTAGAAAACTAAATTCAAACCAAGCATTCAGTAATGAATACACCACACAGGCCGACGTGACATTTGGAGCTTCCACATATAGAATGCCACTTGAACGTTCCAACGTTCCTGAATCTGCAGAAGAAAGCAAACCTTTGTACTTTTGAGATAGGTCTCATGTAGGCCAGTGTATCTGAGGATGACCTTGAACTCTTGACTGCTTCTGCCTCCCAAGTGCTGGGATGACAAGTGTGTACCCCATGCTGGGTTTATACAGCACCGGGGATCAGAACCTGAGCTTTGCACATTCTCGTAAGCACTCCGCTAACTGAGCTACAGCCCCAGTCCCAGAAAGCAAACATTTGCAACCTCCCTTTAACCCGAAAATAAAGCCCAGCTTGCTTTTGTGATTTTCCAAAGGCAACAACGAATGGATCTAAAAGTAAAGGAGCGTGGGGCAGTGGGACGGCTCAGCAGGTACAGGGGCTTGCCGCCAAGCCTGACGACCTGAGTTCTAGCCTCAGAATCGACAGTAGGAGAGAATTGGCTCCTGAAAGTTGTCCTTTGGCCTCTGCATTATGTGCTCCATTATGCACATGCTTGTATGTACATACATATGCAAAGGCACACAAAATCAAACAATAAATATGGCAAAAATAACAGAGCCCCAAATCACACCTTCCGATTTCAAGTTACATCATTTAATTCAATAGACACCTACCTTCTCTCTTTCTCTCCTCATCTTTCTCCCAAATTTTAGACAAAAGAGATAGTATTTAAAAATTACATTTCTTCCCAGCGTGGTGGTGATTCACACCTTTAATTCTAGGTCTTGGGAGGCAGAGACAAGTGGATTTGTGCGTTTGAGGCCAACCTGATCTACAAAACAAGTTTCTGGACAGGACTGTTATCACAGAGGAAACCCTGTCTCCAAACACAAATATTTAGTTACTGCTTTCTATATGCCAGGGCTGAATTGGTCCATGACCTCGAGGAGTCTACAGTCATGAAAACACACATGCACACACACACACATGCAGACACACACACTCTCACATGCACACACACATGCACACGAACAGAAAATGGTGCAATGCAGCTCTCTGGGTACCATGACAGATATTCAGGTATGAGGCAGGAAGAGGGAGTGTGGGTGTTCAGGTGAGTTCTTCACGGGTAGAGTATCTGAGTGGAGTCTACAAAGGAAGGCAAGCTTTCCCAAGCAAAGGTGCCAGGAAAGATTAGTCTATGAACAGGGAACAAGGGATGTCCAGAAGACACACCAGGTCTGGGGGCAGTGAAACCAGCGGACAGCTGGACTGCTAGATGCAGTAGGGGTAGGGGAAGGATGGGAAACAAAGAGACCAAGGGACAGGAGGGCCCAGGTCAGCAAGGGCTTTTCATACCCTCAGAGTTTGAATTTTGTCTTCAAGATTCTAGAGACCAGCAGCAGTGATGGACACTTTAAATCTCAGCAGCTGGGAGGCTGAGACAGGTGGATCTCTGAGTTCGAGGCCAGCAGGGCTGTACAGTGAGACCTCAAACCAAACCAACCAACCAACCAACCAAAAATATAATAGTGAAATAATCAGAACTGTAGCCAAGCAGACTTCTGGAGAGGTCAGATCTGAGGAGGGGAAATGCTGAGAGAATTCTGGCACAAAATTATAACTTAAAATTAAAGCATTAAATACTGTGCACACGACCCAAAGTTATTCATAAGGTCCTTATTTTAAGTCCAAAGTTCAGGTATTCAAAGCAATTATTAAAGAAAGTGCTGGTAGGTGGATATAAGATCACAAGGTTGACAGGCTAGTGGGATGGCTCGGGGGTAAGGAGGTTGTGACCAAGATTGGCAACCTGAGTTCTTTTCCTGGGACCCACATGGTAGAGGAAGAGAATCAAGTTCCACAAGTTGTTCTCTGACCTCCACACGATGCAGCGGCATGCATATGTCTAAGGAACAAACAAACACTTGAATAAATGCAATAAAAGTGGCAGTGTTCTGTAATCCACGGGCAGAGTTTGCTTGACTGGGGATAGAGAATCAACTAAGTGTCACACACTTGCCCTGAGTATGGGTGTCTTGCTCAAGGCCAGTTGTCTGGATGGAGTAAATGGGGGGGTACACCCCCCTTCCTGGACAGCATAAAGTGAGCTTCTCTGCACTGCCACAGCCTCCCACCATGATGACAGGAACCTTGGTTCCATACAAACCTTCTTTCCCCTGGGCTGATTTTCTCTCGGGCATTTTGTTACACCACCCCCACCAGCAACAATTGTGACTCAGATGATCTCCTCTGTAGGTTGTCTATGATGACGTCACATCATCCTCAGGCACACCAGGCATGTCCTATAGTGTCCTTGTGCCACCTGAGGGTCTATCTCCTTACTTATAGGCACTGTCACCGGGGATAGGAGAAGACCATTTAGAAGGGCCTATCCACGGCAAAAGGAATGTGCAAACACGTATACACAAGTACACACATGCATGCATGTATACACATTTGTGCACATGTGCGTGCAAGTCAGAATGAATTACCTTGGATGTGTCCTTTCTCAGGCATCATCTACTTTAAATTTTTTTTTTTTTTTTTTTTAAAGACAGGGTCTCACAATGGCGTGGAGGTCACCAATTAGGCTAAGCTGAGTGGCCAGTGAGCTCCAGGACCCATCTCCCAGCACACACTACCATCGTTAGTTTCCCTGTCACATGCAGGGGTTCTGGGGGTCAAACTCGGCTCCTTGTGCTTGCTGACTGAATTACCCCCAGCTCTAATAGCCCCCTTTACTGCTGGTCTGCCGTATGTATAAATATCTCAAACAGCGTGCCAACCCAGAACTTGACCCCGTGTATAAGCATGGTAAGGGTTCGAGGGACCACTTGTTTGAACACCCGGCAAACAACATACTTAGACCCACGATTCTCTGACTTCCCAACCAATATTTTACTTCTCTTTCCTTCCCTATATCGTATTTTTTGTCACGCAGGGTGCTACTGCCAACACCCTTTCCAGATTTCTGATCTGCTTGTCTTTCATCCATCCCTTCAGGGCTTGGCTCAAATGATGGCTCTCCAGCAAATACAGCTTGTTCAGCTTTCTGTGAGATGGTACCTGATTCTTGTCTGTGTAACACGGGTGGAAAGCAGGCTAGAGAGATGGGCGTTCTCTGTTTCTTATTTTCTGCTGCTTGCCTAGTACAGAGAAGAGAACCTAGGGCATGGCTGGTGCTCAGTGAAGACTTGCTGACTGATTGGCCTACTGCTGGTCCATAGACCTGGGCAGTGGCTTTTGTTTATGCCTTTACATGGTTCTGAGGACTGCGGACAATGGAATAACCCTTCTGTATTTACAGTTGTGAAATACCTGTAATTTCTTTTCAAGATACTAATAGGAAAGGGCCAACTCACACTGATGAGGCACTTACAGCTCCCCTGAACTCAGGCTAGACCTCCCCTTCGTCTTCAAAGTCAAGATAGAAGGGCAGCTCATTTCAGAACACAGTTTCCTTTAGTGCTAGGTCATCAATTTGACTCAGATGCTAATGAGTCCAACAAATGCCAGTGGTCACCAGCAGAGCGGTGGCCAGACGGTGATGCTCAAGTGCCCTCTAGTGTGCGCTGCCTTTCACATCAGTTCCTGGCATCACACCCTGTGCTTAAAGTCTTATTGAAAGTGTGTGTGCAGGTGCCTTTAATCCCAACACTCAGCAGGGGCATCTCTGAGTTCGAGGCCAGCCTGCTCTGTAGAGCGAGTTCCAGAGCAGCCAGGGCTGCACGATAGAGAAACCCCATGTTAAAAAACCAGAAAAGAAAGGAAGGAAGGAAGTGTGCAGTAATGTGTAACCAACAGTTCTATGGGGACGCTGCAGCCAAGGCCAATGGCTCCATTCTGAATTGCGTGCAGGCAACAACAACCAAAAAGCAACGTAGGTGACTGTATGCCGCTACAAGGAGAGACCTCAGTTGGGGTTATTACAAAGTTGATACTGCAAATGACCCCCATCCCCCCTTTTTGGTTTAGGATCACATGTTTCCCAGGTTGATATCCAGGGATGCCATGTAGCTAATGACAACCTTGAATTCGATACTTCTGCCTCCACCTTCCATGTGCTAGGATGGATAATACGTGTGTGCGATCATGCCTGGTCGATATGGTGCCAGGGTCGTATGCAAGCTAAGCAAGCACTTTACCATCTGGTCCACAGCCCCAGCCTACCCTGATCCACATTTGTTCCTATTTTTTACTTAGTTTTTTAAAAAGTTATAATAATAATCTTATATACAAGTATGGTTAAAAAACAATAGATACAGCCAGATGTGGTGGTATCTATTCCAGTACTCCAGAGGCAGAGACAGGTGGATCTCTATGAGTTCCAGGTCAGCGAGGGCTAGGTTGTGAGACCCTGCCTCAAAACAAACGGTGAGAGAAAGAAAAAGAAAAACCCACAGGCATAAAAAGGCATAAGGTGGAAAGCTATGCCAATCACCCCCCACTCCTTTCAGTTAATCACCAATGTGGTGTTCCATTGTTTCACTATATAGCCCAGTCTAGACCTAACATTTATAGTCTTCCTGCCTCAATTTCCCCATGTGCAGAAGATTACAACTTGACATGTATTTTTATTCCTCCTCTTTTGTTTTTTTTAAAAACTATATCTGCATGTTTCACTCCTTAAATTTCTCTTCCTGTTGAATCCCGTTAAGCTGACCAAAGCGTTTCAGAATGAAACAGCCACAGTGTGCCCTACCGTAACTTCCTTCCTAGCCCCTCCAAAATGACGGCTATTTGGGTCCTTTCTGATCTTTTGATATCACAAACAAGGCTGATATGAATCATCCTGCACAGCCACGTTTTCAAGAGTGCACACACCTATCTCGAACACATTCCTAAGAGTGGAGTATACCAGGCCAAATGAAAATATTAATTATGAAATCGTATGCCGCGCTGCCTGTGACTCAGGCTCTAACCGAAGCCTGTGCTGTACAGCAGCCTGCTCATTTGATATTCTCAACAACCCTACGAGGAAAAGACTGTTATTATCTCCTTTATACATGAGAAAGCTGTGGCACAAAGAGGTTTAATAGCCTGCACAAGGTCACACGGCCAGCACGGGGCAGAGCTCAGCAGCGTGGCTGCTCTTAGGCACTGTGCTCTAGCTTCTCTGGGAGTGCAATTGTATTTTACCCAGACACAAACTGCCCTTTATTCTGGTTATGCCCAGTTCTTCTCTTCCTGGCATTACTGTACATTTTCATCAACAGGTGAAAATGCTTATTAGTTATAAGTGGCAATGAATTTCAACGTCGTATTAATTTGCTCCTCTTTTATAGTGACAGATCCTGAGTCTGTCCACACGTACTCAGTAGCCACCTCTGCTAATTTCTCTGGGACTTGTCTATCCTAGCTTTTCTGTATGTTTCTGCAGTGACTTTAGTCTCTCTTATTGACACAGAGGAGAATGTCTATCTGTATTAGAGATAGAGTTTTACCTGTGGTATAAATTAGGGATATTTTTCCTAGTTTATTTCTCATATTTTCATGTTGTTTATAGTTTCCTCTGATAGATATTTTTAATATACACAAAACCAAATTATTAATCCCTAGGATATCTATATTTTTAAATATTTCTGAGTCCTAAGAGGATCTATCTGCCTATGTTTTTTTCCTACTGTTTTTGATGGTTTAACTTTAATAAAACATTTGACCTATTTGGACAGTTTTCTCTGTCATTTACTGCACATTTTGGAAGCTGCTTGATTGTATTCCCTGCCTACTCAAGTAATATTATCTCCCTTTCCAGGCCTTCAATGGGGTTGAAAACTAGAGAGTCATAGTTACCTTCCTCTTATGACTTAGCCAAGCCCCCCGCCCCCGACCTCTCTCTCAAGACAGGGTTTCTCTGTAGCTTTAGAGCCTATCCTGGAACTAGCCCTTGTAGACCAGGCTGGCCTTGAACTCACAGAGATCTGCCTGCCTCTGCCTCCCGAGTGCTGGAATTAAAGGCATGTGCCACCATTGCCCGGCAGCCAAGCCATTTCTAATACAAGACATAGACTCCTTAGGATAAAATAATTATTGAAACATTTAGCATATTTTCTTGGTTAATATTGTTTATGCTGGTTGTAATTCTAATTTTTATTCTTGATATCTGTTCTTATTGTATATAGTTTTGTATTGGGTTTGGAACTCTCTTATTTAGACAAAAGGGAAAAGTGATGGGGAACCTCCTGCAGCCAATGGCCTTTGAGAGGCTGGACCAGGTATGGCCTTTGAGAGGCTGGACCAGGTATGGCCTTTGAGATGCTGGACCAGGTTGTGCATGGCCTTAGGTACCAAAAAGGTGCATGCTTGCACACTGGCTCTCTCTCCTCTCCTGCCTGGATGCTGGATTTGGTTTCTGTTCCCCATTTGGGCAGATGACTGTGATCTGTGAGTTCCCCTTAAATAAAGAACCCATTCTTATACTTAATTCTGAGTTAGTGTGAGATTAATTTATTTGCATTCTCCTTCAGCAAGACACTGACTCAAAACAGAAAGCAATATAGCAGTGAAAAATATTATCCTAGGCTGGGAGAGATGACTAGCAAAAGTCATCTCAACTCTTGAATTCATTTATTTATTTATTGGTTTTTCGAGACAGGGTTTCTCTGTAGCTTTGGTGCCCGTCCCGGAACTAGCTCATGTAGACCAGGCTGGCCTCAAACTCCCAGAGATCTGCCTGACTCTGCCTCCTGAGTGCTGGGATTAAAGGCATGCGCCACCACTGCCCGGCTTCATTTATATTCTTAAGTAAGCTATCAAGTGAAATGGAAATTTCACTTGTTTTCTGAAACAGAAAGTATGTTTACATTTAAAACAGTAAAAATATGTTGAGAACTAATTAAGTCTAGCTGTTTTGATAATTCAGTTGAGTCTTCTGTGCCCATTCCTGTGTTTTATTGTTAGTTACAAAGACAAAGACGTCACATACTCCTAATCCTTGGAAGGGTCTCCACCCTCATAGGTAATGAATTCCAAGCTGTTCTCCAATAGGAGTGTTTGATTACTCATCAGCCAAGCTCTTTACTTGAGTCTATAGTATATAGAGCAATATTCACTAGGAGGTGAGCTGAAAGGGTCCTTATTACATTTATTTGTAACAGTATTTCTTTCTCTTCTTCTTGTGTATGTGAATGTATGTGTGTGGTATGTAAAGGTGTTTGTATATGTGCGTTTCAGACAAGGTCTTGCTACATAGTCCAGGCTAGCCTCATACTTGTCATCCTCCAGCCTCAGTGTCCTGAATGAATCTACATGTGTGCACCACTGTGCCTGTCTTCCAATAGGCACATCATTCGGGAACTAACTTATCCTCAAAATGATCAGATGAGGAAAAGACGGCACTCACAATTCCATACTAGGACATGCTGCCCCGCCCCCCGCTGCCACCTCCTCTGCTGCCGCCTTCTCCCTCCTCCTGCCTCCTCTTGTTTTTCATCCTCTTTTCTTCCGTGTGTGTGCGCGCGCGTGTGTGCATGAGTGCGTGCGTGCCTCTGTGTGTGTGTGTGTATGTGTGTGGTGTATGGGTGTAGGTGTACATATGTATGTATGTATGTGGTTTTTTTCTAATTTTCTAATTTTACACATGGAGGTTCTAAGCTATAACCATTTCATACCACTTGTACAGGACACTGAGGGACAGAGCAGTGATTATAATTGGGAACTGGCAAGATATAGAGTCATTTGAATAGTTAAAAAGAAAAATCTTCCGTGTCCCAATACCCAGCACCCAGTACCTACACAGAACCTGGGTGTAGAATCACTTTCTATTCAAGCTGTGGTTCTAGCGGTGAATGTGTCGTGTGACTTCCAATGTGCTGGGGCCCTTTGGAAAGTGAGACCAAAGACAAGCAATACAGGGAATTAAACCCTCAGCCCTGCACTTCATCAAATGGAACACCCAGAAGAAATAAATTCCAAGACACATACATGGGGTACAGACATACATGCAGACAAAACACTCCTTCCCATAAAATAAACATTTAAAAGAATTTCATGGGTCTTTGAATGGAGACATTTTAGATATATATAGTCATTGAATTGTAGCATTTACAGCACTGTAAACCGCAGGTGTGTTTTATTTAGCTCTTAAGAACTTATAGAGTTATAACATTCATTCTACAAGGAGCGGCAGGGCTAGCAAGGTGGCACAGCTGGTAAAGACACTTACCGCCAAGCCTGGTGACCTGAGGTGGATCCTTGGCATCCACAAGGTAGAAAAAAAGAAGTGATTCCCACAAGCTAACCTCACCCACAGCCACATACATACATATGTACACCTACACCCATACACCACACACACACACACACACACACACACACAGGCACTCATGCACTCATGCACTCATGCACGCGCGCGCACACACACACACACAAGAAAAGAGGACAAAAAAGAACAGGAGGCAGGAGGAGGGAGAAGGCAGCAGCAGAGGAAGTGACAGCGTGGGGGGGGGGCAGCATGTCCTAGTATGGAAGCTTTTACTTTACCAAGGCAAGTGGTTACTATGGTATCATTGTCCAGAAGGAAGAGACATCCTGCCATTTCAAACAAACGCAAATCCCGGGGCAACTTAGAAGGGATGCTTCAGCAGGGGCTACACACCTGTTCAAGGCGGGTCTCTCCTCTTCTTTTATTATGAAGTTGAAGGTAAGAGTCTGGTTTAGGAGTCGGTAATCCCAAAGTCAGCTTGTTTTTTTCCACAAAATATTGTTTCGACTTCTTTCTCCGGGGCCCCCGTGATCCCGGCAGGAAAACTTCGTTGTGTGAACTTGAGCTCTTCAGGTACTGGGAGAGGTTGCTGGACTTCTCCTCCTGGTCACTGTCACTTAGTTCCGAAAGGGACTCATTTTGACGGGTGCCACACTCATATTTTGGGCTTAGGAACTCACTTCCAAGTAAGGAGACTTCACTCTGAGGGCTCCTCTTCCCTTTGCTGTTTTCTGCAGAGAGTCCCATTGATGGCTCCCTGGAAGGGTAGAGTGGGGCCAGAGGCAGGCTTTCTGAAGAGCTGTCAGCAGACCCTGGCAAGGCCTCCATAGCCAATGGCTGCACCTCCTCTCTCTTATCCTTCCAATTAGGATCATATCGGAGGTCTGAATATTTGTCTTCTACATGACGCTGGCTGTCAAAAGCAGAAAAGAAACAAGGTGTCCTTAATTATGGTGAATTTCCCCAGGGGCTTACCCTAAAGGGACAGTCCCTAACTGAGAAAGGCCCACTATAAAGTTCACAAAATAATAAATAAATGAACTTACTCACTTTATTTACTTTATAGTTTTTATTCAAAGTCAACCTCAGCTTCTGTCCTCTAATTTCCCTATCACTATCTAGATGGTGAAGGTGCCTCGAAGACTCAAATTAGAACCACAGAAGAGGTCTAATTACCCAAGCTCATTGAAATCTGCCGCAAAAGCGGACACCACCTAAATCCTAAAAGCAGGAAAGCGGACGCAAACGAAACACCTGCAATGTTAAGGCAGCGTGCCTCTACAGTTCAAAGAGTCTTATTACTCAAGCATCGCCACGATCTGGTGTGTCCTGCGGAAGACAGAAGTACAGTTCACACTGGCCAGCGGGCTTGTAGTTCAGTTTGTCCCCAGCATTAGGCATGGCCGAGCCCCCTGGTAGTCCCAGCACTGAAAGATGGTGGTGGTGGGAGAATCAGAAATTCAAGGTCATCCTTGGCTAAAAGGTGGATTGAAGGTGAAGCTGGGCAAAAACCCTGTCAAAAAAAAAAAAAAAAAAGGAAGGAGAGGGGGGTGGAGGAAGGGAAAGAAAGAAAGAATGAATGAAAAAAAGAAAGAAAGAAAGAGAAACTCAACAAATTACTTTAGCTGGTTATATACACATTTGGATATTTCTCTCTAGCACCTAGTATTGCCTTGAATTTCTCCCCTCAGGAGGAAAGCCAGGTTTTTATTTCAATTGAATGTCTACACAGGCTCATCTTTGTTCCCAGGAATTGTGGGTTTCCCTTCCTCTTATCCATAGATTTTTACCAAATGTTCCACAGAAAAATCCACCAGGCTTAGACTCAGACTGTGACTTAGAGTGTCTTGGTTGTCAGGGGCACGCACACAAGCCTCAGAGGACAGGTCAGCCTGGGCCTCAAGTTCTAGGACAGTCTCATGTAGTTAAGGTTAAGCACGTGGTCCTGTCTGAAGGAAGTAAACCAGACCCCAAATAAAGTCTTCCCTTCTGCCCGTGGCAGTCTCAATTTGTAAAGTAGCTCTCTAGTCTTAACTGAAAAAGAGAAAAAAAAAAGAAAGCTGGTAATATGGCATATTTAATGGCCTCTTTGATCTTCAGAAGCTAAATGGGAGAGATTTTTTCCTTGCTGAGGACAGTGGATGCAATCCTCTAATCAAAAAGAAAATGTAAATCACCCAGCTTTCTATGCTATTTGATATTCCCGTTTACAGAGGACATAATTTTATGCTGGGTAAACAAACTAATGGTCTCTATAATGCTAATTTGCCCATCTTAATGTGGACCTAGATTTCTTTGATTCGATGTAAAGCAAAAACTGGACAAGAAGCCGACACTCATCAGCTTTACGAAGTTGTCATTGCGAGTTTTTCAGCTGTCCTAAGAAGGTGGGAAACCTTTGGATGCAGGCAGCATTTCCTTTTCCTAGGTGGGCTCTTCTCCAGCAAAACTGCAGGGAGAGAATGGTCCATCTCTCAGGAAATGAGCTCTCCCACACTGACACCACAAGACGGCCTGTCAGGGCCATGATGGGTCAGTCCCTCCTGCGGCTTGTCTGCCCTAAAAACTAATGTATTTGGCCACTGGGCCTTTGGCCTTTCATTTTCGAAGGGGGTTTGTCTCAAATGGGACTGTTGTATTTCTTCCACTTCTCAAGGCTGACTGAAGATTCCAGGAAGCTGTTATCTTAAATGTGCTGTACACTCTCGTTAACTGCTCACTGTGATGGTGTTCTCGACTAGCTAAGGTCCTGGGCATCAGGGACTGTGGTAGGCCTTCCTTTCCTAATCTCTGCCTTAGTACAGGGCAGTGTTCTAGAACATACAAGCTAAAGGCCTCTAGAATAAATAACTGGATCTCCATAAATACCCCAACATAAGCACAGCGGTTGATATTTATTTTTTAAAAAGTAGCAACATAATTAAAATCTTAACATTATGATGCTTCTTGCACTAGGGCAAATTAGTGGGTGATTTTAGGGTTTATCTCACACTGAGTGACCTAAGGTTCAATTGCAGCTGTTTACACGGAGAAGGCTCAATTATTATCTTCAAGCAGATACAACTTTAAACAAACAAAAGCTGTACTTCCACATCTGTGTTATTCATTAGTTCACTGCTGAGTTTGACAAGTGTTTCCTGAGCACCTACTAAGCTGGGGAGACATGTGTCTAAGTAGCACAGTATCAGGGAAACAAAGAAACCAGCAATGAACACTGTAGAGTGACGCCTGCTTTGGTGGCGACCACGGGACCACCTGGCTTCAGGAGGGACCATGCCTGCTTCTCAAGAGGTTGGGGAGAATTTTCTGCAGGAAGCCATGGCTTCGACCTAAGGCTGAGGAAATGATGCAAGGACCTCATGACTCTGGAAGAATTTGAGCTTAGCTAAATTATCTGAGTGATTAATTACCGACAGAAGACTAGTAGCCAATTAGGGACAGCAAAGGGATGAGCTTCAGGTCAGCCTCACACACACACTCTTTTTTTAAAAAAAAAAAAAATTTATTTATTATGTATATAATATTCTGTCTGTGTGTATGCCTGCAGGCCAGAAGAGGGCACCAGACTCCATTACAGATGGTTGTAAGCCACCATGTGGTTGCTGGGAATTGAACTCAGGACCTTTGAAAGAGCAGGCAATGCTCTTAACCTCTGAGCCATTTCTCCAGCCCCCCCCCCCCACCTCTTTTGAAGACAGTTTTGAACAGTCTTCTTGGTGACCAAACGGGGCATCGCTGGGCTGGAGGGATGATGACTCAGTGGCTAAGAGCACTTGTTGCTCCTACAGAGGACCTGGGGTTCAGTTTCTAGGACCCACATGATGGCTTATAATCATCTAGAGTCAACGGTGACCCATATTCAATTGTTCAATAATATCTCCAAATCCACTCCAGTCTTGCTATCCTGTGAACCTAAGATACTGGGTAACTTTTTCCCCCCAAGGCAGTTGCTATAGATAGGGTTTTATACGCACCAGAGAGCCCCACGTGTGGACGGTTTGGTCTCCAGTTTGTGACAGTACTGGGAAGTGTTTGAACCTTTAGGAGATGGAGCCTCATGGGGACGCTAAGTCAGGAGCTGTGCCCTTGGGCTACTAGAACTTGCTCTCTCTTTGCTTCTTGGAATCCACGGGGTGAACAGACTCCTCTCACAAGTGCTCCTGCCTCGATATTGACACAGGCCTAAGGAAACAGGGTCAAAGAGCTATGGGAGTTTGAGTCCAGAGATGGCTCCTCCTTTCAAGGTGTTTATTTCTAGCATCTCATCACGGTCACGGTAAGATAACACAGGGCCTTCGATATTTTTTTTACCTTGTGATTACATGGGAAACACTGGATCAGTCCAACTGCTCACGGCACTGAACATCAAACAGTGATGGCAGACGGCCACCTGTGTGCATGCCGCCTTCTTTCTTTGCACAGTGATGTGGCGTCTACTGGTTCTGGGAGATGCTACAGTGGATTGTACAAGGAACTAGATCTAGAACAGAATCACCGGCCCTTAACTTCTGGTGCCACTGATCGCTTTGTGAGTGATTATTTAATGTCTGTGCAGGCACAGAGTAAGGATGGAGCAAACAGTAGCCCAGAGAGCACAGCAATGAGCTCTGTCTGGGTTTTGCTCACTGCCAACTGCACTCAGTCTCCAGGACATAGCACAGTTGTGTACTACGCTTCCTGCTGATGGAGCTCAAGGGATCATTGTCTCCCCAAGGGCTTAAGATATTTTAAGGGCACGAGGCTCTAAGTGGTGCCCTAGTGGCCTGAAAGACATAACACCCATTAAAATTGGATTTTTAGTCAAAACTTAGGTTCTGTGGGAAATGTCTGAACCATAATTTAGAAAATGGGTTTAAGAAATATCAGTGAATCCACATGACGAAATATTTTAACAACCACTAAAACTTGGTAAGGGAGATACAAGTAATAGAATTAGATTGTTCTGTACCTTCCAGAAAACTCATAACCTGGGGGCCCTAATGCATTGCCTTTTTTTTTTTTTAAAAAAAGAAATGGCAGCTTGGAAGATCATCGTACCTACAGAGCTCCATGTTTTAAGCAGAAACTAGACAATATGGAAGGGGCTGGGGACAAACGAGAAGAAACTGGGTTGCTGAGAAACATGCTTCTCAATCAACTGTCAGAAGGGAAGCACCGGGAAAAGCGTGGACTATACAGAACCAAAACCAAAACAGCCATGGTTCCCATGAAAGCTTTAAGGACTCAGTGCCATCGACACCCTCAATTGTTGTCTCCAAACAGCCCCTTCGCCCTTTCAAATAGAAGACACGGTGAAACTGATGGGGGGCTTTATGTTATTATTATTATTTTTATTTTTTTTCAAAAGCATGTGCATGAAAACCTGCAATGCTTCCCAGAAATAAATCGAATTGTTGAAACAGAACATGATACTAAAGGACCCCATTGTCCTGCACTCGTGTGCTAAGAAGCCCGATTGTGTTCTGCAGTCTGGGTCAACACACAGGGACAAAATGAGTGTGAAGTGCTCTTTCATGGGCCATCATCTGCACACAAAACAGGCTCCTCTTCCCCTCCTCACCCGATTGGAAGGTCACACAGACAATGAGAACTCAACTCCTTTGTTACCCTTCAGACAACAGATGTCGGGGCTCCTCTTCAGAGGCTCGGGTTAGAAATAGATGCAGAGAGGAGAGGGAGTTGGGTAGAGGGGGGGAGCATCTCTCATGCGTTCAGTGGGGTTTTGCTGCCTTTAATGGACTATGTTTGAGTCCGTGCTGTGATAACTTCAAACAAAATAAAATCAAATCTCCATTTAATGAAGAGCCTCATACTCAGTTTGTATTCAATCAAAAAATTACTAAAATTAGAGCATGTTTCTAGTTCAATTAACATCCTTTGCACTCACAATAAAATATTCAATAACTGGCCATTTTGCCTGTCGAGGGGAATGAAAGCAAAGCCCTCGTCGGTTAGCTGTCACTTATTCGCCACTTCATGCTAAGCAGGCAGTTAGATGGAAACTGCACATATTATTACTGATTGAGGTTTTATTTAATCCTTTGAAACAGAATAATTATTCCCAATTTATATGCCATTAAATCTTTTATGCACACGAGCAGCAAATTCAGTTTTTGTTTCAGGGGAGAGTTTGTGCTGCTTTCTAAAGGAACCACAAACATGGCTGTCTCTGACGGGCCCCTAAATCCTGCCTCATCTTACTTTTCCTATCCATGGCTTTTAAGGAAATAAAATGCAACAAATCCAACAGATTAAAAAGTCACTTTCGCAGGTATGAAATAAAATGTTTCCGCGGACACACTTTGTGGAGATTATTTGTAACCCACGAATTTCTGTTTAATGGAGTCATTTATTTTACTTAAATAATTAAATGTTTTAATAGAAAAAGTATAGCTTAATGAACTGAAGGTAAAACCTGCCTATAGAAACACACTCAAGTGAAGGGTTTAATTTTTATGTAGTGAACTTTGTTTACAGCAATTACATTATTTAGATAATTTTGACCCAAATCCTTTTTTTTCCTCAACAACAGGTTTGTGTTCTTTTGTTACTGTTTTGTTTTGTTTGTGACAGGGCCTCTCTACATAGCCCTGATTCTTATGCTAGTGTTCATTATGCAGACCAGACTGGCTTTGAACTCACGGAGACCCACTTGACTCTGCCTCCCAATGGGATTAAAGGTGTGTGCCACTAGAATGGGCTTCAACAACAGATTTGTGACTGCTACAACCAGGCATTTGACCCAAGGTATTGCTAAGACCAATTTTAATTCAAGGTGAACCTGTGAATAAAGGGAAGATAAGTTATATAAGAGCACTAGAGTGCTAGTGGTCTCAGCGTGAAACCCTAGCTCCCCACTTCTACCAAGATGCCGCTTGCGCAGGAGAGCTACACCAGCACAAGAAACGCTAGATTGTTACAGTAGTCTTGATGATGTTTCTGCTGAATCCCATTAGGGAAAGGCTTCTCCTGGTCAATGGAGTCTACTGCTGGTCTGGGTATGAACCTAACATTCCAAGCTACTCAAAACATAAGAGTCAATTCAGTTGGGTCGGTCAGTCATCTGGCTAAGGAGCCACCCTCAGGAAGGCGGAGCCCCTTAACGCCATGCTAAGAAGAACAGTTATCCCTTTAATGAGATAATGTGCTTTTCCTTCCCAGAAACATTGATTTTCACGCAGAAACTGTAGGCCTGCCATGAGGCTCTGTTAAATCTGTCTATTGATTTTCCCATGATGTTAAATATAAATTCCAATACCACTAATATGAAATTTAAAATGTAAAATATACATTGTCTAAAAGAGGCATAAATACCCCAAAGTCTTAAAAGTTGAGGCTCTGGCCTCCTGAAAGTAAGGAGCTTCTGTAAAGCAAAGGACACCGTCAATAAGACAAAAAGGCAGCCTACTGAATTGGAGAAGATCTTCACCAATCCCACATCAGACAAAGGACTGATCTCCAAAATATATAAAGAACTCAAGAAATCAGACATCAAAATTCCAAATAATCAAATTTAAAAATGCAGTACTGATCTAAACAGAGAATTCTCAACAGAAGAATCTCAAATAGTCGAAAGATACTTAAGGAAATGTTCAACATCCTTAACCATCAGGGAAATGCAAATCAAAATGACTCTGAGATTTCATCTTACACCAGTCAGAATGACTAAGAGCAAAAACACCAATGATAGTTTATGCTGGAGAGGATGTGGAGTAAGGGGAACACTCCTCTGTTGCTGGTGGGAATACAAACTTGTACAGCCACTCTGAAAACCAATATGGTGGTATCTCAGAAAATTGGGAATCAACCTACCTCAGGACCCAGCAATATCACTCTTGGGTATATAACCAAAGGATGCTCAATCATACTACAAGGACATTGCTCAACTATGTTCATAGCAGCATTATTTGTAATAGCCAGAACCTGGAAACAACCTAGATGCCCCTCAACCGAAGAATGGATAAAGAAAATGTGGTACATTTACACAATGGAGTAAGTACTACTCAGAAGTAAAAAACAACAACATCTTGAAATTTGTATGCAAATGGATGGAACTAGAAAAAAACCATCCTGAGTGAGGTAACCCAGATCCAGAAAGATGAACATGATATGTCCTCACTCATAAGTGGATTCTAGCTGTAAAGCAAAGGTAAATGAGAGTATAGTCCACAACCCTAGAGAAGCTAAGTAATAAGGTGACCCCTAAGAGAAACATATAGATCCTCCTGGGAAGGGGAAATAGACAAGATCTCCTGACAAAATTGGGAGCATGGGGGTGAGGGGAGAAGGGAGGGCAGAAGGGGAGAAAGAGGGGAGAAAAGAAGGGGGGAGAACTTGAGGGAACGAGATAGTTTAGATGGATGAAGGACAAAGACAGAGAGCAAGGAAAGAGATATCTTCATTGAGGGAGCCATTATGGTGCTAGCAAGAAACCTGGCACTAAAGAAATTCCCAGGAATCCACAAGGATGACCCCAGCTAAGACCCTATGCAATAGAAGAGAGAGTATCTGAACTGGCCACGCCATGTAGTCAGACTGATGACTATCTTAAATGTCATCATAGAACCTTCATCCAGCAACTGATGGAAACAGGCAGAGACCCACAGCGGAGTACTGGGCTGAGCTCCCAAAGTCCAGTTGAAGAGTGGGAGGGGTAAGAATATGAGCAAAGAGGTCAAGACCATGATGGGGGGCTAAACCCACTAAAACATGGGAGCTAATGGGAGCTCACAAACTCTGGCCAGACAGGGAAAGAACCAGCATAGGGCACTAGACCCTCTGAATGTGAGTGACAGTTGTATGGCTGGGGTAGATTGCGGGGCCACTGGTAGTGTCACCAGGATTTGCCCCAGCTGTTTGGACTGGCTTTTTGGAACCCATTCTCTTTGGATGGATACCTTGCTCAGTCTAGACATAGTGGGGAGAGCCTTAATTCTTCCTCAGAGCAATGTGCCTTGCCCTCTCTGGGGAGTGGATAGGGGGATATGGTGGGGAGGAAGGTGGAGGGAATGGGAAGAGGGAAGGGAGTGGGAACTAGGATTGGTATGTAAAATGGAAAAAAGATAGTTTGTTTTCTTTTTTAAAAAATAAAATTAAAAAAAGAGGAAAAAAGTTGAGGCCCTGACTCAGAAAGGTGTAATTTCCTCCCCTCCCTTTTTCTATCAATTTCTTTTAGTTGTTGGCCAGAACATAAATACTCTTTCTCTGGTACTTTGGGCTTTTATTTTTTTTTAACTTTCTCTCTGAAGCTTCCTCCCTTTTGCTCTGTAGCTGCTTCCTGAACTTCTATGCTTAACTCAAAAAAGGTGTAGCCTTTCCCTCTTATTGACTTCTATCTATCTATCATCTATCTATCTATCTATCTATCTATCTATCTATCTATCTATCTATCTATCTACCTACCTACCTATCTACCTATCTTTAATTCATGTGTATGGGCAGATGAGTGTATATGTACTACTTGCATGCAATGCCTGACAATGCCAGAAGAGGGCATCAGATCCCCTGGAGTTTGGATTAGGTTTGTGAGGCACCATGTATGTTCTGGAAAACCAACTCCAGGTCCTCTGCAAGAGCAGCAAGAGCTCTTAATCACTGTGCCACGTCTCCAGACCCTTTCCTCCTCCTCTTCTTCCTCTTCCTCCTCCTCCTTCACAAATAAGATGCAGCTCCCCACCATTTCCGGTAAGTGTGGCACAGCATTTGGAGCTACGTGAGAGTTTATGATGAGCCTTGTGGACATTTTCTATGGGAAGTTTGAGTGTTTCTGTTAGTCACCAAAACAATGGTGAAGAGCAGAAACTTTTTCTTTGTTCTTTTTTTTTAAGTTTTTTGAGACAGGGTTTCTCTGTGTAGCTTTGGTGCCTATCCTGGAACTAGCTCATGTAGACCAGGCTGGCCTTGAACTCACAGAGATCTGCCTGCCTCTGTCTCCCGAGTGCTGTGATTAAAGGCATGAGTCTTTTGCCTTGAGCTTCTTAATAGCTGAGAATGAATTTTGGATCCTCCTGACTCACACTCCTTAGTCCTGGGATTACAATATACACCACCACGCCCAGTTTCTGCAGTGCTGGGGATTGAACCCAAGACTTTGTGCATCCTGACCGAGCCACTCTACCAACTGAGCCACATCTGTAGCCCAAGGCATCAACTCTTAAGAGTTTTGGGTATTTAAACCTTCTTTAGACAGTGTACATTTTACATTTTAAATGTCAGATTAATGGTATTGGAATTTCTACTTGATATTATGGAAAAAAGAATAGACAGGTCTTACTCTGGTGTGCTGCCTTGAGTGAGCATTGGCACTGTAGGCTCATGTATTTGTGTGCTTGGCCCCTAATTGGTGGAATTGTTTGGGGAAGGATTAGGAAATGTAGCCTTGTTGGAAGAGGTGAGTTTTGAGTTTTCAACAGCTCCTGCCAGGCCTAGCCTCTCTCCGCCATAAACTTGTGGATCAGACGTAAGCTCTCGGCTACTGCTCCGGTGCCATGCCTGCCTGCCTGCTGACATGCTCTCTGCCATGATGGTCATGGACTCAGCCTCTGAAACTGTAAGCAGACCTCCAATTAAAGGGTGTTTTGAATAATTCCCCCCAGTCACAGTGTCTCTTCTCAGCAATAGAAAAGTAACTAAGATGCCCTGTGGCCAGGTTCCGTCACTGACTGATCAATGGTGTGAGCTTCAGCAGGTCTCTATTTCTCTAGGTCACGGCTCCACCTTTTGAATAGCAGGAAAACTGGCTGACTCCCAGGATCTAAAAGTTCTAAGAATCTATCACTGGATGAGTTAGGGTGGGATTATTGTGCAAAACTTTGTGATGCTAGTAAGTGTGAGGAAAATCACTTAATTTAAATGCAATATGTTAAAAATTATACTAACAAGATTACAATAACTAAAACCAAAATGTATTTAACTGGGTTTGATGACCCACAGTGGGAATCTCAGCATTTGGGAAGGACTTCCACGATTTCCAACCCAGCCTAAAACACCCTGTGGGACTCCACCTCAAATGACCCTATGGCTTCACAAAGAAAGGTGTTCTATCCTCCTGACCCCTGTGATAGAAGAAGAGAATTAAGCCCCAAAAGTTGTCTTCTGATTTTTGTGACTGCACCCTGATATGTGTGCTCGTCACACAAATAAATTACTACTTTTTTTTTTTAAAGAAACGAGGTTGAAAATTATACTAATCAAAGTTTTCTATATTTTTCAACTTGAGAGGAAGTAGAAATAGGTCATAAATTGAACTATCTCTTTGTAACTTGTTATAATCTTCTTGATAAATTTACAGGATTGTGGGTAATAAATTGTACCTTCTTAGGTTTTTGTTTTTTAAGCTGACTATTTATTTGAGTACAAAAACATATACCATTTTTGAAATAAACGAGTAAAGAACTAGCAGATATCTCTGGGGGCAATAGTGGAGAGCTCCCATGAGCCTCAGCGGCTTTAGCATTTCTGGCAGGAGCTTGGCCTTTAATAGACACAATCCATGCTCCGACATGCTCCTGACTTTCTCTATGACAATCCACCTGTCGGGATGGCACCACGCCTGCTCTGAGGAACGCATCAGGGTTTAACTAAGAAGTTAGTGAGCAGACGAATGAATGTAGAGCAGAAACAGCTGATACCTACAGCAAAAAGCACCACTCTCGTATAGCTATTTCCCACACAGTTTGGAATAGATAAGGTTTTAACTTCTATCTCCACCCCCCAAATCATTTAAGATCCCTAGAACGTGGTATACAAGGCAATGCATTTAAAGAGATTGGCCAACTGATGGCCTTAAATTGAAAGTTTACTTATTGGCAGACCATAGAAATTAACATAGATGACATCAGAAATGAGCCAGAATGAAAGCTAATTCCCAGAACCTTCTAGAATGGTTTACGTGTTCCTAGAACATTTGAACCAGCTTTAAATGTCTTTCTTACATTCCAAGCTGCTGAGAAAAAAAAAAAGCCAGGTGGTGGTGGTACACGCCTTTAATCCCAGCACTTGGGAGGCAGAGGCAGGCGGATCTCTGTGAGTTCGAGGCCATCCTGGTCTACAAGAGCTAGTTCCAGGACAGGCTCCAAAAGCTACAGAGAAATCCTGTCTCGACCCCCCCACCAAAAAAAATAAAAAATCCACAACCCTTATAAGGAACATGAGTCTGTCTCAGCTTAAATATTTCCCGAGTTCTAGAAAGCAGCTGGAGGGAAAAAAGAAAGGAGAAGAGCTGGGGAAATCTGAAAGGAAAGAAAGCTCCTGATATTTGACCATCACTTCTCTACCCACCATGCTTGTGCTGACTGTTCAATACTCATTTTCAAACACTAGAATTCATTATCCAATACTTTCCTGACTCTTGTATTATTACTAGAAGCAACATACTATAAAGCGCCCGGGAGGAGGGGAGGAGGAGAAATGTATCCTATAACACAGTTAAAAAATGTTGATTATTACCAAGTCAGTCCCCCACTCCTTCCCAACAGTTCTTGAATGCTTAACTGAAGCTAGTAATGACTCACCATGCTACCTGACCCCCGCTAACACCTACCTAGATCACGATGCATCCTTAGGTAAGACACAAGCCCTTGTGCTTTCCAGGTGATGTGAGGGAAAAGCACCACAGAGCACTCTAGCAGAAGCGTGGCTGTGTCTCAGGGGAATTGCTTAAGAATAAAGGTTAATGTGATCCCCGACTTCACTGTCCGATGAGAAATACAGTAAATGTCTACTTATTCAGAGGACTCAGTAGCCTTTATAAAATGCATAATTCCACATGCACAATTACTCTGGCTTCAATAGTCCATCCTGAGATTGTGCTATCTTCAATCTTTATGTCTCTGTGATTACTCTCTCTCTCTCTCTCTGTGTGTGTGTGTGTGTGTGTGTGTGTGTACATCTCAATCAGGGCAGGTGTGGGGGTTAGGGGACACATTGTGGGAGTTGATCCTCTCCTTCCCCCATGTGGGTCTAGAGGATTCACACTGAGGTCCTCAGGCTTGCTAGCAGGTGTCTTTACCTGCGGAGCCATCTCAGCAGCCCTAGCAGCCCTGTCTTTAATGTTCTACTAGTTGGTAAAGTGGAATCCATGATTGCATATTTCATTTTACTGCACCGGCTAATTCACTTCAGCGTGTGTGGGCGCACACTTCTGCACATGTGGGGGTCAGAGAACAACTGTGGGAGTCAGCTCTTTCCTCCTCTTATCTGGGTCTTGGGGATCAAGCTCAGGTCATCAGGCTTGGTGCTAAGTGAGAACCTGATGGTCAGACGTTTTAGACCCATGACTACACAGTCACAATTAGAGCCTTGAGCTGAGTCATCTGAGCAGCTTATGGGCTCTGCACATGTTGAGGAGCCTCAGTTTCTTCATCTGCAAAGTAATGGGGAAAAATGCTCAAGGCAGGGAATCACATGTGAGAGTCACCTGTGTGAAGTCCCGAGTTCATGCCCAAGCACCATACTAAGTTTTTAAAATTAAGCCCATCTAGAAGCTCCAACTAAGATAGAGGAAATACATATGAAGCAAGTAGATTCACAACTGAAAGAATTATATAAATCTTCCTATAAACAAGACCTTAGTAAGCACATACATTAGGTACTGGATGGCTGCTTTCTGTTTTTCTTTTTTTCTTTTTTCTTTTTCTTTTTTGGAATGCACACGACTTCAGAAGGCTTCAGGACTAAAGAGGTTATTTCTGACGTCCTGGTATTACATTGATCTGCGTCTCCGTGAGTGCCGCGTGTCATGAGGCTCACTCTGGAGTGGGGCTTAAGGATTATCACATGATGATCCTCCTCCACTCTTGATTCACTCACCACTGCCAATGGTGCTCCAATTTCCATTAAGTAAAGGGCTTTCTCTAATTCATGGGCCCTGAACTGTGGCTTTGACTTCTGGAGGTTCTAGTCACATCAGAACCTAAGTGCGAGGCTAAGTGATTTGTCAGGCAGCTTTTAAAACGATTGCTTATCAAAGCAAGAAGAAAGGTTTGCCTTGGTTTAAGACCAGGCTTGGACTAATTTTTGCTTTGAACTACAATCCCCAGAATGCCATCTACCTTGCAGAAATGAAAGCCTCCTTTAATTTTATATTGAGAGCCCGAGATCAATTTATTTGTCCCACGGCTCATAACTACTTAGATTTGAGTGAGAGAAAACCTACGGAAGGACCGTATAACTAATAGGAGGCAGAGAATGGATCGATACCCAACCACACTTGAATTGCATTTTTGAGACATTATTTGGACAAACCCTTCAGTTCTCTTTTCCTTTGTAGTGCGGAACTGGTCCTTTCACAGCCAGTCAATGGAGCAGTACCTTCTAACAGGTACTGAGTGTATTCTGTCCTAACCCTGCCCTGAAGTTTACAGTCTATCACTAAACATTACCACGGCAGTGCAATCAGAGGAAAACCGAATTATCTAAGAGCCTCTGAACCAGAAGATGAAGGATCTAGCCATAATTTTGACTTTTTGGAAGTACAACCTTCATTTTGAGATGTCTTATGTAGCAATCAAACTATCCCTGGGAAATTTGAACAAGGCTAAAATCTGGTGCCTGCTGTGCATGGTACAAAACGAAGAAACTGTCAACAACTGGGGAAAAGAGGTGATTCAGTGGAGTCTTGTCTCAGTCTCCTCATCTTAAAAGTCATTTGTACAATGCAGAAGACTTGGGAACTGAAAAGATGGCTAAGAGCACTTGCTGATCTTGCAGAGGACCCAGGTAAGATTCTCAGCACCCACATGGCAGTTTACAACCATCTCTAACTCCAGCTCCTGGGCATCTTGATGTGGGAGTCCCCTCTGTATGCTGTGAATATCATTGCTGAATAAAGGATCTGCTTTGGGCCTATAGCAGAGCTATAGGGGAACAGAGCTAGGTGGGGAAAACTAAACTGAATACTGGGAGAAAGGAGACGGAGTCAGAGAGAAGCCATGTAGCCCCCACCAGAGTCAGACATTGGTGTACATACATGAACACATTGGTGTACATACATACATGCAGATAAAACACTCGTCCATATAAAAAAGCACGAGAAACAGCTGCAATAAAAGACTTTCTGATGTCCTCATTTCTTTAAGTAAAACTATTACCACTTATGATATATCATGAAGACGACAGATCTCCTACACCAGAGCCAGGATGAGAACACAGAGCAGCAAGTCAGACTGCTTGAGTGCTCTGCCCATGTGCTCCCTACATCCAGGAGTGGGCCTTAAGGCAACATCCTGAAGCCTAACTGACAACCTCCAAGACAGGCTGACTCTAGTATCTACCTACCAGGACTCCACAGGATTAAACGAGGTGATATGCGAAGTATGGAGTACAATGATGGGCTCATGAGAGAAGTTCTATGCATGGTAACTGTTATTATTCTTAGTCAGTGGCTTCCCTTGCTTCTTCAGTATCTGTAGCTAATCTGTCACTGAGCTCTGTCAATTATTTCATATATACATGAAATATATACAGACATATAGATATATCTCACATACATATATACATATATATATTTCAGTTAAACATTCATTATACAAACAAATCAACCAGGATGCTGGTGTCTACCCATAATCTTAGATAATCACACTGTAACATCTCTAGACATTGGAATACCATGTAGCATGAAGCAAGGTCATAATTATAAGAAAAATATGCTATTCTGTTAAATGAAATTAATCACTCACTGAAGACTATGCCTAAATTGACCTTCTTTGGTTAAAAGCATACAAGTCATGAGGAGCGATAAACAATTAAAATTGATCAAAAGTAGAATGCTCTTTCTTCTCAGAGTGTAGAGGTTTAAGGCGTCTAGGCAATCGTGAAGTCTGGGAACCCACAGGCACCATGGGCACAGGTTCCTTCTCCTAAGATTCGATGACTGCATTTATGTATACATACACCCTAACAGAACACACATAGCCAACAAGTCACAGCATGCACCCAGGCACCTGTGTGAGAATCGGAGCAACCAAAATACATTCATCAGTAGATGTGAGGGCTAATGTTGGTTGTTGGCTTGATAGGAACTAGAATCAAGTAGGAGACATGCCTCTGGGCATAGCTGTGAGGGATTCCTTAGTTAACAGACACCATAAGCCCCATCCTAACGGCTGGACAAATACCAAGGAGGGTGAACTGAGCAGTAGCCTTCACCCTCCCTGCCTCCTGACTGTGGATGCCATGAGACCAGTGACCTCAGGCTCCTGCCGCCATGACCTTTCTGCCATGCTGGGCTGTACCCCTGGCATCATGAGTCAGCCAGCATTTCGTTCTGTAAGGTGCTTCTTGTCAAATGTGTCATCACGGCAGTGAGAGACACACCTTACAGGAGCAAGTGGGTAAGCTGTACTTCCAGACTACATACTTTATAAGATAAACAAAAACACAGCGGGAAACTGTCAGACATACTGTCGACTGAAGAGAACAGAGATACTGCATATGGCTGTGCAGATATCGTCACCAATTCCAGGCACTCACAGAGAAGTGAGCAACTGACAAGGTGAGCCACATCAGTATACGTCTGGTCACTTCTGAAGAGGAAGCTGGGGAAAGGGTATGAAAAGGGTACAAGGAAGCTATTTTTTTCTTATTTAGACATGTGTGTCTTTGTGTATCTGTGTACAGGAATGGGCACTTAGATGTGGCATCTTTGAGGCCAGAGGTATCAGATCCTCTGGAGTTAGAGTTACAGGCACAGTGAGCTGTCTGTTGTGGGTGTGGAGACCCACACTCTAAAAGCACTACAGATTCTTAATCATGGAGCCATCTCTCCAGCCCCAACAATGAAATGATTATATTTACGATTATAACTCTAAGATAATCTGATGTAATTGTGACATCAAGGGTTATGTCATCTTTTCCCCTGTATTTTTTTTAGGATAGATATTTTTTCACAGTCAAAAAGTTTACTGGCTCAGTTGCAGAGTGCTTGCCTAGTGTGCCAAGGCTCTGAGTTTGATTCATAGTACCATAAAACAAAACAATAATATATGACATTAATGACAAAAGAAAAAAAAACATGCCTTCAAACCACTATGACCTTAGGCAAATTATTTCTTCTCTCTTAGCTTCATTTCCCCAACTTTAAAATAGGAACCACAACACCTTCCCTGCAGAATTACAGTATAATTACAGTGAGCAAAAAAGACCTTTAAAATCCCACAGTATTGATATTGCTGTAATAATCATTATTGGCAGCAGCTCTGTCCACAGTTGGTAATACCCCTCTCTAATGTAAAGGCACAGGTTTCCAGAAAAGCTGGTTCATGATGCTGTCCCCTCTGTCCCTAGTTGACTCAACCAGTTTGTTTAGCTAAGGTCATCCTAAAACCTTTTCTGCCTTCAGCCATTGTAGAATATTGTTTTAAGATGTGTTAGATTTGTTTATGCTGTGCAACATTTGTTTAATGATGCAAAGATGTGCTGCATTCTTTTATGTTGCATTTGTTTAACTCTGTGAAGCTGTGTTACTTTGCCTGTCAAAACACCTGATTGGTCTAATGAAGAATTAAATGGCCAATAACAAGGCAGGAGAAAAGATAGGCAGGGTTGGCAGGCCAACAGAATGAAGAGGAGGAAAAATCTGGGAGGACAAGAGGTTGAGGAGCAGGACAAGGAGGAGGACTCCTGGGCCCAGTCAACTAGCTACATAGCAAGCCACAGAGAAAGAAATAAAGAAAAAAATACAGAAACAGAAAAAGATAAAAGCCTAGAGACAAAAGGTAGATGGGCCAATTTAAGCTAAGAAAAGCTGGCTAGGGGCTGGAGAGATGACTCAGCAGTTAAGAGCATTGCCTGCTCTTCCAAAGGTCCTGAGTTCAATTCCCAGCAACCACATTGTGGCTCACAACCATCTGTAATGAGGTCTGGTGCCCTCTTCTGGCCTTCAGGCATATACACAGAAAGAATATTGTATACATAATAAATAAATAAATAAATAAATAAATAAATAAATAAATTAATTAATTAATTAAAAAAAAGAAAAGCTGGCTAGAAATAAGTCATGCTAAGGCCTGGCATTCATAAGAAAGAATAGGACTACTGGTGATTTATTTGGGAGCTGGGTGGTGGGCCCTCAAAGAGCAAAAGAGTAAAAGAGTTAAAAACAAAACAAAACAAACATAAAAACCCCAAACAACCAACTGCATTCAGCCTATTGGTGATAGCATTTATCAGTTTTTTTTTTCTGACTGAGACTCCCTAATATGAAGACAAGTTTCATTTAACTTGATTGCTCCAGTGAAATTAAGGAGAGGACAAAGGAAAAGTCTCAGGATTAGTGCTAATTTTGTCTCTTAGAGGCCTCTCCAAGACTGTCCACCCTGGATAGGTCCCTTGAGATGTGAAATGTGACCGCATAGGTTTGTGGTCCATAGTCAGTGGATCTATTTTGGGAGGTTGTGGAACCTTTGCAAATGTGGCCTGTCTAGGAGAAGCAGGTCTTTGCAAGCTGGCCTTAATGGAAACACCCACTTCAGGACTCTGCTTGCTGCTGGTTCTATGCATGAAGCTGCAGCCTGAGCACCTTCCATCAGAGACCAAGTCTCTCCAGTTTCCGTGTCTTCCTCATCATTACAGACTGTACCCTCTGAACCATGGAAATAATAAATTCTTCTTCCTCTGTCAGGTATTTTGTCATATCAATAAGAAGAGTTACCAACAAGAAGAGTTACTAAGACTGGTGGTTATACCTGGTGACCTACAACCAGCTCTCCTGGTACCAGTGGCTATATTTGGTGACCTACAAAAGGCTCTCCTGGTACCAGTGGTTATACCTGGTGACCTATAGAAGGCTCTCCCTGATGTGGGAGTACGCTCTGTGTGCTGTGATTACCATTAATGAATAAAGAAACTGCTTTGGATCTATAGCAAGGCAGAACTTAGGTAGTCAGGGAAAGACTAAACTGAATGCTGGGACAAAGAGGGCAAAGTCAGAGAGATGCCATGGAGCTGCCCCCAGAGATAGACGTGCTGAGACTTTGCTGGTAGGCCATGACCTCGTGGTGATATATAGATTAATGGAGATGGGTTAAACTAAGATGTAAGGGTTAGCCAATAAGAAGCTAGAGCTAATGGGCCAAGCAATGATTTAATGAATACAGTTTCTGTGTGGTTATTTCAGTTCTGGGTGTCCAGGACAAACAAGCGGGTCTAAGCTAGTCGGGTGGCCGGGAACCAACAGCGGCCCTCCTCAGTACATCTCCTGGTAGGTACTCTAGGTATGTTCTTGAGGTTCCTACACCCAGTCAATAAGGACAGCACTGCTTAATTAAAGAAGAGGAGGGCCAGGTAGTGGTGGTGCACACCTTTAATCCCCAAACTCGAGAGGCAGAGGCAGGCGGATCTCAGTGAGTTTGAGGCTAGTGTGGTCTACAAAGCCAGTAGGACAGCCAGGACTATAACATAGAGATACCTTGTCTTGAAAAACCAAAACCAAAACCAAACCACCACTACCACCACCACCACCAAAAACAACAATCAAAACAACAACAACAACAAAAACCAAAAAAAAAAAAAAAAAAAAAAAAAAAAAAAAAAGAGGAAGAGGAGCAGGAGGAGGAGAAACAGGAGGAGAAAGACAAGGTAGGGGAGAATGCAGTGACGTCAAGAAGCCATATTGCCCTTAGTTGCTTGGAGACCCCCTTCCGCACATTGCTCATGAGGACAGCCCATCCTTTCTCTCCTGAGAAGATACTAGAAACTGGTCAGCATCAGTGCCTTTCACAGGCCGGTCCCTTACCTGAGGTTTATACCACCACGTGCTCCCAGGTCGTCCTTGCTGGCCCCGTGGGCCGCTTTTCTCTTTACTTCCTCTTCTGTCTCACTCAGGCTTCCCTCCTCTAAGCTGTCAGGCTCCATATTTTTGTCCTGGATTTGGTCCTCAACTTTGGACTGGGACTTAATCTCTTGAGGAAGGCTCTCTGAATCTGATTCTAAGGAGTCTTTTGAAATCCGATTTAAGTCTTCTTTCTTAAAGGATCTGCCCGAAGGCTGCGTCCTCAAGTTGGTATGATGGACTGGAGACTGAGTGGAGAGCTTGGGAATTGGTTTATATTTACTCATCCTGAAACACAGAAACACGGACGGGAACACTCTTGTTAACAGAAGCAGTTAGCCGACATTTATGATTGTAGCTGTCAAAAGCAATTGCTTAAAAATTATATTTATGCTACTCTGTGGCTTCTAAAATCATAATGTCAATGTTTGTCAAAAATGTCAATGAGCAAGAGAACCTTGTTATATTATCTGAGGCTTTTGAATGCACCCTTTTGAGTGTATGAGCCAGGGAGGCCTAGTGGAAAAATGATTGTTTTTCTCTCTGCAGAAACACATCTGATTTAGGGTCCATAAGCGGCCCCGAGTAATCGAATGAGGTTTTATTGAGGAAATCAAATGGCTGCTTGAAAGCAGATTCTGTTTCCAGCTTCCAAGGGCTTCTTACAAACAAGCCGGAACAAAGCCAAATGGTTAATTGTGAACAGTGCTTTCCGTGGCTTTATTTCAAATGCCCAGGGCAAGTGTGCATGTGTGTGTGTGTGTGAGTGTGTGTGTGTGTGTGTGTGCATTCTGCTCAGCAGCAGCCACAGATGCACTCAGACTGGTTTGGGTTTTATCATTTACAAGGTAACAGAGAGAAAGGCATGACTTCCCCAACCAGAACTGTATATAATACACAGACTTTCACTCCAAGACCAGTGTCTGCTACCCAGGATGCTGCCAGAGAGGAGTGTGTAACTTGGGGGGCTATTATATGGAGATCAGTCTCAGCTCAGTATTATATAGCAACAGCAATGTCATCGTAATGGTTTAAAATGTTCAATAAATGAGTGGTGTTGCTGTATGCTGGAAAGCTAAGCACTTGGGAGAGGGAAGGGGGAAATCAGGCCTTGGAGAGAGGCCAGCTTTGGCGGCATGAGAACTTGTCTACAAACAAACAATAACAACAACAACAACAACAAAGAAACCCGAAATGTTCAACAAAAAAGGTTTGTGAATCCTGTCGCTGAATGACTCACAGCACAGGTTGGATGTCCACCTACCTGGAATAGATACTGTCCTTGAGAAAAGCTGTGTAGGTGGGAGACAGGCCCACATGACAGCTAGGAGTTAGGGGAGTCCGTCCCTCCTAACTTACTTAAGAGTGTGATTCCAAGGGAGCCCTCACTGTCTCCAAGGGCTGCAACAGTGACCCACGAGATGATGGTTTACAGAAAAATGCTTTGAGTTTGCACAGGATTGGAAGATGATGGTTGGGGGTGGATTTCCTTTCATCTCTACTCAGTGTTTCTCTTTTGGTTTATCTTCTCTCTCGCCGCCTTTATGCTGTGTGTGTGTGTGTGTGTGTGTGTGTGTGTGTGTGTGTGTGACAGTGGGGGAGAGAGAGAGGAGAGAATCAGAAACCTTTACCATTGGAGCTATGCTCAAATTTGTTTTGACTGGCATGCTCATGTTCTTTTGGTAAATCTGGTTTCTAATTAAATACCTTGACCTGATTTCTGTTCCTTGAATTACTATATTGACCTTGTTGCTAGGGTTTCCAAGGACACAGTCCGATCCTTGGATGAAAACACTTTCACAAGCACAATAGACAAAGGGTAGTGTTCATACTTAAACAGACATGGGATGACTCTCTGCTTAACTCCAAGCTTCCTATTAGTAGACTAATATACGTATCACCTAATTTTAGATGAGTTTGCCTTCAGTCTCTTATTTAATATACACACATTCTGTCATATTTTAATATCGATTTGCCTTTCAGGGTATTTTTTGGAAAGCAGCAAGCACGAAAAATTTAAAATCTAAGTCTCTGTAAACAGCAGTTTCGTCATTTAAAAGGTCACTGACTGTATTTGAAATCTTGAAAAACAAGCTTAGAAAGTCAGGGCTAGAGGGTATAGGTCACTGATAGAATATGCATGACACCCAGGGTTTAATAACAACTCCAGTAAGAAAAGAATCGTAGCTCATTTCAGAATTGTCTTTTATGTGCTAGCACAGATCCTCCCCTCTTTCCTTAAACGAGCACCCAGGGTTTCTTTTTAGTAACAAATCACTAACGGCCACATAGGACAATAATTTAGCTGTTGTTGACAAGAATGATAAAATTCGGGAAGAATGTGAAAGAGCAGAGTGAAATATTTCCCAATATCTCCCAAATTGGGTTTTCTGTGGATGGGAGGGAGGAAGGGAGAGAGAGACAGAGACAGACAGAACAGAATAAGAGCTGACCCGTCGAATAAATTTAGTAAGTGGTTACAGTTCAAGAGTAACTCCCTAGTAATACTCCATACCAAAACAAACAAACAAACAAAAAACCCAAACCAAAGCAAGGGGAAAACAAAACAAAATTAAAACAAAACAAATACGGTTGGGCCTCTGCGATCCCTGACCAATCCACTTCTTAGTAAACAAGAAAGGCATGGGCACATAGGGACTAAGAAACCACCAGCTTTCTGTCTAGGCTGTTACTTGGGGACAAATCCGTTAGGGCAGGGGGACAAGGAGGCCCGCTTAGGATGAACAGCTGATTCAAGGTTGCCCTGTTTGGAACAGGCTGGTTGCTGTCCCATGGGGATCACAGGGGTTTTGCCATTGCCTCTTTCTAAGGGTCAAGACCCGCTGCTTTCTAAGGGTCGGGACCGGCTGTAGGGCCTTTGAAGGTTCGGAGGTGGCGGGTAGGAGGCCCGGACAAGTGGCTGGGAACCGGGCTGCCCGGCCTGGGGGGGTCGCGGTCCTGCCTGGGCGCGGTCCTTCCTTCGGGACCACAGGCTCTGCGGTTCCCTCGCGCCGACCCCGGAGTTCTCGGTACAGCCCACCCCGCGCGGCCCCTTCCCACCCGCCGGGAACCGCCCGTCACCTGCCGGCGCTGCTGGGCGACCGCGCCCCTGGCCCCGCAACCTCCGCAGGCCCGGCTCCCGCTGCGGCTCCCGCCCCGCCCGCCGCTGCCTGGAGACCGGGGCCAACACCGCGCTGCTCGCTCCGAGCCTCGGGGCCCAGCGCTCCTGCTGCCCCGCGGCGCGGGCGAGGGGAACCCCCTGCTCGGGATGCTCAGGTCCAGCCACCCCGACCCTGCCTAGAAGGAAAAGCAGGGAGGAGAGACCTGGGTCAGTGATGCTGCTGGGGCAGGCACGACCATGAGGGAGAAAGGAACCCAGTTAGTGATGGGTTAGTGACTGGGGTGTGGGGGGGAGGGGCGGGGGGAGGCAAGGAGAGAAGAGAGGCGGGAGTAAGAAGAGAACAAGTGTCCAATAAGCATTTGACCTTCATCGGAAAGGAACTTCATTCACTAATATTCAGAAGAGGGAAAATTAAAGCCACCCAGGTCAGCACACTCACCACAGGAGCATCTTAGGATGAAAAGTTGGTGATGCCACTTGGGAGTAACTACAGTCAAAGGGCGTGGCTGGAGGATAAGGAGAGAGAGAGCCTGTCTCAAGAAGCTAAAACACCCAAAGGAACAGCGAACAGATAAACACACACCAGCTCCAAGGGCCAAGGGATTTATTCGGATGAAGTGTGTGAACTGGGGAGGTAGCACTTTGGGAAACGGCGGTTTGGCATTATCTGGGATATGCAGGCACACAGTGTTCCCGGCAACATCGGTTTTAGGCACTCACCAGAAGGAAGCATTATTTATTTATTTATTGATTGATTGATTGCATCTGTGACAACTTAAATCTGAGACGTCCCACTCGGTCTCATGGGTTTGAACACCTGGTTCCCACTGCTGCTGGTTTTTTGTGGTCGGAGTCTGGTTGGTCGAGGTGGGTCATTGGGGCTGGCCTTTGAGGGTTGTAGCCTATTGTTGAGTTCTCTGCTTTTCAGTTACCCCAGGATGTGAGGATTCTGTGCCATGCTGGCCCCTTAGATTCGGTCATGCCTTCCCCACCTTTGTGGGCTGAAACCATATGCCAAAATAATCACATCTTCTCTTACTGCCTGTCATTTTGTCACAGTTATGACGAAAGTACCTCATACAGCCACCGAGCTGGTGAATATAGGAGCATAAAATTAAAGACCACCTAAATCAAACTCTGCTGGGTTTGTAGGTGCACACAGCAAAAGCAACATCATCATCATCATCATCATCATCATCATCATCATCATAAAGGCCCAGGTAGGAATTTATGTGACTTAAGGACTCTGATCAGCTCAGACTGCTTTTGAGATTTTATTTCCTGATTTTAGTGGTTGGCACTGATGTTCATTTTAAGTACTTCTTTTAAGACATACCTTTATGCCAGGTGGTGGTGGCACACGCCTTTAATTCCAGCATGTGGGAGGCTGAGGCAGGCAGATCTCTGAGTTTGAAGTCAGCCTGGTCTACAGAGTGAGTTCCAGGACCACCAGGGATACACAGAGAAACCCTGCCTCAAAAAAAAAAAAAAAAAAAAAGAAAGAAAGACAGATAGAAAGAAAAAAAATCCCATACATTTAAGGGTGTGTGTAGGATGCCTACTGTCAAAAATTTTCCAAAGACAAAGAATGGAAATTACATTCAAATTAAAGACACAAGTAGGTCTGAATATCTGCCTTCCAAGAGGTAAGAATGCTTAAGACCGGTTGCTTCACTAATAATAGGAAAACAGGGAACTGGAAAATAACCTTACCACTAGGTTTTACCACGTTTCAATTGGATTCTTTTTTTTTTTTTTTTTTTTTCGAGACAGGGTTTCTCTGTGGTTTTGGAGCCTGTCCTGGAACTAGCTTTTGTAGACCAGGCTGGTCTTGAACTCACAGAGATCCGCCTGCCTCTGCCTCCCGAGTGCTGGGATTAAAGGTGTGCGCCACCACCGCCCGGCCAATTGGATTCTTTTTATAGCCAGCTATATTTTCATTTTCTTTTGACAGCAGGGACTTTTCCTATATGTACACAGTAAGACCCCAGTGTCCGCTGACAAAATAAAAATGAGTTATTTGAAACATTTGTGTTATTCTGTCCAGTCCATTGTACGAATTATCATGATGGCAACTTCAAACACGCAGATGAAGCCCAATCAAAAGTATTCTTCTTTGTAGCAGTTTCCAGGGTGTGTTGTTCTGAGGAATCAAGAGAGGCTCACGCACACCTGCCTGGCTTCTCGGGCACTCGTCTGTGTGGACCGCTGCTATGGTTCTTCAGGTCCCTCAACTGCTTTCTGCATCATCTGGAGAACATTGCTGGCTTTCTCCAGTTCAGGGTACGTGTGTGTGTGTGTGTGTGTGTGTGTGTGTGTGTGATTCAAAAGTGTTGTGATCCAATAGCTCCTGCTAGAGATACGACACCTTCTCAGCACAGACACCCCTCACACCCGAATCTGGCCCACCTCTCTCCTCCTCTGCAGCAGCTCTCCTGCTTAAAGGAATAGCAATCACAAACGGCAGGGCATGTTGGCCTCAGAAATGATGTTAGTGGCTTTAATGGAGATAATTTGATTTGAAGATATATTATGGAGAGTTGGAAAGGTGTAGTGACCATGGAAAGCAGCTCTGGCCTTTATGGAGAAGGAAGCTCAGGGATGAACCTGAAATCATTATTCTTAAGAAACCTGCACACCACCAGGGGAGCCAACAAGAAGCCTGCTGGGGAGCTGGGCGGTGATACTGCATGCCTTTAATCCCAGCACTCAGGAGGCAGAAGCAGGCGGATCTCTGTTAGTTCGAGGTTAGGCTAGTCTACAAAAGCTAGTTCAAGGAGAGTCACCAAAGTTACACAGAGAAACCCTGTCTCAGGGGAAAAAATAAAGGAAGCAGCTTGCTGAGAAAGGAGAAATATGAAGTGGGTGTGTGTGTGCCTGTGACTGCAGGTACCTGCGGAGGAAAGAGGCAACACATCCCCCTGGAACGGGAGTTACAGGTGGTTGTGAGTTCTTGGATATAGGTTCTGGGAACTGAACTTCAGTCCTCTGTGAGAGCAACGTGTGTTCCTAACTGCTGAGACATCTCTCCAGCTCTGAGCTTTCCTGTCTTAATAAAAAAAAAAAATGACCTATTGTTTAATGGAGCCAAAACACCCTGGAAAAATTATTTTCTCTTTTTAAATACTAATAGTTGTTTTTCCAAATTTAGGGTTTCTAGAAATTAAGTAGAATGGCTTTAAAAAGCAAAAACACAACCACAGACTGTATGACACATTTGGGGAGACTGCAAGACATTTTTGCTTGTATCTGAAAACAAGGAGCAGAGGAGACAAGATGTGGGAAATTAACATATTTCAGCAGTGATGACAGACCTGCTCGTGGGTGCATTACAGGAAGGAAGAGGGTTGCTTCTCCCTCAGAAGGTTCAGGATGGCAAAAAAAAATAAATAAATAAAATACAACCGCGTTTCATCTAGATCAAACCCCCTTTATGAATATAGCAAATTACCATGACTTCAGCCGGAGGAAGTGGTGAGAGATTATGTTGTTGGGGTAAATTAGTGGGCTCATTAACGGTCAGCAGTTCAAACCACCTTCTTCATCTACAGGGAGCCTCGTGACTTCAGGGTGCTCCGACTGTGGGGTGGTTGTCATTTTCTCTGATATTTTCACCTAATGACAGATAGTATGGGTGATGCTTGGAGCCAGAATACATATGTCGTAATGGGGAGCATGACGAGCATTCTTTTGACTGACTTCCTAGAAGGCAGCCTTGAGCAGCCTCTGTCCATTCCTTTCTGCCTCCATTTTGCCCTGAGTGAGAGGACTAGAGCATGAAACCATTTCTTGTGTAGCGAAACAGGCAGCCCCTTGCCGTGGGTGCTGTAGGCCGTTTTACTCACGAGTTGCATCTTTGGTAGCTGCTTGACTGTGTCTAGATCACTGTACTTCCATCAGTAAACAACGCTGGATCCATGTTTTTCAGAATAATGACTGTACCCGAAATAGCCTGCTTTAGGATTTCAAGCTGCTCCGTTTGGGAGCTGAAGGTAACTGTAGATGCAGCTTGTCTGCCCTGAATAACTGCCAGCTCTCTAGGTAAAAGTAGTTGTGACCCAATCACTGGAGACCAGTAAGGACACTGGATTTCCTTCTCTTCCCTGCCATGTCCTTGGCACAGTAGCCAGCCCCATGAAGGAGTAATGATGACTCCAGACATCGTTCGTAGTTACGTGTTCAGAGAAGGATGTTTTGATTCCGAAGGTCTCCTTTTATCACTAAGAAAAGTCTTTTCTGTGCCAGGCATGCAACAGGAGATTTGTACATTTGAGGATATCTTGAGTCACAAAGCAATATCCTATCTCAAAATATGTAAATAAACAAACATTTTTTTTCTAGAAACTTAATAAGAACTCACTCATGTCTCAATGGCCAGTGTTGTTCTTACATTATTGCATTTCATGTAGTATCTATTCTACATCAATGGACGCAATAAATATTAGGGATCCAAACAGGTTGTCCTGCACTGGGTTTGTACAACTCTTGTTATCATTCCCCAAACAATAGACTGTAATTGCTATCTAAGTGTCATTTACATTGTACTGAGTATCATTCATAATCTGGAAGTGATATACATTTTCGAAGGATATATGTAGTGTATAAATGAATACCACACTTTTATATAAGGGACCTGAAAATACTCAGATTTTGGTGTTTAGGGAGATGGTGGCAAGGAGGTCCTGAAACTGTTCCCCATAGACAACAGGGGTCACTGTTTGTGAGTAAGGTACATCTGAACAAAACTGGGTTAAATCAAGCTACACAGAATCCTTATGACAACATTTAGATCCTGCATATTGAATCTATAGTGCTTGATAGTTCTCAATATTATATGACCCCACAGATTTCTTTTTAAAAAATAATTACATTTATTTGTTTGTTCTTTTTTAGTGTGTATGCGTATGGATGAGTGTGCCATGGCACACGTGTGGAGGTCAGAAGACAACTTTCAAGGATCCTTTCTCTACTTGTACCATGTGGGTCCCAGATATTAAAATCAAATCCTCAGGATTTTGAAGCAAGAGCCTTACCAGCTGAACTATCTTACTACCCCAGGGACCTTTTCTTTCCCCCACAAAGCTTCTACTAATATTCCTAGGATGTTAGTTTACCTCAACATACATTTTAATGCCTGACATAAACTCTTTCATAATTTGAATATTCTATCTGTAAAACTAGACCAGGAATTACTGGGATTTGAGGAATCTATACATATAACTATGGTATCAGTAAGTTTCTCTGCAACATCTGGGTGATACACTCAAATTGGATTGTTTAAAGGATTTGATAACTAAATTCAAAGCTTTGGGGGAAATGAAGGTCGCACAGGATCCTCCGGTGCCCACTTGGTATGATAAAAAATCAGCTGGATTCCAGAACCAGAGAAACCAAATACCTGGCCAGAGAGGCAACTTGTAGCTGAAGAAGGCAGGCAGTTCTACCAGCTCGGGACATCTGGTGCTCTCTGCTTACCTGTTCTTACTTCACACTCTCTTTAGAGAAGCGGAAATGGGTACCACTGATGTAGCCCAAATCATCAGTCTCCTAGGGCAAATGAAAGATCCTGAACACAGCTCCCAACCTCTCATTCCACTTTAAATGCCCCTGGAAGTCATCTTACTATAGCGATAACTGAGGGGGCATGGTCTTGGGGCCAGGTCAGCTTGGACTGGTATCTCGTTTCTACCCTGAGTTGCTTATATAATCTTGGCATGAATGCTTTAAAGTCATAGCCAGGAGGCTGTGGTCACCTCAACCACGGCGTTGACAGTTCATCTCTGCTTTGAAAATGTATGGTTTGTGCTCCGCCATGGTTCCCCTACCAGGTTGCAGTGGAGTCTTTACAAAATACTGGTTCCATAACCCTACCCCAAGTCTGACACTGGTCACTGGGAATGAATTGGGGATACCCATCTTAGGAAATCCTCTCAGGGGATTCTGACAATTGGCTAAGTGTTTTCTTCCACTCCACTGTTGGCACATTCACTTGGTTCCTGATAATGGACCTGGAGAAATGGGGCAGTCACAGGGGTTCCATTGCGGGAGGATTCGCTGCAAACATAGACTCAAAGTTGACCGACATAGGTTTAATGGACCATGACAAGAGCTGCCTCTGAGGTAAGAGTGTTTCCTTCTGGGTTGTTTTCAAACTGCTGGTGACTTGATTCATGGCTGATGCAGAGATGCTACAACACTGAAGGCTATGTGAGACCGAGATGTCTTTGAACAGGATTCCTGACTCACTCTCACTCACTTAGCCTCCTTTCCCCACGCTCTTCCCAAACAGTTCCCTCCTGAAGACAAAGCAGGAGTCCATGGGAGTGTGAGTAGGAACATGTGGAGGTCTAGAGAGGGGGTGGGAGGCCCAGCCTAGGAAGGAGGCAGTGCCCCATAGAGAGCTACCCTTGCCCACAATGTCAAATTCAAGGGTGAGAAAGATGCCACAGTGTGTGTGTTCTTGTGTGCACACCACACATTTCCACACAGAGGGGCCACACAGTGAGAGGCATCAGAGCCTAAGGCTAGTGAGCAGACACTCCTCTCAGAGGAAGGGATGATGCAAACACTGATATTAGAGTTGGAGTGTTTGCAGGAGAAGGACATCCTAAGGACAACGGGAAGTGGCAGAACTGGGAGACGGCCACCACACAGGAAAATGATCAAACTGGAAAATATGTTAGGGATACAAAAAATTCATCTCTCAGAGGAGGGAATTATGAATACAGAAAGGAAGACTTTAGAATAAACTCATGGTTTCAATAGACAGATTAAATATACACCAACAAGTGTGGTGTGTGTTTGTGTGCATGCACACACATACAGTTTATATAAATAGTCCAAAGTTCTGTATATTGAGAGGACCTAACAGGGATGATACCTCAAAAACAATGATGACAACTATCACAAATCTTGGCTTCTAAATGCCAGCATCCATTGTTAGAATGCAGACTCTTTTTGAAACCTCTCTCTACCTCCCTCAGGTCAGGCCATGCCCCTCTGGGACAGAATTAGAAGGTTGTTCTATGCTGTGGTCTTGCAGCCTGTCCCCTCAAAGCTGCAAGGTAAATGTATGGTGCTATCCAGTACGTAGCTCCTTGTCATGTAGGCAGTGCCACACGAAATCATGAATATACATATATATATATGTGTGTGTATATATACATATATATATATACACACACACATATATACTTGCCACCAGTCACTCCAAAGCACAAAAGTTAGGTATCCTGTGGTTTGCTCAAGAGGCTTCTACAAAGGCACACTCCCTCCTTCCTTCAGCCTCCCCCATTATGTTGGCCACAGTGGCCATCTTCTCTTTAAGCTACCCTTTGGAATGTTCCCCCTCCCCAAGGCCTGGCCCCAATGTTGCAAGGCTCTCTCTCCTAAGAAGCTCATTTCTGAGGGGCAGCTGGTCTCAGTGTCCTTTCTTGCCGTTGCCTGTGTTTCTGGAACTTAATAAAGGACTAGGAATCCCTAGAGAACTGTTGATTTCAGGGCTGGCGCAGGGGAATTTAAAGTCAAGTATGAGAAACTAAACTGTGCTCCTGAAGATGGATGCACATCAGCCAGGAGGCTGCACAAGCTGGTGCTCACAGTTTGACAGTGAAATTCGCAGTTTTGGTAGTCACAGATAAGAACTCGTTGAACAACAGAGGAGACCAGAGTCTAAGAAAGCACAGATCTAAAAAAAAAAAAAAAAAAGTGAAAAGCTTTAAAGTTTAATGAGGAAGACAACTTTAGCATAGTTTTGAAGCAATTCCTCACAAGCCGTTTAAGAAGAGAGTAAGTTTGCAGTGTAGAGCTCCGACATGAATCATCAAAATGAGCAACGGAAATAAGTGGGATAAATAATACTCGAGAAATAAAACTCAATGAGGTTCCTTGAGAATCCAATAAAAGTGTGACTTGAACTTGATCTCAAAGAAGCCTTGGACAAAACCCCACTGAGGGCTGCTCTATAAAACAATTACCCTGTGTTGCAAACACCCAGGCCATGAAAAGAAAAAAAAGGCAGATAAATAATTTCAAAGAGACAGAGGTGAAGATGAAGTAAACATCTAATCAGGGCCTTCAGGACAGTTAGGGCAACTGGGAAAGCGTGAATGGCGTAGTCACCGTTCCATTGCTGTGAAGAGACATCATGGCCAAGGCAACTCTTATAAGAGAAAGCTTATAGTTTAGTCCATCCTCATCATGACAGGAAGCAGACAGGCATGGTCCTAGAGTAGTAGTTGAGAGTTTTACATCTTGATCTGTAAGCAGTGTGCAGAAAGAGTGAGACTGGGCCTCGTGTGGGGTTTTGAAACAGTGAAACACCTCCAGCAAGGCCACAACCCCCTAATCCTTCCCAGACATTTCTGTTAACTGGGGACCAAGCATTCAAACATATGTGTCTAGGGTGGCCCTTCTCATTCAAACCACCACAGCATCCAAGGACCATAAGTGGGAAGACAGCAATGCTGCTTTCTTGACTTAGACGGTGGTTTTGTGGTGGTATGTGTCTTTGTTGGGGTACTCAGAGAGTTTAAGGGGCGATGAGCAATAAATTCATTCATTTTTAGAGAGGTGAGGAAGGTCCTCTGTGCTGCATATACACTTTTCTGTAATCTTGTAAATGTTAAATATATATAAAAAATAATCCCAGGATGGATAGAATCAGGAGGATATGATCCCTGCAATAAAACATTCACAGTATAGGTATGTATATCTGCTTGTGCTCATGGGTATGTGCAAGTGTGTCCAAGTGTGTGCATATGATAGTTTCAAAATGTTTTTCTCAGATCCAAATAATGAGACATGCCTCACAGAGCACCAGAGTTTTCTATGTCCTCTGAACTATTGTTTTTTTTTTTTAATAGAAGAAAGAATTATCAATCATTTAAAACACAGAATCAAGAAGCACAACAACCTCTAGAAAGACACAGTCTGGTCTTTATGAAAGAAAAAGCCACTCATGAGTTTAACAATCTGTTAATTAAACTCATGGTTTTCTTCTGAACATGCTTTTGTCATGGTGTATTCAGGTTAAAAAGTTGTCTGCCAGGTTACCTCACATGGTTAGCAAGGAAGCCTAAGGAACTGGCAGCTGAATTCAGTCCTTGGATTGCAAACTGTAGATCTCTAGGTCTTCATATCCATCACATGCTGTGACATCCTGTTTCCCCCTAGTGTCCATGGGGCAGCTTCTGACAGCCTATCTTGAAAGCGGGCTTCTGGTATCTCAGGTCTTCTTTGGGTTCTTCTCATCCTTAAGTTCTTCTTGACCAGAAGGAAAGCTTTTAAACCAATTTAAATAGTTCTATTACAGCCCCATGTCTAAAAGCTGCTGTCCACTGCTTCTTCAAGGTCAGATGTTCGCTGGTCACACTGACCCTGATCCAAAAGACTTAGTAGAGATCTCCGGCTCTGAGTAGTGTTAGTAATAATAGGTTCTGTCTATGTTTTTCTTTCAATGTTCATGACTTGGTTCTCATGTTGCTGCCCTGGCTCAGTGGCCACTGTCCTGAATTGTACTCAATGGACATTTTTTTTCCCCATGCCACAGTACTTATGTTCCTTTCCGGCCTTCTGCAGCTGCCGTGCAATCCCATCTTCTATTGCATGGCACACTTACACAATACTCTCTGGGACACGACTGTGCTTGCCTTCTAGTTTCCAGTGCTGCGCCTTCTCCTTCCTCTTTGTTTTGGCTCCCGAGTACAACCGCGTGATGTAGTTCATACAATGCTTAGACTGGGAAACTGAATGAAAAACACATTACAAATGAGTTTTGAACAGCATTGCACCCACTTATTTGAAGCTTTTTGGAGGCCATGTTTTAGTTATTAAACCTAACCTGCAATAATTTGGCATATGTAAATGTTCTAGATATCAAGTTTTAATTAAAAAGAAACAACTTAAGCTACATAAACAATATACTAATCAACCTGAAACAAAACAGATAGACATTTTTGCCACTTATCAACTACAGAAAATGATACGTTGTCTTCAGTAAAACCACATAGTAGAATATAACAAGGCTTGTGCAGAAAAATTAGATTGGGGCAGAACTCTCAAAGCCTAGAGTTGGAGCTGGCCCCAGACCAATCTTTTGAAAACATAAAACAATATAGCTGCAACATTGGGTTTGAGGCATGGAGGCAGGAGAATGGTGCTATGTATCTTCAAAGTCCACTCGATTGGATTGACAAGCTTCTAGAAGATCAAGCATGGTTTTGGGAGCATCTGTTGTTTTCTGGGAGGGTGGAGTAGGGGGAAAGCACCAACAGACAGGCCAGGGCAAGAGGACTAGTGAACAAATGGGTTCTCTCTGGCCACTTCCGGTCTGCCACGCTGTGATCCGCCCCACTCCACTGCAATCTCCCCACCACAGCTAAAATAAATCCTTCTTCCCTTAGTCCGTCAGGTGCTTGCCACAGCAGTGAAAAACCAAACCAAACCTGACTAACACAGAAAGAAAACCTTTCTGCTTACCAAGATGGCAAGTTCCCAATGTCCCCATCTGCACAGAGAGTCCTGAGTGCAGGGGTCCATTCCATTTCCTTAAAACTGAACCATGAGGACATTTGCCTGTCTGGCATCTGGGGTGGGGGCTTTCCTTTCTCTGCTAAAGCTCATGATTCCCCTCTGGCTGTTTTGCCTCCCCCCCCCCATAGAGAAGCCTATTCTTTCTTTCTTTCTTTCTTTTTTTTTTTTTTTTTTTTTTTTTTTTTTTTTTTTTTTTGGTTTTTCGAGACAGGGTTTCTCTGTGGTTTTGGAGCCTGTCCTGGAACTAGCTCTGTAGACCAGGCTGGTCTCGAACTCACAGAGATCCGCCTGCCTCTGCCTCCCAAGTGCTGGGATTAAAGGCGTGTGCCACCATCGCCCGGCTGCCTATTCTTTCTATATCACCTTGGAAGGCCAAAGTAAAATGGAAAGGCTTAGATGTCTTAAAAGACTAAGTCCTATAGAATCCCTCCATCAAACAAACAGAACCAAACAGCAAAGCTCAGCACATTTCTTGAAATGCTTAGCAGGTAGAATAATTTTCACAGAAAAGATATGGCAGGTAGAAGGTAGAAAATTCTTGTCACGCTATTGACCTGCCTGGCTTCTGCCTAACACACACACACACACACACACACACACACACACACACGTTATATATTATATATTCCTGATTAATAAAAATTATTTATTATTTAACTTTTACTAATCAGGAATACACTTGTATGTATGTGCAAACCCACACTCCCACCCACCCACACCTATATATCCTCCTTCCCCTTTAGGGTCTTTACCACCATTATTTTGCTTAAAGTATTGCAATAAAGTTATCCAAGACATCCTAAATATTTCTCTTTGGATTAATTAAGCCTTGAATTCAGTTATTCAATGAAAATCTATTAGACTTTCCATTTGTGCCAGGCTCCACGACAAACTTCAAGGATGCAGAATGAATTCGGTTGTTTTCTGACTAACAGAATAAAGCATAGGGTGGTATGGAAAGCGCTTCATTGCCGGAGGTTCTGTGTACGATGCTGCACAGCTCCGACCATACAGTGAGCCTGAGCGTGATGGCAGAGTCAGAACCAGGCTCCCTAGAGTGGGGGATCTTCTACTACATGAACTAACCACCACTTAATTTTTAAACATAAATTTCCTTAAATACCATAAATCAAATGAAAATTTATCAGATCAAATCAAACTTTGATTCTATCCCCTTCCCCTTCCCCTACGGTGACTCATGAATGAACCTCATTGTTCAAGGGTCAGGCCACACACGAGACTTACTCTGGCTGCTATTCTCTTGGGAAGAAGATGTCTCTTCATTGTTGGATCTTGACCTGTAACTTTCTAGAGTTTGCTCTGAAATTTCACTTTCTGTAAGAAAAGAAAATCCCATTACTAATTTCTGACATTGTAGACATCGTCAGAAATGGACGCTTGAAGAAGATGACAGCCTGGCCACTGTTGGCCTGTCATGACCTCCTGTGCCTCATGTATTCATTAGCGCAATCTTACAGCACTTTCAGGGCTCCCAGGGGCACTGGAAGAGGTGAAGTCAATTGACAGCAGAACAGAAGCAAGCACTGCCCTTCAGAAAGGAACAACTGCAGCACCCTAAGAGAATGATGGTGGCCAATCATTAATAGACCTTGAAATAATGGCATTCCGTTTGCCTACTGCTTAAATGAAGCATTAGACCCTGCCTCTCATATATATATATATATATGTCAAATTATCTTTTACTTGATTTAGTTAGCAGACAAAATGTTGGGTTTTCATTCCGACCTTTTCATGCATATTGTGGTGATTTGAATATGAATGACCTGCATAGGCTCATATACTTGAATGCTTAGTCATCTGGGAGTGGAACTATTTGGGAAGGATTAGGACATGTGACCCTGTTGGAGGAGGTATGTCACTAGGAGTAGGCTTTGAAATGTCAAAACCCTACACCAAGCCCAGTGTCTCTATCTCTACCTGCCAATCAAGATGTAAATTCTCAGCTACTTCTCCAGCATGCTGCCACACTCCCCACTATGATGATAATGGACTTGCCCTTTGAAACTATAAGCCAGTCCCCAGTTAAATGCTTTCTTCTGTAAGTTGCATTGGTCATGGGATCTCTTCACAGCAATAGAAAAGCAATCAAGACACATATGCATCATTGAAGTTTTCTCTTGTTTTCCTCCCACATCACTTTATTGCCACCCTCCCCAGACCTCTTCTCCCCTCTCACTGTTTCTCCCCCGTCTTCCTTCTACTTTCATGTCATGTATGTTTACTGCATGTGAGGGAAAGCATGTGATATTCATCTTCCCCTCATTTCCCTCTCTTAGTCACCCCTTTAGGCCCACCCCTAATGAGTTATGACTTCATCTTTCTAGATAAGCTCATACTAAGCTATCAGGAGTGATGTTTTTAAGTCTGAGATATTCAAAGATGCAGGATCTTGAGTTGGTATAAAGAATTTTCTGTTACCAGAGTCCTTGGGCCGTATGTGACTAGGTCAGCTTTGTCCAGCAGCACTATAAACCATCATTTAAAGTACTCCAGCCACCACAGTCCAAAAGGGGGGATGTTAATTTCATAATATATTTTAGTTAACTGGCAAACATATTATGTTTGAGTTTGAGTATATGTATTGATTTTTCAAAATTGGGTAGTTTATCTTTATAGCACATCTTGATAGACACTTAAGACACGTTAGGGACTAGACGGTCATCTTGTGGCCACTGCAACAGACACCATATAGGGCTAGACAATTAGTCGAAATTGAGGAGAGAATTTCTTTTAGGTTAGTTTTTAAGTTTTCGATTTGTACATAATGTATTGTGATCATATTACCCCAATTACCTTTTCTCATGCTTCTTGCCCTTCTACTGACCCTCATATTTTTCCCAACTCATCCCCACATCACCATGTCTTTCTGTGCATTTGCCACTCCTATGCAGGTGGTCACAGCTGCTATGTGTTCATGATGCCAACAGTCCTGTCACATCCAGAAGACAGCCTTTCATGGCACCCGTCCCCATTCTCCAGCTTTAACAGTCTTCACACCCTCATGAAGAGGGGCTTTAATCCTACATGTGTTTATGGAATGAATTTATGGACTTATTCTGAATAACTTCTAAGGTCCTGTCAAGCTCTGTTACGTGTTGAGTATATGCATTTTAATAGGTATCTTCTATACTAGATATTTTTATTTTGATTTATTTATTACTATGGTATTATTATAATTGCTATTGTGTTGGTTTAATGGCACTGGAATGCTTGGGGGAAATGGCTGGTGTCTTATGGATGAGTGAAAATGAGTGCTCTCTTGAAAAATATGAACGTCATCAGATGTTTATCCATAACTAGAACATAAGGAGACCAAGGATCACCCGTCCTGTAGACTCACACAGCCCCAGCACTGGGAACGGTCCCTGGCATGTAGTGGGCACTCAGTGAAGGCTCACTGAGTGAGCAGATAAATTGGCTCAGCATTTTGCCAACAAGAGCATCTACAGCTCAGCACTAACTCCCATAGCTACTTTAGCTTCTCTGTCTGACACTTTTTGAACACATTCCCCGAAGATCCATAGTTCATGTTTGGGAGAAAACAAATGATTGCTTATTTGAGTAGTGCCCCTTCCTGGGCAGCTTGCACAGCAGCTAAGAGAGGAGATCTGATTGATTATTGACAGACTCCCCCTAGCTAGCCATTGGGCTCTACGGACCTCGCTGGGTTCTCTGCCCACTCACCCTTCTTCCATATCACGTGTGCTTTACGGAGCTTCATGATGAAGAGTTGAACAATGATGAAGAGGATGAAGATGAGGAAGGACACCAGCGTGAGCAGCAGGATGCCACTCTTCCTCCTCTCCAGGCCTGTGTACCGAGCACTGGCTTCTGTGAGGAGAATGACAGGGTGTCAGGCACTTTAGGTTCTGATTACTGTGGAATGTGGTCGTTAGTCTTCCTTGACTTCCCTACCACGACTATATTCTGGGACTATAAGCTGAATAAATAGGTTCTCCCTCAAGCGGCTTTTGTGGGAACGTTTTATCACAACAATGGGGAATGTAGCCAGGACAAAGAAAATATACAGCACTTCCTCAGCTCAGCTCAGGAGATGGGTCAAATTTACCCCAGAAGTCATGTACTGCATACTTTTCAGTTCTCTGAAACAAGCAAATGGGCAATAGAGACAAATCAATCCCATGGATCACTTGGAAAGTTGTGTGTTATTTTCTAAATGGCATAGATTTTAGTTCTTTTTTGATTTCCAGAGAAAGCGCACATAAATATTGACTTAAATTATAGTCTGGTAATATTTTTTTAATATTTATTTATTTATTTATTTATTTATTTATTATGTATACAATATTCTGTCTGTGTGTATGCCTGAAGGCCAGATGAGGGCAATCAGACCCCATTACAGATGGTTGTGAGCCACCATGTGGTTGCTGGAAATTGAACTCAGGACCTTTGGAAGAGCAGGCAATGCTCTTAACCTCTGAGCCATCTCTCCAGCCCACAGTCTGGTAATTTTAAGTAGCTATGAAGAATGCTTGTTCAACACAATGTAGTTCAGTAGCACAGGTGAATTAAGGTGTTTGGAAAAAATTATCCAAGTAAAACAAAAGGTCATGTCCCTTGACTAGGCTAAATGTGGCCCTTGTAAAGGCATTAGAAGATACATTTGATGAGCTCTTAAAAATCCTTCTAAACTAGCCTGTAATTTTGCCAAATGTCCTTCATCTCAGCCAGCAAATCCAGATTAAGGAATGGTGGCTATGTGTAGAACACAGACTTGAACCTGCCTAGGACATAATCCTTATGCCTTAGGGGATCATTTTTCCTTTATAAAAATAAATATATTGAAAAGGCAAACAAAAGTAAGATACACTAACTCTCAGAAGCATGGGTGTGTATTTATAGAATGGTGTGTTTAAGAATTCAGAGACAAGTGGGGAGCCCCAAGGCTGCATGCACTGGAGAAGCTTCCCGTAGACATCAGTCTTGGGAGAGAAGTAAGACCCTTAAGGTGAAGCCTCTGCTGCTGTGAAGTATTAAGGACCAAAAGGATAGGGATGCTGAACAGGATGAAGCCTTCAGAGCATCCTGTGTCTTGCAGGGGCTTTCTAAAAGCAGGGCTACAGGGGTAAGCAGCAGAGTGCACCTTGTCCAGCTGAAGAACTTGCTTTGTGTGTTATAGACTATGGGAAGCCAGAAAGGTTCTCAGTACACAAGTGGGAAGGGCACAAGGGTATGTTTCCATGATGCTAAGCTTGGACAAGAAGAGGAAGGGCTGAAGTCACAAGATGATAAGGGCCTATATTAAGGGCATAACTATGATCACAGACAAAACACCTGGAAGAGAACTCATGAGTCATCAGTGGCTACATGTGTGTGCATGTATACTTGCATCTAGCTCTGTATCTGCACAGAGAAATGAAGGGTTGGGGTATGCAATGCTTTGAACAAGCTGTTTTGGGAAAAAGATGCCACTTGGATTTTTAACATTGTTGAGCTTAGGAGAGAAGACATTTGACTAAAGACATGGAAAAAATGGAATGGAAGGGCAGGTGAGAGGGCTCAGCAGGTAAGGATGCTTGCTGCCCAGCCCAATGACCCGAGTCTGATCCTGGAATCTACAGTGGGAGGGAAAAATCAACCATGCATGTTGTCTTCTGACCTCCGCATGTTTGGCATTGCCCCCCCCATAAATAACAGACTAAGTAAACAAATAAGTGAACAAACAAGTAACTGTGTAATAAACTTTAAAGAAAGAGGACCATGGGATGGAACTGAGACTGGTGCTCAGAGGGACATTCTGTAAGAAGTATGGGGTTCTTCCATGTCTAGGCAGCAGGAAACAGCTCAGGAGCGAGTGAACTTTCTATGAACTAGGGAAAGCTGGGCAGGGACTATAACTCAGTGGTAAATGCTTGCCTAGCATGTGTGAAATCTTGGGTTTAACCCCTGAATATAGAAATTTAAACAGAGACAAGGTGAAGCAGTGAAATCAAGAACACCCACATTTAGGAATTCAAGAAAAGGGGCTGAAGAAATGCTCAGCAGTTAACTGCTCCTCTTAAGAACTGGCTGCTCTTCTGGAGGACCTGGGTTTGACTCCCTGTGCCCACATGATGACCCACAACTATTGGTAAATTCAGTTTCAGGGGCTCCAGCGGCCTCCTCTGGCCTCTGCGGGCACCAGGCACACATGTGGTACACATACAAATATGCAGGCCAAGACTCGTACCCATTAAGAAAGAAATCCTTTTAAAACAAAAGAGCCCAGAAGAAGTAGAGTTAGTTAGGTGGTGTGGAGATGCAGTGGTGAGCAAAAATAACAGGACTAGGCACTAGGACAAGGAAGTCAAGGGACAACTAAGGATGGGGCAGGGGAGCGATTGACTCGTTATAAGGGAAGAAAGGTCATGGAAAATAAGGACTGAAGAAGACCACTAGGCACATAGCTAGGAGGTCAGAATATCAAACATCTGTTCTAAGCCCAGTGGGTAACACTCACCAGTGGTCAAGTCAGGGTCTTGAGTGGCATGCTTTTTCTCTTTCTCGTCAGTCTCTTGTATACTGGAATTTTCCATCATTGAGACTAAGGGGAAAGCAAGACATGACATATACATGGATCACATATATGTGACTTACCCTATAATGGCTCTGGCTTGACTGTCCCTCTAATCCTCATGCTGGCATTTATTTGCCATGTGATGATGTGAGTGTGTGGGCCTTTAAGAGGAGTTTAGGCTCAGAAGGTTCCATCCACATAAAAGGAATAAAGCTACGATAGAGAGCAAGATCCCTTTAAAATATATCTAGTTTCTATGAATGGGTATTTTGTCTGTATGCAGTCTGTTGTCCTACAGTGAGTTCCAAGTATGCAAGGAGGCCAAGAGGGGGCGTCAGATACCCTGGAGTGGTTCTGAGTGGTTCTGGTTCTGTGCATTCTGGGAATCGAACCTGCTTCTTCTAGAAGAGCATCCAGCGTTTTTAACCATGGAGCCATTTCTCCAGTCCACACAAAGTTCATTTTAAGGAAGCGGCTTTGTCCCTCTTGCTCTCTCTTGAAAATACCAGACAGGTCCTTGCTGGCTGTGGCTCCTTAATAAACAGACCTCAATTCTGGGTCACTTTCTTCATCATTTTCCAACTCCCCGCCCCCTTTACAGAGCCCTGACTGGCCTTGAATTTACAGAGATCTTCCTGCCTCTGCCTGGCTGGATTTAAAGGTGTGTGCCTGGCCTCTATCTTATCTTTTGAGACGGGTTCTCTCTCACTGAGGAAATGCCCATCTCTGCTTCCCAACGCTGAGATTAATGTGGGCTGCAGGGCTGTATACGGCTAAGGATCTGAACTCGGGTCCTCATACTTGTGCAGAATATGCTTTACCCACTGGGCCAATGCGCTAGCCTCCGTGATAGGTTGTTCCCCACTACAGTTAGCCTACCATGCTGCAGAACATGACAACTTGTTCCCCATCTCCAACCACCCGTCTCACCCATCTCAGCCAACCTCCCCTTTTCGCCCATCCCTCTCCCCTGAGTTTCAATCACTAATAATCTCAGTTTTATTTGCTTTTACTTTTGGGCCAACATTTTTAGCTTTCACGTATGAGAAAGAACACACAGCCTTTCTCTTTCTGTGTCTATCTTATTTTGCTTCAAAGCACCGGTTTCTCGCAAGAATAGTCACAAATGGCCAGAGCCTCCTTTGTCTTACTCGTAAAGGCACCCCTTTCTTAACACTTCATGTGCACCGGGCAATGCAGGCGGTGTGTGGTTTCTCCCCTCTGCTCCGAGAGAACAGGTTTTGAGCAGTTAGCAAAGGGCCTAGTCCTGAAGCAGTGGAGTAGCGGAGACAACCAGGGAATTACCAGTTTGTTTTCTAACTGGGGAACCTAAACCAAAGTCATTATTCCAGGTTTCCTTCCTGAGAGGGAACTATTAGGGAGGAGGTCCACAGGATGCTTCAAGAGAACCACTGAACGATTGGGGGAGGGGGGCTCTGGGCTTTCTGGAGAAATTTGGGTAGGAATGCAGAGGACAAAGCTTCTAGGGCAGCGCTAGAGTCTCAGCACCAGTCTAAAGTCCAGGCGCCCCTCTTTTAGAAACAGGTTAAGCTGTGAGGCTTTGGAAGATGAACTGGAACAATAAGAGGGCTTTTCTGGAGTTTGGTTGCCTATGCTTCTAATTCTTCCTTGGCTGCAGTATTTTATCAGCCCATTGCATAGCGCCACTATGTGGCCCCGAGGGGAATAAAGCCTCCGGCTCTTAAAAATAGATGTTATTAACAGTAATAAAATTGCAGAAATTGAAAGCCGAAAAGAATTTCAGAGACCATGTCTCTTAAACCCTAGGTTGTATACGAAAATGCAGAGCAGAAAATTGAGTTGTTCAGTAGTGGTGCCAGGCAATTTAAAAACAACCGGATTCTAAACACGTTTACAAATATTGAATTATTAAAGGAAGGATGTGGTTGCCTTGCTTCATAACGTTTTCAATTTCCACCACTCTTCAAAAAAAAAAAAAAACTCTGTGCGGTACATATTGTATTTTTCAGTGTTTAAAACCCCAAACATTTACTTTTCAATATTATTCAGGACATGGCATTTTAAAAAATATAATCTGATACTGAACACTAGGAACACGATAATGACCCAAAGACAGTACCTTCCCAGATGGAATTATTACAGAGAACATGCAGGAATACATACTCACCCGAGGGAGGCTAACCATCCTGCTCAAGACACCAGTAGACTCACTCACTAGTTACTCATTCATTCATTCACATGTCCATTTACTGGGCCTTTTCTGAATAATACCCACTATTGACAGATACAATGCTGTGTATAAAGCTAAATGAATTATATGATAATTTCTCCAAAGTTAACTAGTTGATTCATCATCTAAAATACAAGACTTTCTAAATTCTTCCTATAGCTCCATCCTGTCGAAAGTGGCCCGTGTTCTTACAGCCAAGTAACTGACAGATGTGCTTACACAGATGAGGGAGGTTGTTGCTATTGACTATACTCCTTTCCCCATCTCCTGCTTCTTCTCTCTCCGTGGGTGCGAAATCTTTGTGTTTGTGATGCTGTACATAGAGCTGTACATAGAGCAAGTCTCCTACATGACTTCAGCTCTGTCTTTATCAAAACGGGAATTCACATGTCACGGTCATGTGTGTGCGCGTGTGTGTGTGTGCCTGTGTGTGAATACGTAAATGTCTTAAGCTAAATATCTTTGAACTCAAAAGGCCCTGTGACACAAGCTCATAACATAAGAATTCTCGACTTGATTTTATCCCAGGCCACCACAAAACTGCGACCAGTTGGAGGGGGTCTATGTGGTTTTACCAAAAATAAAAATAAAGGGCTAGGGAGATGGTCTAGTGGGCAAAGCGTGGACCACGCAATCATGGGAGCTCAAGTTCTGTTTCCACAACTCACAGAAATCTCATGCACAGAGTCCCTGCCTATAGCTCCAGCACTGGGAGGTAGAGACAGGAGGATTCTGACAGGTTTGCGGACCAGCCATCTAAGTGAGATGCTGAGCTATAGGTTCAGTGAGAACCCTTGTTTCAAAAACCAACCAATCAGTCACTCAGAAACAGACAGAAGGAGTGATAAATTGTTACATCAACCTCTGTTTTCCACACATGTATGTATAAGTGAGCACACCACATGTGTACACACATACACGCCACACATATATACAAATCTTAAAAATATTCTTTCAATGTAGACTAAACATGTACATCTCCAAACAGGCATTTAAGGCTTCAGTGATTTTGAGACTTACCCATACTTGTGGGCTCCTGGGGGGCTTGAGAGGAGAGAGAGCTCTGCTCAGGGGCATCGGAAGCTGTTTCTTGATCTGCAACCAAAAAGGGGGAAAAACAAAATTCTGCAACCACTGAGATCAGCCTTAGCCACATCTCGCTCAAGATCATAGTGCACAGAGCCCGGCTGCTCCCCACTTCTGGGGGCTGTGCCGAAACACAGAGCCCCAGCTCTGTGATTTGAATCTGTACCCCGCTGCTTGCCCATCTGCTAGATGACCTGGCTGAGAGTACAGCATACCGGGACCCCTGTGTGCAAGGACATTTGGCATTCGCCAGCAAAGGGCATTTGCTGTGTCCTTCTGCACACACCTGTCCATCGGTTGCTCTGTTTGTCCATCTGCATATAGATATTTTCCTATTTCCATGGGGAATATACTTCCATCTCAATGATCCATTTTTCTGGTTGCAGAGCGAGCTGAATCTCAGTGCTGTTATCAGCATATTCCTCAGTGACTTGAGCAAGATGTTTAATTTATCCAGCACTGAAGATTTTTCCTTTTGTGTGAAAGACAGTTGCTGGCTTTTTCCTCTTTGTGTGTGTGTGTGTGTGTGTGTGTGTGTGCAGTAATGACTCCATTCACATAAAGTAATTAGTACAATGCCTGTTACTAAGCAAGACACTCACTAAATGTTGCTGTGTAACATGAAGAACTGTTTGTGGATCAGTCCAGAGAGACAGCTTGGCTCATTCACGTTCTCATCAGGCAATGAGAAGACTGACATCCAGGAAGACTGTAATGTGTAATAAGCATGTAGCTGTGCCTATCAACGACACTACGTGACAGATGGGCATTGTCTCCTGAAGTTTATGGATGCTTCTCAGTATTCACGTAATCAAAGAATTTTCTGTTGTTTAAAATTGCTATTTTAGTAATTAAGCATATATAATTTTTAGACAGGTGTTTAAAAAAAACTTTGAATTGTAGGTGAAATCTTTGAGGAAAGCAGGAAGAGTTACAGCAAAAACATTAGAGAAATAATATTTCAGAAGTTCCGTTTACCCATGGTGATACAGTTTTGCTTGTTTGCTTTTTGAGACAGTATTGCTATATAATAGCTTTAGTTGGCCTGGAACTTGCCATGTAGACCAGGCTGGCCTCAAATATCTGGTGATTCTCTTGCTGAATTATTGTATTTTATTTCAAACAAGATGACTGGGTAGAAATAACAAAATGCAGAAACTGCTGAGAAACACATTATTTTCTCTTAAACTGGGCATCGAGAATATTTAAAAATAAAAAAGCAGTCATTTTCTCACATAAGTTTGTAATGTGTTTTTCATAAAACTATGCAATGTTTATCAACATATTGGAAACTTACTATTTTAAAGTAACTACGTATTTTAAATTTCTCAGTTTTAACTACTAATAGGTAAATATTAACAGAGCTTATAAAAGTTCTTTGTGTTCTCACTTATTCTTAGGGGTGTGAAAGGTGGGCTGGGGCAATGACTCGGTGGGGGAGGGGGTAAAGTGCCTGCTGCATAAGCGTGGGGCCCTGAGTTAGCATCCCTGGCACCCAGGTACAAGCCAGAACAGCACAAGCCTGTGCTCCCTGCACTGCAGGGCAGAGACTAGGGGACCCACATAGCTCACTGGCCAGCCAGTTTCCAACCAGTGACCCCAGGTTCTGTCATGTTTCAGAAAGTAAGATTAGATAGTGACTGATTAGATAGTCTCTGGTCACATACACTCACCTCCACCTGCACCGGCATACTGCTCGTATGCTCACACACACACACACACACACACACACACACGCGTGCGTGCATGCATGCACATGCACACATGCATACACACACACCTGAGTGTGGAGGGCGATTGCATTAAAGATGTTTGAGAACTGTGGCTCCATGCATAAAGCCCCAATCCCACATTAGTGATGGGAACTAAATGCTTCTCATTCACAATCCCAACCCGAGGAAGCCAATCAGTCCCCAGAGAATTTAGCCCATCTTCTTGCCCTGCTCTCCAGAAACACTGCGCATTCTTAGATATGACACATTCCTAGACAACTCTTATGTTCCCTGCATCCCACCCAGAGGACAGCGAAGATGAAAGGGCTCAGAATGCTCACTTGTAAGTGTGCTTTAAAGCATTCCCAGATAGTAAGCCTTTTTTTTTTTAAAAAAAAAAAAAAAAACTAATTGTGTGAACAAAATATTTGTACTGTCTCTGTGGCTCATCAAAGGAAAAAGATAATAAGCAAATAGAAGCCACTGATTGCTTATACAAAAGACCCACTTTGAATATTTGCTGGAGATCTGGAATGGTTCTAGACAGCCGATAGGTAGCCATGATGGCTATTATTGGTTGTCAACTTGGTACCCTTGCGAAGAGGGGGCATCATTTGAAGAATTCCTTCCATCGGATTGGCCTGCAGGCATGTCTATGGGGCACTGTTTTGATTGATGGTCGATGTGGGAAGGTTTAAGCAAGGGATGAGCAGTGTTGCCTCTTGGCGATTGGTCCTGGTCTATAAGAAAGCAGACTGATCAAGTCATGAGGAGTAAATCAGTAAGCAACACTCCTCCATGGCCTCGCTTCAGTCCTTGCCTCCTGGTACCCACCTTGAGTTACCTTGGTGATAGAGTGTGAGCTGAACTGTAAGATGAATTCAGCCCTTTCTTCCGTTGTTTTTGGTCAATGTTTTAGCATAGCAATATGGAAGCAAGCTAGGACAATAAAGAAATATTAAGCTAAATTAAAGAGCTAAGAAAACCGTCCTTCTTACCCAAATCTTCAAACAGGAAGGGGGCCACTAGCTGCCTTCCTTCCAGGCCCTTGTGCCGGATGATGCAGTGCACCGTGGAGTTTCTGCCGTATGTGTGGATCATGAGCGTGCTGGTGGTGTTGCAGGTTTTCCCATCAGCTTCAAATTCATGGTGGAGTCTGCCTACACAACAATTTAAAGAGACAGGAAAGGTTTTGAGTCTAATACCCAGGCAGCTGCCTTGTGTGGGTTGGGCATGGGCAGAAAGACAAGCAGCATGCAGGGAGTAAGGGAGAGCGGGTAAGTTCCTACAGAGCCTTTGTCCTGGGGCAAAGTTACACAAGAAGGGTAACTTACTCTCACAGAGCATGGAGCCCTGAGAACACATGAAGTTAATTAATGAAGGAGTTCTATGATGAAGTAGATTCTGCTGGACTGGAAGACAGATCTGAGACTTAAGACTTTTCTATCTAGCGCCCCATTTAGCCCTCACTTCCTTGACAGTGCACAGTCCCTTGAAGACAGATGGCTGTACAGTTAGCAAAAGTAGCAGCTACTGAAAGGCCAGCCAACACTATGTGTTTTCCCCAAGACTACAGTTATCTTGCTTAAAACAAAGGTAGGTTCTTTATGCTTACAGTATCCAAGCCATTTTTAATGTAGGGTTCACTAAGTAGTTCAAACTGGCCCGGGGCTCACTATGTAGCTCAGACTGGCTTCAAACACACAATCCTCTTACCCTAGCCTTCCGGGTGCTGGGATTACATGTATGAGCCATGACACCTGCCTATCATAACCTTTTCATCTGCTTCTGTATGTGCAACATTGTATCCACATATAAGGAAGGCTTTGTGTGTTTAGTTAGAGAAACTCCCTGACTGAGGGTGCCTCATTTTGGGATTTCTCAACCTTAGAATGTATAAACTCACATACACACACACTCAGAGGTACAGGCAATTGCTCTTTGTTTTATCTGCCTTCATCACAGAATTGAATAAAATACATGCATATCTCAGACTTTTAAAAAATGAAATATGCTTTGTAATCGATGATTTTGATGAATAGTAGGGTAATTTAAGTGCTCAAAGTATGTCTGAGGTCGAGGAGGTTGTTTGGCGTTTGGTGAATTGAAGCATTAAGATTTTCATGAAGAGATTTCAGCCTATGGTGGGGTTTCTTGGGACACAGCGCTTGATAAACTGACTAGCGTGTGTACACACACTATGACAGGTTTCCAATTTTATGACCGTGTAAAAGGTCATGCTCCGTGTCCACTTAATTTAGGGATTTTTTTTTCAGTTTGTAAAGATGTCTTATAAGTAACTCACTTTATATTTCTATAATCTTTTTTTAAAAATTCGTGGTTTGAGATTAGCCTTTCAACATTAGACAAAGGATTGATAGTTATGAGGCCAAGTTCTCTGGAGCTGATGTATTGAACGGTGTCTTTGAGCACCTATTGCCACCAGAGGGCGCCATAACATTGAAAAATCTCTTGGAAATTGAAGCAAGGAGGAAAACAAAGAAACCTTTCTCTCCCCCTCCTTACCATAGACCTCCAGACCACTCCCCAGCAGCCAGGTGACTTGCGGAGGGGGCTTGTTCCTCTCTGTGGAGCATTTCAGTACGACATGTTTGTCTCCATTCTGCCCTCTGACAACCAAAGCTTCCACGGTCGGCCTGAAAGGCGTCACTAGAAGAAAAAGGGTTTTTCTGTGCTGAACTAGTGGCAGGTGCCTCCGCGGGCACAGGTGTGTGTGCGGACACAGGTGCTTCCGCGGGCACAAGTGCGTCCACGGGCACAGAAGCATCTGCGGACACAGGTGTGTCTGCGGGCACAGGTGCGTCTGCTGGCACAAGTGCGTCCATGGGCACAGAAGCGTCTGCGGGCACAGGTGCGTCCGCGGGCACAGGTGCGTGTGTGGGCACAGGTGTGTAGAGGCCAGCCGTAGACTTCAGCCTCACTCTTTGATCACCGTCTGTCACTGGATCTGGAGTTCATGGATGCAGCTAGGCTGGCGGGCTAATGAGCTGCAGGGAGGGACTTGTCCCTTCATCAGTACTGGGGTTAGAGATGCCTGTGCCCAGCTTTTATGTGGGTTGTGTGCGTCCCAGCCCAGTTTGTCAGGCTTGCACTCTCCGAGTGACAGGGTCTCCATCCACCTGGCCTGCATAGGGTTGGCCAAGCACATCACCTGTGAATCTTCACCTGGGATTGCTGTAGGAATAATTATGTAATTCCTGCCTGGCTACATTTCTTGTTTAACTTTCCCCAGAATCTTATCATTTTATGCTTTCAAAGAACCAGGCTGGCTGAAGCAGAATGCTTATTTCTGAGCATGTGGCCAGTTCCTGAGAATTCCCAAAGAGACATCGTCAGGAAGGCAGACAGAATGTGATGTAATGCCACAGGCTTGGTTGTCAGCACACTAGGGAGAGACCCGACTTTAGTCCCGTCTCTGTCACCAGCTAGCTGTAGAAACAGACAAGCCCTCCAACGTCTTGGTATGTCAGCTGTGACACAGAGACGTTGGCGTTTTAGCTCTAAACATTTGCAGGTTTGTGCAAACGGGGGGCGAAGCACAGTTCTTTTGCCTCCTCCTCACATCAAAAGAGCATTTCCATTATCAAGGACCCGCAGGTCTTTTTGTGCTGCTGTCCTGGAAGTCATCAGCTGGACTGACGTCTTCCTTCTTCCAATTCTACTTTTGCATTTTTCTTTCATGGAGAACCACACTTGTATGCATTTATTGAATTTACCCAGACATTGGGATGGAATGGAACAACTCTAGGCAGGTTCCAGATGTGTTCCTTGTTGATACTACAAAGATGGGAATGAGAGGCCCTTCAAAGAACTAATGGTCTGCTGTGGACTCAGTGGTTCTCAACCTGTGGGTCATGACCCCTTTGGGGGTTGATTGACCCTTTACAGGGTCACCTACGACCATCAGAAAATACTAAGGACAGCAGCAAAAAACTAATTCCTTCGAATTGTCTGCTGTGTTCCATGACACATGCCCTTCCTCAGGTAGCTTTTTTTTTTTTTGCTTTCTTTCTTTCTTTCTTTCTTTCTTTCTTTCTTTCTTTCTTTCTTCCTTCCTTCCTTCCTTCCTTTCTTTCTTTCTTTCTTTCTTTCTTTCTTTCTTTCTTTCTTTCTTTCTTTCTTTCTTTCTTTCTTTCTTCTCTCATGACAGGGTTTCTTGGTGTAGCCCTAGCTGTCCTGGAACTTAATCTGTAGACCAGGCTGTCCTTGAACTCACAGAGATCCTCCTGCCTCTGCCTCCAGAGTGCTAGGATGAAAGGGTCTGCACCTGGCCTCAGATAATTTTTTTTAATCAAAAAAATAAATAAATAAAAATGGTGCACTTTGTTCATCCCTGTATCATGCCCACTGGGAGTTACCCTGCTGGGAACATACCTAACACAATCACCTTCACGTGCTTCGTCCTCACGTGGCTTCCGTACTGTAAGCACTTGTACACGCCTTCATCCTGCAGAGTTATGCTGGACATACGGATGGAGAGCTGTGTGGCCGAGTGGTGAAGAAGCTGGTATTTGGAGCCTTTTAAAGCTGTACGGGAGGGAAAAGAAGCTGGTATAAGGAAAAGCTCACTCACGGAGTGCCTGCCTCTCCTCCCCAGTGCCGGGATTAAAGGGACATGGAGTCAAGAAGGCGTCCGTGACTTCCATGAACAATGCTTGCCACAGTTTGCTGCTTAAACTTGATGTAGGTGTGGTTTGCCTGGTCACAACGAATGTCAGCAATGGAACATAAACACAGCAGCTAAACACCTTCAATTTTTAATCTGAAAAATGTTCATAACGATTTGAAGATTCCTGTGGATGTTAACTTAGTCCTTCCAGGGATTTAGTCAACAGTGTAAAAAAGCAAGGCCAAAAAGTTCTAACTAACATGGAGAGTTCCTCTTGTTTTGATTTTACATCCTGACCTGGAACTTTCGTGGAAGGTCAAAGGTCGCTGGGCAAAGCAGGGGCTCCGAAAAGAGCGATTTTGTTGATTTGCTCTTTAATTGGTTAAAGGGGCTTAATGTGCACACATGTCTAAGCAGAATAAAACCTTGGAAAACAACCCAAGGAAACATCTCTCATCCGAAAGGAAGGTTGTGCCTCCTGGGACCTGATGTCTCCTGAGCTAGCACTGGATTTTCAGTCTCATCTCTGCTGACATTGGAGTCAAGAGTTCTTTGTTGCGGGGCCTGCGCTGTGAAGTGTGGGTTGTTGAGGGCATGCCTGGCCTCTACCTTCCAGACTCCTGAGCCCAGGACCCCCACTCCCTGGGGGTAACATCCCCAACAATTCTCAGTCGTTGCCAAATGCCAACCCAGAGTGCGAGATGACGCCATCTGGAGAATCTTTGATGTGGATTAATGGGTTTTACTGCAAAACCCCCAGAATGCCTAACTTTCCATTCTCCAAAGAGGAACAAACAACTTTGTTTACCAGAACTATTCCTACTCAAAGTTCACATCTTCACCACCTTTCTCAACCTGCACCTACTTAGTCTACTGGACTCTACTATTAACAGTGGTGAAGCTTACAACAATCTGTTTGGCTATCTTATATTTAACGTATCAATTAAACAGTATTGACAAAGCATATCTACTTTTTTTTTTTTTAAATATTTGTTTATTTATTATGTATACAATATTCTGTCTGCGTGTATGCCTGAAGGCCAGAAGAGGGCACCAGACCTCATTACAGATGGTTGTGAGCCATCATGTGGTTGCTGGGAATTGAACTCAGGACCTTTGGAAGAGCAGGCAATGCTCTTAACCTCTGAGCCATCTCTCCAGCCCAGCATATCTACTTTTTAGTGGATCTGTTTGTGAATATAAATGGAACTTGGCTGAATCCAATTTTCTCAAGTCCTTGACATCTAGGGGTATTAGAGATATCGCGTGGTCTCGTTAGGAAAATGACTTTGGGAAATTCCTGTCTGAGGTCTAAGCAACGCCTGAAGTTTGTCCCGCTCTTTCTCTCTCAAGTATGCCGCACAAGAAAGGCAGGACTGTCCTCCTGACGAAAGTGCACACCATCCATTTCCATTGCCTGGAAATCTTGGTGTTAAGCCCAGCGGAGGAAGACAAGGTGTTAGGGAACGTGACTTTGCTGCCGGCTCTAGCCCCGGGGTGATAGTCAGCTCTACAGGAGAGTCCACCAAGGCAGCCCGCTGTCTGCCCACGGCTGTGGTGTGGGTGTTTCCTGGTCAGTGAGAGTCAAAAAGTGACGTGGGGGTGAGGTACAGGCGTGGAAAAGTGCTTTGTAATTTGAGCCCCCCTTTAACAGTCTTTCTGATGGGGTTTCCACTTCAGACTTCCTGTGCCCCCCAAAAGCCGCCCTGTGTCAAATAACTTCGGAGGTGTGAGTCACGTGAGCCAGTGGGTGAACTGAGCCCACCCTTTGGGTGACTCATGTGGGTCTTTGTGCCACTAATCTGCCCCGGGTGGAAATCCCTTAGATCCCTTAGATGGAGGTCTATCATTTTCGTTCCCCCCTCACCCCACTTACCAGGATGCTGGTTAAAAAAAATGGTAAACCCGGAAGGGGCCAGCCATTGGAGAGAGGCATTCTTCGCAGGAGAAGTGGCACAGTTTAGGGTGAGTGTCGCGCCCTCCTCCACTGTGATGGTTTCCATGTTCAGAAGGGCTGCTGTGGATGCAGAGATGGGAAGGGTCAGAAAACACGCATGTGTACATGAGGTGTGGTTGCCAGAGAACAACCCCAGGCACTCAATTCGTTCCGCTGCCAAGTGAGTCCCATGATTTGAGGTTGTCAAGTCTGGCAGCAAGAGCCACTGCCCAGACCCAGAGAAAAAAAATCTGTTGCTCACTCTACAGTAGAATGAACGCAGCAGGCTCAAGGTCACAGGTAACTGGAATCTGTACTCAGGTGTGGACTCATCCACACCTCTGTAACTACATAGGCCTATCAGAGTGAGGAACTGCCAGCACTCTGGGGAGCCACTCAGTTTATAAAATGGGTGATTTGCAAATTTGTGTGTTACATCAGCTGTGTATGAGCCTGTGGGGGAGAAATTGCAGGTCCTGGCATTGCTCGGTGACAAGGTGCTTCCTAGCAACGGAGAAGCCCTGGGTTGAATCCCCATCATACATGCATGCATGTCTATGGGTACGCACACATGCGAGCGCACACACACACACACACACACACACACACATAGAGTGATGCTTTAGTGACTTGTTGGGGCAACTGGTCACTGGGAGTTATGCAGATCCACCCCAGTTAGCGTCTCCCACAGAGGGACTTTCTCCAGCAAATGTATGAGTTTAATTTGCCCAAATCACAACCCTCGAGAATGATGAAGAATTGACTCTAAACAGTGACAATTTTATTGTCCCAGAAAGAACATAAAGGAAGAAAAAAACTTTTTAGACTAAACTGCTTTTCCTTGGTATTAACATAATTCTTACCCAGGAGGGTGTAAAAACTATCCAACTAGAAGGCCGCTACACCTGTAAATTATGAACAGCAAATGCTTTAAAGCCCTATCTTCAACCTAAAGTTGAAAAAAGAAAGAAAGGAAGGAAGTTATTTCCTCCTGATAACACACACTGTGGAAAAAAACCTTTTTTGAAACAATGTCTCATGTAGCTCAGACCCTCATTGAACTCATTACATAGCCCAAGCTGGCACTGAACTCCTGGTCCTCCTGTCCCAGCCTCCTAAGTGCTAAAATTACAGACATGTACACTATACCCGGCATCCTTGAGATCATTTTAAATATCAGGAACAATGCTTTGGGGGAGCTCTGGGGACGCACTAGTACAGCTTTTATTTTATTTGTTTATTTAATTTTTGTGCATTCCATCTCTAGTTCTTAATTTCCATGTAGTCTATAGCGAGAATAACCCCGAGTCTGTGTGTTGTATTCAGACTGCTTCTCATGGGAAAACGGTTTTAGTTCTAGCTGACAAACACCTGTGCCATCAGCCAATGCCGAAAAAGAACAACGCACCATTGTGAGGCTGGAGAGATGGGTTGGGCTGTAAAGAGCTTGCCATGCAACCCTGGGGATCTGAGCTTGGACCCCAGCACCCAGGAAAAAATATATAATAGGCACAGAGTATTCATCTGCAATCCCAGTTCCTTGGAGCTGGGGACAGGAGAACCCCTGGGGCTTGCTGCCAGCCAACCTAGCATAATAGATGAGCTCCAGGTTCAAAGAAACAGCCTGTCTCCAAAAATCAAAAACAACAGCAACAAAAAAGTATAGAGCTATGTTGAATATACTCAACATTTATCTCTGGCTTTCACACACTTATACACACACACACACACACACACACACACACGTATGCTCCAGTGGTAGAGTAGGTGAGTCTGTGTCTAGCGTGCCACAGGCCTTAGTTTCAATTACTAAGTAACTAAGCAATCAAGACATCCGTGTTTTCAAAAATAAGCAATGAGGCTGGCAGCCAGAATTCTGCTTGGGTCCCCTCATGGGAAATAATCTCATGCTCATGAATTAAATAGTCAGCAGACGCCGACAACATCCTTAGATTGTGATAAACTGCACTGAACTGTGGCTTTTTAGCAAGGCGGAGGTATTATTCACCCTAAGATGTTGCTTTGGCTGCTGAGAACTTAATATGTGTGGCTGCTGGTCAGACTGGCCACGTCTCTTGACACCAGGGACGGCCATGGGAAGATCTGCTACTGAGGGGCGGAGCTCGGCTGTGCCACCACTCCTTGCTTTGGGCTTTACTGATCTTATTTTGGCCCCAAGTTCAATCCTGCAGCAAGAAACTGGTGTAGAAAAGAAGACCAGCAATATCATGAAGCCACAGGCCCACCCAGCTTTGCTTAAAACAATAACTTTAAATATTACTTGGAATGCCTAGGTCTGTCAAAGGGTGCAAGAGGAAGATGCTGTGCCGAGTCCTGAGGGAGAAGCCTTCCGAGGAGGAGATAGGCATGCTCCTCGTTGGGCTGGTGGATGCTAAACAGTGAGTTTAGCTGTCTTCTCACTTTTCTTTAACCTAAGTTTGGAGTCCAACTTTCACCTGTCGTCAGAGCAACGAGGTGTGGGTTTTTGCTTTTGCTCACCACTTCCTCCCCGTCGATGCTAGCGATACACTGACGGTATTCTCATTCACCCTTAGCTTTGCTCACGCCCTAGATGGCATGTGCCAACTTCCTGCTTTACCCTGTCTGACCTGCAGCACTCTCCCCTGTAGATCAGCTCTATGTGGGGCTCAGCAATGAGCGGCTGTAAGGTCTCACCGCCTCCTGCTTAGGTCGTGTTATCTGAGTGGATGACTGTCTTCTGAGCTCGGTTACCTCAGTGACTGGATGCATGTAGCCACGAATGACCATGTGTTACAAGGCCACCCTTTGAGTCTTTTCTTATGGACTGTGTGGTCAGGAGATTTCATCATGGTGCAAATGCATGAAGTATAGTTATTTTTACAGTGCTGAGACTGATCCAATGGACTTTTTTCTTCTTTTCTTGTCCTTTAAAAAGACGATTACATATATTTAATAGCTCACCTATCTGTCTGTCTATCTATCTATCTATCTATCTATCTATCTATCTATCTATCTATCTATCTATCATCTATCATCTATCTATCTATCTATCTATCTATCTATCATCTATCTATCTATCAATCATCTATCATCTGTTGTGGAATATTCAACTATGGAAAGAGGTGTTATATTTGTTTATGCTGTGGAATATTATTACTTTAGCTGTGTAAAGGTATGCTACATTTGTCTCTGCTGCATTTGTTTAATGAGGTAAGGATGTGTTACTTTTGTTTCTGCGGTATTTGTTTAATTATGTAAAGATGTGTTGCATTTGTTTCTCTTTGTCTGCCTAAGGCACCGAATTGGTCTAATGAAGACCTGAACGGCTAATAGCTAGGCAGAGAAAGGATAGGTGGGGCAGGAGGACAGAAAATAAATAGGAGGAGAAATCTAGGCTCAAAAGAAAAGGGGAGAATGAGGAGAGGAGAAAAGGAGGAGGAGAGAACAAGGAGTTTCCCGGGGCCAGACGCCAGGCAGCTGCCAGGCAGTCAGACACAAGAAGCAGTGAAAGTGAGATAAACAGAAGGAAAGAAAGGTAAAAGGTAAAGGTAAAGAGAAACAGGTTAATTTAAGTTAAAAGAGCTAGTCAGAAAAGAGGTAAGACTGAGCATTCATAACTAATAATAAGTCTCCGTAACATGATTTGGGAGCTAGTTGGTGGCCCCAAAAGGAAAAACCTGGTCTCTCTCTCTCTCTCTCTCTCTCTCTCTCTCTCTCTCTCTCTTTCTCTCTCTCCTCCCTCTCTCCCTCTCTCTCCCTCTCTCTCTCTGTCTTTGTCTCTCTCTCATGATATTTAATTTGTATTTTAATAAATAAAGCTTGCCTGAAGATTAGAGAGTAAAACATCCATACGGATCAGCCATATAGACCAGGCAGTGGTGGCACACTCCTTTAATCCTAGTAGCCACACTAGTTTTCCATAGAGGCCGGGCAGTGGTGGTGCACACCTTTAATCCCAGCACTAGAGAGGAATATGAAATGGAAAGAGACAGCTCTCACACTCAGTCTCATTCTGAGGATTTATGGAGACAGGATTGCCATTTCAGTCTGAGGGAGAAGTAAGAGCCAGTGGCTGGCTGCTGTGCTTTTCTGACCTTCAGGGTGAACCCCAGTATCTGTCTCTGGGTTTTTATTATTCATGTTATACATCTCCACCTCTGTGTACATTTGTGTAAGGCTGTGGGTGAGTGCATTCTTAGTGCACAGGTGGAGGTCAGAAAACAACTTGTTGGAATCACTTCTCACCGTGTGGATCTCCTGGTTCCAAATCAGCTCAGAAGTCTTGGCCACAGGAACCCTAACCCACTGAGCTGCCTCACAGTCCTCCGTGGCCCTGTTCATCACGTGTACTCAGGATTCACATACACTGGAGAACGTGGCTTGCTATGCACACAAACTGTATTGCAGTCTTGTGGGGCCACGGTGTATGCAGTCTGCTCTGGAGACAGGATAGAGGCTTGCCAACACGCCATCACGCAGGATGTTACAGAAATGGAGCTTGGACTCCTCATCATCTCTTTCCCCTCATAGGTAAACTAGCCGTCCTGGACTTGGACGATGGCTCAGTGGGTAAGAACACACACTCAGGAAGCATGAGGACCTAAGTTCAAATCCCCAGCACTCACATAAAAGAAAAACTAGGCATGTCTGTGTGGTTTGCGTGTGCTTGTAATCTAGGTGTCAGAGGTTCAGAGATGGGCAGATCCCTGGTAGCAGCTAAGGCCAGGCTGGCTAAAACAAGTGGGATTCAGACTTAATGGAGATCCTGCCTCAAGGCAGCGAGGGAAAGAACATTAGAGGAGGGTATCCAGTATTCTCTACTGACCTTTGTATTACATGCACAACACACACTGTGCACACATGCACACATACTCACACATACACACACATACACACACTCACATACACACACACACACACACACACACTCTTTCTCACACATACACGACCCACAAAATGGCAGATGGTGTCTCATCAAGCACGTGTGACTAATTTTCAAGCAAAGGGCACATGGTAGTCACGCCCACCTCCTGAAGCCCACACAGTTGAAGCCAGTGACTTCCTAAGAACCCTTGGCCCTTCCCAGCATTAGGGGAAAGTTTCTGTGAAGGGTCTTTACTCTACATAGGTTATCAGAGAAACTGCAAAGACAAGAAAATATTCATTTTAAAAAATTGACTTATGCCCCATTGTTGTATGTAATAAATTCAAAATCAATCAGTGCAAGTCTATTGCAGGGTCCCAAACTTAGCATGTGCAGTTGGAATCTGTCTTGTTCTGTCCCCTGTGCCTCTCTGTGTCCAGTTGGAAACCAGGATCTTTCCTGTCCCCTGTGTCTCTCCGGCTCTCCTAACTAACACGGATAAGCCACAGGCTCCATCCCAGCGTTTCCTTACATTAGTTAATGTGGTCACCAGCCATGGCACCCAGACATCCGACAAGCACACTAGCCTCTCATCTCTCGCAAGCACTGATTTAATCAATCCACTCTTCCTTTCCCCACTACTGCAGTGGCCTTGACTGAGTGTCCCAATTGCTTCTTGCTGAACCATTCCAGCAACTGTCTTTTAACTGTCCCTCCCTCTAATTCATTATCCATTAGCTTTTAGACCGACATTTTAAAGACATTATGCTTCCCTTCATTTAAAGTATTTCCTGGGGCCGGAGAGACGGCTCAGCAGTTAAGAGCATTTGCTGCTCTTCCAGAGGACAGTTTGAGTCACAGCACCCAGAGTTGCGGCTCACAACTGTCTGTCAACTCTAGTTCCAAGGGATCCAATGCACTCTTTGGTTTCGGAGATCTCCAGGCATGCATATGGGTGCACAGACATATGTGCATATAAAACACTCATGTTCTTAAAATAAAAGTAAAAAGTTAAAAAAGAGCACGTACAACTCTTGCAGAGAACCTGAGTTCAGTTCCCGGTCCCCACGGTTAACAGCTGCCTCTAACTCCAGGCGGATCTGACGCTTCTGTCCTTCACTGACACCTGCACCCCCCCCCCTCACACACACACACACACACACACACACACACACACAATTTTTAAAGAAAATAAGGAATCTTTAAAAGTGTTCCCTATAGCTCCCTTTGTGTGTAGCATCAGACTAAGGATCCTGAAGATTTCATCACACATTTTCATGTCTCACTTGATGATGCTCCTTCCAGGCAGCCCAAGCGAAGGGATACTTGTTGGGTCCTGGAAGATTCAGGCTGAAAAGTCACTCTTGCCCAGCCATTCTCATGGCCAGCACAGAGCCTTTCTTATCTCCTCTAAGGCTCTTTCTGGAGACTCAACTCATAGATTGCAACTTTTGTCAAAACTTCCAAGTAGAAGACTCCAGGTATTGCTCTGTGCTTAACGCACATGCTGCCGAGCAAGCAAGAAGAGGGGTGTTTGGATGCCTAGAACCCACATCAGTGCTTGGTGGGAGTAGTGGTTCCTTCGTCATTCCCACCCTCAGGAGGCAGAGATGGGATCTCTGGACCAAGATGGCTAGTGAGAGTAGCTACATTGGCAAGCTCTAGGCTTGACGGAGCGACCCTGCCTCAGAATGAATAAATGGAGAGTGATCAAGGAAGAGTTTTCACTACCCAACATGGGCTTGCACACACTGGTACACACAAGTTTACACATACACATACATGCATGCATACCACACGCACACACACATATAAAAAGAAAAACACACTTGAAAACAGGCCTTCACCTCCTTCCTTCCAACGGACTGAATCTCTCTTCTAGATACGGAAAGGCTTTGATGGTTTCAGCACTAAGCGCACATTCCTTTACACTTGTGTGGTTATAGGGACAGTCCCGTTAATGGATCACAAATGGCTAGAAGTGGAGGCAGTGTGCCTTCCGTTCACTATGGACTCCCAGGGACTAGAATAAAGGTAGTTTTTAAAGATATTAGTTGAAAGGGCAGTGTAAATCTTCAGAGACAAATATTTTAAGAAAACTCTTAATTTTCCTCTGCAATTGTGACATCAAACAATAGAGACTTGAACTGAATTAAAGCTAAAAACATGTGCGTGATTTCTCAGATCCTGTTTCTACGGCTCTCGTGGAGGAGTAGGCAGAGACGCACGTCAGGGAAGATCATTACAAAAAGAGATTTGTATGATTTTTAGATAGACCAGGCAGAGAACTTGCAGATGTGAAAAGCAATTAGACTTGTCAAAATCAAATCATTTTCCAGGTCATCATAAAGAGGCTGACTTGATGCAAGAGAACAAAGGAATTCTTCAGTTTGCAGAAGCCCTTCCTTCCTGCAGCTAGAAAAGATGCTTGGAAACAGCCTGGGTTTGACCTTTTCATCAGCCACAAGGTAAGGGAGAGGAACGAATTTGGAAAAACAACAACCAAACAAACAAAAAACGCCCAGACTCATTCTCATTATGTTTTATCCACCCTTGAGATTGTTCATTCCGGGAGCCTGGAAACAGGGGCAGGGCCCGAGATCTTGAAATTCCTTTGTCTGCAAATCTCTGGCAGCCTCAGAAGCCACCGCAGTGATATTTCTACTGCCTAATTTGCTAAAGTCAGCTGAGGATTTGCAGGTGTGTGGAAGCTGATGTTGACAAGAAGCAGCACCGCCAGCTCCTGCCCACTGGACCCTGAGGAGCCTGAGCAGGTTTAGGTCAGAGTGAGCAGCAGTGGTTCGAATCTCACCGAGGGTCTATGTCACCTAGGTGGGGGAATTTTCAGTTTGGGTTCTTTCAATATGGAACCTTTCAGAATGTCTAAGTCAGCATAAGCCTCAGGTTCTTTTTTTTTTTTTTTTTAAGATTTATTTATTTATTATGTATACAATATTCTGCCTCCAAAAAGGGTGGCAGATCTCATTACAGATGGTTGTGAGCCACCATGTGGTTGCTGGGAATTGAACTCAGGACTTCTTATCATATCAGCCAGTGCTCTTATCCTCTCAGCCTTCTCTTCAGCCCAAGCCTCAGGTTCTTCATCCTTGTTAAGACAGAGTTTCAGGGCTGGAGAGATGGCTGGGCAGTTAAGAGAACTCCGCTCTTGCAGGAGGACCTTAGCTCGATTCCTAGCACACACACGGGTGACTCCAGTTCTTGGGGGGTCTGATGCCTCTGGCCTCAGCAGGCGCCAGCAGACATGTGCACACACAGGTTGCATGTCCTGGCAGACTTGTCTTAGGTTTATCTTTTTGTTTTCTTATGTTTTGAGACAGGGTCTTGCCATGTTGTCTTGCAATTACTGATATCCACGACATAGCCTAGACTGATCTTGAACTCATCGTGATTCTCCTGCCCCAAATGCTGATCTTACAGATGTGCACTGCTGTGCTCAGAATAGGTTTATCTCAAGATATGATTCTTTGTTTTTGCTGTTTTGCTATTTCTATGGGATTTTTTTTTTAAATGTGGGAAATGTTTGAAGCATGGAAAGTTAAGGTCAGCCGAAGACTTTAAACCTTGCAATAATTGAAATCATACTAATTTTGGCTGTCAAATGTAGCCTTTCAGAATGCATTAGCTGTTCTATAAGCCACTTACTCAAGAAGCTAATGTCATTCGTTCCCAAAAGAATCCTCGTTAAGTGCCTTGCAGTACAGGGAAAGGAAAGGAAGGCATAATTGAAATATAAAGATCAGGGAATTGAAAAACTATGTAAACCTAAAATAAAAAATTCTTTCTGCCCCCCCCCCCCCCCAAATAGCATCCTTCGGTTGCCATTTGAAATGAAAGCAACTGAGCGGGATAGGCACGTGACCCGGCACAGGGCAGGAGAGTCACTGCTTGGAAGCAAACACGCCTACAAGGCTTGGCAGTGGCTCTCTGTATGTGGTCCCTTCCCATCCATCTGACACAAGGACCGTCTGTGACACCAAGAAATGATCCCTCACCCTTTCCCCCACTTTTGGGTAGGACTAAGGTGACTTAAGCCCAAAAGGTCATTGCCCCTGTCTCTAATGTTCATAACTCTACGGTAGAATTAGGCTTCAAAAACCAAACTATAGAAAAATGTGAAATAGAACTGATTTATTTCTATGACGAATGTGGCCTTCAGGGCTGGAGAGGCGGCTCAGCTGTTAAGAGCACTGGCTGCTCTTGCAGAGGTCTCGGGTTCATTGCCAGCTCACGTGACAGCACAAGGCCATCTGTAACTCTAGTTCCCAAAGATCCGACTTCCGCTCTGGCCCCCTCGGATACTGCGTGCACAGGGTACATGGACTCAGGCAGGCAAAACTCTCATACGCATAGAATTAAAAACAAATGTATACTTAAAAGTAGCTAGTTTTCACCAGGCTCTTACTCTCTCTGGAGTAAACTAGAATTGAGTAGTGGCTCGCCACTTTCCAAGAGCTTTTGCATTTGAGATTTTCTTATAATGAGGAGTGTGACAGGCCAAACTTTTAGTAATATCTTCATCTAAAGACGAAAAAGCTGAATTTAGAGATATTAAAATATTTGACAAAGACTTGTACACAACGACGTTTTGATGAGGAAGCCAGTTACGTTTCACAGTACCAGATCCACAGCTGCGTGCCATACTGTCCCTAGTCCCTGAAGAGCAGTTGACGGGAGACAGGATAGGCACGATACCCGGGTGTGTGGGCTGAGTTCAGCTAGAGAAGTATCAGCAAAATTACCTGAGCTGTCTTCCGTAGTAGGTCCTCCACGAACACAGTGGACTGACAGGTAAGTTTAGTAAAAAATGTTAAGTCTGCTGAGCAAAATACAAACCAAAACAAAAACCCCATTCGCTCTAAGTCCTTACCTTGCAACGGGACCCAGGACAGCAAGCTGAGAACTCCCCACCACATGCTGGCTGCGCCAAACACACCCTTTGACAGCTTCCTGTAGGTGCTGAGGTACAGGCAGGCTTTTGAAGGGAGGAGGCTGTAGCTCTGTGACCTGATGTGTGCCGATTCCTCCACCCACTCGGAGCTCCCTCTTAGCCGCCCTCAAACACCTCCTGGTGGAACATCTCGGAAGCCACAGGCGTCATTGCCATTGAGAGGTGTGAGTGAGGTACTGGTGACATATTGCCCTATCACACGGGTGGGTAGTGATGGTAAGTCAACTGACTGAGTCTCTGGGGAAGACAGGGCAAAGGAAAGGTGGAAATGCCTCTGTCTAGTGAAGTCATCTTTGTTTTTGCTTTTATTTATTTATTTATTTATTTATTTATTTATTTATTTATGCTTATTGGGCAAATTATAGCTAGGTAATTTTTGCCTGACCTTCTTATATATTTTGTATTTATAACTTGGACAATGCTTTCTAGTGGTTGTTAGGGAATACATCAATTCATTCACTCGTGTTTGAAATCTGTACACCCATCTGCTTCTCTATCCTTTCATCTACTAACTGACCCACTCACGCATTCACCCTTCCTTCTATCTCAGTCAGCCCACTTTTTAAACCTTATTTATTTATTTAGCTTACATCTGACCTCAGTTTCCCCTGCCTCCTCTCCTCCCAGCCCCTCCCCTCTCCCCCTCCCCAGCCACTCCTCTGTCTCTATTCAGAAAAGGGCAGGCCTCCATGGATATTGACAAAACATGGCATATCAAGTTATGGTAAGACTAAGCACATCACCCTGTATTAGGGCTGGGCAAAGCAACCCAGTATGAGGAGTCAGTTCCCCAAAGCCAGTGAAAGCATCAGAGACAGGGCCTGCTCCCACTGTTCGGAGTCCCACCAGAAGACCGTGCCACACACTGTCACGTATACGTAGAGAGACTAGGTCAGTCCCATGCAGGCTCCCTGGTTGTTGCTTCAGTCTCTGTGAGCATCTATGAGCCAGGTTAGTTGATTCTGTGGGGTTTCTTGTGATGTTCTTGACCCCCTTGGCTCCGACAACCCTTCTTCCCTCTGCTGCAGAATCCTCCATGCTCAGTGTAATGTCTGGCTGTGGGTCTCTGCATCTATATCCACTGTTGCTGGGTGAATCCTCTCTGCTGACTATTGGGCTAGGCACCATTCTATGAGTGCAGCAGAATACCATTAGGCATCATTACATTGACATTCCCCCCTCCAGTTGTGTTTGGTTCTATCCTAGGCCTCTGGGCCTTGGCACTCCAGGCAGTCTGAGGGTGGGCTCACTCCCATGGCAGGGGCCTCAGGATGAACTAGTCAGTGGTTGGTCGCTCCCACAATCTCTGTGCCACCCTTACCCCAGCACATCCCATAGGCAAGACAGACTGTATGTTGAAGGTTATGTGGCTGGGTTGGTGTCCCAATCCCTCCACTGGGCAAGGCAACCCAGTCTTGCCTGGTCAGTGCAGGCTACATATCCCTTATTGCTAGGAGTTGGAGTTTTCCTTGTACCAGGTTTCTACCTGATCCTGAAATGCCCCTTTTCCAGTTGTTTCTTTCAGTACTCTTACCCCAACCCCATCCCTACCTGGTCCCTCATGTTCCCATTCCCACCCACCCCAGTCTCTTCTGTTTCTCCTTCCCAGAGAAATCCAAGTGTCCCCCTTGGGTACTCCTTGTTACCCAGCCTCTCTGGAGTTGTGGATTATAGTATGGTTATCCTTTACTTTACAGCTAATATCTACTTATGACTGAGTACATACTGTATTTGTCTTTCTGGGTCTGGGTTACCTCATTCAGGATGATGTTTTTCTAGTTTTATACACTTTCCTTCAAATTTCCTGATGTTGTTGTTTTTAACAGCTGAGTAATATTCCATTGTGGAAATGGATCACATTTTCTTTATCCATTCTCTGGTTGAGGGACATCTAGGTTGTTGGATGTCTATGTCTATCATAAATAAAGCTGCCATGAACATAGTTGAGCAAGTGTCCTTGTGGTATGACTGAGCATCCTTTGGGTATATAGACAACTGTGGTATCTTGAGTCTTGAGGTAGATCAATTCCTAATTTTCTGAGAAACCACCACATTGATTTCCAAAGTGGCTGGACAAGTTTGCACTCCCACCAGCATCGGAGGAGCTTTCCCCTTGTTCCACATCCTCACCAGCATGAGCTGTCATGAGTGTTTTTGATCTTAGCCATTCTGACAGGCATAAGGAGAAATCTCAGAGTCATTTTGATTTGTATTTCCCTATGGCTAAGGGTGTTGAACAATTCTTTAAGTGTACATTGGCCATTTGAGATCCCTCTGTTGAGAATTCTCTCTTTAGAATATACCCCATTTTAAATTAGATTATTTGATTTATTGATGTCTAGGTTTCTTGAGTTCTTTATTTTGGAGATCAGCTCTCTGTCAGATGTGGGGTTGGGGAAGATCTTTTCCCATTCTGTAGGCTGCCATTTTGTCCTATTGATGATGTCCTTTGCCTTACCGAAGCTTTTCTGTTTTATGAGGCTCCACTATTAATGGTTGATCTAAGTGTCTACCCTATCAGAGTTCTGCTCAGGAAGTGTTTTCTGTGCCACTTTGTTCATGGCTATTTCCCACTTTCTCTTCTATCAGGTTCAGTGCATCTGGTTTTATGTTGAGGTCTTTTATCCACTTGGACTTGAGTTTTGTGCAGGGTGATAGATATGAGTCTATCTGCATTTTTCTACATGTCGATGTCCAGTTATAGTTATGCCAGCACCATTTTCAATCAACTCTTCTATGCCTCTCTAAGATGATTGGACATGGGACAACAATTCCTTGTTATTTTTTTTTAAAGAAAAATATGCTCTGGTGAGAGATTAAAACATGCAAATCAACAATTTCTGTTCACTTCTCTCATTATGTGAGACAGACTATTTCTTTTGTAATAGGTTGCTATGAGTAAATGAATTTTAGGTTGAATGGATTCTCTGAGATGTAAACATTATTCTTTAAAAATGTATTTTATGTATATGAATGTTGTATGCATGTCTGTATACCTTGTGTGATCTTGGTGCCCATAGAGGCCAGAAGAAGGCATCAGATCCCTGGAGCAGGAGTTACAGACAGTTGTTATCTGCCATGTGGGTGCTAGGATTAGAATCTAGGTCCTCTGGAAAAGCAGCCTGTGCTCTTAGCCACTGGGCCACCTCTCTAGCCATTTATTTTGAAGTCTAAAAGGATGTTTGACATAATTTTCTCAAACATTAAAGAAGATCTTATTATATTTTAAATGTGCAATGCCCCTGAGTGACTGTTGTGTTTAAACGTCACTCTCTGACTGGTCTGTGTTGGCTGTGCAGCCATTGGTTCATGGTGCTCAGTTGGTCTACATTGTCTGTGTTGGCTGTGCAACCATTGGGTCATGGTGCTCAGCTGGTCTACAGGGTCTGTGTTGGCTGTGCAGCCATTGGGTCATGTGCTTAGTTGGTCCACATGGTCTTTGTTAACTGTGAGGTCTTTGGGTCATGTACTTAGTTGGTCTATATGGTCTGTGTTGATTGTACAACCTTTGGGTCATGTGCTTAGCTAGTCTACATAGGCTATTGGGAATGGGACATTGGAAGTCACAGACATCTCCAGTTCTGGTCTAACTTTCTGTTTTCCTGCCCACCATGATATGAATAAACAACCCCCAAATACTGCTGCCACTCACAGGTGGCACCCTCTAGTTACAATGCCACTCTAGTCTAGCCATGATGGACAGTGTGTCTGAAGCCATGAGCCTGCGACTCTACCTCTAGGGGGATCTGATGTCTTCCTCTAGATTCCAAGGGCACATGCACACATACACACACCCACACATGTGTACACACACACCGACACACATCTATATACAAGAAAGAGAGAACATGTATGCACATAATTTAAAATTTACACGAATCTTTAAAAACACAAAACCAGAACTTTTTAATGTCACAAGAGTCCACTGGTCTCAGAGGTTAAGAACCGTCCCTGAAGGAAATGCTGCAAAGCAGGCTGGGGTATGACGTGTCCTTGTGGTCTACAAGTCCTTCCTACTCACCCATTAAGCTCCACTTCAGCCCGCAGCCCACAAGTGCCCAGTGGGGAAGAATTACAGACTGCGACTGTTCAGTGGGCGGAGAGAAATGAGGAGGGAGGGCCACAGTGGTCATGGTGCCTTTCAACTGTTTTCTAATGGAAGCCTATGTGGTGGCCACCTTGTAGGTGGGAGGCCTCGTTAGTGAGAAATAGTTTCCCCACGACCTTTCTAAGTTCTTAGCCGGACCCTAACAACAAAAGACAGAGTAAGAAGAGAAAAGAGCTCGTTTTCCTGTGTCCTTCACATGCGCATGCCCATGGGAGACACCAGCAAGGGAGCAGGTCTCACTGGGGTGGCTTAGAACTCTAAAGTAGCATCTTCAGCAGTGAACAATGTAGTTAAAGAGAAGCTGCAACATAGTATAAAAGGATGGGGGGGGTCTCAACAGCTGTGGGGTGGGGGGCAAATGTGTGGACGAGCTGGTAAGAAAAGGCTGGTTAACAATGTTCTTTATGAAGTTCCTCTGGTGCCCTCTGGAGGCTGGGAAGGGTCTAAACTTGTCACCTGCAAATGACTGGTGTCTTCAGAGCACAGGGGAGGAAGACACCTTAATACTTGATACTGCGCTTTTTGGCAAAGACGGTGAGGACAGAGACTGCTTAATTTCTTGTTGATTGCTTTTATCTTCTTAGGAGCCTCAGCTCCAGATCACCCTTCTATCAGAGAGGCATGTTTGGAAGGGACATTTTTTGGGGAAGGTCACAGTTCTCCACGAGAACCATGGAAGATCAAGAAAAGAGTGTCCACCAATCTGAAACTGTGGTTTCCATTTCAGGAGATCTTTGCGTTTGGTTTCATTACTCCCGGGGACTAACACGGGATGGTAAGACAAAGAGGGTCAGATTTTAGAGAAGCAGGCATCCTTTCCAATGCCGGCACATCATTATCCTGGTATAACTGTGGGCGGAGGTCAAAGCTAAGAAGGAAGGAACTATTAAATAGGTCACAGATGGACATCGTAAGGGTCAGAACACACGGGATTTCCCCAGGAGCAGAAGCTATGGGGGTTTTTGTAACAGCTACAGGATTCATCTTCACATTCATCTTGACCTTTCATGCGTGCTCTCGTGGAGAACCCTGGCCTTTCCTGGCCCAACACCGTGGTGGGCTCACCTGTTTCCCAGCAGCAGCAGCTGCTGTTTCACATTGGGGGCAGGCTTTTTCAAAGACTGTTGTCAAACTTGCCATGGGGGTTTCTAAGCTAGACCGTATGGATCCAGAAAATGTTTTTCACGATCAGCAGAGGTTGTGAGATGACAGTAGGCATGAGAGAGATGAAGCCTGCATCCTGACACTCTGTCAATAGAGGTCACATCACCTTAGCATATTTATTGTCTCTTCGAATCAACTTCTCCATCTGTAGGATGGAAAGAATAGTCCTGGTCCAGGGACTGGGAGACCCAAATTAAACACGGTACCCTGAGCACCTTGTGGTAGAGAGATCTTCAGACCTAGGGGCTGGGGTTGCATCTCAGCAACCATGGCAGGCTGGGTCAGCTTGGAAAAGGGGCACTGCCCTCGTTATGGGTAACTGACAAATTGACACAGCCGTCACCCGAAGAGGGAGTCTCAGTGGACAGATTGCCCAAATCAGACTGGTCTGTTGCCCAATCATGAGGAATTCTTGTTTACTAATTAACGGCGGAGGGCCCCGCCCACTGCAGGCAGCACCATTCCCTATGCATGTGGTCCTGGAATGTGTGAGGAAGCTAGCTAGCTAACCATGAGCCTGGGCAAGCCTGGATGCAGAAAACCTCTGTGTTTTCGGTTTCGAGTTTCTACCCTCACTTTGCGCAGCGTAGGCTATGACCTGGAATTGGAAGCCAAATAAATTCCTTCTTTTTCTAAGCTGCTTTGGTTGTGGTGTTTGTCATGGCATTGGAGATAAAACTGACAACTAGACTTCTGCCTTTAAGACTTCTGTCTGGAAATTCTGCCCTAAGCTTTCAGGGAGGTGGGGGTTTAATTGAATCAAATAGACCATTCTGGAAACAGTCCAAATACGAGTTGATTTCAGAACAAAATTGTCCTGCCTTGCATGCCCAAGGACCTGAGAATCTCTAGTACCTTAGCAAAGAAAAGGAAAAGACGGTGAGGAAGAAGAGGAGGAAGAGAAGGGGACTGGCTGTAGTTAAATGAATGACTGTAGAACTGCCAAGGCCACTTTCAGGTCCCAGCTCACAGACAGGTGACCGCCCCCATGTCTTCACCGTACATGAGGCGGTTAGAGGTAAGTCATGAATCTCTGTGTTCTGAAAGACCCAAGCATCCCACTGGTACCTTGGCTTCTGCAATATTCTCATGAAGTTTCTTGAACAATTTTAGATGGCCATAGTGGGTGCATGTCTAATGCCTGCCCTCAAGAGAGAAAGGCAGGAAAACCAGAAGTTTGAAGCCAGCCTGGGCTACACATGGAGTTCTGTACCATTCCGGGATACATGAAAGATGCGATTTCAAAACCAAAACAATCAAGAAACAAACAGAATGAAACAAAAAGATTTAGACTTTTAGTCCGGGCCCCAAGAATCACACTGACATGATTATTGATTCTCAGCTTTAGGGCTTCTTCATCACGTGACTGTGTCATGTGACCATGGGCAAGCTCAGTTTCCTCTTTCTTACATCAGAATAGTAGTGTTGTCAAGGAGATTGAAGGTGCATAGGTGTTGAGGAGATGGCTCAGTTGGTAAAGTGATTGATGCCACAAGCTCGAGGAGCTGCATTTGATTCCAGGAGGCACTTAACAGCTAGACATAGACCCTGCACCGAGGAGGCGGAGAAAAGAAAATCCCTGGGGCTTGCTAACCAGCCAGGTTTGTCAAGTCAGAGAGCTCCAGGTTCACTGAGAGATCCTGTCTCAAATAAATGCAGAGGGGCCAGACATGGTAGTGTATTCCTTTAACTCCAGCACTTGAGAGACACGCTTGTCTCTATGCATTAGAAGCCACCCTGGGCTACACAGAGTTCCGAGCCAGGGAGGATTATGTAGTGGGACTCTGTGCCAAAAACAAAATGTGGAGTGGCTGGAGGATGATTCAGAATGTTTAAGGGTATTGGCTGCTTCTGAAGAGGACAGGAGTTCAATTCCTGACGTCCACATTAGGCAGCTCAGTCATTTTCCAATTCTAGGGAAGCCAATGCTGTCTTGTAACCTCTGTGGGCACTAATACACACTGACAGATGCATATCCACACTGAAATAAAAATAAGATGGGGCTGGAAAGATGGCTCAGCGGTTAAGAGCATGGGCTGCTCTTCCAGAGGACCTGGGTTCAATTCCCAGCCCCCACATGGCAGCTTGCAACTGTTTGTAATTCCAATTCTAGGGTATCTGACACCTGCACAACAATGCACACAAAATAAAGTTAAATAAGTTATAAAAAAAAAGGTGAAGAGGGATTGAGGAAAAATCTAACCTTGCTCTCTGGCTTCTACATGAACGTGCACATACCTGAACACACATGGACATATATACACACACATGCACACACACATACACACTAAGTAAATTAGTGAGCAAACAAATGAATGATGCATGTGTCAGGGCATGGTAGATACAAATGTTCAATAAATCTGTCTGTCACTTAGCTAATCCTAGGCAGCGCCGTCTCTGAATCTATTATCAGAGAAACTTGTTTTTGTGCCAGACTCTGTGAGCTTCACATAACACTCCCACACTTCACTGTGCTATGCCTTAGCATTTGTTAAACTTTTCTGCAAAGGTCAAAGAGTAAAACCCAAGCCATTCCTACTATTAAAGCTTGTGCTGGGAACTTCCACCAAATACTCCCTGTACAGTCCTTTGCTGTAACCAGCTAGTTTGCTCAATGGTCATCATCTCAGGGTCTCTGTTTCTGAGCATCCCACCCAAGAGAGCATCTCCTGGCCTACATCTCTTCCAAAGTCACCCTCCATGATAGTGGCCAACGGGTCCACTCAGAGTTTCTACCCAAACTGTGTATTCACTGTCTGTGTCTACTTCATAATGGCCAACACTTGGCATTCTCCTCTGCTGCTGCAGCTCCAGGGTCCCTACCTTATGAGGAACATGTCACTCAGTGAATCCTACAGGACAAATGAGTCCATTATATCTTACTGTGTTTTAAACAAAAATGAACATTTATTTTACTGCTTATTATAGTTACAATTGTCAGCATCATTATTACGGGTGAGGGAGGGCTGCATGGCCACAGTTCCTCAGGAGGGCAGAATCGAACTGTGAGTTCTCAAGATAAAACTCAGGCTGGCTTTCATGTCCAGCATTTTCCCTACTGGGCCATCTCAACGGTCCTCTTACTTTCTTTCACACAATGACTTGCAAAATCATTACCAAGAACAAATGAAAACAATTTAATTACGCTGCATCGCATAAAAGGATGGGGTGGATCAGGCAAGCAAAATTTAACCATGTGTGGTGGTCAGCCCACCTGCGACATCGGTACTCAGAAAGCTGAGGCAGGGGGATAGCATGTTTGAGGCCAGACTAGGCTACATGGTGAGAACCTGCCTCCGACAAACTCCCCAACCTCAACAACAGGGATGACAACAAGATCCCCATAGAAGCCAACCAACACACCAGCTTTCACGGTTCTTTCTACAGTAGCTCACTCACAGGGAAAAAAAAGAGATAGTATCCATAGGAATGAGGCTTTCATTCCTCACCCCTCACATTCCCGGGCAAGTGGAACATTCCATGAGTTTTATCTTGGCCTTAGAAAAGCAGTTATCTATGTATTAGTACATTGCATTTTGTTATCATTGGCATAGGGTATCAAGTATTTCATATTCCTTTCCCATTTGATTCTTCAAAGCATGCTGGCAAAAGAAAGAAGGGAGGAAGTGAAAAAGGAGCGATATAAGAAAGGAAGAAGGAAGGGAGGAGAAAGGGGGGACATAAGGAAGAGTCATTACTGTGCTGATAGGTGAGGCATGCAGCAACCGGCCCGAGCCAGTGCCGTGCCCAGCTTTGGCCCTGGCCTGGGAGCACTGCCCTCAGTAGCTTGGACTTCTTCCCCAGGGATAGGTAGACCTTGTGGGCTGCCCCAAGAACACAGGGACAACCAAAAGCTGAATAATCCAGGCTATCTTTTCCTGGCAAGAAGCAAGCAATCTGGGGTTCATGTGTGGATTTCTGGAAGATGCAGTATTCTGTTTGAGATGAAGATGTTTTCGGTGGGGAAAAAAGTTCCTGACCTAAAGACAAAACAAACCCTGCACACAGCAACCCGAACCTACACCAATGAGAAACGCCACATTTTGCTAATGTCAGCCTAAGCAGATGCAAAGCACGCTGACTGATTTTTCTTCTGGATGTGCAGCCAGCTTTTGTGCACATCACAAAAGGGCAAAATGAGTCTGGGACTCTTTCAAGCAGAGAAGAGCTAAGAACAAGCCGGAGGGCTAAACATAACCCGGTCTTTTGTGCAGGCTCCAACATTAGCTGTTATGTACCCTCAGGAAATGGACCCCACCAGGGTTATGGATGGCTGTGCTAATGAAAATTTGTATTCATGTACTGGGCACAAATTTGCTTTCAAGGCTTATTTTAAAATCTTATTAGCTTAACATAAAATTTAGAAATGGAGTCTATGAATATAGAACGTATTCTTAGCTAGATTTGTGCCCCCCTCCCCGTGTTGTTCCTATTTTTGCTCGGTGGCTGATGCTTGGTACACCACACCTTCTTGAAGTGGTCACTGATGGGGAATGATGCCAATGGGGTTCAGAGCTGCCCCCCTCAAATATGTCACTTTGGTATCACTGAGGATTGTAAGATGGAGTTTGAAAACGACAGCAAGAAAGTCACTCCATTCTCTCCCAAAGCAGATCAAAAAACCTACAAAGGATGTTCCAAGTCCCTCCCCCAGGCAGGACCCAGAACGCTCCTGTGATAGGGCTATTACTCCAACAACTGGGAGAAGGGGGCTTTCTTGTCTCATGATACAGGAAAACTAAGGAGAAACCAAGAAAGCGGCATGGCTGCTGGCAACTTGTTGCAATTAGACCATATCGTTTGCTCTATCATGTTTCTCCACAACCCCCATTTGCCCTCAAGCTCAGCATTAAAACATTTAAGCTTTATCCCTGTATGGTGGTGTGTGTCTGTAACCCCGGCCTTGGTGAGTGGAGATAGGGGACCAGGAATTTAAAGCCACAAAATCAGTTCAAGGCTAGCTTGAACTATGTGAGTCTCTGTGTCAAAAGCATAATTAAAACCAATTATATACATGTTTGTGGTTAGGTTTCAGTGGGTCTTCATTTCCTTAGGAAGTGTCCCATGCTATACGAAAGTCAAACCTGTCTACTTTTCTCTTGTTAATTTGTATTTGCCACAGGAGCCTTGGCCATGATCAGTCACTGGAAAGGTATCATGTGTTCCCTATAGTTTGCTGAGGATAAAATGGAGGCTTCACGCAGCATGCTCTTTCAGTGACTACTGGGTTCTCACCTCTCCATCTGGATGCCTTGCCAGAAAGGATCCAAGGTCCGCAGAGTTACAAAAAGATCCCCCTTTCATTCAGCAGCGAGCATCCCTCCGACTCTCTGTTGGAAGAACCACACTTTTTTTTTTTTTTTTTCCAAGACAGGGTTTCCCTGTAGCTTTGGGGCCTGTCCTGGAACTCACTCTGTAGACCAGGCTGGCCTGGAACTCACAGAGATCCACCTGCCTCTGCCTCCCGAGTGCTGAAACTAAAGGCGTGTGCCACCACCGCCCTGCAAAAGAGTCAGACTCTTAATGGATGCCGGCACAGTCACAGTGACCACAGTTCCATCCCAAGACATGACAGAAAGAGACGACACCACACTCAGGATTTGATTTGCAGCTGCTCTGGATCAACTGAGGACACAGCTTCTTTTTATTACATCATCTATGGACCACCCCAGTGGATAAGGTCCTGGAATGCGGTGAACTGATCACGATCTGTCACAGCTCTATCAGGAAGATCAGCTTCTCAGCCAGCAAGCACAAATGCCGCGGGTAGGGTACAAGGAATTTGGCGGTACAGCAAGGCATGGTTTTCTATTTTCGTAATTACAACCCCCCCCCCAATAAATACACTGGGATCACATAGAAAAGAAGTGATACAAAAGTCTTATAAGTGAGAAAGAAACGGACACGCCTTCCCAATGTAGCAGGTTCAGATGGCGTAGGAATAACTCAAAGGCTTTGGGATGCTCTTCTCATCTCCGTGGCAACCAAAGAACCGTATACATTGTTTTCATTACACACGTTTCTCCTATGGAGTCTACCAATAGCTGAACAGCTGCAAAGTTTCTGTGCAAGTAGTGGCGGTTAAGGAGTACCAGGCAAAAAACTGAGAGAACCGAATGTCTATTGTTTGACTATTAATGACTCTAATGTTCAACCTACACAAGCAAACCTAATACTTTACGTATGTAACAGTCCAGCTATTTCGTTTTGCGTCGAGGGGCAATGCCTGTGGCCACGTTCCCAGAAATCAATGGCGAAGTGTTACAAAAGCAAATCCATTTTAGTTGTGTGTTTAAAGATGAAAAGAACCTGCCTAGCAACCCCGCCTCCATCACATGGATGTTCACCTAAACAGATGCTTAGGTCAGGCTGTCCCCTGCCCTCCTTGCCCATCTAGACCCTTCTTCCCCCACCCCCTCTTGGCATGTGCCTGATCACAGTTTAAATGCAAATCTCCAGGAGTCCCATTATCCAACCTTGGGCAAATTTGGTACAGTTGACTGTGCCGACCCTGTGCTGCTTAGGGGAAGGCTCATCTGTATTCTGACACACGAGTATACTGAGCATAGATTCGAAAGAGCAATTCATCATTGCTGTGAAGTCCAAGCCAGTGCCTAGGGGACAGAGGAATGCCGTTCTCGGAGCACAGAGACAAACTTTTCTACAAAGGCAGCGAGATAGGAACTCCTCTCCCTGGTGTTCACTGACTTCCCCATGACATTAGATAACTGGAATAAGAGACTCCATTTTTGCAGGAATACAGCTTGTAGAGTGGAAAAGACACACCCAGGGCAGTGTTGTACACGGCAGGAAGACCATCTACAAGTATTCCAAACAAAACTGGCAAGAGAATGATCAACAACAATTTACCAAACCCACATGGCTCCAGAAGGCACACTTTTAATTAATTAATTTATTTATTGCAAAATCATCCTTCAAATATAAGGTTACTTTAAAAATAATTCTTTGGTTAAAATATAATTAAAATAAGAAGTAGAAAGTCTCCCAGGCCTTTCACGACAGGGTGAAAAACAACCACCTCTCTCAGCCATCAGATGGCTGCTTAATCAGCCATTCAGATCGCATGAATCTGAATGCAAAGGGAAAAGACACATTTATCTGAATGCTGTTGTCACCCTGGGGTGACGCAAAGGGCTCCTCGCAGCCAAGCAGCGCTGGTGAGGAGAGCCTGGGAAAAGGAGGGCCCCAGTGTGTCCATTAACATGCAACAAGGATCCCCGTCAGTCCACAGAGGAAATCACAGGGACAGAGCCCTACCTAGGAACAAGACTGGAGCATGCGCACACTTGTGAAAGCAGCACGCTGTTCAGACAAGTAATACCATAGCAAACCCTTTCCTTCCTTTCATCTCCCTTGCTGTATTTCAGATATCAGATAGCTTTCCAACATTTATCAAAAAGGGGAGGGGCTGAAAATTTCCTTTTTTCTGCCCTGTCTGTCCCCAACTCATTCCTTCTCCCAAATATCATCTGAGCTAATAAACATGCGCCACAGATCAAAAAGAACTCTCCTCAACTCAGGGTCTGCTGCCCATCTAGAACCTTTGTACCCATATGAAACCCGATACAACACATGTCTCTACACGCAGATTCGACGGATTGCTCAGCTGGAGTTGATATTTAATATTTTAAGTAGGTAAGAGTACAATAAGATGTTAATTGAATATAGGCCACCCAGCCATTCTGATAAACAATTTGGGCAATTAAACTTTTCTGTACTCAGGAGTTTTCCACTTAAGTTCTTCAGAAACTTTCTTCAGGTTCTGTCCTCTTTGATTCTGTCGAAATTGCCCAGGACTGTCTATAGTGGATTAAGGACAATGGGATGTGACCTGATCAAGAGAATTCATTTACCTAGATGCTTAAGACCAAGATAACTGAGAGAGATGGGGGAGAAGCTGGGAGGAACTGTTTTTCAGAAACACAGACACTGTCCATGACATTCTTTATAGAGTCAAGGAGATCTGATGATTTAGTGGGAGCGCCCAATCTGGGGAGGTGAACCATCGGGATCCGAGTGAACAGTGGGTTCACGACACTGCAAACACCAGAAGAATGAGTGACGGGGACATTACAGTGGCTGCACTGTGACTTCTCCTTTGAGACTTTTAAACAGAGTCTTTCCTCCAAGGTATTTTAAGGTTACAACATAATTAATGCGTCACCATAGAGTTACATCCGTGCCAGAAGCCGGGCCCGTGTTCTTTCCATACTGGCAAGAATCACAGTTTAAGCCGGGCGGTGGCAGCACACGCCTTTAATCCCAGCACTCGGGAGGCAGAGGCAGGCGGATCTCTGTGAGTTCGAGGCCAGCCTGGTCTACAAGAGCTAGTTCCAGGACAGGAGCCAAAAGCTACGGAGAAACCCTGTCTTGAAAAGTCCAAAAAAAAAAAAGAATCACAGTTTAGCCGGGCGGTGGTGGCACACGCCTTTAATCCCAGCACTCGGGAGGCAGAGGCAGGCGGATCTCTGTGAGTTCGAGGACAGCCTGGTCTATAAGAGCTAGTTCCAGGACAGGAACCAAAAGCTACAGAGAAACCCTGTCTCAAAAATCCAAAAAAAAAAAAAAAAAAAAAGAATCACAGTTTATCTATCCAAAATGTGAAGCTGACGACATATTTCTCTAAGCGTCTTACTCGGGACACCGTGAATAAAATCACAACTGGCTACTGTCTGTGGCCCTAGGGGCTATTCACACAATTAAATAGACATTGATAAGTGATGTTTAGGCTTGATTGTCATTTATTCTTCTTTTAAATACACACTCTCTCTCTAAATACATGAAGTAGGCGTGATGAGAGTCACAGGCAGGCTGCGACTCTCTACTCCCTTCAAGCAGTCCTTCCTCCCGTCTGTTTTAAATTGTCACAGAGAAGCAAATAAAGAGGACAGCACAAGGGACAGTGCAGCTGTGACTGTCATCATCCAAGTCAGTCCCCTGGCTTCCTTAAATAACCTAGAACTGGTTTCGCCTACGGATATTCTGCCACAGTTGACACAGACTGTATGTGTACAACTTGACCATCGGTACACCTTCTAAAAATATCCATATAGCACAGGAGTTTCTCGCTGATCCAAATAATGAATCAGACATACATCTGTCCAGATGTCCATCTTTTTAACTGCTTGACACAGTCCAGAGCCTGGTGGAAAGACAGATCTTGATTCAGACTGGCTTAGAGCTTTCACAGTTCATGGGTTACCACAGGGGTAGTTTCAACTTGATTAATATTCTGCAGTTCACTGTACCTCCCATTCAATACATCACACATTTTCTTTATGTCCCCCTGAGTATCTCAAAGTGCTTTGGAGAGCAAAAGTGCTTCTCTCCCCATTTCACAGATAGAAGCATGAAAGACCAGGCTGAATGGTGGAGTCTTTAAGCACGTGCCTTGCACACTAGCGAATGAAGCCTGCTGGGGGTGGAATACGACCGGAGGACTAGTCTTACGGTTTCTAGTAACCACCAAAGCACTCTGCAACACGGCTTTGCCTAACTTGCAAATAGAATACAAAAGACTATCCCATCCCTGGTTGGATTCGAGACACAGTCCTTCCTCTTGCTCGTCTCTTGAGGGTAGGGGCAGTTCTCTGCGAGAAGAGTGAGGCTCTTTAGCCATGCATAGCCCGAAGAAGGGTGGTAGTCTCTGCTGCAGCAGGTGCCCAGCTTAGGAAGACAATTCTTCAAAGCCATGCTAGCTAGGCAAGTCCAGAGAAGATGGATTTTGTTCTCCTCCTGAATCATGCCTTTCGCTCATTGACACACAAGTCTCACTGTAAGACCCCTAAGCATGAAAAGAAATATGCGAAATGATTCTGAGCTGTCCACGTCAAATGCAGTATGGGCTTTCCCTCTGCTCCTGGACATCCTGAGGACTCATCTGCAACAGGCCGGTTCTTCCCGTTGCTCAGGCAGCTTATTCCTGCAGCAAGGTCTCTCTCCAGTTGAAGCCCCCAGTAGGTCCATGGGTAAGGGGAAGGATGGGCGGGTCTGTCAGCTGCCATATTCCAGTTTCTCCCAATTCTTCACAGGAACAAAAGCCTAGGTATGGGATCTGCAGTCAGAGCAGCAAGGAAAGGGGAGAGCAAAAGAACAAGAGTTAATGCCTTCACCCTCGTGTTGACACAGACTCTCAAGTGTTTCCAGGGCACAGTGGCAGAAATGGAAGTTAAACTTTCAAGTCAACAAACAGTCCTAAATGGATGGGACTGGCAAATCTAAGGCAACAGTGTGAGTTACTGATCAGCAGGATCTGGTCAACAGTGAGCACCCCTACTTCATGATTACAGATTGCTGGCTAATAGTGTGGGAGGAGAGAGTAGGAGCTTGCATGATGCTACCTGAGGGATGCATTCCAGATTCTGAGTGGATGTCTGAAACTTGGACAGTATCAAACCCTATGTATGTTTTTTCTCCTATATTTACACACCTCTGATATGGTTTAATTTATAAACTAGACAGAATAAGACCAACATCAATAATAAATAAAACAGAACCGTTTTAACAATATACTATAATATCGGTTATGCGAATGTGCTCACCTCCACCCTGCTGACGTCTTACTGTATAATTTGTATTTCCAGACCTCAGCTGACATCAGGGTTGGGGAGAGATTAGAGTAATGCAGCTGTACCAAGGATTAAACTCCAAATTGTACCAAATTTAAAAGGTGTACCAAGAATTTCTCATTTTCTATTTGGCCATAATGGGAAATAATGTTCAAGGTTTTTGAGTTAGGGTCTCATGTAGTCCAGACTGGCTTTGAACTCATTATGCATTTAAGAATGATCTTGAAGTCCTGATCATCTGGGATCTACTTCCCAAGGGCTGGGATTACAGACACGTGCCACCACACCTAGCTGATCATTCAATTTAAAAAACGTGTCGCCTTTAATCCCAGCACTCGGGAGGCAGAGGTAGGTTGATCTCTGTGGGATGGAGGTCAGCCTACTTTATAGAGCTAGTTCCAGGACAGACAGGGTTACACAAAGAAACCTTGTCTTGAAAAAAAAAATCATCAAAAAGAAAAAAGAGAAAAAGTGTCAACTTAGTTTGATCTTTGGGGAATCCCGCACAAGCACTTGTGACATTCAGAGAAGAAACCACAGGCTGTCGAGGCAACTCAGAGCTTATTTTTGTGTTTAGTATCCAGCCATAAGCAAGAGAGTCAACCTGCCCCAGTAGATTACATACTGATGGGATGGATGCATACCTATTTTTTTTTTTTAAATAAGAAAATTGTGATTGAGTTTGAACTCTGTTTGAAGTGCAAGGAGATAGTGTCTTCGCATGAAGCGGCATGGGCGGGAGGATGTGGCTGATGGAAAATACAGGCAAAAAAAAGAATCCAGACCAGAGGGTAACTCCCTTGGTCCGGAGCTGATCTTTAGCCTGGTTGTTCTCACATGCTGTTTCCCTGCTCTTCAGGCTAAGTTCTCGGTTGCACTGGTACTTGCCTCTGCTTACAGTTCTTAGCATCCTCCACTAAACCTTTTCCCCTTACATGGTCCTAATCAAATACCCTTAAGAGTTTCACTTGCACACATCTTGGCTGAGTGAATCGGTAAATGAGTCTTCCCTGCTCAATGGAAAATTCTGCTTCAGGGAGATTAGCTATCAGCTGATCACCGAGCAGTTACAGAAATGCGAAGTACCACCGGCCCCACAGACACGGGAGTGGATTACCTTCCGGACCATTTGGACAAAGTCCTTGGAGTTCTGTGGGGACAGGCCTTGGAGTTGGCAGGTACAGGCTTCGAGGGAAGATGCGTGGGCCACAATCAGAATGTTATTTCCTAGGAAATGAGACAGGCTCGTTACCCTGACCGGCTCACTCACTATATATCACATATACATGTACTGAAATCACAGTGCATGCTATAAATAAATGATTATTATAAGCAAATTAAAAAATTTAAAGAAATCTAGGGATAGATTTCAATGGTAGACATTTCTGGAGTGCACAATGCCCTGGACACTGCAAAGAAATAGGCAAATTTGGGGGTGGAGACTCTACCAAAAGACACTTCTTTTGAAAATGTTCACAATAATATCTAACACCTTGTACACCATAATAGTTTCTAATATCCTGTGTGATAATTTAAAAAGAACTGGAAATTATTTTCCAAAGGAAAAAGTAGAAAGAATCACAGATTTATAAGAAGTCATACCCCCACACATCACGGGAGTAAGGAGGTTCGTGTCTCTTCACCCAGCTTCCCCCACGATTCCATGCTTCACGATGTAACATTACCATCAAAACCATGGAAAGAGATGTGGGTATAATTCACGATTCTTATCTCACCAGGCTCATCAGCACTGTTTTGGGTGTGAGCATACAGTGTTTGGTGACGCTCTCACATGGATATATAACCATCACCACAACTGACACACAAGTTTTCTGTTCTCCGTCTGCAGGCTCCCTGTGTCGTGTGATGTTTTATCCTTTTTGAGGGGCCCACCATACATCTACCAAATAAATCACACACAGAGGCTTATTCTGAAAGACTCTAAATGCATTTCTGAGGCCTCTCAGCTCTAAAGACATTGTCTGAAGCCTCTTAGCATTTGGAAACAGGACAGTCACCCCCCCACACACACACATGCTGGACTGCTCATCCTGCTGTGTCCTTGTGAATAATCTTCAAACATAACTCCATTCTGGGAATTGAGGCAAAGACAACCCACAGATGTTGACTCAGTTCCTGATGTATTGATTTAGTCACTGGAACAAGGTCAGGATGGACCACAGATGCTCCCCCTTATCTCACCCAATCACGCAGCTATTCTCCTGCCCTGGAACAGACTAATCACTGCTAGTAACCCTTTGAATAAGCCAATCCAATAAGTTGGAAAACAACCTACAGGTTCCCCCCTTGGGTCTGTGGCTTTTCGCTTTAAAAGATGGGCTGTAACAGCTATCGCTGTCCTTCATATCCCGAACCTGAAGGGCCCTGTCATGACAGAATAAAAATCCTCTTGCTTCTGCATCAATTGTGGTTGTGTGAGTGGTGTCTGGAGCAACTTCTCCCTGATGTTTGGACTTCTAGTCCAACAATTCTTAATTAGGAATGCCCAGCCTTTATGTGGCTTGTTTCTAGACAGCTTTTCTTAAATTATCCCATCTACCTTCTGCCTCTGGGTGTTTTCCTTTTCTTACTTCTGTACATCTTACTTTCTCTCTCACTCTGTGGCTGGCTGGGAGGCTCAGCAGCTGGCCCCTAATGTCCCCCTCCCCTGTTCTCTCGTTGCTCTCCTCTCTGCCTCTATCCTCTTTCTATTTATACTCTCTGCCTGCCAGCCCCGCCTATCCTTGCTCCTGCCTTTCTATTGGCCATTTACCTCTTTATTAGGCCATCAGGTGTTTTAGACAGGCAAAGAATCACAGCTTCAAAGAGCTAAACAAAGGCAGCATAAACAAAAGAAGCACACCTTAAAATAATATCCCCCAGCATCTCTGAGCCAGCCCCTCTAATACAGTTTTAAATGTTGCCACTGCAGAATTGTGAACACTGGAGACCTCACAGCTGAGACCACACCTCAGGTCACTCCATGGTAGTGAGTTATTAGTAATAACAGCACTGCGGGAACCATCCGTACTCAGTTGCCCATGACTACCTGCTGTTAACAACTGCATGTACATAGCTGTAATGTTTGCCCCCTGAGTACATTAACCTAAAGCTTATGGTGGGCAGCTGGTCCTAGGCAGTATCAACTATCTGAGACCAGTCTCCAAGAGGCAAGCAGTGCATGCGTTTCTGTGAATGAGTTTGTGTCTACACAGCCATCCCCATCCTGGATCACTGCAGGGAGATGGTATTATTCTATAGAACCTCTGAAAATTCTAACTGGGTACCCTCCCCATAGGATACATTGCAGAGCCCAGCTTACTTAATGTAGTAATGCCATCTACCGGGTCCCTGTGCAGCACTGATGTTACATGCTCACAGGCTATCGCAAACTGAACGTGAAAGGCTTGACAAGAGAGCCTGGGAACATTTGTCTTTCCTACTAAATTGGAAAAAACAAATCCAAACACCCCGAACAGCCCATAAATGGCAAAGGAGAGATGCCCACCTGTGCAATGGGGTCCTAAGCAACGCCACCTACCTTTGCTTTTACATTCGCTTATTATCTCCTTCGTCACTTGGAAACTTCTGCTGATGTAGGTATCATAGGATTCGGAAATCACTAATTTGCTGACTGGGATGTGAGGTCTACAACGGAAAAGTAAACAAAGGAGAGGAAACATTCTGACATTTTGATCCCGAGATAAAGGAACATGATATCACTCTCTATACTTCCAGATCTCTTGGAAGATCCCGTGTTTCTGTTTCTTCGTTTCTCAGGAAAGAAAGGGGTGCAGGGCAGAGACTTTCTGTCAGGCAGATGCTGAGGCTTAAAAGTTACGGTGTCATGCACAGTGACTCAGTGGAAAAGGGAGGCATTCCGTGACTGTCTTACCCACAGGGACACACTTAAGCAGACTGCATACTTTTTGTGGCGTCACTGGTCACCGAGGGTCCTAATCATCTGGCTTAGGGGGAGTAAGGTGGAGACTGGTCCCTCTGTACAGATCACCGGGAGGGCTCGAGCTTTCCTTGGCGGCTTTATTCACAATGAGTTGCAAGGAACGCTCAGAAAAACAGGTGCGCCATTCATCCATTTGTGAGCCAATGAAATTCCCATCAGCCACTTCCCTCCTCTTTGCATCTTATTTTAAACCATGCACCCAGCACCAGGAAAAGCCCGAGAGACATAAAGGTGAATTCATTTCTCCACTTGAGAAGCTCTCTGTGTGGACCTGGTGGGGATGCTATAGAGGGAAACCATAACTGTGAGACACAATCTACAAGGGCATTTGATAGGACAATCAAAGTATTCACCATGGTGACCAGTCACCCATGCCCATGGGGAGGGGTCTATTTACCCCTCCGTCATTTTATGGAGTTTCTGGTCCATGAAGTATTTGTCTTATCTATGTCCTATGCCTTTTCCATTTTCTTGTGTCTTTAATTGTTGAATTGTGGTGTTGTGCTGGTACAGGTGGTGTTGAGCTAACTTCACAAGGCATCTTGATTATAACTTTGAAATAACTACTATTAAAATTAGTCCAGAAAATATTTACTCAGAGGCTTTCATATGTCAGGGCTCTCTGAAACTGTACCACCTGCATGCTTCCAGTGGCATCTTCCCAGCAACACTTGCGTAAATTCTAAGTCTCTATGTGACAAAACTGGCTCTGAGGTGACAGCTGACTCGCTGTGTCTTTAACTACTCATAGAGCTGGGATTTGAAGCTGAGCCTTGGATGTGTCCTGCAAACTGAACCTCTGACACAGGACAACTTCCGATAGTGTTCTCTTCGAGATCCCCCATCATATCTGGGCATGATTTCTGCACTCACGGGGCTGAGGCGGGAGAACTGCTAATGGAAACTAAAGGCCAGCCTGGGTTACACAGCAAACAGACCAAACAAACAACCAACCAGTCAACCAAACACATAAATAATTGGTCAATCAACCAATTAAGCAACAACAACAACAAAAACCCCCAAAGCCTGTCCATCTGGTGCTCTATTTTACTATCAGGAAAGCCAACGCTGCTGTGTTCAGAGGGAACTTGCTTTTCCTCATCTTCACTCAACAGGTCCTCTTCTCCTAGAAGGAAGCTTCCTGATGCCCACCACTGACTCTTTTCCAGAGGACATGGAGAGGCAAGAGTCACCACCACTTAGATCTTTGTTCTGGAGGATATTTTTCTTCCTGGCCTTCTCTGTCCATGCCCACCTCTGACGCAGTTCCATCATCAGTAATGTTATCCTGTCTCCTATGCTGTAACAAAAGGCCACCTTGTCTGGTCAGGGAGTCACTCTGTGGGTGAGACCACACTGTCATATCTGAGATTTGTGTAAATGAAAAATGGTATCTTAGGATCTAGCTCTTCATCTGTTCTTGCCTTTGGCTTCTCCCAGCATCTTGAAAGATGTCCTGATGGCTGTGAGGCAGAGTTCAAGTTTCTCCTATAAGCAGGACTTATCACACTGCTGACTATACCTACAAGGCCCTGTATCACCTTTAGAGTTAAGTCAGCTTTCACCCACGTACTGTACCTGAACTTGAAGGGTTCCCTGGTGGTTCTCCCAGCATTCTCCCATGGATACCCTCTTCTCCAACCTGTACTGGTTCAATCTGTAGTGCAGACTTTGAGCTGCACTCAAAGCTCAGCCCGCTGGCACCCTGTATCCATGACCTCCTTCAGTCCCCTGTCCTCCCTGGTCCTCCCACTACAACTGAGCGTCAGGGCCCTCTACCTTGCTCGGAAGTATTTCCCAGTGGGCAGAATATTTTGTATTCGTTTTTCTCTCTTGTATTCTTGGCCCAGCTCCATCACCTGCTTTCTACACACAGCTCACAGGCTGCTGTTGCTACCTGTGGATGCTGCCTAGCTATGAGTTATTAGCCTGGTATGGTTTCCTCAATTCGCTTCCAGTCCTTCCCTTCCGAGTGTATAGAAGTGTACCATGTATGTACGGGAGCATGATGTGGTTAGAAGAGGCATCAGATTGTCTGGAAATGGAATTACAGACAGTGGTGAACAGTCACGTGGGTGCTGGGAACCAAGCACAGTTTTTCTGCGAGGACCCATAACCACTGAGCCCTGGAGGCCGGGCTCTGCAAGCGGAGCACACTTGGCTCTGATTATATTGACTCCTGGGAGTGTTTCTGGGTCACCATTTGAGCTTCATTTACTTGCTCCAACGGTCTATTATAGGCTTCTGCCCCTCCCTAACGCTGTGACCATTTAACACAGATCCTCGTGTTGTGGTGACCTCCAACCATAAAATTATTTTTGTTGCTACTTCATAAGTGCAATTTTGCCACTGTTATGAATCATAATGTAAATATCTGTTTTCTAATGGTCTTTAGCAGACCCTGTGAAAGATTGTTTGACTCCCAAAGGGTTCTCAACCACAAGTTGAGAACTACTGGCCTATTCACTTGGTGCCATTCATGACAGTGGTCAACTCTACCATACTGCCTCTCAAATGCTTTACTTTTGGCTTTGTCAACTTATTCATGGAATCAGAGGCTTCCTATTCCTACTTAAAACTGGCAAAAATGTGATACTCAGTTTTAAAATCGAAAAGGAAACCTAGAATAAGGACCATGTCTTGATCCAGCAAGTCCCAGGATTCATCCTGCCTGCACAGCTGGTGGGTGTGTGGCCTGGGGTACACATCTGGAGTGCAGTGAAAAGCTCAGCAGGAACACATCTGTAGAACTCTGTAGGTCATCCTGGGAAAGAGCATGGAACACACGCTCAGAGGCTACTAAAACCCAGCCACCCACGAGGACTCGCATGGGGCTGGGTGGAGACAGGAGAGAGCTATTTCACTAGTGTGAGCCGCAACCTGACCACGTTCCCAGGCAGAAAGGTGAAGGCGTTGGCACAGGGACAATAGTCTACTGCTATTTCCCCCAAGGAAGAGAGAAACAATAGCCAGAGAATGGACAGAACAACATGTGAGGTGGATGAGTGATGAGTGCAATTGAATGGGATGTCTGAGGAAAGCTAATTCCCTTCAGACAGAGCTGAACAACTGCTTTATCTTAGTTCCTACCCACAATATGGAGAAGGAGATTCTCTCCCACCTTGTCCAGGAACCCAGTCGATTATCCACAGTAAGAGGCCAACAGAGAGCACAGGGAAGACAATTCTATGCAGAATGGTCAGTCACTCTGCCAAATTCTGCCCTAAGAAAGAGGAATTTCATTTCCTACTGAAACAGTTGTGATTTCTGGTCTTTCCTCAAAGTATTTGGGAGGGCTTTTGATTGGTACTGCCACTGTATTACTATTGGTTAATTCTTTACCAGGCATGCAGATTGTTCAACTGGGAGCATTAAAAAAAATCCTAGCACAGAGAATGGTTTAATGGAAAGAGCAATAAACAGGACTAGATGGCTACTAGGCAGAACACACAGAACCAGAGACACAGAGAAATATTAATAGATGTCAATTTTTTTTTTACCACAGTGATGTCATTGTTATTACTTTCACGCATGATCACAAGACATTTTACCATAGGCAAGCCACTTGGACTGTCATATACATAAAAATGGCTTTCTGGGCAGGGAACGTGGTTCAGCAGAGTGCTTACATGTCTGTGTGCATGCGGACACACACACATCTCAGTCGCTTTTGCTTTCCAAGATGATAAGAATAACAAATGACCATAGGAGAATTAAAAATCCAGTGGAAGGCAGATATGGTGGCCTGTGCTTGTAGTCACAGCCCTTGGGAGACACATTCAGGAAAATCAGGCCTTCCAGGTCAGCCTGGGCAATATAATGAGACCCTGACTCAAAAGGATAAATAAGCAAGTGATGTGGGAGTCTTCTGTTTGTGTTGATTTCATTGGTTAATAAAAAAAACTGCCTTGGTCCATTTGATAGGCCAGCCCTTGGGTGGGTGGAGTAGACAGAATAGAATGCTGGGAAGAAGGGAAGTGAGCAAGACGCCATGCCTCTCCTCTCTGGACAGACGCGATGAAGCTCTGACCCAAGATGGACGTAGGCTAGAATCTTCCTGGTAAGTCACCACCTTGTGGTGCTACACACATTAATAGAAATGCGTTAATCAAGATGTGAGAATTAGCCTGTAAGAGGCTAGAGCTAATGGGTCAAGCAGTGTTTAAAAGAATACAATTTGTGTGTTGTTATTTTGGGACATAAGCTAGCCAGGCATCTGGGAACCGGGCGGTGGGAAGCGGCCCGCAACTCATACTATAAGCAAGTGATTTGAAAAGTCTAAGGTGGAAATGGATGTCGTGTTCCACATCCACTGAGCTGTTTTATCCTCACTTTGTGTGTTTCCCTAAAATACGCAATGTCTTTACTGTTACACTGACATAGATATAATAAAGTTAGAAAATCTGAACATAAGAGCGGGTAGGACGAGAAGCTTAATTTGTGCTAACATTAAATACAAGGAAACACTGGACTTCCCCAAGTTCTGAGTTCTAAAACTGTAGCTTGATTTCAACCACTGTGAACAATTTTGCAGGGGTCTTGTGAGGTCCATCATCTGCTTGATGAACGTGTCATGGTAACAGTGCAGGACACAGGGTACCAGAGAGGCAGCAAGTCAGAAAGTTACCTGTAGGTTGTATCAACACTGAGGTTGGCCGCAGCTAACTCCGATGGAGGTATCCACGCTGGTAATGTGCTTCCAGCAACCCACTTTGTCCATTCAAATAAGCCCGGCTCGACCCGAATCTTTAAGTGATTGTCTTGTTGTAAACCTTAGAGATGAAGTGAAACGAAGATGAAGGAGGTCTTATTAGATCATCAGTGGAAAAGAATAAACCACACGACAAGCTGTCACAAAAATTACAAGGCAGAGCAGGATGTGCAGCGCAAGCTTCCAAAGGAGGGAAGCAACCAAAAGTCCTACTGAGCTCTTAATGTCTGTAACCACAATGATGCTAAGCATGGCAAGAAACCCTAACGGTGTATCAGTGCCATGATAACCAACAGCACTCTAATTGGTCTTAAGACCTCCTCAATGTGAGCAAAATCATGCCTGGTACCAGAAACCTAGCCAACTACCTGGGGTTAGTGAAGTCACAGATTTTGGGGGAGATCCTGCAACTTTACTAAACCAGCACAATCCCCAACTACATGCTAAATATTCATCCTTAAACCCCATACAAGTAATAGTCATCATCCTCTATCAAGGAAACTTCTCTTTGCAACAGTTGAAACACATTACAGAAGACCACAACTAATCAGAGGCAGAATTGTGGAGCTCAGTCCCAAAAGATCCATCTACAGAACCCTAACCTACATCCTATACCTAACGTTCAGGTGAATCTTGAGAAAGAGGGAGCAGAAAGATGGGAAGAAACAGAAGACCAGGAGTTTACTACAAGAGTGTGTCTCCTAGGAATATCAGAAGATAAAGCCGCACAAACATGATGGGCTAAACAATGAGCTGAAGGAAGATGACACCAGCAGACATGATGGTGGAGGGAAATGGGGAAGCCCATGAGGCCTCAACCCTACATCAGGAACTGTGGGCAACTGGGGAGTGTTGAGAATGGGAGAGGTGGTTTTCTCCAGGGAAGAGCATCTCCAATGGCTGTCCAATACTAAAGGGTCAGCCTGAAACCACACATACAGGCAGCACTGTACAAACAGGACACGTGGTACTTACGGATTCAGACAGACAAATGCACACTGTAATAGCTGATGAGAAAAGAGTTCATGAGAGAGAATGGGGGTGTGGCAAAGGGTTAGGGAGGAGAAAAGGGAGGGGGAGATGGTGTAATGATACTCAAAAAATAAAAAATATTTTAATAACAATGCAGTGATTGCTTTCCTACTAGACTCAATATATCACTTAAGTTGGAAGCACACAGGTTTGGACAAATTTATAAATTTGTGTTTTCCAGTGTAAACCATAAACGAATTTAATAGGTAAACTTTACAGTTACGCATAAAGCATGTGCTAAAAAAATACAATAAATTTTGTTTACCAACAAGTGCATTTTTTCCTCTGGCTGCACCTCCACCATGCATGCTGGCCATTAGCAGATTGAAGAGAAGGTCTCCCCTCCACAAGTCATTACCCAATCTGTCCAAGACTGTGACTTTCTTTGTACTGTCAGAAACAAAAGTCTCACTATATGCGCTAGGCTGACTTCACATTCTCAATCCTCCTGCTTTGGCTTCCTCTGGACTGCTGGGATTACAGGTGTGCACCGCCATGTCCCTCTCATTTCCACATTATAATTCTTTCTCAAGTAAATTCCATGACATCTTACCAAACAAAAAAGCCTTTGGCTAGTCTCATGGTACCCACGATGGTACAGTGGCTTACACTGTACCTGAGCATCACACAAATACTCGCTTTGTCCATCAGGGAACCCAGGTGGACATTTACATGTGGCAGTGTACACGTTCTGTTTTATTGTAGTGTGATTCCCTGGGAGCACAAATCTTCCCTTCAGACTCACTCAGCTCTCCTTGCACCGTCTCTAGTCCAGTTTCTCTGTGTATAGGGAGCACACAGACACTTCTGTACTGAGAGGAAGGTTTACTTAAGGTTAAAGAACAGAGGACTCAAGTGTTGTGTCAAATCCTTGGCTGGCTTCTTTATTTCTGGCTCATTTGTTTGTCTGGCTCAAGTTCAGTCCAACTCTCCGCCTCCCCTGCCTCACAGCCCCATCTCCTTTCCAACGAGGGGAGAATAGAGATGGCTCTAATACAAACTTCCATGGGTTTTAGGGTGAGAGCTGAGTACTTTTATAGTGAGGGGGCTTTTAAAGCCTTTCCAGTTTGTGGGGTACAGTGGTGTGCACCTAATCCCAGCACTCAGGAGGTAGAGGGAGGTGGATCTCTGTGAGTCTGAGGCCAATCTGGTCAACAAAGTGAGTCCCAGGCCAGTCAAGGCTACACAGTGAGACCGTGTCTCAAAAATAAGTGAATAAGTACGTCTTTCCAATTAACCGAAGAAAGTAAGATGGCGATACTGTGGAACTCCCAACAGCTCAGCCGCTGTCATGAACAAAAGGTAAACAACAGATTCAACTACTTAAATGCAGAGAGAGAATCACATCTATAAAAGGTGTAAAGATTTCCGTATAGCTATAACCCATCCAAGACAGCTTGAAATTCTTAGAGAAAAATGATTAGCGTCTCCCCTCTATCTGGATGACAGCGTCAGGAGTATGACTTTTGTTCAAGGTTGGTTACCTTGTGGAAGAATCCTCAATAAAAGTTCCAGATTTATGTGAGCCAAGATGGCTCAAGCCTGTCATCCTAGCACTCAGGAGACTGAGGCAGGGGGATTGAAACCGTTTCAAATAAAACAACAACAACAAAAACAAACTTTCAGTTTTTGAAGCTCCGTAACTCTGCAGTATGTACCAGGAAACACTCGGATGAACTACATAACCACTGTCAAGCTACAAGTCTTACCTTTCAATATATTATGTGCAGTCTGAACGCAGCGTAGGGATGGAGAGCAATAAACGTGATCAATAACGGTGTTACTTTCTAACAAGGCTTCACCTGCCAAACAAATCAGCCAAGAATCAGCATGACGGGGTCACTTGGGTTTTATCTTGATCTTCGATGGGACCAAGTCAAGCAGATCCACACACCTCCCTTCCCCAGCGGCAGCTCACAGAGAGACAGTAGTGTCAGCCAGATCCCCCATCAGTGCATCCATGGAAGAGGCAAAGCAACACGCCTCTTCATGACTTCTTTCTTTCTCGTGCCAGCATGCAACAAAATGCCCTCTTGGGGAGGCCTACCAGGAGGGTAATGCTCTGACCTCTACTGGGAAGATGCTGAAACCCGTTCTGTGATAACTGGGAGGGGGTTAGTCAGACTTTGTTATAATTCCAGTGTGGGAATGCAATCTCAGCTGCCAGACTCTTGAACATCAGAGACCAAACTAATTCTTTAATGCTTCCCCATGTGGTCCACTGCTTTTCTCTAGTAGGCAAACCCTAAACATCTTCATGTGGGGTCGGTGTCTTTCATGGACTTGGTTACCTTGCCAGTCCTTTCTCCTGACCTGACTCAACCTGTGCTCTAGAAGTAAGGACAGCTCGCAGCATCCCATGTACTCTTTACTATCATTATATTTATTCTTTTAGGTTGTTTCAAGACAGGCCTCTGTGTATCCCTAACTGTCCTGGAACTAGCTCTGTAAACCAAACTGGCCTCAAACTCACAGAGATCCACCTTCTTCTGCCTCCCAGGTACTGGGATTAAGTGTGCACCACCGCCCAGCTTCCCCTGTAATGCTATTCATTTTTTAAAATGTATTTATTATTGTTGTTGTTGTTGTGTATGTGTGTGTATGTGAGGGGAGAGAGAGAGAGGAGAGCATATGTATATATAGAAACCAGAGGTCAACTTTAAGTTCCCTCCTCCCACTTTTGTGTGGGTTCTGGGGACTGAACTCGCTCGCTAAGCTTTTGTTCTGTCTTTACTCAGTGAACCGTTAGCTGTAGGGATCTCTCGATGCTATGCTATGTTTATAATGTCTTTGATGCCAAGAAGACCCCTCTCTCCCTTCTCTTCCTTCTTTAAGACGACTCCTACGTGACCCCGGCTCACCTTGCCTCTTACTCATCCTTTCTTCTCCCTTCTCCATCCTCGATGTCTCCTTCCATCCCTTCTCTTTTCTATTCTCCTCATACTCTGTGCGGCTTGTTGTTTGGTCAGCCATACAGTCTGAGAGCCACCCACAACACATACATGTGCGTCCATTCACACCTGGGTCCCAGTTACCTCGTCCAGGAACTTGCCCCGAAGTAAATGGTCTATAAATATGTATTGGATGATTGAGTAGTATGTGGCATAGTTTCTGCACAGCCAATACAGAAAATGCCTTCAAAGAACTGAACAGCTTCAAAGCATCACTGGGCCTGTGCAAATTCAGCAATGCCCCTGTACCTCTTCCTCACCCTCAGCTCTCCTTACACCTGCTGGCAGATGCTACTGTCTTGAGCTGTCAGGGGACACATGACTAGACCAGTGGCATCTGCAAACCAAGCCTGACTTTCCATCTCTCCTTCCTTGACGGGACCACATCTGTAACCTGCAGGGTCCTACCTGGAATCCCAACCCGAAGAAGGTTGAGGCAGGAAAATCTGATGTTCTAGGCCACCCTGTCTCAAAAAACCAACAAAACAAATACATACAGACATATATACACACAAGGAAGTCCCAACAAGGAAGTGTGTTTACACACTCATAGTGTGGGTCGGTCGAATGAGCCAGGAGATGCTATGCAATCACAGGAGCCCTTACCCACTAGCCTTGCTTGCATACACCCAAACACAGTGATTGGTGCGTCTTTCTCGTAGTCTCGGAAACCACCGCTCCGCTGAGGTAAGCTATGAGGCATGTTCAGGTTGGTGCGTATGTAGCGGCCTGGTGGGGGAAGAAGAGCAAATAAAGACTGTATAGACTTTTTCTTTACTCGAGAGGTTCCTCAGTGATCCTGACCCCTCTTCCTTCTTGGTCAAAGACACTGAACAAAACTGTCTGAAGCCAATGGAAAACATCGAATCTGATACTTTTTCTTCAGTAAACTGACTTAGAATCCACCCTCCCTTCTGCTGATGACAGTGATTATGGAATTTCTCAGTGAATGTAACAACCAGACTCAGGCAAGGCTTCCCTTCTCAAAATGCCACTCGAGTGAGAACGGAACCAGATGGGTCACAGTGGTGCCATGGCGGGAACTCCAGTCACAGAATCAGTACGCGCCTCTGAACTAGTTTTGTTGTCTGAACGTGGGCAAGACACAGTGACTCTTTGCTCCCTGGTACCTCAGCTTATAGAATGGGGACAAACCGCTTATCTTTTCCCTATAAGTTGGAACAATCAAGAAGGACTCAGAAATTCCAAGAATTTTGTAACTGCATGTACGTGATGACATGTATATAAAAGCAGCTTGACTGCGCCCCCTAGAGGCCGTTATGGGTACGCATTGCTGTGCAGGCCATCAACCATTGAGACCTGTGATGGCTTCCATCACTAGATGCCTAAAACCATAGACAGGGATGAATCCTGAACAGACTACGCTTTTCACTCCCACAAAACACACCTATAATAACATTTAAATTATAAGTCAGCCGCAGCAAAGAGGAATAATCAAATGATAGAAAGCAATGCAAGTTACAGAGATGTCTCGCACAAAACACCGAATTGCGGTGTTCTTGGAAATCTTATGAAAGTGCGCTGTGACTACTGGACCAGGTGAAGAGAAACAAACGATACTGTGACAACAGATTTTATAACTAAGATATCAGGCAAGAAGTGGATGGGTACAAAATGCACTGTGGATACATTGGACAAAAGGGATGATGACCCAGATGGGACAGACTTGAACAGCCTGAGATTTTATCACGTTACTTAGAGTGGAGGGATCATAATATAAAACAAACAGATTGCTTGTGTGCTGGCTAATTTTGCATCAACTTGAGTCATCTGAGAGGAGGGAACCCAAATTGAGAAAATGTCTTCATACAACTGGGCTGCAGGCAAGCCTGTAGAACATTTTCTTAATTAGTGATTGATGGGGGAGGGACCAGCCCATGGTTGGTGGAGCTGCCCCTGAGCTGGTGGTCCTGGGTTCTATAGGAAAGCAGACTGAGCAAGCCATGGGAAACAAGCCAGTAAGCAGCATCCCTCCATGGCCTCTGCATCAGATCCTGCCTCCAGGTTGCTGTTCTATTTGAGTTCCTGTCCTGTCCTTCCTTCAATGATGATTGACAATGTGGAAGTGTCAGTCAAATAAGCCCTTTCCTCTCCAGCTTGCTTTTCGGTCATGGTGATTCATCACAGCAGTAGAAACCCAAACTAAGCTAGACAGCTTGTTTGAGACCTTTTCACTTACTAGTCTTAGACCATGGTTAACTGTGGCTAGCTGAACCCATAGAGTCAAACTGATGAATGGAGAGTAGTCACTCACCTTTGGCATCAAAGCACTGGGATAGCCAGTACTTCCCGAACACAACATCCATCCTCTCCCCATGCCGACACACGAAGAGACATCGCTTCTGGGGCCCAGGCTGGCTGTTGACTCTCAGGGGCTGCAGGGGAAGGAAACAAGGAGTAAGCAGACACACTGCACCCACATATGGCGTACCCTGATGCCGAGTGAGCGGAGATCTGGGACAAATTCTGCCAGTATATGACTCCGACAGTCTCCCTGACCACCCTGAGTTCAGTTTGGCCTGCCTTATAAAGCAAGGATAGTAAATTCCTCCTATTGACCTCACAAATTACTCTCAAGGTGCTGTAGAGATGCCCACAGGTGCTTTGAAACAGGAAGAATTGTGCAAGTGCCATGCTCTTTGTTGCCCCCTCCTGTAACAGGAGGGCTACTCAAGGTACAGTTCATGGGTCAAACCTGCCCTTAATGTAGAGATGATCATCTAGAAGGGCAGCTATCTCCTCCAAAGAGATACGACATCAGTTCCTTCTAGGAGGGAGAAATTCCATTGTCACAGGTATCTGCCTCATGCCTAGTTTATACCCAGTGCCCTGCTGTGCACATTCTTTTTTCTACAATTTTATTACTTATGTTTATGGGTGTTTCGCCTGCATGCATGTATGGGTACCAAGTATGTGCAGTGTCCACAGAGGCCAGAAGAATACACTAGGACTGGAATTACAGACAGCTATAAACTGCCACGTGGGTGCTGGAGTTGAACCTGGGTCTTTTGGAAGGGCAGCCAGTGCCCTTACTTGCTGAGTCCTCTCTCCTTCCAGCCACATTCTGCACATTCCAATCGTCATGTGCACTCTGTTATCTGACTGCATAGATTGATTTTCTAGAATGGGCTCAGGGGGTTAAGCTGCAGCTTCCCAATGGCGACTTAGACAAGTTAAGTACTGGCTTCCACAGCTGCCAGCGGCACTGTACAGATGTTTCTCCATCCTTCCTGCTGATGCATTTGTTGTTCCCAGTTGCCCCGAGCTGCCAGGCACTTGCTGGCCACCACTCTCCCACTGGCTTCTTTTCGCTGTGCCAGGGCTAATGGGTAGACTGGTGCTGTGGACTTTGCCACCTGCTTTCTTGATGTTCTTTAATTCAAACCCTGAGCTCCAGACAAGTGTATCTCCTCCGTTTTCACCCTTAACACGCTGAACTTTCAACCTGTCTCTGTTTTGCCTGACAGCTCCTACTCCTTCCTCCAGCCTGTCTCCCAAGTGTTATCAAGATACTGAATTCTCAAGTCCAGTGACCACGCTAAGAACCTCACTCTATTGATACAAATATGGCTGTCATCCCTATTCTGAGAGAAAGCCTCCTCTTCCTTCCTTGGGATGCTCCCAAGCTCAGGCCCACACGGCAATGCCCACAGGTGGCACCACTCACCTTTCTCTTCCTAGTTCGGGACTACTGTGTGTCTTTTATGACCTTGTGCACTTGTCTCCCCGTAAGGTTAGGGACCCTTTGAAAGAAGCAAGGTCATCGCTGAGGTTGGTCCTCAGAGCATCCCGACTAGATTCGAGGACATGACATGACCCCCATGGTCAGCCTCACCTGCATGGGCTGGCAGATGATAGTGAGAGGCGTTGTCTCCCCGAGTCCTTGGTCCTCATACTGTCGCCTCTCCAATACCCCATCACCAAATGTGAGGGAGCTGGGTGACACGGTATTTAAGATGGAGTATGAACTGCAGAGGAAGGAGAGGAGAGGGTTAACTGCTTTGGCCAGGAGTATGGGAATTAGCACAAAGCACTGTCTGGTCACATGGTGTTTGGGAACCTGAGCAGGAACACCCATCCCCAGGCAAGAACATCTTGTTTTTGACTGAAGTCTCATAGTTAATAAACAAGGGGCAGACAGTTCTCAGAGCTGAGAACAGATGCACGCATCTCTTTGGGCAGGGATGGGGTCCAGTGATTCTAGGCTTATTAGGATGCCACAGGCAGGGCTGGCAGCAAAGACACGTTAAAGAATAATGAGGTATCAATTATGTACCACTGTTCCAGCTCTTTTTGTCGCTGCACTGAAACAAACAGTTCCCGCTGCCTTTAATCTTTTCCATGGCAATTTCCATCTGAGGAATGCGAGGGGAGATGTCTCCCCAGCGCCACTTGCCCATGGCTATGAGGCTGAGGAGCAGAGCCTTACTCCTTGTCCCTCAACCTGCCTTCTTCAGCCTCCAGCATTGTGCTCGCCTCCATAGCAACTTCAAGGAGATGATTAAAAACTGGGTTATTTCAGAGGAGCTGACTCCTGCCAGATGTTTGGAGCTGTGAGCCAAGAACTCTTATTTCTGACTATGCCACTGTAACTTTGCAGGCCCAGAGGCAACCTGGCTGAGAGCAGGACTGTCCAAACATGCCACACTGAAAATTTCTGCACACAGTACGGCTCTCCAAAGCTTTCTATAATGAGGGCTGCTATTTAAATACGGCCATTGGGCAGATCCAACAAACATCTCCTGGGTCACCGGGCAGTCTCAAAAGGAAGTATTTGAATTTTTAATTTCTCGCTCTTGGAAAAGCTTGCTGTGCTCAATCAAGTCTGGGTTTGTGTCTATAGACCTTGTGATCTGTGCAAGCACCCACTCTGCAGTATTTGTCTTTAACACAGTATGCATATTAGAATTTTATGTTTGAATGTTTCCCATATTTTCTAAAATCAATAAGAAAGCTGGTTTTCAGGTTTTTAAAAATTGCCTACCTCTGATTGCTCAACTTCCTTAGCAATCAGGGAAATGCAAATCAAGACAACATTAAGATACCATCTTACACCGGTCAGAATGGCTAAAATCAAAAACACCAATGATAGCCTCTGCTGGAGAGGTTGTGGAGAAAGGGGCACTCTCATCCATTGCTGGTGGGAATGCAAACTTGTGCAACCATTTTGGAAAGCAGTGTGGCGGTTTCTCAGGAAAGTCGGGTTCAACCTACCTCTCGACCCAGCAATACCACTATTGGGAATATACCCAAGAGATGCCCAAACATACAACAAAAGTATATGCTCAACTATGTTCATAGCAGCATTGTTTGTAATAGCCAGAACCTGGAAACAACCTAGATGTCCTTCAATGGAAGAATGGATGAAGAAAGTATGGAATATATACATATTAGAGTACTACTCAGCAGTAAAAAACAATGACTTCTTGAATTTTGCATACAAATGGACGGAAATTGAAAACACTATCCTGAGTGAGGTAAGCCAGACCCAAAAAGAGGAACATGGGATGTACTCACTCATATTTGGTTTCTAACCATAAATAAAGGACATTGAGACTATAATTCGTGATTCTAGAGAAGCTAAATAAGAAGGTGAACCCAAAGAAAAACATATAAGCATCCCCCTGAATATTAACCTTCATCAGGCGATGAAAGAAGAGAGAGACAGAGACCAACATTGGAGCACTGGACTGAAGTCTCACGATCCAAAGGAGGAGCAGAAGGAGAGTGAGCACGAGCAAGGAACTCAGGACTGCGAGGGGTGCACCCACACACTGAGGCAATGGGGATGTTCTATCGGGAACTCACCAAGGCCAGCTGGCCGGGGACTGAAAAAGCATGGGACAAAACCGGTCTCGCTGAACATAATGGACAATGAGGACTACTGAGAACTGAAGAACAATGGCAATGGGTTCTTGATCCTATTGCACGTAATGGCTTTGTGGGAGCCCAGGTAGTTTGGATGCTCACCTTAATAGACCTGGATGGAGGTGGGTGGTCCTTGGACTTCCCACAGGGCAGAGAAACCTGCTTGCTCTTTGGGCTGAGGAGGGAGGAAGACTTGATTGGGGGAGGGGGAGGGAATGGGAGGTGGTGGTGGGGAAGAGGCAGAAATCTTTAATAATTAAATAAATTAATTAATAAGAAAAAAATTGCCTACCTCTAGTTTTTTTTTTTACATATATTCATTGTGCACAGTACTTAGTTTCATAAGGACATTGTCATACAAGTACATGATGTACTTAGATGCTGGGTGTGGTGGCACACCCCTTCGATCACAGCACTCTGGAGGCGAAGTAGGCAGAACTCTGAGTCTTAAGTCAGCCTGGTCTACACAGCAAGTTCCAGGACAGCTACACAGAGATTCTGTCTGGTGGTTGTGGTCTGGGAACACAAATATCTTATTTCAAAAAAATGTTGATAGGCAGGCAGATCTCTGTGAGTTCAAAGCCAGCCTGGTCTACAAGAGCTAGTTCCAGGACAGGTTCCAAAGCAACACAGAGAAACCCTGTCTCAAAAAACAAAAACAACAACAACAACAAAATAATGTACTTTGATCACCCTTTCTCCCTCTATCCCATCTCCCCCACTAGTTCTCTAAACTCCTTTAAACAGTCTGATTTCTATGTTCATGTCATACCTATATACGTATGTACGTGCATGTGATTTTATGTACCTGTATAAAATTTATGATGGATAAGTAAGAGAAAACACACAATATTTGCTTTTCTGAGTCTGACTCAATTCATTTATGATAATAATCTCCTATTGTATCTACTTCCCTTCAAGTGTTTTGTTTTTCGCTACATCAAATCCCACTCAAATATTTACCACATTCTCTTTATCCGCTCTTCTGCTGAAGACACCTAGGCTGGTTCCATCATTTGGCTACTGTGACCAGTACTTCAATAAATGCTACTGTATGCTGCCTTAAAGTCGATGGTAAATACCCATGAGTAATACAGTCAGATTAGAGGTTAGAAGTTGATTGGATTTTTGTTTTTGTTTTCAGGAAATCCTACGATTTTAGGACTGTGGCACACCTTTTGTCCTTCCTAGTCCCCCATACCTCTGCTTTCCCCCTACAAATGACAGACCAATTTTTGTTTTCCTTTGAGACAGGGTTTCATATAATTAGTTCAGGCTGGCTTCCAACTCTATACACAGCCCAGGCTGGCTTTAAATTCCTGATCCCCCTGCTTCTATCTCCCAAGGGATGGGATTATAGGCATGTACCACCATGCTCAGTCTCTATGATGCTGAAGATCAAACCCCAGGCTTCAGGCATGCAGAGCAAACACTCTGTCAACTGAGCTACGACCTCAGCCTGACGATATGTTCAGGTGAAGGTGTCAGATCCTGAGAGATTTGCAGCCCTGTGCATACAGATGCACGAAGGTGCTCCTGGCTGCATCCTGCTCCCCACAAGCCAATGTCCAGAGCCAGAGAACCAGGGGCCTGTATCTCAACAAGGAGTGTCTATTCAGTATGATGCACAGTCAAATTAAACCTGTGATGAGCGAATTTAAGTAACTATAGCTCAAGGAATCTGAGCCATTCACACACTCTAATAGGCCAGCTGTTCTACTTTATTTTAAGCAGAGAGACCCGCCCCCCAACGGCATACAACTGAAGAAGCTTCAGTCTTTCTGTCTGGCTCATCAAAGCTTCAGGCCTTCAACATCTAGCTGTCTGGAATCATGCCAACATCTCCCTGGGCTGTGTCTGTAACATCTTTACTTTATCACAGCTGGGAAGAAAATGATAGGGCCTTTTCTCTCCCTCCAGTTCCCTTGGTGAAAAAAATGGCAGATTTCTTGCTGTCTTCAGTGTCACTACAATCAAAGGACCTGGTTCCCCCTGAGACAGGGCGGGGGCAGTGCCAGACCAGGGTGGAGAGGATGCAGGTCTGATACCCAGAACCCCTTCTCAGGGAGCAGAAAGATGCCAGTTCCTGCCTAGAACATGCTAGGCCTGTTTGAAGGCCAGAAGCTCACCCCACTGTAGAGGACAGTGGGCTACCATCACCCAGAAAATAGTTAGGGACACTTAGGGACAAATGGCCACCAGAAAGAGCAGCGAGAGAGCATTTTCTTAGCCATTCAGAAGGCTGAGGAGCACTGGGTGGGGAGAGGTACAAAAACCACTGACACCCCAAGTCTCTGGACACTGCCTTAACCCTTTCTACAGCTTTTCATGAAGCCAGCCAGGGTCCAGCCAGGCAGCTCATGTGTCTCCCCAGGACTGTCCATCTTTGGTTAGGCCCCCGTGAGAAGATCTGTCTTACAGAGCTGAGCTATGTCTCTGCGAGTTATTTTTAGCCCTGGCGGTAAGCATTCAAGTACAGCTCACCTGTAGGGATATTTTTACGGAAGAGACCTTTAGTTTAATGAGGTCTGGTAAACAGAGACAGAATAAAAAACATCAAAACCCTAGTGGGCGTTCTGTAGGCAGTACTGCTGTAGTCACCACAAACCTCGGAAAACTGACCTTCCCTGAAGCCACCACTACACCGTCTACTCTCTGTGCAATGATTATTTCCTTCCTGGTGGCCCAGAGAAGTAACTCAGCTTGGGCAGAGTCTGCACCGCTGGTACACGAGAGAGCTAGGATTTGGATATAATACGACTAAAACTCAAGTTCTTAATCACAGAGTCTGTTAGGCGTTGGCCTAACCCTTGCATCCTGACACTCTTCACAGAGCCAGCGGTGAACCTGGTAGTTTAACTGAAAGCAGAGTTCCCAGGAGATAACATCAACAACTATCTTCACAATAAGAGATAACGCACAGACCTTCTATGCTGCCCTGAGTGAGGTCAGTTTCCCCCATGGTGGAGCCTAAGTTCTAGTTCAGGGAGGAGGGCTACACGGAAAGTCTTACAAGGGTGAGTAGGACTTCATGTGTGTGCTCTCATATCTAGCCCCACTGCTTAACAAAGAGACCCACAAGCTGTGCTTCATCAAGCAAATTCTTCAGTTCTCACTATATGTGCATGGGCCACTTATTGGGGAGATGTTCTGGGAAGTGCATCACTGGGTGATTTGTCAGCTAGTATGCTGCGTGACACCATTCAAGGGCCCTTACTGTGTACAAGGTCCACCCCCAACCCAAATGCTATTACAAATGCAATACGTGGCTGTATTTTGTTTTACTTGTGTGTGTGTATGTGTGTGTGTTGGGGGGAGGGCACAAGCAACCCTCAATTCCTTAGGCACTGTCCATCTCTTAAAATGTATTATTTTTATTTTTACTTGTGTGTGTGTGTGTACACCAGTGTCTGTGTGAGGATATGTGTGTGGGCCCTCAGTAGCCAGAAGAAGGTATCAGAGAGATCCCTTGGAGCTGGAGTTACAGGTGCTTGTGAGGTGCCCTATAGGAGCTAGGACCTGAACACTGGTCCTTACGATTGAGCAGCAAGTGCTCTTAACTGCTGGGTCATCTCTCCAGCCCCCCCCCCCCCCCGCTAACACACTTCTAAAATATTTATTTATTTATCTATTTGTTTATTTATTTATTTGTGTGTGTGTAGGTCATACAACAACCCTCTGAAGTGGGTTTTTCCTTTCACCATGTGTGCCCTGTGGCAAGGGTTTTTTTGTTTGTTTGTTTGTTTGTTTGTTTGTTTTTGGAAGAGTCTTTCTCTCACTGATCCGAGACTCACTAGTAGTAGGTTAGGCTGGTTGAACTCACTCACCTCCCAACCCATCTCTACTTTCTTAGCACTGGGGCTACAAGTTTTACTAGTATGGTCTCTCCCAGCCCTTTCTCATTTTTAAGGGATAAAATGGTGACTAGAGTCTCAACCTCTATATTTTCAGCTCCAGAAACATTAAAACAAAACTGGATGTTTGCGGGCATGAGGCATCTGGATGCCTGTGGGCTGGGGACAGATTGGGGTGGGGTGGCACACGAGGCAGAGGAAGGAAGAGTCTTCTTTCCCATCTTGAGTGTGTGGTTTGTCTGGGGCTCACAGCGCAGGGGACCTTCTTTGTTCTTTTGCCTCCTGGCAAAATAGGAGGCAGAAGTCACCCTGCTCTGGTCTGTTCTAACAGGAACAACAATGGGAGGTAAGGACACAAGGCTTTCAGGGCTTCTGCCTCTCAGCAACATTGTCACAGGGAAGACACAAAACAGATGGAAAATCAAACCGGCATGAGAAGCCTGGTGGCTGGATTTGAGCTCCCTGGATTGGGATGGAGAAAGAAGCTTTGTATCCCTGTTTATAACCGGGACAAAGCTGGTCATACAACATCATCCATTTTGGACACTGGACCCCAGTGTGGGCTGAGGATGGCAGAGTAGTGAGGGGGTGGTGGCTGTCACCTCAATTAAGGAATGTGAGGAACTATGCTCCTGTTAAGTTCCAACAGGTGCCTGTCACCTTGGACACAGTCTCTGTTGCCTGGGCACATTTGTGCCAGGTCTGAGGAGTTGCTCAGGGTCACCTAGCAAATGAGGGCTACATTTAGGGCTCCAGATTTTACAGTCTGTTTCTATCATTGATCTGGCTGACATAGATGGAATCTGTCTAGCTGCTCTGAGAAGCGCCCCACCCTCAGAGTAATGGCCCAGGTTGAAGTAGGCAGAAGCCCAGAAACAGTTCATGCTTGGCACGAGACGTTGCTATCTTCCAGCCAGAGACGGAGAGCAGCCACTAGGAAGCCAACCAGGTGGTGTCACCAACCGGGGCAGGAGAGTAGGTCTACCTACCCATGGAAGATCCAGGTGCTGCACTCATCCGCCTTGGTAATGTAATTCTCCGGGAGCAGCCCCGAGCAGCCAGTGGTCAGCGAGGTGCCGTAAATCCAGCCCTCGCTGGTGCTGGTCTGTTCCATGGGAGACATGAAGATGAAGTCCCCAGGGACCAACTCCAGCTCGTCATCGTTCTGAGGGGAATAGGGGTAGATCACCTGTAACGTCTGCAAAAAGGAGAGGACATGTGAGACCCATCCACCATCCTCTGGAGCACCTCAGGCACTGGACCAGAGTCTACACACACAAGAACCAAGTGTGCTGAGCACAGGAGTCCCTGGGCTCACAGGCTCTTGGCAGATCAGGCTCCTGGTCAGAAAGCCCTTCTCTCACCAGGGTCTTATGGGTAGGTGTCTGGTGCTCCACAGCCTTCCAGACCTCCCACCCATGCTTTTTCTTCATGTCAGGACTCAGAAGTGGGTTTCTGGAACTCATCAGAAACCTGAAAGGCTTTTCTGGGCAATTGCTGGACATAAAGACATTCATTTCTCCTGTTCTAGCTGCAGCACCAAGCACTGGGCAGAAAGAATTGTGTGAAGAAACTTGTCTTCTACACATGCTCACAGACAGGCCAGATGGAGAGTCAATTGTATGGCTCTAATTTATTATTTGTGTGTGTGTGTGTCTGTCTGTCTGTGTGTATATATTCCATGCTCTTGAATGCAGGATCCCTTGCAGGCCAGAAGAGAGCATCAGATCTCTTGGAAGTGGATACTGTATTGTGAGCTGCCCGTGTGGGTACTGGGACCCAGACTCCAGACTTCTGCAGGAGTAGTAAGTACTTCTAGCTGCTCTGGAAGGATGGCCCTTTCTATGTGATTCATCTGATAGAGCAAAACAAACCCGTAACTTCAAGGCTCCTTAAGCCCCACAATTGTAACAAAGACCTTGAAAAGAAAGCTCTTTCTCCCAGACACCAGTATCAGAGGGTAACCAGCTTCCACCAGAGAACAGATGGAAGCCACATGTCCTTTCTCTGAGCTCAGACAAGACCCCCAGGGCACCCATGAGGCCAGGCCATGTGGCTGAGTTAGCCTACTTGGAGGGGGTGCTTCCTTTCTTGGTGTATAGAAAAGCATCCCAGCCCTAAGACATTTTTTTTTCACTTTAGACATTTGTTTTGTATTTTTTTTATTACCAGCAAGAGCCTTCAATAGGAAGGAAAACTGCACCCTATTTTATTTGTTTCCGGACAGCCAGAAAGGAGGGGGAGGCTTTCACAGCCTTCCCTAAGGCCCCAGAGGTGATAGTGACAGGCGTCTGGTTCTCATCTGCTGAGTCTTCAGCTTTGATCTCCACCAATACCTAGACTATGACAGTTAAATGAGGCGCCCTAAGAAAATGCTGGAGGACAGAGGCATGGGTACTTCTAGTGGTCCAGGGTTCCTGGCTCTTGACTGATGGTACTCTTTGCAGCCAGTCATGACCCTGGGGCCTGAGGCCAGCAATGGGTGGCCCTGTGAACTAGCCAGCTGCTGACATCAAGGCGAGCCACCAAAACATGTTACAATGAAAGGGCTCTGCTGGTGAGGGGCTGAGATGTACGATCACCCTGAGTTTGGGGTTAGCTTGGTCTATATATCGTGAGTCTAGTCAAGTCTGGGCCTCAGAGTGAATTCTTATCTCAAAGGAAAACAAAATAAAGCATCAAACAGAACCAAATAAACCATTTTCTTCTGCAAAACTCTAAAGAAAAGAGCCAGGGAAATGGTTTCTCTCAGAGAATAAAGTTGATAATGCATAAATTGTCTCCCTGGTGCTTCTAATGAGGGTGCGTGCTTCCATCTCTAATTCTCCAGTTATCTTTAGTTGCTTGCCGGGCTGTCTGTCCTCTGCCCACCTCCTTTCCTCCCTCTCCTGTCCCTCTCTGATGATCATGCAAGCCAAGGGCTCTGCTGAATTGTTTAAAAAAATTGTCTTAAGCGACAAAGAATTATTGACTAGAAATCTCTTTCACATTCAATTCTGGGAGATCATGTGACGATGCAGGAACTGGAAGCACTGCTGTTCTCAGAACAGGACACGGTCAACCCCCTCAGCTACCCGGGCACAGCTTAGGTAGGGCTCAAAATCCCCCTAAGCCTGGTAGACCAGCCTTCCCCCTGAAGAGTTCAGAGAAGTAGGCCTTCACGCTGAGCATCCTGCCTCAGCTACCCCTGGGAATATCAAGGCGTAAGGAGGATCAGAGACAACAGATCCTAGGCATATGCTAGAGGGTCAGTAAATAACTTTGGCTGATTGAATTTATAACCTAAAAGTCAAGGGAGTTCATCAAATCTAACAGTATAGCTGGAGGCCGGACATGTAACTCAGTAGTGGAGTGTGCGCTTGCGTACTCTGGGTTGGGGTACAGTTCCCAGCACCAATATACAAACGAATAATAGCCCAGACTCAAGTACTCTCTGATGCTTTCCACCCCAAAAGTAGATACAAAAACTCAGCCCACGTCTGAGGGACATGAGACCTGGGCCTAACTTGCCCTGCATTGTGCTATTTCTTTGTTTTATGTTTCATGTCTGTTTCTAGGAATTCTTGAGAGCTGGCTCAGCAGCTAACAACGTGGGCTGCTCTTCCAGAGGTCCTGGGCTCAGGTCCCAGGACTCACATGGTGGTTCACCACCAGCTTTAACTCCAATTCCAGGGGATCGGAACCCTCTTCTGGCCTCTATGGGCACAGCACACACATGGTACAAAGATATACATGCAAGCAAAACACCTATACACATAAAATAAAAACAACAAATATTAAAAAAATGATTCTTGTGCCATGCTTAGCTTCTTCCTCCCTCATTATACCATAGAGACCAACACAAAGGCAGCTGGCAGGAGAGAAGCTGGAAATGTGGGATTTCTTTGTGGCACCTGCCTTGTGCTAGCTGTTAGGGTAGCTTCCCACAGGTCCCCCACATCCTTACAGCAGTCTAGGAAAGATCTCCACCTTAGAGAGGGGAAAACTAAGAACTGGAAAAAATATACGCTTTCTGTGTGCCGATGTTGGTGTGTGCAGGTCAGAGGTTGATGTAGAGTGTTTTTCAATTACCTTCTACTTCATGTTAATTGTGTGAGTGTTTGTGTGTGTCTGTGCACGTGTGTACCACATGTGTAGGTGTCCTCGGAGACCAGAAGAGGACCAGTAGAGGCAGCTGTGAGCCCCCTGACATGGGCTGGGAACTGAATTTGGGTCCTCTGGAACACAAGTACTTGTAACTGCTGAGCTCTCTCCATTCCGACTCTACCTTATTTTTTGAGATAGGATCTCTCACTGAGCCTGGAGCTTCCTGATTTGACTAGATCGGCTACGTACTAAACTCCAGGAATCCTCCTGTCTCTGACTCCCAACACTAAGATTATAGGTGCTTCCCCAGTATGAGTTTTTTTTTTCCTTCTGCGAGTGCTGGGGTGCTGAATTCTGGCGTTCAGAGTCAGCTCCCTAGCCTACTGTTTGTTGGTTCCGCTTTTCAGGTGGTTGGTTGGTTGGATTTTTTGTTGTTGTTGTTGTTGTTTGTTTTGTTTTGGTCAAGACTCAAGTGCCCAGGCTGACCCCGAACTCAACTGTGTAGCTGAAGATGACGTTTAATTTCCAATCCTCCTGCCTCAGGGAGTACAGGTGTGTACCACCACACCCAGCTTCACACAACTGTGGGAACTGAATCCAGGGATTGTGTGTGTGTTCAAGGCAAGCACTCTACAGACTGGGCTACATTCCTAGCCCGTGAATGACGAAATCTTAGCTGTGAATCTAACTATGGCTAAAATGAGCAAGCCAGGTTCGAAGCAGAAAATGGAGGCTCCGAAATGTCTACTTTCTGTTTCTCTTCCCTACACGTCTGTGGCTGGTTGCTCTAAGCGCTTCAGCTCAATGTCATCACAAACATGGAAGAGCCCGAGTGAGCTACAACCAGGCACCTGTGAGTCTGTACTTGAGAATCTGAAATAGCAGAAAGATAACACCTCACAGTTTTCCTAAGCAACACAGGCTTTGCTCTGTGTCCTGGCTTAAGTCAGTCTCCTTCTCTGGTCGTCATTCCCTGGGGCTAGAACACTCTACCAAGCCTGCCTCCTGGGGACATGGAGGACGAGGGTGGGAGCGTCACACACCCAAGGGACGCCAGAAGATCAGAAGACCCCAGAAGGGACCTAGAGGGGAAGTGGATGCCTTATCAGAAGAAACCGTCATAATTGAGCTTTCACAAATAAGAGATAAAGGGGGCTAAGCTATTTTTAGAAAATAATTCATGTGGGTATTTGCTGCCTCTGGCCTGCTGCACAGACTGAGTAGAATGTGGGTCATGAAGAAAAGCAGTTACCCTTGGAGTTAACTGGAGGGCAGTGTTCATTAGAAGACAAGCCCTGTAAAATTCCACAGCCACCGCCTCCTCTTACAAAGGTGACTTTTCCCGAGGCCTGGCACAAGCACACCCCCTCCCCTTGACCTTTTATTCTGCTTTTGTCCTTGGAAAAAAAAAGTCTGATGAGCCACACCTCTCTCTAGGATCCTTTAGGGCTCATCTGAGGTGATTCCAGGAGGCGCTAAAATTCTGACGATCAGATTGAGCCAGCTTAGTCTGTCTCAGGAGAAACCAACATCCAAGGGTGTTCTCATCAGGAAGGTCAGGCCAAGCCTGCCCTCAACACTCCCGAAGAGCCTACCTTGCACCCCGAAGCTTTGGTTCACAGAATGGATCTCTCTCTCTCTCTCTCTCTCTCTCTCTCTCTCTCTCTACACAAGGTTTCTCTGTAGATTTGGAGCCTGTCCTGGAACTAGATCTTGTAGACCAGGCTGTTCTCGAACTCACAGAGATCCGCCTGCCTCTGTCTCCCAAATGCTGGGATTAAAGGCGTGCGCCACCACTGCCCAGCCATAGAATGGATCTTAACACTTCCCAAACAATCAGGTTGCCTGGGTGCAGCAAGAGGTTCTGTTTGTTTCTGTTCTCTATTTTTCCATGTTAAGAATGCATAAAAAAAAAAAAAACTGCCAAAAGGTGATGTATGCTAACCACAAGAACTTTGTTGTTGCAAAGTTGGGAAAAATTGCAACTACAGCTTAAGAAATGTAATTAAATTGGAAGAAAGATTTTTATCTATCTAACTACAGTAGGTTCTCCACTAACCATGGGGTTCATTCCAAAACCCAAAGGATAGGCCTGAAACTGCAGAGTGCCAAACATACCCTCTCTGTGTTGTGTAAGCGTATAGTAGAAATTTGTTTCTATTGATAGCTATGGTCAAACTTAACTTATAGATTAAGAACAATAACCAGTAACAAAATAGAGAGGCTCTAATAATACAGTGTAATAAAAGTTATCTAAAGGCTATGAATTTGTGTGTGTTTATATTGTATATGTTGTATATGTACAAGTGTGTGTGCAAGTGTACGCCCCTGTGTGCTTATACCTGTGTGTGTGGAGTCCAGAGAAATAGGCTGGATGCCTTCTTCTTCTGCTCTCCTCCTATTCCCGTGATCCCGAAGCTCACCACTGCACGTACACTAGCTCCTAGGACTCATCTGCCTGCCTCTCAACGCTGAGCATGCAGGCACATGGGTCAGCATGACTATTGGGAATCTGAACTCAGGGCTTCGTGTTGGCACAGCAAGTGCTCCGGCCCACTGGGTCATCCCTTGAAACATGAAACAATAGCTTCTGATAACTGAAGCCATGACAGAAAGGGAAGCAGCAGGCCCACGGGTCTGCCATGTGTGATCTTTCTTTAGACGGATCACCTACTGCTGTTGGTCAGAAGACCTCCGTTCTGCTTCCTCTCTGGCTCTCAACTGGACTGCTGTTCCAGAGCTGACACCTAACCCGAGTCTCCACTGAGACAAAAAGAAGATAACCGCTTCCCTTCTGAGCGGCATAGGACTGACTGGAAAGCCATGTTGATTATGTCTGAAGAAGGATGCTAGCCTTATACCCATTGGTCTAGACTGGATTCTGTCACCCTCACTCACACCTTCCACTGTGGCATCTCCAGCCTTTCACAAGACACCAGGTGAGTTTTCTTTTTATATTTGCTGAACGCAAAGCTCTTTTCTTATAAATGTAGCCTCTGTGTGTGTGTGTGTGTGTGTGCATTCACTGGAGGTCAGAGAACAATCTGATCGACTCTGGTCTCTCCTCCCATATGGCTTCCAGGACGCAAACTCAGGTTGTCAGGCTTGGTAGCAAGCACCCTCACCAGCTGGGTCATCTCACTGGTCCTTAACACCCAACCATACATCACATGCTCTAGACATCGGCCTATCATCAAATACCTATGGATTTTGCCTTTGTAGGTTTTAGATTTTGGTTTATTTTTGTCTCTATGTGTTCGACTCACCTCAGGTCAGGATAATGCCTTTTTTCAACATCAAAAGCTTACATAAATATAATATGACATTTTCACTGATATATTTTCTGTCTATCCTCCATTTTATTCCCATGTCTCTCCAAGAAGGATGACAGGGCAGACAGAACATGGGGATGTTATCTAGGTGAACCATGTCACACATGCTAAGCCTCTCAGGGAGTCCTCAGAACCTCAATAAAACCTGCCCAGTGACTCGTGGCCAAGCGCTCACCTGCTCCTCTTTGGTCCCCATCTTTCTGTGCTGCTGGGTAACTCCCCTTTGGTCCCCATCGCCCTGTGTCCCACTGTCATGACTTCCCCTTGGACTCCATCTCCCTGTGTTGCCAGCAGCAAGCACTCCTTGTTCTGCTGGTACCCCTCCCTGTGCCTGGGGATATGCAGGGCTACAGGGAAACATTACCTCGTGGTTAGCAAACCGGATATCCCGAGAGAATATGGTGGCCACCCAGTCACACCCAAGCTTGACGTCGATGTTCTGGGCAAGTTTCTCCAGAGTGGGCAGGTGGCTGGCTTGGAAGTGGTACGCCAGGGTCACATGCAGCTGTTTCTTATGAGGCTCCACGTGCACTTCTGAAAAACGGAAGGCAGGGCTCGGGGGTTAGAATGAAGAAACTGCAGCAACGCAGGAGACAGAAGAAAGGGCACCGAAAGGTGCCCCGAGATGTCCTGTTCCCCATCTAACCAAGAAGAGACGGGCAGCAGTGAATTAAAGGGGTGGATCCCAGGCCCCGAATCAACCCGCTGTTCCAGAGATAAAAAGTCACACGACAGATGGCTTTTCTTCAGGAGCTGTGGATGGATTCTGGTTAATCTTTTAGGCTGACTTCTACCGACAGGTCTAGGGTTCATCACCAGCCCCACCATTCAGACGAAGAAAAACGGGGACTTAAAGGGCCAACATGATTGATGTGGAAATACAAAGCAGGTTTTGTAACGGTGTGACTGTCTTCGTCTGGGATCAAGTGTTCCGGATTCTGGGAATGTGGTGGAAAAATGAGGAGGGCAGAGACACTCGCAGTATAAAGTAGGCTCCCTAACAACACTTATGTGAACAGTTCTTTGTAGGGAGCTGTTATAGAGTGTGGCAGCCTCCCCCGCTTCTACCCACTGCATGCCTGGGGCATCCCCATTGTCACAGCAACCCAAAGCAGTCCTCACATTGGCAAATGTCCCCTCGGGGTGACACTGCTCTGGGTTGGGACCATTTGAAGTATGTATACCATTATTCTAAGATGCTAAAAATAAAGCAGAACAAATTTACTAACAGGAGCCATGTGTTTGATCTCCTCTTTGTATGTTACACGAGCAAGAACTGTCTACTTCCCAGGTAGAACAATGAAGAAAATGCAACAAAGAAATTAAGGAATTGGAAGAAATGAAGGGGTATAACAGAGGAAGCCGATCTTCTGGGTTTGGGCCTTTTCCATTATACTCCAGGGTGTTTCTGTGGCGTGAGTCCATGGGACAGGTGTTCGTGTTTTCGCTACCCACACTCTGGGTCTTCAGTACTTGCTGATGAAATGAGCTCAGTACACGGCTGAGCCTTCCCGAGCCACCCAGAATGAAGAGCGACACTAAATATACTCGTTGGAGGAATCTGGGTGAACCAGTAATTCTCAACTACACAGGCATTAGTTCTAGGGCAAAGACATAATGACCTACTTTCCACAAAGCTAGACCAGCTGGGTCAGGGCCGTGCAGTTCTGCAGATCACCACCAGGGGGCACCACAGGGACAGAGCCGTGACACCAAGTTCTTAGTGACAGTAGATTCTCAGGAAGAGGAGAGGGACTAGCAGTCTCTTTCCTACACGGGAGAACAAGCTCTTTGACTGTCTCTTATTCCATATGCGCCGTAAGACTCGGCCACAGTCCTGCTCTTCTCATGTAAAAGGAATATGGGGCTTGTGTTAGTTCTTGCAGTGATATAGTGGGCTGATAAGAGCTAGTGGGGATTTCAAATAAAAATAAGTCCTTAAGGACAATGGGGGAGATTATCTCTTGGTTAGTCTATCTCTTTGAAATGTTCCATCTCTCCCTTGACTCTAGTAAACCCAAGGCCAGTCCGTGGGAGAAAGGGGCTCTCAGAAGGGGGTCCCAAACCACAGCCAGTGTCTTAAGGATCCACAGTCCTTTGAAGAGTACATGTACTGTGACCCTGGCTTCTGATTACACTCTTCCTCGGGCCCAAGCTCAATGTGGGGGCTTCTCCGAAGAAACGCCACACAAGCAATATAAATACTGCTGAAAGCTAGGAGACAAAGGAGTAAGTAAGTTCTGGGGCTTGGAGTGGGTCTTCCTGTCTCCAGTCATTCCTAAATGTGTGGTTGGGGGGCTGGGGGTGTCCCCCAGCTTTTTATGCAGCACTTGGACTCAGGGGCTGGGGATGTAGCTTAGCTCAATTCAGAGCCTATGCACGAAACCCTGGATTCTATCCCCAGGACCGGGGAAATCCAGATGTGGTGGTACACAGCCGGAATCCCAGCACCCAGGAGCCAGGCACAGGATTGGAGATGCACGGCCCAGCCTTAGCTATGCATCAAGTTTGAGGCCAGCCCGGGCTACATGAGACCCTATCTCAAAATAAACTGTACAGTAAACTAATCCTCTGAGCTAACACTCTTCAACTTGAGGACTTTTTCCACGATCTACTAGAAAGCGTCTCTGCTCCACTGTGCCCTGTGCTGCGGAATGAGTGGTCAGACCCAGATAAAAGCATGCAAGGGTAGGAAGCACAGAGGATGAGAACAGGCTCTCTTAGATCTGGCTGTAGGAGACGGAGATGCTACAAAGGGCTACACTTATAGTTCAGTGGGAACAGTTAAGTCCCTGGGAGCCAGGACACAAGCCACGGGCAGGCTCCTCAGTAGGTCAGCAGGACAGAAAGAAGTGTGACATGTCACAAGGGATGCCTGGCGTGCTTTGCCACATGGGTCCATTTCCACCTGATCCCTCCAGCCCCCGACTCCAGCCCTTCTCCTCTGCAGAAGTTACCATCTGATCATAAAAGTCCCCATATGTCATATGTGGGAGGCTTGGTCACCAACCTGTGGTACTATGGGATGAGGTGTAATCTCTAAGAGGTGGAGCCTGCAGGGAGAACTTAGGTTATTGGGGATGTGCCTTCGAAGAGGACATTGGGACTCCAGCCCCTTGTGCTTACTGCACACTGCTTTCTGGTCTCCTTCTACGTATCCCTACCGTGACACCAACCCAGGCGCCAACCACCACCGGTTGAGAACTGTGGGACCGTGAGCCACAATAAATCCTTTCCTCTTTGTAGGGTGACTGCCACACAACCATTCCCATGCCTGCCTTTTTGACCTCTGACCTTGGGATCCAGGATGATGCAGATAAACATGGGCGTTTACCTGTTTTGGATGCGGCCTCTGCAGCAAAGTCGGCAGCGAACTTCTTGAGGACCTCTGCGCTGTCTTCCTTGACGAAGAGCCCGATGAAGTTGGAGGAGGTGTAGAGCTCCAGGGGCAGCGGGGCAGAGAATTTACACTTCCAACGGCTGACAGTAGTCTGCAGGGCTTCTCCCAGCGCATCCACCTTGCTGTCCTCGCACTAGGGATGAAAACAAACATGCTTCGTTACAGCCCAGGACAGAGAGAAGCCTGCCGCTGCCCCTTGGCACTGAGCACTCTGTCTGCCCCCAGAGAGCTGAGGCCGATCATATGATAACTTAACTGGCACCACTGTCCACCAGGGAGGGAAGAGCTGCAGACTCTCAGTGATCTAGACACTGATTATTATCCTTGGGGAAATGAAGCTAAGGGATGTATCATGACATCTCTGCCCTCTCCCCTTGCTCTACAGTGGCTCCTGGGAACCTTGCCAGAATGGCATCTGATTGGTTAATCAGAAAAGGAAAGCTAGGGTTGGCGTTGAGATGTCTGTTAAAGGAAACACAATTTCAGAGGGTAAATAGAAGCATGGTAACAAAAGTTAGAAACAGTGTGATATGTATTAGAAAATTGCTAAAAGGTAGATTTTTAGGGTTGGAAATAGACTGCAGTGTTGAGAGTTCTTTCCTAGTATGCGAGAGGTCCTGAACTCAATCCACAGAACCCAAAGGAAAACACGAAGAAGAAGGCAGGAGCTAGTCAAGTTCTTACAACAAATAAACAACAATGACGGGTAATGTATATAGGACTAGCTCAACCAACATTCTATAATGAAGACATATATTCAAAATTCATGTTATATGCTCTAATCTATTAAGTAAATAAAAAGTTCTTGGGCCTGGAGAGATGGCTCAGAGGTTAAGAGTACTTGTTGCTCTTGAAGAGGACCTACATTCGGGTCCCAGCACCCACATGGTGGTTCACAACGGTCTATAATGCCAGGTCCAGGGAATCCAACACCCTACTCTGGCCTCTGTGTGCACCAGGCATGAAAGCAGTGCAGAGACATACACGTAGGCAAAACACCTATAAACATAAAATGTATAAAAACCCCTAGAGGTTAGAGCAGAACACATAGCTTAGTTGGTAGAGTGCTTGCCTGGTATTGGAAACACTGAGGAGTCCACCTCCAATAGCTTAAAATTGGGTGGGGGCGGGGAATAAACTGGATATTGAGGTCACATCTGAAAACCCAGCACCGAGGAAGGGAAGAATAGTGTAAGGTCATCCTCAGCTATATTGAGTTCTAGGTTAGCCTGGCATACCTGAGACCCTGACCCCTGACCTTAAAAAAAAAAAAACGAGACAGAGCTAGGGAAACAACCCAGTGTGAAAGAGCACTTACTCTGCAAACATGAGGACCTGAGTTCAAATCCCCAGGACCCACATTAAAAGTCAGGCATGCTGGAGATGCTCATAAGCCCAACACAGGGAGGCTGAGCTACCCAGAGCCTGATAGCTGGCTACCCAACCAGCCTACTTTCCCTGTCCCCAAGTGAGTTCCAGATCAGCAAGAGACCCTTTTGCAAGGGAGTAAGGCAGAGGTAGACAGAGGGAGATGCCTGAGAGTCAAAGGCGGAGGAGAAGTGTGTGTGACAGTGGGGAGGGGGGGCAACAAGCAAAGACACAGGAACACAGCCTCCAGCGCTCTTTCCGCTGCTCCTTAGACAATTGCTGTCTCCACCTCCACTTCCACGATCGTGGGGAAAAGGGAAGATTAAGTCTGGGGAGCGGTGATGTCATCCACCTACCCTCTTTGGAGGGCTGGGAGAAAGAATGAGTCTCTAAAACTCTGAATGCTTTTCTGCAAGATCCTTCCATGACTAAGAGGAAGTGACAGTTGATTTAATTCTCAGAGTGAGCTGCTAGAGACAAGGGGTTAGGAACATGTCTTCTACCTGAGACACACAGGAACGGAGACTACGTTCGGAAAAAAAAAACAAAGCAAAATGTATTCTGAAAAGGCTACCATCCTGTTTCATGTGGAACACACATGGGTAGGTCAACCCCATTTCCATGAGAGTGGAAGCAAATGACATGTACTTCAGACTTCATGGGACGGAGGATTGATTTAGCCCCTAAATAAGCTTCTCCACAGACAGAGTGTGGATGAGGAACTGTGGCCGGCGAGGGTTATCTTTCAGTCTCTAGAAACCTCTAGTATGACCCTGTGGTGCTGTCCGCATAGGTGGAGAGACTTTTCTTGTCTGTAACCCACTTATCTTGTGCCCCCCCCCCCATTTCTTCCCCTCCCTGCTCTGAGAGTTGACCAGCCACAGTGTCACATGCCTGTAATCACAGCACTTGGGAGACTGAGGCAGGAGGATCAGGAATCCAAAGATCAAGTGTTTCAGGTCATCCTCCGCAGTAAGGCTGCAAGTTTGAAGCTGCGCTACATGAGACTCTGTCTCAAAACAAGAGAAAGGAAAAAGAGCTCATGAGGAGTACCTGCCGAGGAGGTGGACTTCCACTGTCAGAACCACATAAAAAAGCCGGGTGGGGCAGCATGGGCTGTAATCCCAGCATCAGGGAGGCGGAGACAGGAGAAGCTCTGGGATTTACTGGCCGGCCAGCCAGGCTAGACCCCTTAATGAGTTCCAGATTAGATTACAAGGTGGATGGATGGCTTCTGAGAAACAACACACACACACACACACACACACACACAGAGAGAGAGAGAGAGAGAGAGAGAGAGAGAGAGAGAGAGAGAGAGAGAGAGAGAGAGAGACTGTGACTCCTATCCTCAGAGTGGACCGAGTAGACAGAAAGCATGTATGAAATTACGTCAATGGCTGTTCAGGTGCCAGGCCAGAGTGTCACCCACAATGGCTCAGGCTTGTCCTTCAGGTTGTGGAAGCGCGTGGCTGTCCTGACGCACTAAACCCAGACACTCCAGGCCTCAGAAGATGTCAGGAGTGAGCAACTGGAGTGAGGCCCTCACTACGGACTACACTGACCCCTGGGGGGTCCATCCAGTGCTGAGAGCTCTTGAACATTTCCTTAGTCTTCTTGAACAGCCCCTAGCTTCAGTCCAGGTCCCCGGGGCTGTCTGGGACACTGGGGGCGGGGGTGCGAGGAGGGAGAGATGCAATGAAGCTCACCATGAAGAACTGGCAGAGGGTGATATGGGGGAAGATGTTGTGAGCCTTGTTCTTCCCACAGATCTGCTTGGACTGCTGCCAGAAGTCAGAAAGCTTCTGGGCTAATGGACCAGTTGGGCGGAGGTAGAGGACATACTCTCGCGGCAGGGGGTCATCCAGGAAGGGGTCACCAACATGGGAGAACAACCTGTGAGAGAGAGCCAAGAAAGCCTCACTGGAGAGCAGTGCCTTGATCAGAAAAGGCAGGCCCATCCCTCTCCACGCTTCCCGCCCCCAGGTCTACACGGACAAGGATTTCCATTTGTGCTGGAAAGATCCACCCTTCGAAGCTTACACTCCCAAACAACTCTCAGATGAAGAGAGACTTCTGTTCTCCAGCAAGTGGTACTGCTTCCTCATCCCACAACTCCCTTAAAAAAAAAAAAAAAAACCCAAAGCTGCTCTCCAGGAAGCATCCTTGGGTTAACTCCAAATCCCGGCCCCACAGAGTGTTTTTCCTTCAGCTCCTGGGCCTCCAAAGCAAAAGGCAGCTCCAGGAAGGTAGCCTGTGGGCTTCTCGTGGGAGTGACATCCTGGCAAACGAGTAAGTAGGACAGCTTTCTAATTGACCAGCCTGGCCTCCACACACGGATAGTGAATCTTGAAGAGACTGGCAGGGCTTAGATAATGTGAGCCTCTATCTGGGAGGATTCTGAAAGCCTTTAAACAGATCCAAGGAGATACACACACCCTGGGGCCAGGGCAGAGGAGGCAGGCGGCTTGACAAACGGGCCTGTCACATTGGGCTCATCCCCCTCCTGGAAGGGTCCATTAGAAAAAGATCGCACAGCCGCACTCCTCACAGACACTCAGAGTTAATTACACGCTATTTTCTCAATTTATTTATCTCATACCAACCAGTCACATGCTGCTTGAACGCTTCTTCCTCCTGTGGATGCCAGAGCTTTTTGTCTGCAGAGAGAAATCAAATAACTATTGTTGGTATTTTTAGCCTTCCTCTCAGCTTCTCTCACTGGGGTGGAGTGGGCAGGGGGCGACATCAGAGCTGTGTTCCCAGCACTGCTAGGTGGCATAGGAAAGATGCCTGCGGCAGGGGCTCCCCAAGGGTCACAGGAAGGCAGATGGAAGTTAGGGCTCGTCATTAATTTCCACGCAGTTAGCATCGGATTTGCATGCTGCCTGATATCCCATACCGTCTATTTTCGGTTTCCACATTAGGGTTTTATTTTCGCTTCCCTAAAAGTTGTCATGTCTGCACTTCTCCTCCTCGATTTTCACCCACTCGTTTCCAATGACCTAGATCCCCCTCTACAGAGAGGAGTCTTACTCACAGTCCTTGAGGGATAGGTGAGGAGGCGGAGCCTATGGACCCGGAGAGGTGGAGCTAAACGCTAAAAAGGACACTTGAATAAACTCACTTCCTCCTTTTCCTTCCCCCAACCACCCAGGTGGATCCATCACCTCCAATTTTACAGACATCTTTGGGGACCAATGATATTGGGTGAAATAGAGACGGCGGAATACCATTGGTTACTTCTGGAGAGACTGCTCACGGCCCTCCTGATGGTGGGCTAGCATCTACAGGAGACTCACAGGAGTGAAGCTCTGCACACAAGCTTTTCAGGAGCACCACAAGGCCAGGTCTGTCAGAGCCACAGGTTTCTGGGTTCAGAGCCGGCTTTGGTGCTGACCCACGCTCCCATGGATTCATGCACACAGGCTTATAAGTTGCTACTCACTCCTAACTGTTTCATCAGCACCCTTCTGGGTGCTGGGAACGAGATTTACATGGTCCCTGTCCCCATGGAATTCAGCCAAGCAGGCAGGAAGACAGGAGCTTTAAACTAACTATCTGATCACACTGGGGACAAGAGGAATGGAGGGGGCTGGGTACAGTGGTGCACATCTTCGATTCAGCACTGGGGAAAGCAGAAGTCAGCTTGGTCTTCATAGTGAATTCCAGGCTATCCAGGGCTACATGGTGAGATCTCTCAATAGCAATGGAGGGAAAACCTGAGAACCACAACAACACACAGAGTCAAATGACCGCTCCAAAGAGGGGCGTTGTGAACTGGAGGATGTTGACTCCTGGGGGAAGAGAGTGGTGGCTGCCATGGCGGAAGACACCCAGTGCCTCTACTCTCATGGAATGTGAGCTGACTGATGTACATGGAGCCTTGGGCAATGCTGACACATCACAGGTGGCCAGTCACTTTCAAAAGGAGCCATCAATAAGCCATCATTTTTATTCCCCACTGACTTGGGGTCCTCGAAAGAAGGGAAGGAATCCAATGGAACTCTCACTCTTTCTGGGTATCCTCCTGTTCGCCTGCAGCACCCGGGTCTTCCTTTTTCTCGTGACCCCTCCGTGGACCACTTAGGACCACGAGTACTGGGAGAGTCTCTGGGTCAGGCTGGGAGGGGCCTGAGACATCCTTTGAGAGCCCAGTTTCTTCAGTCTACCAAGGGAAGCTCCAGTGGAGAGAAGTGGAGAAATCTCTTTCCAAAGCATCCTCCCTGCAGAGCACAGGGCCTAGAATTCTGTTACCAGCTGAGAGCTAAGTCAGGCCTGGCTTTTCTCCCATCCTGGCTCACCTGTGGTCAGCTACCTGGATGAGCACTGTGAAAGACAGGCCTACTCACTAAGAGGAAGTCCCCGAGAAAGGAAGCTGGTCAAAAGGCTGGCAGCCTCTCACCCTCTCCACCTTTGAAAGGTACTCCCCAGGCCGAGACCCCTGCCTCCCTATTTTAGGTAGAGAAGCCACCTATACACAAAACCCCACCAGTTGTGGGGAGCCGAAGGCTAGAAACTCGAAAGGATTTAATGTCCCCCAAAGGACTCATTGTCCCCAAAACAATCAGAATAAGGAAAACTCATTTTCACCCAGACAATGTGCTATTTATATAAAGCATCCAATTTCTTTTTCTTGCACCCTCCCCCCCCCCATGAAATATATCTCACTGAAATTTAATTTATTTCTTTGGAGGAGCCACGAGAATCCTCTGGAAATGAGAGATCTAATTAAGTTACGGTCTCCCTAACTTAAAAGGCTTGTTTTGGAGAAGGTTCAAAGGGAAAGAGTGGAGGGAGATAATGGAAGGTTTGAGTGTGATAAGTCCGCGAGAAAGGTTAAGGAAACCCCAACAGTTCTTTCTGGGGGAGACGAGAGGGAAGGATTTCATTCTGTGGAAGGTATCAAATTTAACACACCCCCTCTAGTGAGGGTCAGCTGTGCTGGCTACAGCACAAAGGGCCGTGGGCCACGAGAGAGAATTTTCTAGAAGAAATATGTGTTGAACCTTTTATAACCTTTCTGTTTTAGATTTATTTTTATTTCATGTGTATGTTTTATCTGCATGCATGTATATGTACTACGTTCACGCCTGGTACCTGCAGAGATCGGAAGACTGCATTGGATCCCACAGAACTGGAGTTATGGATGACTGTGAGCCAACGTAGAAACTAAGAAGCATTCTAGTCCTCTGGGAGGGCAGCAAATGCTTTTACCTGCCCAGCTACCTCTCCAGCTCCCCCTCCGAAGACAATTCGCAGGGCTTGGTGCTTTCCTTCCATAAGGGATTAAACTCAAGTTGTCAGGCTTCGTAGTGAACACCTTTACCCACCGGTTCTTAAATGTATTTCTAAAGGTTTCTAGAAAGTATTTATATGCCTGAAGCAGAGGAGTAAAATTCCCTAGGAAGGGAAAACCCCATTCCTACGGAGCCTAGAGGCCCAAAGCAAGCTGGTTACAATGCGGATTGAGCCTGTTCCCAGAACTCTGCCCACAGAACAGACAGACAGGGAACACTGGCAGAAGACTTCCAGCTCTGCTCAGCCGCAGAGCGAGTTGCCATAGAGCGCCACCCCCATGGCCCACCCCCTGGGGCCAGCGCCAAGGGCAAGTGGGAGTGTGCCGAGTACAGCCAAGCATCTGTTCCCCTCAGAGCAACTCAGGGGCTGCAGAGGGCTGAGACCTCAGCAGAGAGAGAGCCTCCCCTTCAGCCTGGAGCGTCCAGTCCCACCCTCGAGCTCAGCTGGGGCACTCACTGCTGTAGGATGGCCTCACCTGAGATCAGTAAGTGGGACAAGCTGTGAGCTCCTGACATTCTGTCACATGGTCCATTCTGTCCTAACTGACATCTAGCATTCGGTTGTAGCTGACTATGAAAGACAGCACCAAGTCTCTGACTACTAAGGAAAGAGATGAACTCAGGTGACACAGAAGCAAAGGCTGATGGGACAGGTCAAACAGGCCACTGTGAAGGCCCTAGTCACTGGGAGGAACCAGTACTGTCACACCAGACACCTGTGGTCTGCTCTGCTGGGAGCCCTTCTTCTACACAGAGTCCTTCTGCTGCTCCCAGCTCCCAGGAGCTTCACATCTTTGGGTGTGGAGGTTATGCCCCAAGGTCATGCTTTAGAAGGAGGTTCACAAAGTACCTGTCCCACTGGTTTGCTTGTGACAGCGTTTGTCTCCCTTCTTTCCCCTTCCTTCCTCACCTCAGTCCTTCTCTTTCTCCTAGGCTCTTCCCTTATTCCTTTCTGTTGTCCCCCATCCCTCCAAATCCCCCACCCCTGCCCAGAACTCTGCAGGGAATCAAATGAAAGAGGAAGCCAAGCCAAAGGTCTGCAGTGCTGCCTTCTGATTGGTGGGCATCTTTCAGGGCCCACAGCCTCTGGTTTCCTTGGCCTAACCAGGCTGGTGTCTTTTCCAGACAGCACAAGGTACCCTGCTCTCAAGTCCCTCCCAGACTACATACTCCACATTACTCCGAGCCAATGGTTCTCAACCTTCCTAGCGCTGTGACCCTAACACAGATGCTCATAAAATTACTTCGTTGCTACTCCATCACTGCAGTTTTGCTACTGTTACGAATCATGATGTAAATATCGATGATGCAGCACATCTGATATTCCATCTACAGGCTGAGAACGGCTGCGAAGGCACCATGCTAAGCTGGAAACGCAACCATGAGAGATCTTGGGTGTTTTGAGGGAAGCTGTAATCTTCTCCCACCCTTGGGTACCATGTTCGCCACAAGCTCAAGCAGCTTAATCACTGGGACTTGACTGGGATCCCCTATTTTCTTGCCCTGTGCATGGAACCCCTCAGTTGCTACCCTGGCTCTGCAGGGTGTCATGGGCTGAGACCCTCCTGCTAGTTCAGGTCCCTTGAACGGAACACCTATCAGGGCCTGCAGGATGTGCAGAGGAAGAAAGCAATGGCCTTGCTGGCAGACGGTTCACACAGCGAGAGACGTGCAAAAAGAAAAACAAAAGCAAAAACCAAACAAAAGAAGAGGACCCACAAATGGTTTCTTGGAGGGGAACATGAACGGCTGTGGCTGAGGAGGGCACTGTGCCAAGGAGCTCAGATAAGGGGGAGTCTGCCTCTACAGTGGGGAGTCACGGACTCAGGCTACCCTAGGATAGCATATTAAACGCAGAGATGCGGGGGGGGGGGTGCAGTTTTAACGTGCTTTGAGGAAAACAGCGATGGTCTTCATTCACTGGACGCCACACAAGCTGCCAGCTCAAGGCAGCAACACTTTGAGCATCGGCTGTACCATGTTCCCTCAGCCTTCATCTCGGTGCAGCTGGAATTCTGACAGTTGCTATAAGACTGAGTGAGGACCAAACAAAGAACCACCAGGAAGTGACAGCAGACAGCAGCAGAGGCCAGAGAATCGTGCAGTGCTTAATAGATCCTGTTTCCCATCAGTGCCCTAAGCAGTCTGAGTTCCGTAGAGGCCTCATAGATAAGTCAGCAGGATGTCCAAAGGTACGGGTGCCGGAAAGGGTGTTTGAGATGCTTAGCAAAGCTGTCTTGCCATTGCAAGACGTTAAACGCTGAAGCCACGGTGGAGACAGCTCTGAGGGAGAACACAGGACAGAATTCTGACAGTTTTGGGGCAAGGATGACAGGCCAGGAGTTCAGGGTGTATTCTAAGCTGATAGCCAGGCCAGGGGTCACGAACAGAGAGGCTGTGGAGTTTGCTGTTAGATATCTAGTACCTGAACCTTTGCTTCTCAGTTTCCCTGTGACTTCTCTCTGTCTTTTTTTTTTTTTTTTTTGGTTTTTCGAGACAGGGTTTCTGTGTGGTTTTGGAGCCTGTCCTGGAACTAGCTCTTGTAGACCAGACTGGTCTCGAACTCACAGAGATCCGCCTGCCTCTGCCTCCCAAGTGCTGGGATTAAAGGCGTGCGCCACCACCGCCCAGCTTCTGTCTGTCTTTTGAGTTACAACTGACATCTAATTTCCTGTCCAGGGACGATCTTCTGCTGTTAACTGAGTGACAATGAAGGTTAATAAACACTGAACACACCCCTAACACAGGAGACAGGTTGGCCCAGCCCTGAGGCCCTGTGGTAAGTCATGCCTTCAGAGGTAGGGCTTATGACTCAGCTGCCTGACACCGATAGTAAACACCAGCAGGAAATATGCAGAACGCATTCCCTCAAAAGAGTAAAACCTTGATTCAGTGAACACAAAACGAATTCACTGAACTTCTCAACTGCAGACTAAGTCACCCTTATCCAAAATGCAGGGGGACCAGAAGTGCTTCCGATTTTGTAGCATTTTGGCTTTGAGGGTACTTGCATAGACTAACGGTTGAGCACCAAAAAGCTGAAATGCACCTGAAATGCAAAATGATTGAAGACACAAAGCATCATGGTACTCAGAGGGGTGCATAATTTGTTTGGAGCCTTTTGGATTTCAGATGTGGGGCTTAGAGACGCTTTTCCCTGCTGTACCTTCGACCACTCTGAGTAGCTCTCAGACAGAAATACAGTCTCAGCCCCTGCCCCACCCCCCATGCTTTGTGCTCCAGTTGTCTGTTCAAAAGAAAAGAGAAGACACAAGGGCAAGTGCAGAATCCTCCTAGTGGATAAAATGCCCTATATAACCAGAATTAAATTAATTATATCTCTTCTCCATGTTGCCAAGACAACCGTACATTTTAGAAATATTTAATATAAACTCTGAGATGTAAAAGAAAAATTCTCAACCTGCAGGATAGCAATTGTTAAGTTTTTTTTCACACCTAACACATTTAATTGAATTAAAATATGGACCAATTAATCAGATGACTCTTGCTCAAAATCAGTTTAACAGCCTATGCCATTCTGGGCAAACATAGGTGGAGTCACTTCTGTTTCTCAGGAGAGTTCAGACATACAGTGAAGCCCCTGATGCTCTAAGGGACAATGGAGAGATACTTTCAGAGCATCGTCTGTGCGAAACAATGGCTTTTCTGAGGACGGGGCCTCACTTAGCCCAGGCTGGTCTAAAACTAACTGTGCAGCCAAGGATGACTTTGAACTTATGATGCTCTTGGCCTGTCCTTCCTGATGGTGAGAGTTTAGGATGTGCCATCAAGCAGCTTTTATGTATGTCTGTATAGGTTTTCTGCCTGCATGTATATAGGTGTACCATATGTGTGCCTGGTGACCACAGAGGCCAGAAGAAGGAATCGGATGCCCAGGAACTGGAGTTACTGATAGTTATGAGCTACCACATGGCCATGGGAATCCATTTGTGGGGTACTGGGCCTGGAATCCAGGGCTTTGTGCATACAAGGCAAACTCACAGCCACAAGGAAACCTTTTTATTTTGGAGGTGGCTTTTAGGTAGAAATGTCAGGGGCATGGAGGAACTGTGGGCTGAGCTGAGCATCTGTGCAGGACCCGGGGCAGCTCAGCATTGTGCCTGAGGCTGACAGTCACCTTGAGAGCAGAAGACTCGGGCTGACCTTCCAATTTTTTTTCTCTTTCTGGTAGAAAAGCAGGATTGAGGAAGTGGGAAAGACATTGCATACCAGGCACTGAGCACCATTACAACCTCCTGACAAACTACAGGTTGTCTGCCCCTCCTGATATGGAGAGAGGGAGTTGTCCCGGCACAGTGAAGGGACCATTGCTATCCCGAAGCTCACCAGCCACACTGGGGGCTCAAGACAGGAACCTTCATACGTCAGACGAAGTCTTAGTTGCTGTAACGTGCTGAGCAGATGATGATGTCTGAGGGGGTGACGATGACAGCTGAGCTTGGTTGCCTTGTAGGCTGCTAAGTGAGGAGTTTGGGTGGTAGTGTAGTTAGTACTTGTATCGTGAATGTAAAAGCTCAAAGTAGAACCCTAGAATCAACGTTAAAAGCAAACAAACAGGACTGGAGAGATGGCTCAGAGGTTAAGGACACTGACTGTTCTTCCAGAGGTCCTGAGTTCAATTCCCAGCAACCACATGGTGGCTCACAACCATTCGTAATGAGATCTGGCGCCCTCTTCTGGCCTGCAGGCAGACATGCAAGTGGAACACACTGTATATGTAATAAATTAATCTTACCAAAACAACAACAACAACAAGCAAGCAAGCAACCAAAACCCCCAAAAGGACAGCCATAGTGCTGCCTGTCATCCCAGAGCTGTGGAACACAGACAGCTCAAACCTTGGGATTCCCTGGGCAGCCTGCCTAGCCTACTTAGTGAGTTCCAGGCCAATCAGAGGCACTGTCTCAATAAACAAGACGGATGGCTCCTATGAAACGACACGTGAGGTTGACCTCACATGTGTGTATACATATTCTGTATATCTACAAACACACACCTACATGTATGTACACACACATACATACACACAAACCAAGGGATGTCCAGATGAATGTATTAACACCACAATCCTTACCCAAGGGCAGCCTGGTGGACAGAGCCAGGATTTGAAGATGTGGGAGTGGCCACTGGGGAGGCTTACTTGTGATCTGTACGGTAGAGGCAAAGCCTACGAGTGGAAACTGTAGCTGCTCAGCCAGCTGCAATGGAATAATCTAGATCAGGCAGTGGTTGCCACAGTGGTCAGTGAATTAACAGACACGTTTAGTCTGTTAAACTTCCTCTTGCAAGGTACAACTCGCCGCAAGAACAAAATGGTCACTCTTCCAAAAACACAGGTTGAAGAATCCCTTATCGCAAACTGCCAGATTTCAGAGGTGTTTTTCGGTTTGGGGGGGTGGTTCTTTTCACAAACATGGCTGGGTTCCTGCTGTGCTCATGGCTCTGTTTTGCTAGGAACTGCCCCTGCCCAGCTGAGCACACATTCCTGTTGTTAATCATTGAAACTAGCAGCCCAGCGTTGGTTTACCCGAAACTTCCCTAATCCCTGGCCTTTTCTGGATGCAAATCAGTAGGCTGCCAGTTAGCGCTTGTCATTTGTCATTCCCTTACACAGATAAAAGGGGTGAAAGGTTGTGCGGAGTTACGATGGCCTTTCAGGACTCTGCCCTAATATCTTTTCTGGCCTATTGGGTTACCAAGCATCTCTATCTTTTTCCTTCGGGACAGGCTGTCCTGGAACTGACTGTGGAGACCAGGCTGGCCTTGAACTCAAAGATCTTCCCTCCCCGAGTGCTGGGATTAAAGGTCCCTAATCAAATCATTTGCAATCCAAAATGTTCCAAAACTCCCAAATTTTGAGTATCATGTCAAAGCTTAAGAAAGTTAGAATTTGCTGGGCAGTGATGGCACATACCTTTAATCCCAGCACTCAAGAGGCTGAGGCAGGCAGAGTTCTGTGAGTTCAAGGCCAGCCTGGTCTACAAAAGCTAGTTCCAGGACAGGCTTCAAAGCTACAGAGAAACCCTGTCTCAAAAAAGAAAAACAAACAAACAGACAAACAAAAACAACAACAAAAAACCCAAAAACAAAAAGTTGGAATTTTCGCGTCTGTTAGGTTTTAGGTTTTACAGATTAAGGCATGTGATCGACACCCCCTGAGACTGGAATTGCACAGTTTAATCAAGTAGCCTCGGCAACTCTCCCCTTCCTGTCACCTACCCAAAGGACTTGCCTGAGCTGGCACCTTCAGGTCAAAGCAGGAGCCCCACTCACTGGTATGGGTGACCTGAGGCCCAACCTGGGGAAGGGTCTTGGCTGGTGTGTTATTAGTTCTGATCTCTTTGTAGACTCATGGAAAAGTGATCGAAGAACTTCTCATTAGCCCAAGCTTGTTTAGACCTGCTCCAGACTCCAGCTGTATTCCTGGTTCCATGGAGCTTGGCCACAAAGAGGGTGACGACATGGGGAACTTTAGAGTCAGTTTCTCTGGGCCTAAGCTGGGCGGTTACCTTACAGCATCAGCCAAGGCTCTCCCTTCTCCCTGTCAAAACTGTGAGCACAACCAAGCCTCTTCTCAGTAGGAACAATGGGCATGACAAAGACATCTGAGGGGCTGGAGAGATGGCCCAGCAGTCTCTAGCACTTGTTACTCTTGCAGAGGATCTGGGACCAGAGGTCTCAGAACCCACATGGTGGCTCACAACCATCTGTAACTCCAGTTCCAGGGGATCTAGTGCCTTCTTCTAGCCTTCCTGGGGACCAGGCACACACATGGTGCACATATGTAATGCAGGTAAAAACACTCAAGCATACAAAAATAAACAAAAAATAAAATAAGTAAATATTTCTTTAAAAAGGTTTTTATGACTACACACACACACACACACACACAAAAAACACAAAACACAAAGCAAAACAAAACAAAACAAAAAACCCTGCTTATCTAAAGGGGAGTAGTACCCTGGAACTATTCATTGTCTCTGTCTCTGTGTCCTCTCTGTCTCTCTTTCTCTGTGTCTCCCCCACTCTGTCCCCCTTTGTCTCTTTCCCCTTCCTCTTCCCCCTCTTTCCCCATCTCCCTTATGAGAATTGATTGCTTTTGCTTCATATTCATTTCTTTTGGACTGTACTCTTAACGAAGGCTCAATCCCACCACAAACCACAACCAGCCCGCTTCCCCTCTCTTCTTTTGTCTTAGGATGGCTCCAAGGCTGGGCAGAGCACATGAATGTGGGAATGGGAAGATGGATGTAAACCACACAGCCAAGATGACTGCAGGCACTTCAACAGCCAGACCCAGGATGCTCCCAGAGCAACCAGCTTTTATGTAACCCCTGACCTCATCACCCCTGACCTCCCAGGCTCAGGGTCTCTCAGCATCACTGCCCATCGACTGAGACATCTGTTACCTACCAGCTACAGTAAGAACTCTAGAGAGCCAGCCTCTTCTTCGGGTGGCAGTCAGAGGTCAAAGGAGCGGGAGGCAGCAGCTGATGACCAGCTAACAGCTATGCCCGCCAAGAACGGGCAGCAGTGGAGTTAGCAAGGCCACCCGGGGAAGTTCAGGGACTGGCACGTTATTTCTGTTGCGAAGGAAAGCACCAGCAACCAGCACTGATTTGCAAGTGTCCTTTCCCCAAAGGGCCATTTCCCAGTCTGGTGTTTAATTCTGATGCTTTCAAATGTGTGTGTGTGTGTGTGAGAGAGAGAGAGAGAGAGAGAGAGAGAGAGAGAGAGAGAGAGAGAGAGAGAGAGAGAGAGAGAAGGTGAGAAAGAGAAGGTGTGTATGTGTGTGTGTGTGTGTGTGTGAGAGAGAGAGAGAGAGAGAGAGAGAGAGAGAGAGAGAGAGAGAGAGAGGAACAAGCCCACAGGAAGGTTGACAAAGAAAAGAATGATGTTTTCAAGGTATTTTGAGGTCCCCCCAGTCACCTAAGTGATGGTGACCGCTTGCCTGCAGGGAGCTTGCCGTCACTGTACCTACCCTTTCCTTGACTTCTGAGGGGATCGTCTTTTCTATTAGGAGGGCCATTTCCTGGCTGTCCAATGGCATATGCAATCAGAAAGTCTGTCCGTGAGTCCAACCTCGTGAACTCACTATTCTCAAACTGATCCTGCCCTTCTGTACCTGGTCTCTCTTTCCTACACAATAAAAACGTTCATTTTTATCACATTCACACAAGGGAGTCCAGCTACTCACTAAGAACAGAGGTAGCTCAACCATACAAGCTCATCCCCAAGTCTTGGCTCATGTCCCTGTGGGGTTTCCCTAGGGGGCTTTGAGAGGCCAGGAGAGAGGCCTGTCAATAAGCATCAACTGTAATGGGCAGACCCATTTCCGGCAGAGGAAATGCACCTAATGGAAGAAGATGTATTGATCCTGACGGCCTATGTCAGAGTCAGGCTCCCAGCGGAGAGCTCTTTCAGTCAGCCCGGGGTAATGGCCTGACTGGATCTAATAATGCAATGGCAAGCCTTTGGTGGTTACCTATGAGGCCAGCTGATGGGGAGGAAAATGCACTGAACTTTTTAATAAACCTCATCAGCGAAAGAAAAAAGATGAGCTATTTGCGGAATTAGGTATGCATATGCAGGCCCTCCTTAGAGAATTCCAGAGAGGTGAGGCTTCTCTGTCCACAAGTCCTCCACCAGGCAGCCTTCTCAGGGGGTGGTTAGCAGGAAAAAATGTTTAGGTTTCCAGGATGTTTATGTGGTAGAACCCAGCAGCCCAGATGGGAGGCCTTGTTCTTGCTAAAAAGAGCCGGGAGCTGTGTGGCCTCTGCTGCAGGGAGGCAGTGGTTTGCAATTGGGAAAGCAGCCATTGGCCCATGGGTGGCAATGTCACAACCGCACTTCCCCACGCTTTTAGGTTTCTCCAGCAATGCCTTTCCCCCCACATGATGGGGGTGGGGTCGTACACAGGCACAGGTGTGCTTGTCTGTTGTGTAAATAGGGCTCGTTACTGGGAACTGAATTCTTCCTAGCTGGAAGACGACAGTAGGCAAGTTACTTCTCCCCAAGACTCAATTTCTGAATTTCTTAAGTGGGGGTAACCCTGCCCACTTCTTCAGGAAGGCTCACGGTTAAGATCAGGTAATGCGTTTGAAGAGCTTAGTGTGGTGTCTTGCATATATTAGACACTGAACAAAAATAACATCTGCACACAACGCCTGTGCCTATTAGCCCATCAATCTTCACAGTTTTCCAAGGATAAAGGGAAGTTCCATGCTAAGAGAAGCATTTCAAGGTCGGGTGCTCAGTGACCCAGATTCCTTCTCGGCTGAAACTATCTATAACTTCTGGAAAGGTCTTGAGAGTGTTTCAGATTTGGCAAGAAAGAAAAAGCTTTCTAGATAGCCCAAGGCAAGGGGCCACGGTGGAAACCAAATGGTGCTGGAAAACATGACAGAAAGCCTACTGAGAGGAGGAAGGGTGCTATGGCCTGGTGTGGCATTTAAGATCCAGGAGAAAAGGGAAGAGTCACTGAGAGGCTGTGAGTGACTTAAGGACAGGGGACAGTAACATGGCCCACCCTCTCTATCATCCAGGACAGCACTGCAGGTGGGGGTGTGGCCAAGGACAGTTCTAAAGAGAGGCATGGGGGGACTTGGGAGATGTTCAGTGGGTAAAGGGACTGCTACACAAGCATGGGATCCCTGTTTGAACCCCACGCACCCACATAAAAGGCAGGCAGTGTGACAAGTGTCTCCTGTCCCAGCACAGGGTGGCAGAGACAGGATGATTCTGGCCAGCTAGGTGATCTGATCTGTGAATTTCAGGTTCAGCAAGAGTCTATATATCCAAGACTAAGGATAGATTTGACAGAGGAAGATGCCTGGTGTTGGCCCGTGGCTTCTACATGTGCAGTCACGCTGCACGCATGCGTGCATACACACCTCGGATCTCCAGTCACTACAGTCCACCTTACAGGGTCCTTACTTATCACACTGTGGAGTGATGTCACACTGCTCACCAGAATAGCTTCTTAGAAAGAGGATGAGGGTTTCTAAGTTCAGTCCATTGCACAAGTTAAACCAGTATTATCTATCCCCCGGGGAACCTGCGGCTCAGAAGCAACTTCTGTCTTGCGCCAAGGAAGCCAGAGGCGCCATGATCCAGGAATGAGCCGACAGATATTGCCATTCCCAATAATATAAGGTCACAGTTCCCACTCTATGGCTCTGTTCGCTATAGGGACTGGCTATTTCTGCAGGCTTTCCCATGCTTTTCTGTGGAGAGGATTCTGAGTATAAGATGTAGGTTACTTTTTAACCAGCCCCTGGGCTCAAGGTCACATTTAAGGTGTCTATCTCTGAAGTCTCATCAGTAAAGGTGGTTTTATTTCAGGTTCTATAGAACATCATGGAGACCAGGCTATCCCGGAGGAACTGTGTCTGTTCCGAGAGTCATACCAACCCTACAGAGGACAGCCAAGCTGATCTGGGAGGGAAATGTTCCCTGAATAATAAAGACTGTCCTGTCCCCATAGGGTGCTGGGGAGAATGGGGGTGGGGGGCTGAATGCGGAATCACAGAAAGTCCCCAGAATAATTCAGGCTGGCAGCCCTGGGTAGTGGCTCTGAGGGAAGATGCAAAGAACCCCTCAGGCAGGAAAAGGACAGATCCAGGGATCATGTCACCCCAACACTGGGGTGAGGTCAAAACTGTGTTAGCAACAGTTCCATAATCACTTCTGGGGTCTTCCTAAAAGTCCCATAGTTCCAGAGCAGCCGGCCATTATAAGTTCATAATTTCATACAAAGGAAGGCAACAGGGAGGTGAACAGACATACCAAGAACTACTCATTAGCTCAAGGAAAAAGGCAAGATTAGAACCCACTCCTTCCTGTGTGGGGTCTAAGGTATGGCTGGAGCTCACAGTCCAAGTGAGAGAGGGTTATGGCAGCTGGGATTGCAAGCAGAGAGAAGCCCCCCCCACCCCGCCATCCCACACCACCAAAGGAGGGACTGCCAGACCCTGGAGGAACAGATGAACCGGGGTCATTTCAGGTTGCAGATGACAACAGACACTGACTTCTCTTCTCCTCCCATCCCTACCTCCTCATTCTCTAACCACTAGAATCAGCTAAAAATACTTCCGCGGGGATGGGGGTAAATCCTCCTGAAATGGTTTCATCCCAGAGCTGCTGAAGAGACTGTGACTCACAGCTGGGCTGGGTCAGAGGCCACAGACTAGACTAGTCCTGGTTGTCTTCCTAGGACGCCTATGGGTTAGTCACTTTCAGTTACGCTGTGGAGCTCACGGTGGAGGGGGGGCAGGTACTATACAGACCATTTCCCAGTAAACAGTCACATCAAACCTTTCCTCCGCCTCCGGGCCTGGAACTCTATAAGTTTTCACTGAACCAGTAGAAGTGAGGCTTAAGGAGATGGTATAACTTGGCTGGGTCACACAGATGAAAAGAGGAGGCCGTGCCACTGCAGAGTCCTCCAGTGATGGAGGTCGGGACCAGCAAGTGCTCTGTTTCTCGATATGGCAGTGCAAAGTAAACCATGCCCGAAAATGGACTTTCTACCAGACACAATGGCGTTGCTTTAACACTCCCTCACTTGTCTGACCATTCATTCATCCAAACATCCCCTGACAAGCAAGTATTGGGCCGAATTCGGTCACCAGATGCTGTGTTAAGGACCATGAATACATGGCTTCTGCACTTAGGGAGACCATCCTAAGCCACAAGCAGGTATAAGAAAGGGGAGGAGTTAGTGCTAGTGGAGTGTCTGTTATACAATGTACAGGCGTTGCTTCATGCAATTTTTAGTCTTTTCTCTCTCCTTCCTTTTTAAAAAATATATTTATTCTTTGACAACTTTATGTATTCATATATCTTGATCATATTCAACTCAAATCCCTTCTCCCACTGTCCCCTTTCTTTCATCTCTTTTTTCCTCTTCCTCCTCCTCATCATATAATCTCCTTTTGAAAATAAACCACTGAAGTCGGGCGGTGGTGGCGCACACCTTTAATCTCAGCACTCGGGAGGCAGAGGTAGGTGGATTCTGTGAGTTCGAGGTCAGCTTGGTTTACAGAGCGAGTTTCAGGACAGGTTCCAAAACAACACAGAGAAACCCTGTCTCAAAAAAAAAAACCAAAACCAAAACAAACAAAACCCCCACAGAATCCAGTTATTGCTGTCTGTATGGGCGTGCATGCAGAACCATCCATTGGAGCATGGGCAACTTGCCAGGAGCCATAAGCCCGAAGAAAAATGACTCCCCATCCCCCAGTAGTTATCAATTGCCAAGAGCTCCTCAGCTAGCCATGGAACCTCATCAGCCCCTCTTCCATCAACTCATTTAATTCATAAGCCATTTGTGATTCAATAGGCATCACCTCCTACGTGCTAAAAATCTGTAGGTAAAGAAGATACAGAAGGGCTTCATGGCACAGTGCTTCATCGGGACAGTGCTCGCCTTCCAAGCATGCTTGTGACTTCAGTCTCCAGAATCCACAGGAAAATGCAGTGTGTGGTGCATGTATCTGTGGTCCCAGAGATGGGGAAGAGGAGATAGGCAGATTCAGCTAACCTAATCGGTGAACTTCAGGCCAATGAGAGACTCTGTCTCAAAGGAGATGAACATTCTTTCGGAAGATGATTCCTGAGGCTGTCTCTAGCCTCCACACACGTGCATGTGGTCCACACATACATATGTACACACAGGAGCATGCACACACATACATACACAGTTTTTTTTTAATGAGAAGAGAGCAAAGGATCGAGGATCAATCCATGTGATCTGTCATCGCTCTTATGAGTATGTGAAAAGCGAATCTGGGTTTGGATAATTTCTCTAAGGCTTCCCAGGAGGATGTTTCTATCATGACCTTGGAGATGTCTCTGCAGAGAAGCCAACTTCTGCCACCTCAGTGCTGCTAGCTGACACCCTGAAGAAGATGGGAAACTTTTTAACCACAAACTCTAACAGAGAAGAGTGCCATGGTGCAACCAAATCTCACTCCGCCGGTCACATACTTCAAGAGGCATCCATAGAGATGGAAGCCCATCTAGCCAAAGGGCAAAACAACCTTGGGGTATGGCAAGACTTTTTACAGCAGACTTATGACCAGTACAACATACAAAATTCTATAATACAGAAGTATTATAGATAAGACCCCTGCTACCACCCAGGATTCAATGCAGTCTCCCTTTATGCTACACATCAAGGCTGACCTCCTTACTCCAGTATGTGGAGCCCAAACCAGCACCTCCCTCTTTCCCCTGACCTCCCGCTCCGTCGTGTGCCTCTTCTGTCCACTCTCGACCTTTCTGCTTCCTAGCTCTGGCCTCTTCTATTGGCTGAGATTCACCTTTGCTCACTTGGCTGGTCCCTTCTCATCCCTAAACACTCCACCTGTGGTTCAGCAAATCTATGAAGTGTCCTGACTTCTCTGGGTACCTGCATCCCCAGCACCCATAAATCATCTCCCCTGGCCTCCTGAAAGAACTGTGAACTATCTGAGGCAGAGGCCATTTCCGGTTTTCTTTGTAGCTTCAACAGCTGGCAGAGTATGTGACACACAGGAGGCGACAGTGTTAAAATGTGGCCTCTGTCAGGATGTTACAGGTATTCTTCACCAGTGTGGCAAACACGCTGAAGTGACACCTTTGTCCGCCTGTCTTTTGGCACTCTCACCCCTTTGTGTAACGCCATCTGTTTGAGTCTAGGTGAGGCCATGACACACTCTTACCCAGCAGAATGTGACAGCGGTGACAGCTGCCGCTTCTGTGACTCCGCTAGCATCCACACAGAAGACTAAGCAACTCACTCTCCTGCTAGCTCCAGAGTAGGAACTGCCTATAGGGCGAAGCACATGGCAGGCTCTAGGTGGCCTCCAGGACTTGCAAGTGGCTTACAGCCAACATAAGCCAAGAGGCTGGGCTCCTTCCTCGGTCCCACAGGGAAAGGGAAATGAATTCTGCCAGCAGTAGAAGCAGCTTGGAGAAGGCTCCTGCACGGGCTTCCAGGTGAGAACACCCCGTGAAAAGAAACGTTAAGCGCAGAGACACTAGCCAAGCAGTTCCGGACTCACAGTGTCCTGCAGACGCTATGAAAGAACACAGTGTGTTCGGAGCTGCCGATCTTTAAGGCTCAGTAAGAGAAAATGAAAACATCCAGCCTTTCAGACGGAGGACAGTAGGCATCAAAAGAACACTGAGTGATGTCTGGCTGGTATCAACACAAGAATGTGGAATTGCATGCAGGACATAGGGGATATAGATCCTAGAACTTACGAAAACTGCTGCCCCAACACCTCCCGTCAAGAGCACGACTCACCCCATCCCTAGCACCAGTGAGAACTCAATGTGGGTCTTTCTAGACCAAGGGTTGACAGAGTGGGACCTCAGGAGGAGGGAGCTGAGCCGTGACGATGTGAGCTTCATACCCAGACAGATCTCTACCCTCTGGAGCCTCATCCCTGCCTGTGCAAACTAAAGCTTGTAACATCTACTCGTCTGTGTGGAGTGTAGGCAAGAGGCACAAGCTCAGAGACAGCATGGAGTCTGTGCTGTCTCCCAGACAGACTGCCGGCCACCACCACTACGTCGTCTTCTGTTTTGCCTGGTTAGGGTTATGCCTTCTTTGGGATATTCTTGGACAGGATCTTTTGGCAAGGTAGTTCTCTGCAGGGGCTCACAAGGTCCACACTGTAGCCCAAATCCTAGGAAATTCTAACTGGTCTGTCGTAACTGCTCAGCAGCTCAGGGAGGCCAGGCACTGCTTCCTGAAATGATTTACTGTTTCCTCCTCTATGGGAGTACTTGGTATTTCTGAGTGGGGACTTACCAAACCCACCAGGAAGTGAGAAGGGCCCCAAACTCTCCAGGTAGACATTAGTCTGCTTGGCCTAACTCCACGCTCCCCTCCCCCTATCAAGTCTTCCCTCTTTTGGGCCTCAGCTTCCAGAGCTCAGAGATGCAGGGACCTCAAACCCTGGGGTACAGTAAACAGACCAGTGCTTTCTGAAGACTGGGGACCCTCAAGGAAGCCTTGTACAAAGGAGAGGTTCCTAACGAATCTTACTTTTCTACTGGGCTTCTGACTGCTCAGAGCCTTTCTACTGTATAAGCCTTCCTCTCTGGATGCCTCAGTGGAGCAAGAAGCAGGGACCAGGCGGTACTTATGAATTTTATATTATGGACAGAGACCAAACAGCACATTTGTCTAATACTGCATGGCTTTGGTTATCTAGATCTGATAGATACATACTCTCCTGGTTTAGGCTGTGATAACTGTGTACTGCTGCCCGAGGTGGCTGATAAAGAACAGAAATTTATGCTCCACAGTCATAGAGTCTGAAAGTCTAAGGTCAGGGCCAGCCTGACTGGGGTCTGATGTGGTTCTCTTCCAGGGTGATGGAAGGGGAGCGAAGGCGCATACTCTAAACATTCACCTATCATAGTACAGGACTCAATCACGACAGTCAAGTGTACACGACAGTCAAGTACTCTACACCCAGAACCCTGAACGGCTAAGTCACTTGTTCTAGTTCACTTGTCCCATTCATAAGGGTTTTGCATCTATGCCCCTATCACTTCCCAAAAAGAAATACTCAGTATATAGCATCCACAGAGTCTTTCAGTACAACATACATAATGTAATACAAGTGTGGACAAAGATACATATGTTCTTATTTTAGGAGTCAATAGTGTGTGTGTGTGTGTGTGTGTATGTGTGCAGTGGTATTTCATTTGTATTTTAATGAATAAAGCTTGCCTGAAGATCAGAGAGTAAAACAGCCCTACTGGTCAGCCTTAAAGACCAGGCAGTGGTAACACACACCCAGTAGCCACTCTAGTTGCCATAGGAACCTGGCAGTGCATTCCTTTAATCCCAGTGGTGCACACCTTTAATCCCAGCCTAGAGAAGATTATAAAATGGGAAGGAACAGCTCTCAATGAGATTCCTGGAGGCAGGACTGCCATTTTCAGAATGAGGTAGAGGTATGAGCCAGAGGCCGACTGCTTTGCTTTTCGGATCTTCAGGTTGAACCTCAATTTCTCTCTCTGAGTTTTTATTAATTGTGCTTTATATGTTTATTTATTATTTGAATCAGATATGGTGGCACATGCCTATAAGGCCAGTGCTGATGAGGAGAATCACAAGTTTGAGGCCAGTTTGGGACTACAGTGTGAGAGACACTGTCCAAAAAGAAGTGGGGAGGGAAAAGGAAAAGAAAGAAAAGAAAAGATATGATATTTAGGAGACAGTGCCCTCAAAATGACAAGCCTCAGAGGCTAAGGCCTCCAGTGTTTCAAATGGAACAGAGATCCACAGAGGTGAGCAGACTGGTGACAGTTAAGCAGTCAGGTCTCTCAAGTCCCCAACTGCTGTCTGCACACTGACACTGTGACTCTTTTCCACCCAGAAGGGGCTGCTTGCTTTCCTTTTGACTTAGTCAACCCTTTGAGCTCCTGGGCAAGTACTAGTTTACTGGAAGGTGCTGCGACAACCTTGGCAGGAGGCAAAGGAAGCAGACCCTCGTCTTGCCTTTGGTCCTGCAGTGTGGCCACACAGGTTGAGGACCTGTTCCTCCTTCTGAAGCTCTGCCCTCTTTAGGGCCCAGCTTCCTCCTTGGATTGCTTCCAGCTCTGCAGGCCCAGCCTTAGCTCTCCACAGTGAGGCACCACAGCCTTTGACAGCAGCTGGGATCATTCAAGATGAGAGACACAAGAGACAGGAGTCTTCAGGTAGCTCCAAACAAGCTCTATTCTAGTCTTTAGAATCATAGCACTGGAGATGATGCGGGAGGGGGCGCAGAGGTTGGGGAAACAGCCCAACTTCCTCCTTTGGTAGGTGGAAGAAGAGAACCACAGCATAGACATTCAGAGCTTGGTAGAACAGGAAGTGTCCTGAGACGCCCCAAGCCCCTTTTCCTCTTTCATGATGCTTAGAAGGCTCAGAGAAGAAGGCTATGAGGGCAGGATGGTGGTCTGCACCATGCTAGGCACATCTGCTCACATCACGGTCTTGAGGTAATTCTCTTGGCAGGGCATTGAGGCAATAAATAAGTAAGAAACAAACAGGGCTGGGATATCTAGCAATTCTCCTGCCTCAAGTGCTGGGATTACAAGCATGCACCACCATGTCTGGCTAAAGGGGAAAGAAAAACAAAGATAAGAAAACAGAGTTCTAGCAAGCAAGACAGAGGCAGTTTACATGTGGAAGTTCCAGCTAGCCACTGGCTCACCTGCCAGGACGAGGTCTCCTGTTTCTGGGGCAGGAAGGGGGTCTGACTTAGCTCTGAGTGGCTCTGCATGCATTTCAAGGCCAGATGCTCTCAAGTCTTTCCCCACGGTTTATTCTGATTGCTACATTCAAATGCTGCCCCCAAACGTGGTCAGCCTTGATTCCTGCTAGGTCAACATGTGGTACTGCTTATGCCTACATGGGGCCTAATTCCTTCTGTCCTAACTAATCAATTTCCTTCCTTAACCAGTTAACAAATTGCCCCAGGAGGTCTGTGTCCAGTGTCCTCTGTGACAGAAGCAACATTGGCACTGTTGTGCTTGGATACAAGACTCCACGATGAACTTCAAGTCCCAGGAAACAATTATATTAGTTAGGCTGTGAGTACCAAAAGGGAAGGAGAGGAAGTCTGTGGCTCTTCCAGCTGTCTTGTCTGTGGCTCTTCCAGCTGTCTTTAGCTAGGACATTTTTAGGAGAGAGCTCTCTCTCTCTCTCTCTCTCTCTCTCTCTCTCTCTCTCTCCCCCCCCTCTCTCTCTTTCAGTGTGTGTGTGTGTGTGTGTGTGTGTATCTGCCTCCCTGCCCCCCTCTCTCAGTGTGTGTGTCTATCTATCTGCCCCCCCTCCCTCTCTCTCTCTATCTCCTGAATATAATTCAGCCAGGCTTACAGAGATAGGACTGTAGCTCTGAGTTGACAAAATACACTTCTGCACCCAGTTAGAGGAGGCTCTCAATGAGTCACTTCCCCTGCTTGACTTCCTCTTTCACTGATACAGTATCCCCAGTGGAGTGGGAGGGAGAGATAACCAGATCAGGGCTGGGACCTCTTTTGTAGAAGCAGAGGGTGTGTGCTTGTGTGTTTCTTTCTTGCCAGCATCTGCTCCTTCATTGCCCCCTTCCCTCCCCAATCAAAAACCCGATCTTCACTTTCCTTTACAAAAGGTTCCTAGTCCTTCCCACGACAGGCGGCAGGTGGCAAGTCAAAAAGACCTAATTGCTCTCTAGATCAGGCAGGACAGAAGGGCTGCAGTTCTCCAGTTAAAGTATTAAGGACCACCACAGTGTGCAGTGTGCAGCAGGTATTGACTCTCATCAATGTCTCTGGAAGCCATGGCTTCAGTGATATATACATAGATGCAGAAGTACTGGATCGCATAATGTATCTTTCTCATCGCACAGAGCTGGGAGCCGTGTTTGTGTGCAGTGGGGAAGGCACTGACATATCTTCAAGGTCAAGTGAAGTGAAGGCACAACGTGCTCACTGACCTAAGACCTGCAGCTCTGCATTAGCTGCACCTGTGTCCTTTCCCCCTTCCTTTTGATGAACTCCTGTGCAGGTGGACAGAAGGGGGCTGCTGTAGAGGCAGCGAGGGTCTAGTACCAGCAATATCGTTATGTGACGTTTGGTGTATCCTCCAGTCTTCTGGAGCTTATAGAAAATGGAAGGGGCTCATGGAGCTCTCAGGCCTTCTCCAGTTCTAGTAGCTTATGTGTTTTTCTGTGCTGTGGAGTCTCTTTTACCCACAGGGGGAGGAAGTGGGACTGTGGTTTCCTTAACCTTGAGCTGAAATGAGTAGATAAAACAGAGGTACGGGCTGCAGGGAAGGAAGGGGCGTGAAGAATCCTCACTGGAAACTGGTGTTAGATATCAAAGCAAGAGTCATGCTTACAATACTGAATGCTAGATAAAGCAGCTGCAGCAAACTCTGGCCCCTTCCCCAAGGGTGGAAGCCATAGGTCTTTCTCCACTCCACTGCAGAAGGGACCACACAGTATATCTCCGAGCCACATGAAATGGTCTGACACTTCCAGTTGCTGTCTGAGATGCAAACCAGATTGGGTTTCCCCAAAGACATCATTCCATTGGTTTCCACAGAGGACTGGTTCTGAGACCCCCATTCTTCACACCCAATACACAGATACTACAGTAGATGCAGAAGTCACTTGCAGAAAATGGCACGAGGACACATGAGCATCCTCCCAATACTTTATTTTCAGTTGCTTTTTTTTTTTGTTGTTGTTGTTGTTGTTTTGAGACAGGTTCTCTCTATGTAGTCCTGGCTCCCTGATACTTTAAAAAATCTCTAATACTGATAAGGCCAAATACAAAGTATAATTACTATATATTTATCATATAGAGAATGCTAAGAAAAAATCTGCATAAGCAGTTCAGACACACATTTTTCAATACTTCTGATCTGTGACTGACTCAATAATACACATGGACAAAGAGGGCTAAGTGTATTGTTTTGTGTTCAGTAGTAAAAACCATGGAAAAAACTCAGAGAGCAATTTTTTAGAGAAAATGAGGAACCAGGTTTTGCTTATTAAGAAGTTTGGGGGCTGGAGAGAGGGTTCAATGGTTCAAAGCACTTGTTGCTCTTGTAGAGGACTGGGGTTCACTTCCCAGCACCTACATGGCAGCTCACAACCATCACAACTAGAAAGTTCCAAGGGTTCCAATGCCTTCTTCCGACTTCCCCAGGTGTCAGGCACACACATGGCAAACAAATGGGTAAAATACCCATACACAGAACATAAGTCTATTCTGTGCCTTGTTTAACTAGGCAGATATTCCAGATGATCAGACAGGACTTGACTGAAGTAAGGGAGTTTGATTCTGTTTGTTACATACACACTCTGTGGTCCAGCATACACACTCCGTGGTCCACCTTGTTCCCCTCCCACCCCTCCAAACCAAATCTCTTCCATTGAGTTCACCTGGTCTGTTGCTGCAGGCCCAATCACCCTGACATTCTTTTATTTGTATTTTCACATGCATAGGTGTTTTGTCCGGATGTATGTCTATGCACCATGTGTGTGCAGTCCCCAAGAAGGCCAGAAGGTGTTGTCTGGAACCAGAGCCACAGAAGGTTGGGAGCTGCAATGTGGGTGCTATGTGGGTGCTGGGGATTGAACCCGTGTCCTCGGGAAGAGCAGTCAGTGCTCTTCACTACTGAGCCATCTCTCCAGCCCTCGCCCTGGCATTTTTATGCCTCCTTGTGTCACTTCAGACTATGCCCTCCCTTCTGGGCTTGTTCTCTAGTTGTTCTGTGTGTCTCATCTCTTTAGCAATGCCGACCACCTCTCAAGAGAAGAACTGGTACCTGCTAGGGTCTAAATGTGTCCTGCAGGAGTCTGTCTGCACGAAATCTAATCTTCATGTTTGTATCTGGAGAAGTAATTAGGATGAGCTATCAGCTGACGCTGGGGAGTGGGCTCTGCTGGTAACTTTGGCTTCCTATGAAGAGGCAGAGACTTAAGTTCGCACACTGGCTCTATGATATACCGTTTCCCAGCATGCTATCGTATACCAGGAAGGCCCTCGTCAGCCATGGAGCAAACACTGGGACCGCACTGGCTTCTCACCAAATATGGTTTTCAGGGATGGAAGATACTGGACCTGCAGACTGACCAGAAAAATGACATGTGTGGTAGGGCAGTAAGGTAAGAAAACTGGGTTTGGCAAAGTAGCTGGTTCAGGTTAACACTTGCTTCAGTTGAGTCTGTGTTTTAGTATAAATATTTCACAATTCTGAATGGTAAATTGTAATGTAATAAGTTGATATAATTCCAGCCGAAACAAAGGAACATAGAGTTTTAGTTACTTGAGGCTTTAATTTAGATACCTAACTATTTTTGATGGTGGCAATCGATTCCCAACCTAGGTCAAACCTCTGTGACCAGCTTGGCATGCTCAGTGATGGAGTACTTGTCTAACACGTGTGAAGTCCTGGGTTCTATTCCTAGCACCATAGAGGGGATTAAAAGCCTTCCGTAACTGTTCCTCTCAAGCAGTGTTTCTAACCTTCCTAACGCTGCGACCCTTTCATACAGCTTCTCATGTTGTAGTGACCCCCAACCATAACATTATTTTTGTTGCCACTTCATAACTGTTATAAATCATAATGTAAATATCTGCACTCTCCAAGGATCTTAGGTGACCCCTGTCAAAAGGTCATTCAACCCCTGAAGGAGTCACGACCCACAGGTTGAGGGCCACTGCTCCAAAGGCTTCTCTCAGTGGAGAGATGGAGCTAAGCTAAGGTGCCTCAGTGGTGGCTCTAGGGTGAAGGTCAGGGACTTGACAATGGCTTTCCGGAGAGATGGGGAGCACCATTCGCAGTCGTGAGCACCTGGAAGATGGTCAGCTGCTGCCGCAGGCCTATGTGTGTGGTCGCCACTCCTTCCTCTCCATAATGAGCCCCATCTTCCAGCAGAGTAAGGCTGCAGCCCTGCAGCACTGCCTGTGTGAGGCCCCGGCCAGCACAACAGCTCTGGCAGAGTCTAAACAAATCACCCAATCAAAACACCTAATTATGGGGCAGGTTGGAGCCAGGAGGTGGCCCTGATGCTTAACAGTTAGGCTGAAGGCATCTCCGAGACCAGCCACAGCTGATCCCAATTCCTAATCACCAGTCTCCTGTGGGTGCATTCTAAAGACTGAGGGGGACAGAGAGAGCTCGGCACGGCTCCTCCTTGCTGCTCCGGAGGCAGCAGAAGCAACTCCAGGAAGATGACAGAGGGAAGATGTTCCTCCGGGTCCGGAGTCTGCTGCTGGGGACCCAGCTGCCTCGTCTATGCAGAGACACTGCATCATTCACACAATTGTGCAGGGTGACTGTTGCCACAAAACTTTAAAATTCTTCACTCTTAGCCAAGCACCAAACAGGGAAAGGCAGGCAATGCACCTGCAAATCCAGGCTCCCCCCCCCCCCGCCTTCCCCCCCAAATGTTCCTTCAAGTCTATGCAATTATCACACCTATGCTCAGTGCTCGGGCAACTTCCTCAGTGATATTCCTGTAAAACCAGTTTCCAACTGAGAAGTGAATCTCAGTGAGGCATTGGCTAGATCGGGTTGGCCTGTGGACGTGCCTGGGGGTGGGGTCCCGGGCACTATTCTGGCTGCCTTGAATGATATGGGAATACCTAGGCTGAAAGCGGACAGCACCATTCATTCCCTGGGTTTCAGTCCTGGACTGTTCAAGAACAGAGAAAGGTAGTTGAGCAGCAGACGTGCACGCATTCATTCCTCCCTATTTCCTCCCTGTTCCTGACTGTAGACACGATGTGACTAGCAGCTGTTTTAGGTCCTTGCCTTGCCTTCCTCATGATGGAGGACAGCGATCTGGAATGAAAAGCTGAATAAATCCTTTCTCTTTTATAGATGCTTTGTCAGAGTACTCAACCACAGCAGCACAAATGTAACTAGCACCCCGAAGATCTCCAAGGGTTTTTGTTTTGTTTTGTGTGTGTGTGTGTGTGTGTGTGTGTGTATGTATGTATGTGTGTATGTTTGGTTTTTGTTTTCGTTTTCATTTTTCAAGACAAGATTTCTCTGTGGAGCCCTGGATGTCCTGGAACTAACTCTGTGGACCTGACTGGCTTTGACTTCCGAGATCTGCCTGCTTCTGCTTCCCAAGTGCTTGGATTAAAGGTGTGCATGTTGAGTCTTGCTGATGGGTCACAGGTAAGTATGTTCAGTGAGAGTGAGGGATGGGTCGCTCACTAAGACGGCTGTGGAAGAGTTTGCGTTGGGATCTGAACACTCAAGCAAAGAAGCATTTCCCCCTGAAGCCCCCTAGTTGAGTCTCAAGGCTCTGCTGAGAGCAGACATTTTAGCAACGCAGAGTTGAGCTGACAACTGCCTGGCGAATTCAGTGGAGTCGAGGCTCTCAGTTTCTCCAGAGTCAGTTCCCAGAATGCCCTGGAGAAGAACTGTTTCTCACTGGCTGTGCTGCAGAAGGATGGAGCTATTGTGGATAAAAGTGTCCTTAGCACACACAGTACTGGCTAGGTGGAGGATTTGGCAGCACTGAGAGTTTAGATTAAAACTGCACAGTTTGGGGGTATAACTGAGAAGAATGTCCAACATGTCTGATGGATATGCTAGACAGAGAGGAAAGGCTGACATCTTCCATCGGGGCTCAGCCTATCAAAGGACCTGCGCTGGCAATCCTTCTTTTAGGCCAGACAGACTGTCTTTGAGACACTGTACTTATTCATAAGCACACTGAATACAAAGCCCAAAACTTCAAGTCAAGACTGATATTTACTGGAGATTTAGGGAAACCTTTGTGGACACTGAGATCTCAACAATTAAAGCAGAGTGACATGGTCTGGACTACCTGAGTAGCGAGACCCTGTCCCACCACCAACCCGCCCCCCACAAAGTGGAGAATAATAATTCTGACCTCACTAACGAGGTGAAGTTGTCTAACTTGGGGAGCTGAGTTTGAATACTATCCGGGCTGAGTATCGGGCAGCCTTTGGGTACTCTTCACAATGCAGCTACCCTGGTTCCTCACTGATCACGCAGGATGTAATACCACACAGGGTTGTTTGGGGGGGGGTTTTACTCACACAGCACCTGGTGTACATGGACACTCACTGAATGTCCTCTGTTAATATTCTAGAGGCTCCATGCAATGCGCCATGCAAATAACTGTGATTATCTTTCTAGGCAAGTGCTGCCAATACACAGAGTGCCTTCATATAGCAATAATTATCAGCTCCACACAATTACAGCATTCACAGAGGCAGCCCTACTCTGGGATTCAGCTGGGAGATTAGTATCATTTGCAATGACTACATTCCAGGCTGCCAACCTCACAAATTAGAGACCAACTGGAGACAGGCAGTACATGAATCAGCTGCTTCCCTGGGGAGGGTTTCTGAAGGCAGCCAAAGCCACAAGGGATCCAACCTGAGAACTTTTGATGTGTCAGCAGACGGCTCTTCCTCTCCCAATAACAATAACCATACTGTCACGCTGTCATGTGTAGTCTAGGGTGTGCATGGTGCAGGGACCACTCTGGGACAAAGAGAACACGCTGTCATCCCAGCTGTCAGCCATGAAGATGTTCTCCATGTAAACACAGCCACCTTTGAGGACTCTCCTACATCTCACTCACCTTCCTCTTCCTGACACTCACCAAGAAGCTTAAGGGGCAAGACATCATTAAACAATCACGTGTTCAACAGGTCCAGGGATTGGTACACAGCTCAGAGCCATTTAAGAGCTTGGGTAGAGACTGGGCCTTACCTTTCCCTCATATCTCTCTGATCCTTAGACTGACCCTGGACAAAGTTCTTATTTCTTGTTCTGGGTTCAAAATCAAGTGTGGGAAGGAAACGGAAGCTTTCAGAGATAAACGTGCAGAGCAGTGCTCCACACTGTCACACAGACAAATGATTTAGCCCCAGAGAAGAAGCTAGACTGCGGTCAGATGAAAATGAGCAGGCTACTCTCCATCTTCACAGAGAAAAACAAGGAAGAAGTAAGCTTTTTTCTCGGTTCTGAGCCACTGGGTGAGGTAGCTTTGTTTCTGTGTCTCTGCGTCTCTGAAAGCCTGCAGCAGATCATCTTGCTCTCAGTTTTACGGGATGGGGAGTAAAAGTCCCGTCCTGGTTCCAAAGCTCAGGCCGTGCGTTTCTCCAGTCACATGTTCTGTGCTCCTTTCCAGTTTGTGTCACACACACAGTCCTTTCGACAGTTAGGCCGCTATTATGCCAGCTCGTCTACACATGTCACCAGCTCATCGTTACCATCCCCACTGCACAAAGGGGGAAACTGAGGGTTGGAGGGGGTAAACTGTGTGTGCGAGGCAGGATTTGAACCCAGGGAGTCTGACTGTAGGCTGTAGGAAGTGTGTTCTGCGCTGCAAATTCTCAGCTGTAGTGGTATTTTTTGTTCTATCCAGGCTAAATAGCTCTACCAATTTTCTTTGTTACTCTATAAAGAAAAAAAAAACTGTTTCAGCATCACTGTGACTCCAGGGCCCCTCTCTGGCCCTCCCCAGAGGTTTTTTATCTTCTGACTGCAGCAACTTAAACCAACTAATATCACCGCAGTTGCTGACCCTGTTGTTTGTGGAGAAACTAAAACACAGGTTATCTTGTTTCTCTAGAGCCCTCGTTCAGCAGAATAGACAACTGTTTAAAGTCACAGAACTACCACCTAAACTCGGGACCCAGAACCCCGGCACTTTTCTCTCTTCCACTATGCATGTTTTCCCCTTCCCTTATTTATTTCTTTTTGGTTTTCAGAGACAAGGTCTTGCTAGATAGTCCAGGCTGGCTTTACACTCCCCATCCTCCACCACCAGCTCTCTGAGGGCTGGGATTACAGAGAGACACCACCATGCCTGGCTTCCCTTCCTGTCTGAGTTGTCATAGCAGAGGACACTCCCCAGGCATCGGCTGCTGTCATCAAGTTGGCTCACTCTGCTCATTCTGAGTGCATGTATGTATTCGTTCATTTTACGCCCAACGTGTGTGCTCTTGTTTGAGAGGCTTCAGAAGTCTCTCAGCTTCTGGTTCGGACCATGCCACTGTCCTGCTTCAAATTCTTCAGAGTTGCCACATCCCTGCTTGCTTCTCCTGACACCCCCCCCCCGCCCAACATGCAGCCACAGAAGCTGCCTCACTGTCCACGCATATCCTGCAATTCTCCGTGGGGCCCTGGGCCACTTTGCTCCTCTACTGGGGTGTTCATACCCTCTTAACTGGGGTGTTCATATCCTCTTAACTGGGGTTGTTCATACCCTTTTAACTGGGGTGTTCATATCCTCTTAACTGGGGTTGTTCATACCCTCTTAACTGGGGTGTTCATACCCTCTTAACTGGGGTGTTCATACCCTCTTAACTGGGGTTGTTCACACCATCCTTTTCTACTCCCTGGAATTAAAGGACACGTTCAGACCCAGCTAAGACTTAACCTAAGAGTCAGGAAATTTTCCAGAACTTCCTTTCAGAATCGCAAATCTCTCCAGGCAACTCTCACAGGCTCCTTATCTATATTCCCCTAGAGGACTGTACAGTCCTTAGGGATAAGGCTCTGTGTCTTGTCCTAGCTTTGTCTTCTAACGGAGCACACGGTGGATACCGTGGAAATGCATAAAATAAGAAAGATAATGCATAAAGTCAGAACGAGGGAGCTGGTAAGAGCACGCTATTCCTCAGAGAGTAATCATGCTTGCTGCCTATGCCTGACGACCTGAGTTCAAGCCCTGGAAACCACACGTGCAATGAAAGGACAAACTCCTCAAGCTGTCCTCTGACTGCCGCACATTCAAGCGCATGCGTACAAGCGCGCAGGCACACACACACACACACACACACACCACAAAATTAAAATATTAAAACATTTTTAAACGAATGGAATGAATGAACCCTCTTCTACTGCCTGCTAGCCTTTTTAGTTCCCATCTCAATCATTTCCTTCCACATCCATTTTTACATTGTATTGCGAACATTCAACTCCCGTCACTCGGAGACTTTCCCAGGGAGGAAGTACAACCCCGGGGGCACACAGTCCAGTCATGGCAGGAGTCCTCTGCCAACTTCCACCTCAGGTGAATTCTGTCACAACAGAATGTTTTTTCTTCACGTGATCTGGAGCTGCCATCCATTCCTCTTCTACTTGCATGAGATCTTCCTAAGGGCAATTCTAGGCATGGAACCTTACTTAAGAGAGAGCTCTGGACCTGTCCACCCTCCATCCGCTCAGCTTTCTAGTGAGTGCTGAGCATCTCAGAAGAACATGGCTTTGCGCTTGACACTGGTAGATTCAGCAAGAGACCAGAGTCTGCCCTCCAGGAGCTCAGCTAAGAGCAAAGAAGACAATCTCAACCCTTATACACACGCTCCCCCTGCCACTTAAAACATGGTAAGGAGGAAAGATGGACTCGACCCACAGATAGCGACTCATCCGAGCTGAGGCCGTGAGGATCAATGCAATGTTGTCATCCAGGCAAAAAGAGAGGAGGGATCTAAGGTGCTAGAGGCCACAAGGTCACCGACAAGTGGAGAGGGAGCACTGGACAGGAGACAGCTGGCTGCATTTTCTCAATATGGGAAATTCTTTGTTCTCAAAAGCCTGTGCAGGTTGGCAAGATGGCCTAGGGAGTAAAGGTGCCCGCCGACAAACCTCAGGATCTGAGTGGCATCTCTGGGACCCACATGGTAGAGGTGACAATGAGCGACAGTTGTCCTCTGATGGCACAGGCACATGCCCAACCCACGTAAAAAAATAAAAAAAATTTAAAAGCCTGTTTTAAAAAGCTCTATTCCTTTTTGAAATGAAGAAAAGTTATGACCTTCCTCTATTGATAACAGGAAAAGCCCACTTTCATCTAAATAGTGCTGGAAAGACCCCTAAATGACCCCATTGTCACTTGGCAGTAACTATATCGGATACAATTTCAGGTATGTATGTATGTATGCATACATGGGAATGGGGATGTCTTCCCACCAACACTGTAAAATGTCTGAGGTCAAAGATTTTGCTTGAATCGCAAGGGTCTTGATCAGCCTGGGGTCCATAGAAATGGGCATGCAGACACTTGCTGAATGAACCGGTTGGACCCTGCTCCCTGCCAGGAACTGTCATATGCCAGGGATAAAGAAATGACCTAGACCTTCAAGCTAGTAGGCTTGGGATTTATTCTGTGCTGTGATCTTGTTTCTAACAAAGCCATTTTTGAAGTGGTAGGAAACCTTTCTGTTTCAAAGATTGGGAAACAAAGACCTTAGGCAGGCTGAGGAGTGAGCTTTTTAGACCGCTGGGCAGGAATGTCCCTGGGAAGGCAAAGCTGCTGGCCACCCTCCTCAGCTACTCTAGCTTCTCCAATAGGAGCCCCAGCTGGCCTTCTGTACATTGAACAGAACAGTGACACACCGAGGGACACCCACTGTCATACATGACGCACAGGATCACATGAAAAACACACAGGCACATGTGATAGCACTCATACAATACACAGCAAAACCCACAACTGCACACAGGGCTATAGATCAGTTAGTAGAATGCTTGCCAGGCCCCGAGTCTACCTACCCACAGTGCTATCAAACAAGTGTAACAACAAAACAAGAGCCTCTAAGACAAGTGTGGTAGCACATCTGTAATCTTAGCCCTTGGGAGGTGAAAGCAGGAAGATGAGGAGTTCAAGGCTAGCCTGATCTATAAGAGACCCTGCCTCAGCATGGGACAAAACCGGTCTCGCTGAACATAACGGACAATGAGGACTACTGAGAACTGAAGAACAATGGCAATGGGTTCTTGATCCTATTGCACGTAATGGCTTTGTGGGAGCCCAGGTAGTTTGGATGCTCACCTTAATAGACCTGGATGGAGGTGGGTGGTCCTTGGACCTCCCACAGGGCAGAGAAACCTGCTTGCTCTTTGGGCTGAGGAGGGAGGAAGACTTGATTGGGGGAGGGGGGGAATGGGAGGTGGTGGTGGGGAAGAGGCAGAAATCTTTAATAATTAAATTAATTAATTAATTAATAAAAAAAGAGAGAAAAAAAATAAAACATTATAACCTACAAAAAAAATAAAATATCTTCCTTTCTAACTGAAAAAAAAAAAGAGACCCTGCCTCAAAAACAAACAAGCAAACACCCAAACAATAAACAAAGCAATCACAATAACACCCAGTCTGGCATACTTTAATCACATAATTCCCGGCACACAGCTAGTCATGTATGTTCAAATAAACACCATGAAACACAACACAAGAAGGGAGCACCATGCTTAACTGCACACAACTATGCCCACGTACTCACCCATCACACACTGGCATGTATTCAGCCACATGCATACCTAAACACACACACACACTGGCATGCATGTACACCTAAACACACACACACATACACACACACACAAAACTTACCTACACTCAAACCCGGATTCCTACTAAACATTCATGAATGCACACAGCACAAGCTCACATGCTTACACTCACACGCCCAGCCTCAGCTGTTAAAATGGTAGCACCCACATTTTCCGTCTGTTTCAAAACAGGAAGCCTGTCGGGGACAGGGGGTGTTGGTGACGAGAGAGTTGCCAAGAAGGGTCCAGGTGCAGGGCTAGACTCCGAAGGACACCATCTTTTATCTCCTTCCCAGGCAGGAAAGCTGAGCTGGATAAAGTCCCGACTTGGCCCAGGTCCCACACAGGATCAGTCCTGGCTAGAAAGGCTCTCAACAGCTCGCCTGTGGAGCCACCCAAGTCACACGGTGTTTGCCCCTTGGCCAGCATCTTGAATTTGAGGCCAGATCATCTGGGAGGTTATCATGTGCCCATTTTACAGATGAGGAACTGAGATCAGAGCTTAATTTTTTTTGTTCCAAGGTCCCAAAACAGACAGGTCACCCAACTTTCAGGATGGTCACAACCCAAGTCTCCTGTCCTCATTCTGAACACAAGAGCTGGGTTTAGACAGTCAGGCACGGGAAGGAAAGGGGACTGCTGCAGGACCACCTTACCTCATGGCTCACATGACTACTTAGTGCACTGTACTTGTTTGGCTACACACGCTCACACACACACACACTCACACAGACACACATTTTCTCACACACACTCCCTTTCACACAACACACTCACACAGACACACATTTTCTCACACACACTCCCTTTCACACAACACACTCACACACACACTCACACACAACACATACATATACTCTTTCTCACACACACTCATACATGCTCTTTCAACAACACACACACACTCTGTAACACACATACTTTCTGTCTCTGTCTCTCTCACATACACACATACACACACATCTACACACTCACACAAGCATAAGAAACCATAGGAAAGTAATTATTTATATAGGTGAATGATCTTTGTGGATCTCTCTCTTTCCCCTCAGACAGAACAAATGTAGCCCAGGCTGACCATAAACTCCTTGTATAGGCAGGGAAGACCTTGAACTTTTGATCCATCCTTCTGAGTGCTGAGATTACAGGCTGGTTCCACTACTCACGGGTTAGGGGTTCCGGGGATGGAGCCCAGGGCTTTATGTGTGCTGGGCAAGCTCTCTACCACCCCCAGCCCTTCCCTTCTCTATCTGAAAACAATCATGAAAACCACTTTCCTCAGCAGCAGCCCTGTAGTGGACATGGGCCTCCGTGCTCAGGAAGCAGAGGCCCTTAGCTGTCTTCTATACACAGGGTGCTGGAGGGTGCAGTGAGGTGTCTCAGGTGGCCTCCAGACCAGCCCTGGAGACTAGATCCAGCGATACCATGCATTCGGCTGGAAGGACAGAAAATGGAACTGAAGAGAAGGACCAGACCAGACCACACTCCTCCAAGACAGCCTTGTCATACGTGACGTCTTTCACAACCGTCTTCATTTCAGATCTCACATTCCAAACAATTGGGCTCTGCAGAGAGGAACAGCGGAGATCACAGGAAAGAGGATGGGCCGCACTCAGGGGAAGGCCTGGAATTTTCTCTCTTGGAGACTTTCAGGATGGAGCTTAGAGACACCGCACTTGGAGACTCTTGCTCTTCTCTCTGGCTTGCCTTGCTCACTTTGTCTGGAACATTGTCCAAATCTCTCCTCCTTTCTCCAAGTCCCATCCTTTTCTGCCAAGCCCCTCATGAGCCTTCCAGACCTGACCATTCCCAGAGGTCAGACTATGGTTGGTGACGTGATGCTGTTGGCCATATGAGGAAGCATCTACCAGGGATGCTAGATGCCTGAGATGACCTTGGAGGCCATCCAGCTTGTGTTGCTGTTTGTTGTACGGTGTGGACAGAGAGAGGCAGGGACAGGGTCATTTGGATCTGATGCCACCACTGGGCTAGTTGGGCTGGATCTTGGTCGGCCAGGTTCCCGCTGAGTGCGGGAGAGCTGTCACTGGGGAGCTGACCTGCTGAGGTTGGATGAAGTACCCAGGGCTTGCTCAAGGCTGGTTTCCATGGTCAGCAAAAAGGTTCAGGAAGCAGAACCCATGGGGGGAAGAAGGGAGGAGCTGGATGGGGCTGCCAATTCTGACGCTGCTAGGCCACCCATGTTCAGGGAGTCCATGTCTGTGGGGCCTTAAGAGAGGGAAGAGGAGTGGCCCACTCCTGGCTTCTGGGTCTGGCTGTTCCAAACAGAGGCTCCGGGTCTTCCTACTCCTAAGGGACCAATCTTCTTCCCAGAGGATGCTGCGTTTGAGGGATTTCTCACAGCGTATGGATCCTGGGAATGACTTGAGTAGAGGGGCTTGACATGAAGTAGACGGGTCTGTCACACTCCCGTGCCAAAGTTCATTTATTAGTAAACAACACTGTCAAGCCTTGGTTGTAGGACTGTGTCTTTGTTTGGGTTTGTTTCTGCTGGTTGAACTATATAGCCTACAGATGTTGGTACGAGGGTCAAATAGAGCATTTTACAATTTGATGTTAGAGAAAGCACAGAACATAAAAGCCAGAGAAATAGAGATTTTACACTGTCTGAGTTCCTACAGAATCTGAATCAAGTGACCATATCAGTTTATAAATCAGTCTTGGGCAATGCCAGTCTGTGGTACTTTCATATGTGTGACAGAAAGGGGGGCTTCTGGGCTTGGAGAGATGGCTCAGTGGGTAAAGGCACTTGGTTCCAGGTCTAACCAACTGAGTTTAACTCCCAGGACCCACGTGGAGGAAGGAGCACGGCTACAAATTAATTACAAATTAACACATCACAGCTACATTGTTTCAGGCATTATACACACATAACCAAGAGCTGATCTGAGGTGTATGGGAGGGTGAGTGCAGGTTACAAGCAAACACTAAATTGTACATGAGGGACATGAGTATCCTTGGACTTTGGTATCTGTTTGGCATTGTGGATCCCATCCCTGGTGGGTACTGGGCAGAGACTGCATTCCTCCTGGTAAGCAGTGGCTAGTGTCTGGTGCTAATACGAGAGCTATGAATGGCTCACCCTGTTTAGAGATACTTGGTCTATTATTAATTTGGGTGTGTGTGTATGCACACACTTGAGGTACAGATGACAGAGGCTAGTTTATGAAACTCCATTTTCTCCTCCCACCATGTGGGTTCTGGGAATCAAACTCAGATCCTCAGGCTTGGCAGCAAGCACTTTTAATCACCTAGCCATCTTACAAGCCCAGCCAGGCTTTTCCAAGTGCACGCTGCCTCATCAGACCACAGAAAAAAACAAAACAAAACAAAACAAAAACCCATCTCTCTTTCTTTACCTGAGAAAACCCAGCTTCCATTCTGAGACTCAGTTCAAATGCCAGATTTGCAGTTATTTTTTCTTGTGCCCACCCAACCTACTTTAAAGCCAGTAGTCGCTCCTGTAACACCTGGCCACAACCTACTAAAATTTATGTCTCTAGGACTCCAGAAAATATGGGCTTTGTCCTAAAATATGGGAGCATTTTGAGTGTGGAGCTGGGCACTGCCTTTCTCCGCAGCATAGATGCCATGCACTGAGCAGACACCCAATAAACACTGACTGAGTGAGTAGAAAAAATGGAATCAAATGGTTTATGTGCACATGGCAAACATAAAGAGCATCCAACTCTACAGAAATATACCCGGGTTATTGCTTTTCCGGAGGGGGGAAGAAATTTAACCAAACTAGCTATCATGGAATACAGGGTGAAAGAATGCTGGAGAAGTAGCTTCCCATTCCTTGTGGGTCAAGACCTAAAAGTGTCCTGGGCATCTGATTCTTTTTCTCCCAGGTCCCAGCCCAAGCACAAAAGGTCCAGCACTGAGATGATGTGGTTATCATCTCAGTTCGCCAAGCACAGGGCGGGCAGAGATGCACTTCCTACCTCATCCTTGCTGCAGGGTCTCTGTTTGTAGCCTAGGACATCCTGAAACTCACTCCATAGTCCAGACTGGTCTCAAAGCCTCTCTCCACAACCCGTCATGCTGGGATTACAGGCATTTGCAGCCTTATCCTGCTATACTTAACCTTTCTTAGACTTTTTTTTTTTTAAAGACAAGATTGTTGTTTTCCTTTAGTATAGCAAACTTGGGAAATCAATTTACATGTGTTCACTTTTGTACGTGTGTGGGTGTATTTGTGTTCTCATGTGTGGGAGCTCATGTGTGAGGGCACATGTGTGTGCATGTGTGCCAAGGCCGGAGGTTGTCGTTTGGTGTTGCTTTTTGATTGCCTTCCATTTTGTGGTCTCTTGCTGAACTCATAATTCACTGACTCGCTACTCTGGCTTTTCCCAAGACGCCCTGACTCTGCCCCCTGAGCACTGGAATAATGGGCAGGGCTGCCATAGTCGCCTGGCATCTATATGGGTACTAGTGATCTGCACTCGAGCCTGCACCCTTGTGGGTAACTGCTTTTCTTTCCTTGGCCTTCAATGTACTTGTCTTAAAAACAGAGGGAAGCAAGACAGGGTGGAAAGGTAATGATTAAATGCTTCCTATGCCCAGTACCACCTTAGGTACTTGATATAAATGCCTAAGAAATTTTTTTTCTTTTTGGTTTTACGGGACAGAGTTTCTCTGTAGCTTTAGATCCTGTCCTGGAACTCACTCTGTAGACGGGGCTGGCCATGAACTCACAGAGATCCACCTGCCTCTGTTTCCTGAATGCTGGGATTATAGGCATGTGTCACCACTGCCCGGCCTAAAATATTCTTTAAAATAAAATATAACTCAAAAGAGCCTCAGTGATAAACATTATTATCCTCATTTTGTTGATGAGGAAACTCAATGAGGTATGTTACCTAGCCACGGTTAAAGGCTGCAGGTGTCTTGCTTCTGTTCAGGGCTAAAGTTCTATTAGTAACCACACAGCTCGCTCCTCCCCAGGATCCATTCTTCTTCCCACTGCTATGACTAATTTTCTTTACACAAGCTGAGCTGACCACTCGACTTCTTTAAAACGGCAAGCGTCTCCTCTGCATGCACAGAGGAATAGTTCATGCTCAGGTAGCGAGCCAGCATTGTACCACTGAGCGGCACCCCTGGTCTCACACTCACTGGTACAATGTTTCACTTGCTGCAGAAACGAAGACTTGAGTTATCTATGGCTGTAGCCCACCCAGGAGGGTGGGGTGAGCAGATGTGAGCAGATGCAAGGGACGAAAGGCAGAAAGCAATAGAGGAACTCACCCACCTCCAGCCCTGCCACACAAGCACACAGGGACTCAGACACCACCACGCACAGACAAACCAACAAAACCAGGATGACCATGGTAGCGCATATATGTAGCTCCAGCACTAAGAGGAAGAGGGAGGAGGATCTCTGTGAATTCTAGCCCAGCCAGGGCTATAAATCGAGACCCTGTCTTGATAATAAACAAACACATAAATAAATAGAATGAAACCATTCTAATGTGGCACTTCCCTAACACCGTCTCCTGCCCCTAAAGTTCCGAAATGGTCTCCCGGATCTCTGGATAATAATGGCTACCATTACTGAATATTTGGCTGCTGTCTAAATTGCACACAAGCATTCCAATTTATAGAGCTCGGTGTAAAATTAACAAGCTGCCCAAGGTCACTGAGTGAGGAGCCACGAGAGAAGGACTCACTGCACCTCATGTGATGGGCTCCACGAAGGTCGCCTGACCTCTTCACAGCACTCCCCATCACGGACACGCCCCCCCTTACTTCCCAGACCCTGGCCTCCTTTACTTTCTCTTCCACTCTCTCTTCCGGCTCGATCTCACTGCTCACATCTCCAAACACTTTCGTTGCCGATGTTCCTTGGGGATCTGCCCATCTTCCTCTATACACTCTGCAAGAGACCTGAGCCACTTCCCCTTGACATCCTAATCTTCAAATCCCATCCGTTCTTTTCTCTCAAACTTTGAGTTTCCAGAGCAAGCTCCTCACTGGAAACTCCCCTTAAATACTTTGCCTACATTAAATCTCAGGGCTCAAAATAGGACTCATTATTTTTCCCCCTCCAAAGCTGCCTCTCTCCTGCTTGCTCTGGTTAATGCCAGGTCATCTACCTGCACAATCAAGTTAGAAACCTCAGGTCCAGCCGGGCGGTGTTGGCACACGCCTTTAAACCCAGCACTCAGGAGGTAGAGGCAGGTGGATCTCTGTGAGTTTAAGGCCAGCCTCCTCTATAGAGTGAGTTCCAGAATAGTTTGGGCTACACAGAGAAACCCTGTCTCAAAAAAAAAAAAAAAAAAAAAAAAAAAGAATAAAGGAAGCTCTGGTTCATCCTTGGCTTCTCCCTGTCTCTCATACCTTACTCTCTGACTATTTCAGCGCTTAGCAGATTCACCACCTTGAGTTTTGCCCTTTCCAACCAGCTACACCATCCTGACATGATTCTCTCTCTCAGGAGCTCCCTAGTTCAGTCAGGATACACTTCTGCAACTGAGACACAATGGCCAAGCCCAGTGCATCGATTTTCTGGCAGCCTTGTCTGCCTTTAGCTGTTTCTCTTCCCTGGTATGTGCCAGTCACATGAGATTGCTTCTCGGGTTTTTCAGCATGCCACGTTTCCTCACTATGGGCTAGTAAACTCGTAGTCTGTCTTCAGGACTGTCCCACACCTTTCCCATCCCACCGTAGTCTTCTCCATGGCTTCGTCTGCCTCTGCATTCACTCCCGGTTCTCATGCCACCCTGTCTCTGTTTCATGACACAGTGTTTGTCTTCTCATGAATCTACGATAGATTCCCCATCCTATCCCTGATACCAAGGGTAGAACATGTATGCCATGGGTGCTCAATTAAAATAACAGCTTCACACCATCTTGAATCAGCTATGGTCCTTAGTCCATGTGTGTGTGTGTGTGTGTCAGAGGAAAAGTAGGGGGAGCCAGTTCTGTCTTACCACCATGTAGGTCCTGGGGACTGAATTCAGGTCATTCAGGTCATCGGGTTTAGCAGCAAGTATCTTTACTGAACTGAAGACAGCCCTACCCTTGTGCTTTCCCTCTGCTTTGGTTCTTAAGTGTATTTCTATCTTCCTTCTCCAAAAGTATATCGGTTTCCTGGAGGAAAAGACTGCGTCCTCATTCTGAATGCCTTATCTTCCCGAATGATGTCAGTGATATTTACTGGATTAAAATAGAAGGAGGCCAAGGCATGTAAAGGACAAGTTCTTGGACTTCAAAATATCAGGTAGTAGAATGACACTGTATGCCAAAACCAAAACCAAAACCCCCAAATGAAAAAACAAAGCTCCAGGAATAAGCAACCCATTTCTGATGGGAAAGACTAGAACACGTAGCAGAAGGAAGAATTGTGTTGTAGCAGTGGGTAATTTTTTTAATCTAGGCATTTTGGAAATGGCTCACAATGCTGATGTGAGCGGGTATCAGGCAGGCAGTATTATCAATGCCCCTATCTTCTTAAGGGAATTCTTTTCCATCAGGCACTGTGGTAGTCTGAATGACAATGACCCCCATAGACTCATAGGTACTGTTACTATTAAAAGGTGTGACCTTGTTGGAGGAAGTGTGTCACTGGAGGTGGGCTTTGAAGTTTCAAATGCTCAGGGCAAGCCCGGTGTCACTTTCTCTTCCTGCTGTCTGCCCATCTGGATGTAGATCTCTCAGCTGCCTCTCCAGCACTATGTCTTGCCTTATGCTGCCATGCTTCCTGCCATGGTGATAATGGACTAAACTTCTGAACTGTAAGCCAGTCCCAATTAAATGTTATAAGAGCTGCTGTGGTCATGTTGTCTCTTCACAGCAACAAGAAGCAAACAGTAAGACAGGAATGGGGCATTGCTGTGATAGGCTGGACCATGTTTTTGTTTGAAGGAACATGGAACACTTTGGGACTTTGGGATAGAAAAGCAATTGGGCATTTTAAGTGGGGCTTAGTGGGTCATCTTAGTACAAGTATGTCAGATGGTGGTGCTGAGGGTGATTTGCCCTGTGGGGACCGGACTCCAGAGGTTTCAGAAGAGAAGAATGTCAGAATGTGGCCTAGAAACCAGTTGTGTGATATTTTGATGAAGAATGTGGCTGCTTTTTGCCCTTGTCTGAACAGGTTAAATTGAAGAATTCTTTTTTTTTTTTTTTTTTAGTTTTTCGAGACAGTGTTTCTCTGTGGCTTTGGAGCCTATCCTGGAACTAGCTCTGTAGACCAGGCTGGTCTCGAACTCACAGAGATCCACCTGCCTCTGCCTCCCGAGTGCTGGGATTAAAGGCGTGCGCCACCATCGCCCGGCAATTGAAGAATTCTTAATTGATTGTGTTTGCAGAAGCGATTTCAAAACAGCCCCGTGTTAACTGTGTCCTGTGGTTACTCCTAGCCAATCTTATGCAGATCTGTAACAAAAAGGAGCAAGCCAGAAAACAGCCCCCTTCACAAGTCTCTGCATCAGCTCCCGCCACCAGGTTCCTTCCCTGCTTGAGTTACTGTCCTGACTACCTTCACTGATGAACACCAATGAGGAAGGTTAAACCGAAAAAATACCTTCCTCCCCAACTTGTTGTTTTGGTCATAGGGTTTCACTGTAGCAACAGAGACCCTACCTAAGACAGGTAGCAAAGCACTGGAAACGAAGGTGAAGTGCATTGCCTGGGCTCTCACATGAGCCTCCAGGTACCTTCATCTTTCTCTATCAGTTCTGCTCTGCGGCCTTACCGTCTTTCTCCTTTCAGACACACTGTCCACACTGTTGTCGGTGATTATTCCAGAACGCAGATTCAACTGCATCATTTGGGATTACTCCCTCAGGGAACATCCTACCACCCACAGATAAAATCCACAAATCTTTCAGGGTGTTTCATGATGTGCCCAAATCCATCCTTCTAGGCTCAACCCTGCTATTTCCCTTCCATGCCTCCTCCAATTCCCCACCTGGACACACTGATTCTTTCCCTGTCTTTGTATATGCCGAGTCCTGGGCCTAGAACATGGCTTCCCCATTTCCACTCAGGAATGCCTTCTGTCTACTTTCCTATGGCTAAAGCAAATATGTCTCGATTGAATATTGCTGGCTTAACTGCTGCTACTGGGGCTCTCAGAGCTGCACAGACACTTGCCAGTCTTGCTTTCCTTTACTGAATCCGAAAAAGACCAGGTCCTTCGGTTTGCTTCTTTGACTTCAACACCTATTGCATATTGGGTGCCACATAAGGAACGTGTGAAGCTGAGGTCAGCGTGAGTGGTGGAGCAGGGCTGACCTTGGCTTCACTCTGTCTCTTCCTTTAACGAGAAGACTGCTCCACTAACCCGTCTCTGGAAGCTGTTCTTGTCCAAGAGTTGAATTACAGGTCTAGGGACATAGCTCGGTTGGTACAGTACTTGCCTCACAGGCACAAAGCCCTAGGTCACATCACAGTATTGTTAAAAAATCACAACCACAACTGGGTATGGAGACTCAGGGCTGAAATGCCAGAGCTCTAGAGCTGAGGTGAGAAGGAGCAGATGATCAAGGTCACCTCGGTGACAAAGGGGATTCTAGCCTAGCCTGAGAGCTAGGAGGCACTGCCAAGCAAAGATGGAACAAAGGGAAGGAAGGAGGAGAGAGGGAGGAAAAAGGCAAACCACCCTTCTTCTCTGTCACATGTTCGGTTTTTCTCTGTAAATTCTTTTGCCCGATTATCATACGCATAGTAATTGCGAATAACACAGTTGAGTAGGCTAAAAATAAGACGTTAAGTGCATGCCAAGGACAAATAAACAAAGGAGGATTGCACGCCGCGGGGCCGTGCCCAGGTGACTGCCCTAATGGCAGTCTGCTCCTAATGGATGCCGTGGCTCTTCTCCACTCATCCCTGTAAGTGCAAATAATTGCAGGCTGTCCACACATTTGAAACCACTAGAACCTTCAAGTGCACCGTGAAGAAGACGGAGAAAGAGCACTGGCCTCAAAGGGGGAAAAAAAACCCTTCAATCCTGAATGGCTTAAGAAAAGGACAAATGAGTTTATATAAAGCTTGCTAAGGAAACAGGAAGTTAAAAAAATTGGTGATAAGGAAGGCCATAAAGAGAAATGCTGACCCAGAAAAGATGGATATGAAAACTTAAAGGGAAACTTTGTATACACATGTACAACCATCACTGATGGAAGAGGTTTTTTTTGTTTGTTTTTTTGTTTTGTTTTGTTTTTAAGCCAATGCTAAAAAAGTTAGAGCTGAACTCATTGTGATTCTGTAAGACAGACAAGCTTGCCTGATTGGGCAGGGGCATGATTATTCGTTCTACTGGAATTGCTTTAATGGGGCCTCCTTGATGAAAACAACATCTTAAAATACTCACCCAGTAATGCGAAGTTATTTCAAGATGTGAACCAAGGCCGCGGTTGCGGTGGGGTTAGCGTGCAAAGCATGCCTTCTTCTCCAGTCTGTTCAGCTGAGCCGGATGAACTACAAGCTGACAACTGCCCCTACCAGCCTTTCTGGACAGCTGGTTCCAACCCCAGAAGCACACTGGAGCCCATAGGCAACTAGCAAATCTATGAACGACAACCAGGTTCAAGGGTGGGGTCAGAGATGCTCTGGAGCCTTGGCCTTGGCCACAACCACCCCCTGGCTCAGACAGAGTGCTTTCCTCTACTCCACCATGCCAAGGCCTTTCCAGGTCCTTCTCTTTTCCTTGCAGCTTGTTGACACGGCCTAAGTTGGTCACCAGCCCATGAAAACTAGACCCTTGAAGGACAACTCACAAGACAGCGATAAAACATTTAAACCAGTCAATTCAGTGGTTTTTAATCCAAGATCCACCTCGATTGTCCTCTCCTTTGAGTTCCTTTATTGAATTCTCCAAGGCAGCCAAATACCACTTATTGTGGGTCTAAACAGTGCTTCTGCTGTTCATTATCACAGTTTTCTTCTTATTACTATAATCATTTGTTATATACCTGCAGGTACCTATTACGCAAGGACTTCAGAGCTACTTCTTATTTTTATGGAATGGGTGCAGGAGAATTATGGGAAGTAAAACTTGTCTGTGGACATCCATTAAGAGACAAAAGCCAGACATATTGAATGGCAGGAGTCACTGATGTGAATCTTGGATTTGGGCCGAGCCGAGGTGACCACATAAACAGGCAGGCTGGAAGGCTGGATTTCATTTCTAGTGGCTTAGCGTTGACATACTTGTTGATATTGAAACTCCCACTGCAAAGTCAATACTCCCATTCAGTCACTGCCAGACATCTTCTCTTGAAGCACGTATTAAACTGGCCACCGGGGAGCTGCGGAATTAATGGAGTTGAAGAAAGCATTTTGCATTTGTGATGATCTGAATTAAAATTTAATTGGTGTTTGAGATGGAATGTGTGGGAAGCTACTGAGGTTAGTCTTCTACAACAAAGGAGAAACATATTCTGTCGAGTATGAAGACACCTATTTGTTTACCCAGATTTACATTCACTCCCTTTATCCAGACTCGTTTTGCATTTCCTATGTAGCACACGGAGAGGTTTTGAGTCTTTAAGGGGAACCAGGGCTGGGAGGATGGCTCAGTGGGAAAAGAACCTGCTGCGCAAGTATGAGGACCCAAGTTCAGATCCCAAGATCTTATGTAAAAAGTCGCATGCAGCATGGCGTGTACCCAAAATCCCAAGCTGAGGGTTTGGAGACAGGTCCAGGAACACCAGAAGGACAATCTACCTAGTCACTGATCTCTGGGTTCACTGACTCTGTCTTGAAGAATAATGTGGAAAGCTAAGCATAGTTAAAGGCACATGCCTTTAACCCTGGCACTCGGCAGACAGAGGTAAGCAGATCTCTGAGTTCGAGGCCAGCCTGGTCTACATAGAGAGTACCAGGCCTGCAAGGGATACAAAGAGAAGGAGGAAAAGAGGAGGAGGTGGGAGAAGAGTAATAGGTGGTGGAGAGCAATGGAGAAAGACACTGGACATCCAACTCTGGCCTCCAAGCATGCACATGTGTACCCAAGTACAAACAAGTGCACACAAGATGAATGACACACACACTGGGGGGGGGGCGCCCACTAATTACACAATTAACACTGGAGGAACACCTGTGCCCTGATATCTCAACAAACCCTCAGAATTGTGCTTGACGTTACACGTGAGTAGTGATGAGCACGCACCACAGGGAATTTCAAGAGGAGTTATGGTAACGCACAATTGTCTCTCACTTAGGACTACTGCAAAGGAAGTGGTTAGCCTGGTAATAAGAGCTCTTAGAGAAGAGAAGATGGGATAAGGGAGAGTGGCTTCTTCTCCACATCACAGGTGTGACAGCTGGGCTTTAGAAGTTGTGATTGACGAATTGCAGGAAAGGCCATGGGACACACAAGCCTTTCTTCAAGTGACAGGAAGTATAGCTGAGAGCAAAGTCCTGAGTCTTACGTGGGAAACAACATGAGGAATGTCTGGAGTAATGTGTATGCTGTATGTATCTGTGTGAGCGTCTGTGTGTGCAATTGCATGACCTGGCCAGAAGAGGGCATCCAATCACTTGGTGCCGGAGCCACAGGCTGTTAGGAGCTGCTCCATGTGGGTGCTGGGAACTGAACTCGGTTCCTCTGTAAGCACCGTGTGTGCTCCTAACTACTGTGTCACCTTTCCACCCCAGAGCCCACATCCTTACTGTCTAAATGTTTAAAAGTCGCAAGTCAAGCTGACTAACTGGTGAGTTAAACATATCTTACTTTCTTGCCTTGAACACTATATAGTCAGAGTGTGGTCAAAACACTTACACGTTTGAGCATTCTGTGCCGGAGCATGCCAGCTTAGGAAGAACAGAAATGTCTGCCCCAATGCACCTGTGATCTGCTCTGCACACTTTCTGCATTCAAGTGTTTGGATATACCAGAAGCAGGTCGAAGCTCTGCCCACACTTTTATAAAAACTGCTCTTTGGTCATCCTAGCAGATAGAAGCATCTGTGTCTAGGAGGCTGGAGATGGGAAAGATGCAAGAAGTTGGTACCTAATATTCAGAGCAGGTAGGTTTGTGGCACCAGGAGTGAGAAACAGGAACAGAGGCTCCAGGGAAATATGCCTTCTGGGCTTAAGGACTCTCCACTCAGGATTAAAGGGCAGATTCACAGAATGACCAACATGGATGCACTAGTCTAAGGGAAGGAATATGAACAAAAATCCTAAAGGAAACTAACAGAATAAACAAGTGACAGGAACTAACCCTGACAGCTCTCTTCTCTCGTAGAGGACATGAGTGCTTGGAGAATCTTCTACTGCATCATGAGAGGGTAGATTGAGAGATGAGCTTCTGGGATGGAGAGGACAGAGGGCTACAGACAGAGAGGGACCCAGACAGAGAGGGACCCAGACAGAGAGGGACACCCAGACCGCTCACACGTCCTCCTCCCTCTCAGATCTGCTGCTGGGTTCACACCTCCACCCTGTCCCAAATGGTTTCTGAGCTCCTTGCCCTATTTTTAAGCCTTTTTAGACTTTTCAAGCACGTACAAAAACGGAGTGTATTTGATAGTAAACGTCATTGTGCTCATCCTTGCTTCAATAACTACAAGATGTCGCTGAATTATTCACATAGCCAACTTGGTTTTCCTGCAACATTTTAAGTGAATCCTAGCCAACATGCTACCTTACTCCAAAACACATAGTGGGCTTTTGTTTGGTTTTTTAAAATTGCATTGTGTGTGTGTGTGTGTGTGTGTGTGTGTGTGTGTGTGTGTGACATGTAGAGGTCATAGAGCAGCTTGCTGGAATCTTCTCTCCTACCATGTGGGTTCTGGGGAACTGAAATCTGGTCAGGTAGCAGCAGACACCTATACTGATCGAACCGTCTTTGTGGCTGCTCTCTAGAGATATTTAAAGCCCACATACACATCAGCATATCTGGCTGCTAAGCCTATTTCTGCACTTCCCTTCCATTATCATATCTAACAGCATGTCTCGGCATCACTGAGTATTAAGTCCACATTTATTTTCCCCTGATCATCCAAAACTTCTCTCTTAAGACTCAGTTACTTGGAATCAAGGTCAGCGAGGCTCTGACCTAATTCTGGAGAGATGGAAATCAAGGACAGAACCTTATGTATGGTTCAAATGTCAGGGAGCCACAAGTTCAAAGCGAAGGGACTTGAACTGCTGGGAGTCTGGTCTCTGGTGAATGAAGTCCCAGGGAGAGCTGTGGGCAGCCAGGCCCCAGCTGCACGGACGGCTGAGAGCCACAGTCCTGAACTTTCCAGGACACCCAGGATTTGGGTCACTGAGCCACTGCCGACCTGTGGTGAAAGCAGCTCCCTCCTTTCTGGCACTGCCTCCGCCCTTGCTGATTTGATCTTTTCGGTTTGTAAGGCCGGACACAGGCTGTGCATGGTGAAAGAGCAGAGAACAGAGACTGCATGTTGTCTGTCTCCACCTGGCTGGGGGGCTTGGGGCAAGGTCTCGTCTGTTTCCAAAGCGGATAAACTCAGATATCCTTATCTCTGACATGTTATGGCTCCCAGTTCAAAAGCAATGGTAGCCACAGCCTGTTCTGCCAGGCTGCTAGGCTCACTGTCTTTCAAACCCACCAGATTCTAACATGGTGGGAACCACATTGTCAGCACCTACTGCTGGGTGACTCTCCAAGGCAGTCACCAAAGAGCACCCATCCCCCACTGATCCAGGCACGTTGCCATTCCAGGTGCTGCAAGTCTCTCCCTGGACAGGCTACATTTTAAGCAAAGCTGCGGAGTGCAGAGGGAAGTTCTCCAACGTAAGAGAAGTGGTTATGGGTTCTAACGGTTCAGATCTCAGATAAAAACATGGAGCTGGAAGCTGCAATCCATGGTTTCCTGCATCTCTACTTGAACCTTGACACCAGTTAAGTCAAATTGCCAATCCCCACAGCTTTCCCAACAGCAAAGCTGGAGAGCGCTGCAGGCAGATCTATGCCTTTGCCAAGTCACCAAGGAGAGCGCGTCCCGGATAGCACCTGCCAGGGCTCCCCAAGGGAAGTTCACAGACAAGATAATGACTGCTGGCTGCTCCTCATGAACTCAGTGAATGATATTTCCTGAAGACAGCTACAGATCCAACCAGCACAGCGGCACAGTTAACCTGTCCACGGGCTAAGGTCACAGGCTGGAAGGCGGGTCCCTTCTTCCCTTCCAGCTGTTTCACTCCAGGTAAGAGCTGGGAGCCTTCAAGCTGGGATACTCCACTAGAGGTTGTTGTCCTCTGCCTGACTGGGTTATGACCAAGGTCTCTTTGAGTCCTCAGGTAGGACAAGGCTTTCTTGACTTCACAGAACTGGAAAGGTTTTGAATAACAGCTCAGAATTTAGCAATTCAGTTGTCCCACAGCTGAGAGAAAATGGTTTTGTCTACTACCTAAAAACTGACATAAACACACAGCTTCAAAACAAAGCAAAAGAAAACAAAACAACAACAAAACACTTCCTGGTAGTTTCCCAGGTAAACAAAACTCAAAGCCCTGTCTAAGCAGCCAAGTAACACCGAGGTCCTTTCTTTCCCATGGTGCACCTCGAGTCAACTGCATAGTCTAGGCAGTCCCCAAAGATGTCACCAATGTGTAAGTTTAGAGCTGAAGGCATCCCGGAGATCATCCAGCCTGGCCTCACTCCCCCCACCCATTTCCTTCCTCTGAGCCTCTCTAGTGACCCTTGGAGAATGCAGGAAATTCTCTACCACAAGCAAAGATACCAGCTCTTTATGATCAGGGGGTGCTGGCAACTCAAGCTAATTGCACCCAGGCCCGGTTCATAGCTGGGATTTGGAGTCTTAAAGCTTCCGTGTGGCTCCGTACATGTGGAGGAAACTAAAAAAAAAAAAAAGTTTGCAACCAATTCCTGAGAGGCACTGGCAGCCACATGCAGCAGCAGGAGTCCCTGGCAGAACTCAAGGTTCAAATCAGACACATATGGCCCTGGTGGAGACCAGAGAGGCCAATTAAGGCTCAGAGGCCTTGACAGGAAGAGCTGGAGGGAAGGGGAACGAGGAAGCAACAATAACCAACAACTTGTTAATAATTAGCAGTCTAAAAAAAGTTTTAAAAAAATGAGGTCCTAGGACCAGTGAACACAAGGGAAGCTCCTGGCTGAGGAACCATCAAATGGGCACAGTTCCGACAATCCCTTGTACCACAAAGGGCCAAGTGGTTGGCGAATGTGAAATTCTGACTCTCCTGATATGGAGGTCCAGGTGAACAGATGTTGCCTGTTTTACAGAACTGGGAAACAGCGGTGTCAAAGATGTTGCTTTTCTTAGTTGCACCCTAGGAAGGATACATCACGAAGTTAGACATTGCCATGAACGTACTTTTATTTTTTAAAGGCCTGGTTAATATGCTGAATACTTACTCCAAAAGTGCCCATCCTATCTGTATTTGCTCATCCTATCTCATGTGCTCAGTTGTACAAAAAACTGTTGAAAATATGGGCAGAAAACTACAAAGAGCAATCTCCTGTGGAAGGGTCGCCGGCCAGCACGGTGGAGGAGCACTAGGTAGGTGAATGAATGTACAACTTTAATCTATCCTTTGTGAGTCATGAAAATGTAAGCATTCAACAATCCAAACTATTGCAAAGCTACTCATCTGAGCCCCCGTCTTGGTCCTCACCCTGCTGTGTTTCAGGGCAACGACCTAAGGTTTAGGTGTGGAGACAGCGAGCCCCACTATGCCTACATCTGTGTCTGGACACGTGAGGGCCTCTCTCAAGGTCACTGTGAATGTCAGGACCAACACTGGCATCACACACTTGTCTCTTGACCACAGATAGTGTCTGGGTTCTCCCCAAAGTGATGGATGACCTGAATTCAGGTTTAATGGAGATGGAAGACGAGCTACCAGTCTCAATAACTTTCTCCCTCCTTTCCTGTCCCGCACAGCAAAAGCCTGAGGGTCCGTCCTCTGCGTGAGGCCAGTTCATCACTCAAATGATTCTTTTCATGATGCTGGCTGAGGTCTTTCCCTCACCTTTCACCTCCTGTCCATATTCACCTTGCCTAGAGTTTTCATGATGGTGACCCTGCGTGTGCTGTCCCCTCTCTCAGGAATGCCTTTCTCTTCTATTCCATCTGGGAAACTCCGGCTGACCCTTAATGATCGAATGTCACCACCTCTTCAAGTCTCCTCTGCAGAGCATGGCCAGCCTGCTGCCTGCATTCCCCAGGCATTCTGGAAACTCCTCTGTCACAGTCCTTTCCACGACACCCGGCAGCTTTATATCGACGACGGCCAATGAGAGCAGTTTCCACGTCTGCCTCCTTGTTAACTCTGAACTCCTCAAGGCAGAGCCTCTCATGGCTGCCTCCACACCTAGCTATCTTCTCTCCCACTGTTCTGCACCCTCCCCAGAGAATTCATCAAACCTCTACCAGACTCGAGGAAGCAGACACTGCTGTTATTTCACACAGCGACGTACATTGAGGCTCAGAGATAGAAGTTGCAAAGATAGTCAGGGGCAAACATGGGACACTGAACCCAGGGAGCCTCCTGCAGAGCCCACGCTTTTTAAAAGTGAGTAACAATGTGTATACATAAACCAGTGGATAAACAAGTAGGGTCATATTCACAAAGGTAAAGGTCCTCTAGGTTGCCATTTCTAAAATTTCCAACCAATGGCCACGCTGGAAGTATGAGCTGAGGGAGGCTGCTCTCAGAACCTGACACGAATGTATCAATCCCAGGAGCCCTCATGGCACAGAACCCACTGGAACAAAAGAACCAGAGAGACATGCGCTCATCCCGATGCCTAGAAGATCCATTTTCCCAGAGCCTCCCCAGGGCCACCCAGCATCACTTTTGAGGTCTGTCCTGACTCTCTAAACCGCAACCCATACGAAAGAGGGAAGATTGATCCCCAGCTTGCCCTGTCTGTGGTCTGTGGCTTCAGCTCCAGGTTAGACAGTTTCCTGAAACTGGGTGGAAACAGCCACCCAGCCACGAAGGCTGGCCTGTAGTCTCCATGTTTCTGAAGGCAGAAGGCCTTGCCTGCTCTAGGTGACACTGGGTCTGACTGTCACCACTGGCTGATGGGCCCGGATACTGGGGCATACTAGGGCAGTCTGCAATAGCCCCCTGAAGCCTCTCTTCCCACTCTTTTCCTAAACCTGCTCCCGGTTCTCAGGGAGGAGCAACTAACTTTGGTCCTTCAGTGGGAAGCAGAAAAGGAAGGGGGGAATCTATGTACACCTCAGGGTAACTGAGGAGGAGAACGGTCTCCAGGGAGACCACAGTGGAAGTAGATGGGTTCAGGAACAAAGGCCTCAGTGCCACTGGCTAACTTAGTGATTGCAGAGCCAGTTATTTACTGTCTTTGAATCACATCTGCAGAGGAGCTTAACAGCTTCCTCATGTGCCGAGGGGAACAAATGAAATATTATGTACAAAAGGGTTTAGTAATCTAAACAGTGTTTCCAGCCTGGTTCATTGTCAAAACTGCCAAAGGGTTTGTTTCTTTAATTTAATTATAGATGGCTGGATTCGTCCTAAGAGCTTGCTCAATTAGAATCTCCGGAGAAGGGCTTCAGGAACTCGTATTTCTAAACATCCTGGGCACTCTGGAAAAGCTGTCACAACTAAAGCACTGCACAGAGTCGACACTGACGGAATTCTGTGGTGAATTCAGAGGCCTGAGCAGTGTGCTTGGAGGGCAGCACCTAAGGAGGGTAGCACCTAGGGAGGGTAGCACCGTGGGCTGCATCACTTACAAGCAGGGCATTTCTGAAGGAGGCAACTTTCTGGTGCTCATGGGGAAAAGAAGCCCCATCGCTTGGGAACACAGATAAAGAACTGTACAGGTGGCTCCTACTGCCACTGTGCATTCTTCCAGACAAAGAACGCATACTATTCTCCCACCCCCACCACCCCGAGCCCAGCAGATGCAGAAGAGTCAGAAGCAAGACATCAATCCAGAAAAGGCCTCCCCAGCCAAAGACAATCACCAGGCCTTTGAACGCAGTCCTTATGCTCCTGGCATGCAGGAGGGAATGCATACCGATGGTCAAGGGAAACTTAAATAAGAAGTGAAAGCCTCACAAGGTCAAGAAATGAGAGCAAGTGTCTTGAGCGACAGATCCTCTGGGGTTGCCAGGCGACAGCAGGCTTCAGCTCGTCCCAGCTTTCACTGCCCCTCTGACGTCATCTGTAAAATGCTGGTGAAACTTGTCTACCACAGGAAGCTTCTAGAGCAAAGGAAATAAGAGACATGAAGGTTGTAGGACACTGGCAAGGGCCATGCCCACACAGTGCAACAGTATGCATTGTGTGTGTTCTTTATATTTGTACTGCAATATATATATATGTGGCTGCATGTGGGCATTTGGTGTGTGCACGCACATGTGTGGAATTCTAAACTTGATGTCTTCTTGGATTGCATTCCCTCTTACTGGAGTTTGTAGGTCTGAGCCTGGAGTTTGCCATTTTAACTACTTCATCTAGACAACTTGTTCCATTGCAGCCAGTGTGGGGTGGTTCCAAAGAGCCCCTACCTCTGTTTCTCAAGCGCCAAAACCTCAGGTGAGCCACCACAACCACCAGCTTTTACCCAGAAGGGTGCTGGGGATTTGAACTCTGGTCCTTGAACTTGCACTGGAAGCACTTTACTTACTGAGCGGTCTCCCCAGCTCCACAATGCAACTTTCTGCTCTCTAAAAGTGTGTCAGCTGTGCTAGGGAGGTAACTCAGTCAGCAGTGGGGTTTGCCTACCATATCTGAAGGCTCAGGGCTCCATAAACCCAACATGGCTCCAAATGCTTTTAATACCAGCACTGAGGAAGTAGAGTCAGGAAGATCATAAGCTCTTGTTCGTCCTTGCCATCATAGTACACTCCAGGCTACAAGATAATCTGTCTCACTAACAAAAACAAATGTAAAGTGGGTTGAGTGATGCACCATAACCCAGAAAAAAAGAAAAAGGCTTCTCCAAGAAATTAAAAGCCAGCAACTTGCCTGTCCACACAGAACACTGTAAGGATGCCATTCTGTGGCCCCACAAGGGAAGTAAGTCTCCTTAAGACATCCTAAAGAGCTGAGAAGCACACCTCCAAACGTCACCCAGAATAAAGTATGCTCTGAGATCTGCGAAGGTACCACTGAGTCTAAGAGGTTATGCTGTGTAATTTGGAAAAAGGTTTACAGGGCGCAAATTGACTGGGGTAGGAAGGGAGACATTGTGGAAGCCTCTCCAAACCACTAAGAAGAAGCAAACATAGCTCCCGCCTCCCACCCACCCACCGCTGGAAATAACTTTAAGTAACATACATGAGAATGTCTGCTGGCAGGAGGTCTGGATCTGGGTCTTTCAAAGGAATGTTGGTCCAACGAGGACCCTTTCAGGGCAATCATCTTGGGACCCATTGAACTGTCAGGCCAGTTCACCCTACCAAACATCCTTCGGTAGTTCTGAGCTACAGCAAGACCCTGCCACAGTAAATCCTATCACCTGGAAGAGTCACTTAGGACACACAAAAAGGCCGAGTCCTGCCCACCCCACTCCCCCACTTCTGCTTTTAAAAGAGTGTGGAAGACTCACTGACTATAAGTTAACAAACACAGTAAAGTGCTTGCCTGGTTATTTGGAACCTGTCATTGAAGCTGATATAGGAGGCTGGAGATGCAGCTCCATGGAGTGCTTGCCCGGCATGCACAAAGCCCTGGTCCCCAATAACACACTAACTGGATGTGGTGGCTCAGGCTTGTAATCCCAGCACTTGAGAGACAGAGGCAGCAGAATCAGAAGTTCAGGATCAATGACCTTCAGCTGCATAGGAAATTCAGTGCTAGTCTGGACAACATGAGAGAGAGCAAAAGAAATCCCCTGAAACAAACAAAAATCAACTCCTCTGGAGCCATGCTCCCCCTTGTCAGACACTAGCTGGACACCTACTATGGACTGGATACTATTCTAATCTTGAGGTTTTAGGAGTGAGCATGACTTGAGAATCTCTTTGGCCCCATATCAGAGGAAAGAGAGCACACGATAAATAATGTATGCATCTTACAGTAAGTATTCTCGAAAGGAATAAAGCAGGGAGGACGGGAAGAGATTTCTAGTTGACACAAAAAGGTCAGGTAGGCTAATAAATGACTCAGAAGCTGTGTGGATTCCATAGGAACACTCTTGGCAGAAGGACCAGAAGTCATCAAAGGCCTGGTGCAGCAGCATGCTTAGAGAATTTATAAAATGATGCATATAAATGAATTTAAATAAAAAAGACAGAAATGATGCATAGAATACAGGCATGTTCCATCATACCTAGTGTTATGCCGTGCTGGGCATCAAACCCAGGGCTTTGTTCATGTCAGGCAGACACACTACGAACTGAACTAGATAATTCACCCAGTATCTGTGTTTTAACAAGAACAGACTAGAAAAACAAAATGACCACTTCCGGGATGGAGCTCACTAGAATCCAAACACCAGCATGGCAACACTTGTAACCTGGGCAGTGTGCAAGCAGTGTGGCTGGCAGATTTGACTGACATCTGTAAAAATGACTCACTAGGGGGCCACGAGGTGTTAGTCTTGACCATCTGTGAGAGAGGCACTACTCTACTTGGTGATGGCAAACCCGAGGGAAGAGCTATGTTTGAGATGCCAGTCTGGCTCCTACGATGTTGATCCTAGGAGTCAGGAGAGAGGGTCAGGCCGGGTTAAGAGATCAGGACAGGAATTATCAGTAACCGGAAACTAAAGCCAGAAATCGGAATGGAACCAGAATGTTAATGGTTGGGGATATCGGTCAATTGGCAGAGTACCTGCCTAGTGCACACAATGCCCTCAGCCGGATTCACAGCACCGCATCAACCAGGTGTGTTGGTCCATGACTATCATCCCAGCGCTGGGGAGGTGGAGGCAGGAGGATGAGAAGCTAAAGGTCACCCTCATCTATAAAGCAAATTTGAAGGCCATGGTTTTCAGGTTAGGCTCCTCCAACATTTAGAATGGGAGACGAATAACTCACAAAGAATCTGTGCAGAAGCAATTATAGGAGTAGATGGTCGGAGAGAGGGCCCCTGGAAGATAACTGTGTTTAACAAAAATGTGAAGGAAGGCGGGTTCAGTCATCTTTATCTCCTGCTGGAGATGGAGGACACAGCTGATCATGGACAGGGCAATGCTGCGGGCACCAGTACCCTTAACAAGAAAGGAGATGTTGGAGAATGGTCAAGAGTGTAGACAACTTTCTGAGGAGTGTTACTGTTAAAGAACGTGCCTTGATACATTAGGTCTGGCCAGAAAGGAAGCAGTAGGCATGAGCTCTCACCTGAACCCCAGCTGCTCCCACCGCTGGAAACTTCTCGACGGACAAGAGAAGCCAGTGCTGATGATGTCATGGGGCACACGCTAGGCTCCTTACTCTTGCGGACAGGTAGAGAGGAAAGGCAGAAAAAGCAGTAAGATAAGAACGTAAGAGGACATCTAAGACGGTAGAGGTTGGGTCCTCTTAATTTCTGTTCCATTGCAGCCATCACGAATGTTAATGATACAATTCTCACACGCCCCCAAAAGTTTCCCGGGTGAAGTCAGCAGGATTGCTGGGTGCTCGTGGCCATCTAAGCGGATGCTCTGTGAAGGTCCTGATGTTCAGAGTGGGGAACTGGCTTCCTGGACTTCTCACTTATTAGCTGTGGTCTTGAACAAATGACTTTGACTTTCGATTACATTGGTTAATACATCTCTGTTAAATGGGCAGCTGGGATGGTGGAGCTGACGTGAGATCATCATTCTCAGGATTCTTAGGACAGCACCGACATGAAGCCAGTGTTACTTCTGCTTTGTGTTTCCATTGCCCAAACCACTCTGAGGATTTGGGTCAGATGGCCGTAAGAGGCACATTCAACCTTCTCAATGTCTCAAAACATAGGCTCCAAGAGATAGCTAGCTTTATATTTCTAGCTTCTTATATTTTGGTTTTGGTTTTTTCAAGACAGGGCTTCTCTGCATAACAGCTCTGGCTGTCCTGGAACTCACTAGGTAGACCAGACTGGCCTCAAACTCACAGAGATCCAACTGCCCTGGCTCCTGAATGTTGGGATTAAAGGTGTGCGGCCACCACCGCCCGGCTTTAGTTCTAACTTTCTGTTATCTTTTTACTGGCCCCACTCTAACTATTTTCACAACAATAACAACAAAAGAACATGTTCAGAGGCTGGGCGTGTTATTCACTAAGAGAGCACTAGGTAAGTAGCACACGGCCCTGAATTAAAAACCCCAGTGTTACAATGCTTCCCCCCCCCCCGAATCCTACTATTATTCTCGATAAAAACAGTATTTTATTGAGAGCCTGCTGGATGCTGTATTAATTTGTTTGCACTTTGGTCATGATACTACATCCTTGCACAGTCCCGTGAGGCACACGAATGACCCCATTTTAAGGATCAGGAGGTTAGTCCTCCAAAGTGGAAGGAGTTGCCCAAGGCCAAATGACCAGACATGGCAGAGCCCAGAGTCAAGCCTAAGTGTGTAGACACGGCAGCTCTCCCTAATTCCTCTCGGCACTATATGTCTATGCTATAAACTGTCACAGAGACCAGGCAGGACTCCACAGCTCTGGAAATAAATCAGGGACTTTATAACAGGTTGTTCGGAACAAGGTTAGTGACATCTGAAGTAGGCTGGGTGTAGGTGCATCTCTTCTCTTGGGTGGCTTTAAATCCCGGGTGAAAAACACCCTTAAGAGTTGAGCTTCTCCCCATGCAATGGTGGCCTAACGTCAGGTGAATGATGTCAGTGGGGGGACAAGGGGGAGGGGAGAAGGGAACCGGAAATCATTTGCTGATGCTTGACCAGGCCCTGTGAGACTTCTCAAAAGCTGTAGAACTGCCACCAACAGCCACAGCAGTTCCTGGAGAATGAGTTGCTCTGGCCAACTTAAGGGCACCTGTGCTGACACCACGGGGCACAGCAGTGGAAAATGAGACACACTTCAAGGGGCGGTTTCCCCTCTGTTGAACACAGGGTACTCCAAAAGCTAATTATAGCCACTGACTCCCCACCCCCACCGATAGCAGCCCTGGGCTGTTTGCAGTGATTCGACCACGCCTAATGCATGTGGTGGGGACTACAGGTTCCAGACTGCCTGGGTGTGGCCAGGACACGCTTCTCCCCACACACCTGACCACTACCAGGAAATCTTTCTGGGGCTACAGGTCCATTATGTCCTGATTATCTTGGGAGGCCCTAGAATAGGATCACTTCTTTGGGGGCAGAGAGGGGACCTACATCAAACTGTCTAGAATTTTCTACTTACAGGAGGGACAATGCAACATGGTCAGAAAGTTCCCCTCCAAGTCTGCTCACCATAGTCTCTGAGATTTCAGTAATGAGGGGTCCTGAACAGTTCCCAGATGACCAATCAAGATCTAGAAAGAGATCAAAGATGGACAAGAAAGACAGAATCTTTCCTGTCCTTACTCTGCGACACTAGGGAATCCACAGATAACCTGAGAAAAATATTGAGACCTAGAAACAGGACCTCTGATACTGGGAGGCAGCTCCAAAGGAGCCCTGTGGAAGTCCCATGAGAGTGGCCTGGAATCTGAGTTTGCCAAGGTTTGTTTAGCTTCTGTACCAAGACCTCGGCTGTGCTGGAGGAAACTCAGGCTTGGAGTCTGTGTCAACCCAAGACAGAAAGGACAAGGAGACCAGAGATGACTGTCAGTGAGTCACTCTACGGTATAGAAACTGTGAGGCCGAGGCAGCCATGTCTAGGTCTTCTACTAGGAGGAAAGTGGGGACAACCTCTCTCCCTTCCAGTGAGTTCTCCAGGATTCTGCCATGCAGCCTGACTAGAATCTCCAAATGGACAATATTGAGGTTGTCATTCTCCTGGGGGTAGAGGGCACTCATGTCTGTAACCCACACTTACTTTTAGAGAAGACCAAACTAAAAGCTCTAAGCAATTTCCTAGAGGCAACCTGGCCCCAGATGATCAAAGGGCATGCAATGGAGCAAGCACCAGAGGGGACAGAGATACCCCCTCCAGGATGTCCACATCCCTACCTATGCCCCAAGGTTCCCTTTCATCCTGTTTCTCAACAGTGTCCTCCCACCGATTCCATGCTGCAGCTGTCTACTCTAGAGAGGACAAGGAGGCACAGTTGAGAGCTCCTGTCTAAGTTCTTTTTCTGCAGGGTCTGTCCCTGAAAGATGCTGCTGGGATGGTTAGCAGGAGGGGAGCACTTGACTCTCCCATTTCTGGAACATTCTCAAGACAGGAAGATGTAATTTTGGTTAGAAGCTGAGTGAGGTTCATGGCACCCTGCTCTCAGAGTGAATGACCCTAGAGTCAGAGGTCCTTGGGAGAGGCTGATGAATTCACCCTGCAGATTGAGAGTTTGGCTGGAAAGTCATGTGCTCAGATGTAAACTGCTGCTGCCTGTTTAGATTTGAGTTTTGTAATTATCCCTCGATGAGAGAAGAGGCAAAAGCTGTGTACATCAATATGATGACTTTGGAGGACACAGAGAAGCAGAGGGGCAGAGGCGAGCAGAGAGGAGAGAACCAGTCATCACTGTGGACTTCCTCCTCCTAATGGCTCTCTACATCAGTAATACACCCAAGAGATGAGAGCTTTCTTAAAGCCATAGTCGTCAGAGAGGGTCTGATGACCCAAAAGCTTACTAGATGGTGTCTTCAGACACTCTAAACGTAGCAAGTGAAAGACCTCATTCTCAATGGACATTGGCAGGGATGCTATGGAAACTCTTAACACAGCAGGTACAAGACCTCATTCTCAACAGACACTGACAGCAATACTACAGTGCTTCTGCATGAGGCAACCACCTCTCATCAGTGGTGGTCATGCAAGGACCGTTCTGACCACAGAGCCCTACCTATATAACTACCTATCAGTAACAGTAAGCAATAACATTTCTTGGGTGTTATTTCTGTGTCAAGCGCCATGTAAGCATTTAACATATCTAATATAGTTTTCAAGCAACTGTGACATAGGCATTAATTAGTATTGTCCCACATCACACATGAGCAAAGGAGAAGTTGAACAGTCTGTACAAGGTTGTATGGACAATGTGTGTGACTCGGGCACAAACCCAGGCTTGCCTGAAACCCATCCTTAGCCATCATTCTGCCCCGTCTCCCGTCTCCCACGTTAGTTGTCATGGCTTCACTGGGAGCAAGGATGGAAGGAGGAAGTACATTTACAGTCTCTCATCTTAGTTCCCACCAACACTAGAATCTCCAGGTTTACTAGTGAGGAAATTGGGGGCCCCAGGTTATCAAATAATTGGTCCAAAGCCACTCAGTTCAACGGCAGCATAGTCAGCATCCACAGCCAGGGATGAAGTTCATCTTGTTCTGCCTCCACTTCATCTCGGGGTCTCTAGACGAAGCCTCTGGAGTGAAGGGTCCAATTGACTGTCGGCTCCTTTTAAAGGAAAGGCAGGCCAGGGTGTTCAGGAGTTCCTGTCCAGTCTTAAGACTTGAACAAGGAGATTTAGCTCCAGGTTTTCATTAGCAAGGCTCAGAATGTAGATGGTTCACAGGAGGAAGATCAGGGTTAATCGGCTTCCTGGGTCTCAGCTCCGAAGTGCAGGACCCTGCACCACCATTGTTCCTTCACCCTGGAGTGAAATCCACTTCTGGAGATCTAACTGCTTCTAAAAAGACACATCTGTAGTAAGTGGGGTAGTCTATGGCTGGGGTTTGGGCCAAGAAGGCGTGTGGGAAGCCCCCAAGTCTTCCCCTGGCTCCACACTCAGGTTCTCCTGTTGAGGGCACTTTCTCGGGTGGGAAATTCCTTCACCACCCTTGGTACTCTTCCAGTGTGCAACAAGGATGCAGAATGTAAGAGAAAGTTAGACCCTCATGGTGCAAAACAGTCCATCCCTCGGGGGCAGGATGGAAGGGAGCAGGAGAGCCTTGGAGTCCCTCTCATGCGACCTTCCTTTCCCTCTGAGGAAATATCCAAATATACCCTGGGTGTCTATCGATCCAGTAAGCTCTTTGGGAGTGGGACTGAACTGACCTCACAGCTTGCCCCCAAAACTTCTCACCAGCCACCACCCCCTGGGGCACTTGGAGGACAACTGAGCCATCTGGTTTCTCTGTACTTTCCACATCCGAATAGTGAACATAAATTTATCTCCCAGCACCTTCCAAACACACACAGCTGAATTCCACTGCTGACTTTGGCACTTGCTGCTGGTATCTAGAAAGGAAGGAGCAGATGCTGCAAATCGCTTCTCATTTCCACACCCCCCCTCCCCCGCACTGTGCCCTACATTATCTGATGGTGAACAGTAAAGCAGGAGGACATCTGGCATGGCTACTTCCACCTTGGCACCAAACCAAGGGGAAGCCATGGGTTCCCCTCTCTAGGTGGTCATTTGCCTGGGATGGGTATTGCATAGACATCTCAAGTGGAGATAGAAAGGTGGACGACAAGAACCCCGGCACTTGCCCTAACTTTGGAATCTTTCAAAACCCTTGTCCTCGCAGTATGTCTGTGACAGGCTGCCCCATCAAGGAGGCAGCAATGGGACAATGAATATACATATATCCATTATACATATACATCGGGCTCATGTAATCCAGGCTGATCTTGAACTGGCAATCCTTCTGCCTCCACCTTCCAAAGGGCTGGACTTACAAGAGGGTAGCAACACATCCGGCACTATTCCCATTTTAGAGGTGGAAAAACGAAGGTCTAAGGAGAACAGTCAATTTGCCTAAACGTAAATATAAGACTATGTTTATAGCTCTACTAGGAATCCTGAGTTCTTTCCTCAAATGCAGAACTAAAGTTCGAGATGATTTAATGTCACTCCCCAGAGAAGAATGAGCCCCTCACCTCTGAGGTCCCTTCCTCACACAGGACATGAAGATGGTCACTCTCAATCATAGTCGCTTCTAGACAAGGTCCTCAGACAGAGTACCAGCTTGTCAGGAAGAGCCCAATGTTTGCATTCTTAGTCCCGCACTTCTTGGCTAGGGTTGTTATGTCAGGGAAGCCATGGTCAAAAAGGAAGTCTACCACAGCCCTCACGCACCAGAACATACTGGCTTACTGCTATACAGAGAGACAAGGGAAGCAGAAGGCTTTCATGGCAACCCGAGACTTGGATGGTTTTGTTTTTCTCATTTACTGACTGTGCATTTACTGGCTCTCTGTTTTGTGGTAACACAATGAATGCAGTAAAAGTTGTTAGGGACCTCTCCACTCTGTGAGAAAGAGGCTAAACTCAAGTAATCCTCTCTTATCGTGGCTCTCTAAATATAGACATAGGGCTTGGGCAGCCCAGCTGGTGACAGGCAAGTCAGCTTCTCGGCAAAGGGTATCCAGACGACGTCACCGGGAAAAGAGAAGATGACAGTAGCCACCGGGCTAGAGGCACAAACTACAAAAAGACTAACGACTCCTGACAGAGCAGGGTTGTAGGGTCTATCTTCTCAGAGCAATCAGGACAGCAGCAGCTACCTGCCGGTTCACAGACAACTGGGCGTATGCCCAGGCGACAGTCCTATGAACTTGGAATTTATGAGCTAATGCATTTTGCTCGGCAGTGTGCTCACAGATCTTTTGAATTTGCTAACTTTTTATTCTCTCTAATAAAACCAGGCTCCAGTGACCCTCTTCCACCAGAAAGGGGTGCTCAAACAGCCAACGGTTAGACAGTCATCCAGAAACTTCTTGCCAGTTCTCTTCTATAAGTCATTTCTACACAGACTAAAGACACTGTTGGCAGGATTCGGGACCCAAGTCATGGCTGGAGAGCATAACCTAGCAGTGCACAAAGACACAGAGACGAGCCACTGTCCTTGGCCTGGAGATACTGCAATCTGTCACTTGGCAAGCACGTGATGCTCTACAGAGGCCCCACGCCTGACACTCTCCGTCTCACATCTTTTAATATGCCCAAGCTTCACGTTATCATTTCTAGTGTGCATGTATGTGAAATTATATTCAAGAATTTCAGTTCCTTCAAAGGTCTTCTATTCTTTATATTTCAATATTAGGAGACAGATAAACCTCAACTAGCCCATGACACAGTCACTGGAATAAGTAACTACTGAAGGAGCCCTGTATCCAGGGTACCAGAGCAAACTGAAGAACATCCATTGCGTAGCCTGAGAGCACAATCTGTTAGTAACAGAGCCCCTTCCTCAGACCTTCATGGGAGGAGTTTCCCATAGCCAACAGATGTGCAAACAGACCTGTGACCACCGTTCAGTGTGCTGATAACCTAAGAAGGGCATGGTGAGGAGAGGACTGTTGAGTCTATTCTAAAAGGAGGCGATTTCTTACAAGCCATGCACACTTTTAAACAATGTTTTCGTTCATTGTGTGTGGGGGGGTATACATATGTTTGGGCATCATATGCTACAATGCACATGTGGAGGTCAGAGGACAACTTGCAAGTAGGATTCTCTCTCTCCACAAGGTGGGTCCCAGGGATCAAACTCAGATCTTCAAACTTGGTGGCAATAGTCTTCTACCCACTGAGACATTTCATAAGCCCAGGGTATACTTTTTAAAATGCTATGCCACAGATCTGAATCCAGGGGTATCATTAGAACTAACGCTTTGGCCTTATGTGGCCCATGTATTGAGAACCTTTCTCAAACAAACAAACATACAAACAAGCTAACAAAACAAGGAACTAAGTTTTATCAAATAAGGGATTATGTACTTATTTATTCATTTAAAGAGGATTTCATGATATTGCTCAGGATGGCCTCAAACTCAACATCCCTTGAGCATATACCAGGGATTTAAAGAAAATAAAAACATCCTTTCATGCTAGATAATTTGAACCCTTAAGGATAGACACCTGGGGTATCAGTTGTCTGATATTATAGACAGTCCACCATGTAGGTGTCTCGGTGCCTCAGTGGGATCTACAAGAATTGACACAACACTTGGGAAGCACAGGAATCAAGGACAGTTGTCTCCATTCTTAGCCGAAGAACCAATTCACCGAAACTCCAAGGATTCGGTAAGGCAAAGTGAGGTGAAAAAAACATCCACTGATGACATTGGAAGGTAGAGATGGAAGGCCAAAGAATTCATCTGCAGTCAATGCTTACCTACTCACAAGCATTCCCACACCTCCATACTTGCTACTCAGGTACTTCATAGTGGTAAGGGATGCTCTGTGGTGAACGGGAACTACCAGGGCCCCAATGAAGAAGCCCTAGAACCATGACCACGTGAAGATTGCTCACTGGGGCAAAGGAAAGCAAGTGCCCATAAGCAGTTGACTGTGGACTCCTGGCTGATGGCCACTCACCTCTCTTTGGGATGCACCGGTCTGGGTGGCAAGTAGAATGTAGTTTACAAGCTGAGATCTGATCCAGACATAATTTTGACTAGCTGACACTTGCAACCTTCTACACCTGAAGTTATTGGGTTTGGAACCCTAAACCAAACCTTTTAATCTCAGGCCTTCATGTATATGGCCTTCTTTTCTCTTTTAACTCCCCAAACTAAGAAAACATAAAGACAATTGACTATTTCTGGCATTGACATGCCTCAAAATTTTGGTCTGTTAAGAATTCTAGGCATCATGGTTGAGGTGTATAATTTAAAGACTTAGGAGGCAGTGGCAGGTGCTGCAGAATATTATTTTAAGATGTGTTACATTTGTTTGTGCTCTGGAATATTTGTTTAATGATGCAAAATGTGTTGCATTATTTATGTTGTATTTGTTTAAGTCTGTGAAGCTGTGTTATTGTGCCTGTCTAAAACATCTGATTGGTCTAGTAAAGAGCTGAACAGCCACTAGCAATGCAGGAGAAAAGATAGGTGGGGCTGGCAGACAGAAAGAATAAACAGGAAAAATATGGGAAGAGAGGAGGACATCAGGGGCCAGTCATTCAGCTACACAGCAAGTCACAGAGTAAGAAGTAAAGGAAGGTATACAGAAATAGAAAAGGGTAAAAGCCCAAAGGCAAAAGGTAGATGGACTACTTTAAGTTTTTTTTTTTTTTTAAAAAAAAAGCTGACTAGAAACAAGCCAAGCTAAGGACAAGAATTTATAAATAAGAAAATAAATCTCCTGTGTGATTTATTTGGGAGTTGGATGGCGGACTCGCAAAGAGTTGAAAGCCCAAAGAGTAAAAACAATCAACCAACAACAGGCAGGTGAATTCCCATGAGTTCGAGACAAGGCTGGTCTACATAACTAGTTACAGGACAGCTAGGGTTACACAGTGAACCCGTCCCAAACAAAACAAAACAAAAGAGAAGGAACTAAATCCAGGAATAAAGTTCCTTACTTAATAAAAGTAATGGTTTCCAGAGTCGGCCATTCAGAATGTCTCATGGGAAAACGGTCTTGATGCTAAACCCTGTGATTGCCCCTATTTCTGTGTTCAGGTCTGCCCTGCTGGCCTCTATGACATTTTAAAAGGCCATCTACACCCAAGTGAAGAATGGAAAGTGTTTTCAAAGCTGAGAAATGTGAGCTCCCAACGCAGTCTGAGAAGTAGGTGTTGGGAACCTGTGATTCAGACATTCCACAGGGCTCCATCACCCACTGGCAACCTTCGAGCCAAGGACTCAGCCATAAGCAAAACGTCAACAGCTGTGGGTTCTCGAAGGTTCTGCACAGCCTGCGGAGGACTTGTTGCTGCTGGCAAAACTTGGCTTTGGCCTCTACGAGACCTGCCGCTACAGGCACCCGGGACATGTCAGCTGGTTTCTGAGTTGGGCAGAGTCAAGTTAGAAGCCATTACTTTCGGCTTAGAGAGTAGAGCAAGTGTCTTGCAGGTGGGGAGATCCTCTCATCTACCAGGATAAGGAAGGACAACCGCTAGTGAGCCTACAGGGTGGGGTGACCAGGTCCCTAGAGTGCATTTCTCACATCATCGTTCCTACCCCAGAAAAGTGTACTTACAAGTTTGAGGAGCTGAGTTCGAATCCCAAGAAGCATACACAGCCAGGGCGGTGTTGCACATCTCTAACCCCATGTCTTACGGAAGGATGGGAAGTGAACGTAGGAGAAACCAAAGCTTGAAGGCCAACTAGCATGGCATGCACTGATACAAATAACGAAAATAGAGACCCTGTCTCAGACAAAGTGGAGGGGTGAGGCCGACACCTGAAGCTGTCCTCTGACCTCTTTCTGCAAGGTGGCACTCACATGAAAATACATGCACGCATGCGCACGTGTGCATACACACACGGAAAAACAATCCACTTTTCTGCCCCACTATGAAACTAAAACCAGGTCACCATATTCGAGAAACCCAGGTATAATTTCCTCCGTCATGAAAAGCTAGGTGACTGTTTATACAGCAAAGGGCTCAGAAGAATGAAGCCAGGCACTGGGGCCCGTCCCTCCAGCACGTGAGAGGCAGAGGCAGGCAATTCTGTTAGAGGCCAGCCTGGTCTCCTCAATGAATTCTAGGTCATCTATGATTACATAGTGAAACCTTGAAGAAATAAAGAGAGAGAGAAAGAGAGAGGGGGGGAAAGAGAGAGAAGAAAACCAAATACAAGAACAAATAAATGAATAAATGCAAACTCAGAATTAGTGGCCAATTTTAACAATTCCTGTCCTTCATTTAATTATGTTAGTACGAGGCACAGAGTAAGAACATTTATTTTTCTTCTTAAGTTAAAATCTGATAAATTTGCTTCCTGCTTATTGTGTCTGTTCTCCAAACCTAACTTCTGATAAAACGTCTGAAGTCTTTGTGACTTTGACTGACCAAGGAAAGGGGTCTCTGCGTTTAGCGGAAGATAGAAGAGTCCTGTGTTCCTCTCCGTGACAACATATAAGGTCTGTCTCATCCTTTCCTTAGGTCCTCACAAAGCATCTCTATTCTCGATGCACAGACGGTACTTTCCTGCCTGGGTGGTTTGGTGAGCACCCCTCCTGTGGAGCATCCACACCTGTTACCTGTTAGGACCAAGAGAGGTATAAGAAGTAATGACCCCAACACAGTGAGAAGTGGGGTTCCTGATGGGGATCAAGGTTTAGACATGGCAGCACAGGGCCTCAAACGGGAAGGGCCTACATACGCCTGGGAGAAAGCTGTCCGAACAGGAGTTCAACTGAGGCAGGGGCATCTTCAGGTCTAGGAGAGTCCGAAGGGAGGGTTGGGTCTAGTCTAAGTCCGTCATCCCTACAGACCCCAAATACCTTCAGTTTCCTGAGGGCCAATTTACTGAGTGATTTGTCCATGGTCTTGAGCAGACTTCTGCACCATGCCTAAGGTTACTGGAAGAATAGCACACTTTGGAAAGCCCAAAGACGTCGGAAAGAGTGAATACTGAGGAAAGGCTGCCCAGCAGAACCTGTCTCTGTCAGAGTCTCGTGCTCACTATCAATGGCTTGCTTTATTATTTCCACGCCGTGTAATTTCCCCGTCGACTTTTAGCCTGGAACATTCAACTCTGTGCCCTTCATATTCAGTACCCCACGGGACATCAGGCCACGGTACACAATACAAAGACTGACTAATACTCTCGGACAGAGAAACTAAGAAATTCAAAGAAGAATCCCGTACCCGTGCAAACCAGAAAAACCCACGGGTTTCACCATGTTACACTGTTGGGACCTGAGAATCTTTAACAGAAACCACCCCCCACCATACCCATATTCTTTTTGTGATAAAACAAGATGATTCTGCTTAAAGATTTAAATCATTCCCATCTATTGGGATTCTAGGAAACAGACGTCCAGGGCTCTCCCTATCTCAGGTTATTGTCAAGAACCATTTTGAGTGGTTTATTACTCATCCAGGTGAATCATCCCTCACCTATCAGTAATCACTCCTGCCTATCACATCCCAAACTGTCTTCACTAGGATCTGAGGTAAATGACGGTGTGAGCAAAACGGACAGGTTGAACTTGAAGTTGAAAGGGGAGAGGGAGAGGAGGAGGAGGAGAAAACTGTTAACATTTAGGTGTGTCTATCAAACTGCAAGACCTAAAAAAAAATTTTAAGTTTGGAAGTATTTGTTGCTTGTAGGGCTGGGCTTCTGTTTTAGTTATTTGTTCAGAGACAAGGTCTCAGACTGTAGCCCTGGCTACCCTTGGAGGTATGAGCCTCCTGCTTCCACCTTCAGATGCTGGGGTCCTAAGCGTGCACCACTGTACTTAGCTCCAAGGAGGTGACTGTTATCTAAAAATGCCCTCGCTGTCTGCAACTTGGATGAGAGCTCAAAGCCAGAGAGACGAAGCTCTCAATGGATGTGAAGCCACTATCCTGGGGACTCCTATGAGTTTAAAGCCCTGAGAATCTGGATCTTTTTTTTTTTTCTCATTTTTTTTTATTCTTTTTTAATTAAAATTTCCAACTGCTCCCCGTTTCCCATTTCCCTCCCCCTCCTCCCACATATTGCCCACTCCCCCCGCTCCCCTCCCCCTATCCCCACTCCTCTTCTCCTCCCCCCAGTCCATTCCCCCTCCCTCTCGATACTGAAGAGCAGTCCAAATTCCCTGCCCTATAGGAAGACCAAGGTCCTCCCACTTCTATCTAGGTCCAGGAAGGTGAGCATCCAAACAGGCTAAGCTCCCACAAAGCCAGTTCATGTATTAGGATCGAAACCTAGTGCCATTGTCCTTGGCTTCTCATCAGCCTTCATTGTCCGCCATGTTCAGAGAGTCCAGGTTCAACCCATGCTTATTCAGTCCCAGTCCAGCTGACCTTGGAGAGCTCCCAATAGATCAGTTCCACTGTCACAGTGGGTGGGTGCACGCCTCGTGGTCCTGATTTCCTTGCTCATGTTCTCCCTGAGAATCTGGATCTTGAAGGAAGAGTAACTTCTCCATCTCTCCTCCTTCTCACTCTCACAGCCGGGCTGCTCCAAGGTGGGGTGACAGCTGCCTTAGCGGCTCCTGTTCCCCAACATGCCCACAAACAGCAGGCTGGTACTTCCTATCCAACACCTGACTGCTCATTGTGCACACCTGCGAGTCCAGGTACATGAGTCCGCCTGCCGGCAGGGATCAGCTAACAGCTCTGCCTCCGGTCTGTGGGTGCTGCTGGTCTGTGGGCATCATCGATTCCTCAATGGATTTCCAAAGTTCAATCATAGCATGTTCTTAGAGCACCACAGCTTAAAATACTCTGAGATTTGTTAGTAAATGTGGGAAGCAAACGCTCATATTTATGGGCATTTCAGACAAGAGAGGATGGGGGAGAGGGGTTGAAGGACATGCCAAGGACATGCTGGCGGCTGCTGGACAGGATGTGACGTTGGTTCTGTGTGACTCTCTACCATCTCTTCTGAGTTGGGAGCTCTTGAATTCAGCAATCCTGAGATTTCTCCGCTGTTAAGATGCCAAAGGGAGCCAGATGGTGGAGGAGCATGCCTTTAATCCAGCACTCGGGAACCAGAGGCAGGAGGATCTCTATGAGTTGGAGGCCAGTCTGGTCTGCAGAACAACTTCCAGAACAGTTTCACAGAGAAACCCTAACTTGGAAAACAAAACAAGGAAACAAACAAACAAAAAACATGCCAAAAGGGAGGGGCTTGGTCAGTGGAAGGGGAAGTGAGAGGTCTAGGCAGAAAGCCCTGTTTTGATCCTGGCCTGCGCATTGCTAACGGGACCACCTGCCTGCTCACTTTGACCCTTGACATATTTGCTTCTGTAAAATTAGACTAACACTTATCTCACAATGCACTGCAAGGGTTAAATGAATCATCTGACCGGGCGACGGTAGAACACATTTTTAATCCCAGCACTTGGAAGGCAAAAGCAGGCAGATCTCTGTGAGTTTGAGGCCAGCCTGGTTCACATAGTGAGTTCCAGGACTACACAGAGAAACCCTTTCTCAAAAAACAAACGAAACAAAACAAACAAAAAAGAATAATCTGTGGGTAGCAGGCACCTGATGGAGCCTTGCCACCATTTTACCCAGCATGCCCCTCGGTCAGAGACCAAGATGGAGAATCAATCCCAGCATACTGTTTGCATACACCACACCTTTACACACGGGACTTCAGGTGAAAATGAGCATCAGTAGCTGGGGACGGCGACATAGAATCTGTGACCTCAGCACTTGAGAGGCTAAGGCAGCAGAACTGTGATTTCAAGGTCAGCCTGAGCTACACAGTGAGAAGGGAAGTAGAGGAAGGAGAGTGGAAAAGAAAGAGGAAAAAAGGAAAGAAGGAAGGAAGAGAAAGACAGACAGCAATGGCTGCCTAAAAGCAAACATCTCCAAAGGTGTGGAGGAGAGTCTGAATGTGAGGAAGATGGGGGTGAGGTTTGGGGTACATGGTGGGGGGTTTAGGAGGCAGCTGTATATTCTGGCTGCTGTAGTAGGACAGCAAGCCCCCAAATGGCACCCACTATGTTCTGTGATCCGATGTCTAGTTCCCTCCCAGTGGGTACCGTCCTAGCGTACTCCACACTCTCCCATACCGCAAGTTTGTTTCTTACTACATGATTGCATCTCTCTTCTTTCTCTCCTTGAGCTTTATACAACAATCCTGTTTTCCATAATCCTATAGTCCCCTAAGTGGTTCCCATACACCTATTCAAAGAAAATGCACAAATGAAATTGGTCCAGATGAAGCCACCTGTGATCAGCTTTCACAAGGCTAAGTAGAACTGTCCACTCAGTGTCTCGATGATCAACACTTAGGGAAGGCACTGTAACCACGTACAGAAATGGAGACGTGTCATTGTGTTACCCAGGGACGCATAGGTACACAGCATCATGAAGGACAGAGATGAGCATTTACTGAGCAAACAGCTAACACCTGGCTGGGATCTTCAGCGACCTGGTGATGCAAGGGTGTAGATATTGATGTCTCCTCATTAAAGGTTCAAATTCCCACTGGAGACACAATTGTTTATCCCCAGTGGACTGCTGAGAACTAGAACTTGGAGGTGTAAGGGACTGGTCTAGACCTGCATGGCGAGTGAGTGCTAGAGCCTGAACTGGAATCCAGGTCTCTATGATTATAAAGCAGCCCAGTTCAACCCTGACATTCTCAGGAGAGAACCAGAACGGCAGGATGGCAACTCCATCACACGTCAGGCCAAGGGCAAGGCTAGATCTCAGCGGTGTAATTCCAGTGTACAGAGGCAGCATTCCACTCAGCTCTGTTGGTGGGCCATGGCCTCCTTTCTGCCCACCTCATCCCTATAGTTGTGCCAACTTTCAGTCACAGTTCAGATCCGTCATGGCTTTCTGCCTCTTATTGCTCCCCACCTTCCAGAACTGTCCATGACCCTTCTCTTGTTAACACACTCCCAAAAGAGCTATGTCTGGTTTTGCTTTGACATGAACAAATTATTCCATGCTACTTGGGGGGAGTCGCCAACTGCAAGTGGCCTGATCGTTACACGAAAAGCACCACAATAAACCACTCCTCTTATTTTAACAGCACGGAGCAGGGCAGAGGAACCCCCACCCACGCTTGCACGTGGCGCAGCAATCACGCAGCTACCGATGTGAAAACAAGATAAGGAGAAATGCCTGTCAACACTCAGACCTCCCCTAGAGCAAGCAGGGCAACTGTGTGTGTTCTGCATAGAAGGGAAGCTACAGGCCAGAGGGCCACCTGGGATGTTTCCCTAATGTGGCCGAGGCAGCAAACATGGCCTACAGAAAGGCTGGCCAGCAGCACGGGTACATAGGCAGTTCCTCATTTTAGAAGTTAGCTGAAGTCTTTTAAGGTGTGTGCGTGTGTAGTGAGTTGGTGCTTTGCGGAAACCAGTCTGCCTGCTTAGAACTAGAAAATCAAAACCCACTGAGGTTGGCTGTATCTAGGAACTTCCCAGCAGCTTTCTACACAAGTAGCTGGACACGGATGCACACTCCACTTGAAATTCTTTTTGGTGCGGCTGAGATGCAGGAAGCAGTGAACCAGTGCAAAAACCCCACAAGCATCTTTCCCTGTCTGTCCGGAGCATCATCAATCTGCTAGGGAATGAGGAACTGTGTAAGCGACTGCCTAGACAACACACCCCGGGCACTAAGAGAATCACTAGGCATAAAACATGGCACTGCAGAAATGTTTGTAAATGGTGAAGAACAGTAACAACGGAAGATAGAGCAGAAGGGGTGGGGGAAGGGAAACAGCAAGTATAGTCACATACACGCATAAAAATATCATCATGAAACTCAGTATTTTGCATAATAAGCTAAACATTAATAGTGATCAAATCGAAAACAGAGAAAACCCCACCCATTGTCTTAAGAGCAAATAGAACGCAACAGTATCAGAGGAGTGGGAATGTCCATCATCTCTCTCATCTGTCAGAGAATAATGGGGTCACTACCACATGACCCAGGGAGACATCCTGAGTGCAGGTTGAAACATTATTAAAACCCACCATTGGGGCTGTGGACGTAATTCAGTTCATGCTTGCCTAGCATGCATGAAGCCCAGGGTTCGGTTCCCAGGAGCACATAAATCAGGCTTGGTGGGGCATGTCTATAATCCCGCCACTCTTAGGAAGTGGAGTCGGAGGAGGATCAGATGTTTGAGGCCAACCTCAACTATGTAAAGTTCTTAGGACAGCCTGGGCTACATGGCACCCTGTCTCACACAAAAATACATCCACGTGGAGAGAAGTTGGCATGGTTACAGAAAAGGGGCATCCATGGCCTCCAGCCTTCTGTACCCAGACAGAAAGTATTACAGATACGTCTGTCAGAGCCACATTTTCTACGTTCTTCTAAACTCGTCTACAAGATGACAAGGGTTAAGAGAAGGAATAAGTGCAGAGTTCCAGTTTGTTTTTCTTTTCTGAGACAAGATCTTACTCGGTAGGCCAGGCTACCGAACTTACTAGGTAGACCAGGCTAGAGTCAAACTCAGAGAGAGCCACCTGCCACTGCCTCTTCCATGCTGGGATTAAAGGTGCATGTGTCATCAAACCTGGCTAAGGTTTCACATTTGAAAGCAGATCAGTTGTTGGGCTGGGTGTGTGGCTCACTCAGCACAGGCGCTTGCCTGGCATGCACAAAATGCTAGGTGTGATCCGAAGCATCTCATAAAACCAGATGTGGCAATAAAACATCTGCAATCCCACAGCTCTAGGAGCTGAGTCAGGCACAACCCTGTGAGTTCTAGGCCAGCGAGGGCTACATGGGGAGACCATGTTCCTAAAAACAAACAAGCAGATCACACAGAGTGAGACAGCCTATGTTAAGCATGTGTTGAGAAGTCAGTTCTGCCCAGGAAACAAGGGCTGTCAAAAATCAAGAGAACCCAGGAACTTTGGCACTCAGGGAAGCCACAGTGCAAGCAGCTTCTTGTTCCCTGTGCATAACACCTGCTCTCTATGGCTTTCTCCCTCACGGCCCCACACCCTAGAAGTTGACTGATAAATCTACTATATATCGATCTGTAATTTATTTTAATATTTTTGTTAAAAATAACCCATTCATCTTTACTCAAATATATTTTGACAAAAAAAAAAAAAAGCTTACATGGGCACTACACAACGGAACACTGATATGCCATAACAAAGCAAAGCCAGGTATATTGGAACATACCTGTAAGCCAGCAATCGAAAGGCTGAAGCAGGAGGATTAAGAGTCTGAGGCCACTCAGGGCTACATAGTAAAAACCATGCAACAGAAACACAAAGCAAAACCAAAACCAAAACAGGGCCAGTGAGATGGCTGAGCCCGAGCTCGGATGCTACAGACCCCATCTCCCCTCCTCTCTGCTGTGCTGGCACTGCTTCCCTAGTGTCATACAGCGTACCCCCAAATCGAGCCATGGTTCAGTACCACACGTGCTCCCCAAGCCACCACAGCACCTCAGATTCTAGGGTACCACACAGGGAAGCTGCAGGAGCCTAGAACCTAGTCACTGAATGTATGACTACATGAAGGAATGTATGAGGGAATGATTGAATGCACAGTTTGGCCTCGTCATTCTTTTCGGTTTGGTTTAGTTTCTGAAACAAGGTCTTGTTAGTCTTCAGGCATCTGCACTGGCCTGACCTTGGGGTATACATCCTCAGCTGTAGCCACTAAGAGCACCCCCTGTGCACATTCATTGCGTTCCCTTTTAAAAGGGCCCTGTCCACCTTCCATCCATCCCTCTCTCTCCCCCTCCCCCTCCCCCGCCTCTCTTTTCTCTTCTGCCGCTCTTATCCCCAGAGGCCACTCTCTCCTCTCCCCTCCCTTTCCCATGCGCTTCCCCCCCCCCAAAAAAAACCCTCTCCACCTGAGCTCTGTCACACAATGTCTTTCTCTCACGCACCACTTTTTTTTTTTTTTTTTTTTTAATTGCAACATATCTCATCTGACCCAGGCTGGTCTCGAACTTGTGATTCTCCTGCTTTCCCTTCCCAAATTTTGAGATTACAGGTGTGAGCCCTCATAGGGTCTATGCTCATCATCCCTCTGTGCCCTTGAGCACCCAGCGGGGGCATTTTTCCCTTTCCTCTGCCTGCCTCGGTCCTCCAGTGAGTTAATGCTAACTAACATCTTCAATCTTTGATTGGGTCATTGTCCCCTGGACAGTGTCACTCTGTCTCTTTAGGTTAATAGTAGGGGTTTTCTGTTGTGATTTCAGTGAACTACATGATTTGGGGTGTGGTGGGAACAGGGTCTCATGTAGCCCAGGCTGACCTCAAATTATGTAACTTAGGCTGACCTTGAAACCCTGATCCCACCCCCCACCCCCCCCCCCCGCCACCTCCCGAGAAGATTACACGTGTGTACCATTCACCCAGCTTGTGCACCTACCACATGAGTTCCTTGATTATAGGACTTATAAGCAGCAATTAGTTTGGCCTTTCCTTTGCTACCAGTTTCAACATTCCTTGAGGGAAAAAAATGTTTATTTCCCTGTCTCTTTCAATAGTGTCTGGCATTAGTTGCGACTCCATAAGTGTATGTTAAAGGAAAGAGACTCCAGCTATTTCCCTACACTCTGCCCTTCCTTTTTCTGAGTGTTTTCGAATACTGTGTCTTTGCAGGAATGCCCTTGACAGTATTCAAACCCCCTCATACAGTCCTTCTGAGAAGACTGTATTTCTGAGACAGAGACTGGGTGCCTCCTTCTTGTGTTCCAGAGGTCTAGCCAGAGCCTGGCATAGAGACAGCAATCAATACATGCACATTATTCAAAAGAAGAAAGAAGGACTTCACAGCAAAACGCTTTTCTATTCTCCTATCTCATTTTATGAGTCGCCCGGCCTCCTTCTGGTAAGTCAGCAAAACCACAAGAACATGAAATGGATTTGGACATTCAAAGAGTGCCTGCTACCTGGTAGGTGCTTTGTGAAAATCCCTTAGTTGCCCCACTTTGAAGGATGCCAGAGCACAGGTGAGGAAATCTGGCTTAGGACGACTCACGCAGTCCGTATTACACAGATTATATCATAGAACACGGACCCAGGTCCGAGTACATCCATAGAGTTTAAATACCCTCTGGCCTAGCCTGGGATTTTTCTACCAAACCTGTGACGCTCTTTCTTTCTGTTTTTTGTTTGTTTGTTTGTTTGTTTGTTTCTATTTTGGTTTTTCAAGACAGGGTTTCTCTGTGTAGCTTTGGAGCCTGTCCTGGAACTCACTCTGTAGACCAGGCTGATCTCAAACTCACAGAGATGTGCCTGCCTCTGCCTCCTGACTGCTGGGATTAAAGGCACTCACCACCACTGCCCAGCTATGACCCTCTTTCATTATCAGAAACAAAGTCCTCAGCAGATGCCCTGTGGGGACTACTGACTATATACACATCCTCGGAACAGCACCCGTGAAGTCACAAAGCAAGTTTTGCTGCAAATCCAGGACCTGCCACAAACGTCCACTAAGGCATCTTGCTTCAGTCAGACTGACTCAGCAAGACCACGGGTCCCACAGTCATCAGCAGAAGGCGAGACAAGGCAAGCTTTTTATTAATTCCCAAAGTATCTCCTTTTCATTTTAAAATATCCCCATTTGACATTTGGAGATTTTTCTACAAGCAGTGGGTGGCTACAGTAGTAACAAGCAAACCACTGTCCTTGAAAGCCGAATAAAAACACTCTCCCCATAAAGGTTGTAAGCCGTACTGACTGCACAGCTATGGGAGAACCCAGCGGAAGCCCCACAGGGAGGGCCGATGCCCACAGGCATGGTCCAACTTGCAGTCCAGGGTCAAAAGCATCTGGAGCAAGAGAGGCCACTTTCCTTTCATTTGTGCCCAAGAAAGTAAGAAAAACACTACCTGCTGGATGGCAGGAGTTTCTGTCCATAAAGGAGCAATTTTCTCCTTCGAAAGCTAGCTCCAACATTTGTGTGAATTCAGGAAGGGAACGGTTATGCGCTTAGCTGGCTGAGGAATGAGCACTGCCTTGTGCATGCTAGATAAGCCCTCTTTACCACTGAGCTGCCTCCCAAGTCTACTTCCTGTTTCTCGGTGATGATTCCAGAACAATCTGCAGGGAAGGCCTAGCCAGGCCCAGGGCAGGGCATGTGGCCATGTGGTTTCGCTTTTCCAGTGATGAACTTCTCTAGAGCAACACCCATTTTGGAGAGAGAGGCGAACATATCCAGACAACCTCTTAGCCATGACCTTTTATTGGCTTCAGATGATCATGGTCCAGGTGATGGGAGAAATCCCTGGGATGGGGGGGGGGGGAGAAGACCTGGGATTTCGTCCTTGAATTGCCGCATATTCACGGCTTTGAACAAACCCTTCAAATGTTCTCTGAGCTTCCTCTTTTCACAGAAGGGAGAGATTGGGCGCAATGCCCAGAGATTTCCTCTTTGCTCTGAAATCCTGTGATCGTAATAGCACATACGGAGGGAAGACAGGAGTCTTGACACACTCCCCAGGGGTTACCACCTCAGACAAATTCTGTCTCGGGAGCACAGGTGATTAGCAGAGGCCAGTATCACCCTCCCACAGTTCCTACCAACAAGGGTATATGATGCGAAATACAGGAGCAAGGTTGAGTTTTGGAAGAAGGGACTAGGTCTAGGCCACGGCTTTCTCTCTGGCTCTCACAGGTCTGTATCTAACTCTAGCTGCGGCCGGGCATGCAGTACAGAGGATCTGGTCCCGGACGTCTTGGGAAGGATGCTAGGATGACCACAGTAGACCTGCCTGCTGTCTGTGGTCTCCAGTCAACTTATCTAGTTGGTTTAGGCAGTGGCTCAGCTGAACCATCGCACCAGCTTTCTGGTTCGCCCGACCCTTGTGGAGGCCAGCATAGTCCAACCACACACCTTTGAAATGTCAAGAGAATATAACTCTACTTCTTAGCATGTCACTTACGAACACAATCAGACCTACAGGAAGCTAGCCCACAACAGCTGTAGTTTACGTGGGGCTGATTCTGCTTGAGACAGTGTGCTTCTCCCGGTCTGTGAACCATCACCTGTAATCCTGAAGGCAGGGCTTTGAGATGGGTGTTTTGTCTCCAGCCTTTATCTGTCTGGGCTGTTCCGGGCACAAGACTGCATATGTAAGTATGCTGACCTCAACAAAATCACCCATTATTTCTGAAAACTAAGGAGCCGATTAATTGGTATGATCATACAAAGGCAGAAGTCAGATGGGAAGGCCATTCGATATGGAAAAGTTGCTCTGTCTAACCTGTATGTATTTATATGTGATAATGTGAAGAATACCGTGACCGCTGGGATGGCAGAGGCCAATCAACAGTTGCTAAGAGCTACACACATCTTGCTAACTGGTACAGACATTTACACCCCCAAACAGGAAAGCAGGGGCCCCAAAATGAAACCACCTGCACTTGCAGGTATCCAACATATCTCTCAGCCTGTGTTACTACAGGCCAGTGGAGGGAACCTTTAGAATGCGGGTCCTACTGAGAAGAAGTTTGGTTGCTGGAGGGAATATTTTTGAAGGGGGCAATGGGGCTCCAACCCTAAGCTCTCTCTCCATTTGTTTCCTGACCACTGTGAGGTAACAGATTTGCTCACACTCTTGCTACTGTGTTGGGCTGCAGGCCCAAAGGAGCAGAGCCGACTGACCATGAACTGAAACCTAAGGAAACATGAACCAAATAAAATCTTCTTCCTTATAAGCTGACAGACTCAGGCATTTGGTAAGGGAACTTACTTGCTACTTAATAAAAACCACCGTTCCTGAATGTTCTCGGTCTCTGCTGTGTATTATTATTGGTCTCATCGTTGCTATTAGATATTTAAGTGAGAGGCTCGAATCAGTGTACGGGGTACAAGCAGCACAGAGCTGGCTTCACGACTTGACATCTTCTCCCACCTGGAGACACTAGAGAGCTTGGGCAGGAACCAGTCTGGAAATGCGGAAGATGCTATGGTGGGAAGTGCGAGTTAGGTTTCAGGTCCATCCGGGTTCAATGCTGACCTTCTCGCCTGACAAATACTGTGGAAGTTAACTTTCTCAGCTATGAAATAAGCACCAGAGGCTTGTCCACTTCCCCAAGGCTGGAGATCGGAACCAGGACTTCACACATGCTAGGCAAGTGCTCTACCCCGGGTCACTCCCCACTCCTCAAAGGGCTGCTGAAACTAGTAAGGATGACCTTAGAAAGCACAACGCACACAGGGCTCATGGAGTAGGTGCTGCCTACCCCGAATCCACTCCCCACTTCTGCTATTGTGACAAAATACTTGGGAAAAATCAACTCAACAGAGAAAAGAGTGCAGGTGTGAAGTGTGCCCTTGTATGAACGAGCATTTGCAACATGGGTAAGGCCAGTGTTGAGAACCCTAAGGCCTTAGACCCATGGAACAGCAAAAACTTCCCCTGGTCCGTCCTAGTATGTATGTTGACCATGCGTGCAGAAAGCATGAACCACAGCCTCCCACTCCCTGAACCCTCAGACGCTCCTCCTCAGAGATGCTATTACCTAGCTTACCCCCTGCTTTAGCTGCTATAGTAAACAGCTGAGTTTCTGGGCTCCCCGTGCCTCTCCATCAGAACAAATCACCTACCCAACCCTAGCTTTTCTGGTAGGTGTTTTTGTGTCTCTCTGTCGTTTCTTCATTCCCAGTCACCCAAATCAGGTCTATTCTATACAGGTCACAGAAAAAAAAATAGGTGTGATGGCAGGCACCTAAAAATCCCAACACTTGAATGTTGAGACAGGGGTTTCAAGAGTTCAAGACTAGCCTCCACCACATATTGAGTCTGATGCTAGTCTGGGTTAAATGAGATCCTATTTCAATAAATTAAATTAAACTTTTAAAAAATAGAAAACTTTTTTTGTTTATAATTTGTTTATAATTTCAGAGGCTTTAGTTTGTGGTCATGTGGCCCTGCTGCTTTGGGCTTGACTGCACAGTGCATCCTGGCAGCAGGAGGACAGGAAAACCAGAAAGCAAAGCAAAGGGACTAGAGTCATATATAACTCTATAGTTATACTATAGTTATAGTCTAGGCTAGAGTCTTAACTCCTTCCTTTCAGGGGCATGTTCCCAACAACTAACTTCCTTCCAACGGGTCTGTGATGGTCACCTGACAATTATCAATTGTCAACTTGACAAAAGTTAGAATGACCTGGGAGGTGGGCCTCTGAGCACGTCTGTGGGAGGACCTGCCCGTTGTGGGTGGCATCATTCCCTAGGCAGCGATCCACGCCTGTAAGAGTGGAGGATGCGAGCTGCACACTAGCCTGCATGCACTTATTACTCCCTTCTGACTTCAGATGTAAATGCGACCAGATGCTTCAATTCCTTGACTTTACAACCATCGTGGACTATAACCTGGGACTGTGAACTGAAATAAACCCCTTTTTCCCTAAGTTGTTTGGTCAGAGTATCTTATCCCAATAACCAGAACATAAAGCAACAAGGCCTCACATACAATAACTTCCACTCCCTCCTTTGGTAGAATAAGGTAGAAAAGACCAATTATTAGCTATTGATTTACTTAGTGACTTAATTAAAGCACTGTGTGTACTGCCTATTTCGCCAAGCATGACTTCACTTGCTACCTAAAACAGAATGACATGAAGAAACAGCTAGGGCAATGGGTCGTTGCTCTTAACAACTTGATGGCTGCCATGTAAGCTTCTGTAAAATCTTGCTTGTCTGCCCATCTTGTAGTTTTAGAGTATAAAATGAGAATACAAACTAGACCCAGTATTGAAGCCTCTCAGGAGCTGTCCTGGCTCTGGTCCACCGGTGACATCTCCTCTCTTCCACTCTCACTGGTGTCAGGGTGCTCATTCCAGAACAATTCCTACAACACTCCCAATAGGACCACAGGCTGGAGACCAAGTTGTTGTACATGCGCCTTCAGGGGCTATTAAAGAGCGACAATGCTCTTCCCAAACCAACACACTGGCTCACCCTCCTTCTCAGGGCTAAAACATTCCATTTTTCAGGCTAGGCAGCATAATATTTCCCATCTGAAGGCCAGCATTTTGAGCAAACATCTCAAGTAGAGGTTTGCATCGTGTCCAGTCAGTTGATCCATCATTGTTGCTCAATTGGGATCACCCAAGACTCTAAACACCTTTCGCATATCTTAGATGCTACTTCTGATGTGTGTAAACTGATGGAATTTTTAAAAAATGTTTACCTTTCATTTTTGTTTTTTGGGGACAAAGCCATGCAGCCCGATCTGTTGAGCTTGTTTCATGGGTCAGATTAGCCACATGTTCATGGTCCTCCCGCAAGATCACTTCTTCCAGCGTGCTGGAATTACAGGCGGCCATAACGACCTCTGTTCTGTCTACATCTGTGCAGCTTGCGATAAACCTTCAACTTCTCAAACATGTTACATCTCACTTCACCGGAGGTGTGAAGATAATAGCAATGACCTCATTTTACTTAGAGACAAACAGGAATCACAGACATCGATTTGTCTGAGAGCAGTTGCACGTGGGAGTGGATGTGGGAAAAGGAGATCAGGGAGAGGAGAAAGCAAGGCTAGAAACGCTGCTAAAAGCTTTCGTAGTCTAGGCTCCCTGCTCCTCCCACCCCGCCAGGTCCTCTCAGGGGCTTTTCTTCAGGGTCTTATTCTTTCCTTAAAACAATGGCCAAGAGTCTTACTTACTCTGTTCCAGATTCAGTCCCCAGACGTTTAATAGTTGTTTTCATAGCATTTCAGAGCATCTCAGCATCAATCTTTCCTGCAAAGCCACCCTTCCACAGTCAACAGCATGCTCTCTGCTGCTCGGGGAAATGGCTACCACCCGCCCCCAGCCCAGAGGCCCGGACCCAAGTCTGCCGATCTGTACCCACGGCCACGCATCCCTTGGCTCACTCCTGTCCTTTTCTTTCACTGACATCTGTCTGTTTCATCTCACTGGAGAAGACTGTTTATCTGGGGTCCACTCAGGCTGCATCTGGTGGTCTCTGCTGGGTCTTGAAGCAGCCTCTAATACTGTCCTTCTAAAGGCTTCTGCATCATTTCAGACCCCAGCTGGAACAGACCTCAGAGAGCTCCCCAAGTGAGCTGTAAGGAAATCTACTCCACTTCATGCTCCAGGAACAGAGAGAAGAGGACATAGCTACCCTGGGCCAAGCCTGGTTTCTAGCGCACCCCACACTGTGGAACCCAGTGAGACCCACTTAGCTTCTCCACGCCTACTTTCCTCATTAATCAATAGCAAACATGCTCTATTTAGGGTTCACCCTAAGAGCCATGTAATGGTCAAGGAAGACTATGAAAATGGAAATGCTTTGCCAACTGCAATGTACTAGGGAAACAAACGCATTGCTATTATAGCACAGATGTTTTGAGCTGTCTATTGTAAAACATTCATCTCGGCCTGTAAACTGGCTGTATTTGCTCTTTACCACCGTGGTGAAATAGCTGAGGCAGTCTACTACTAAAGAAGAGAGGTTTATTTAATTCAAGCTGTGGAGATTGCAAATGAAAACAGTGTAATGCCATCTAGGTGTCACTTTAGCCCGACAAGCTTGCGGTTTAGGGTTCCATGGCAGGATCACGTGGGACTGAAAACTCAAATCACCATCCAGGAAAAAGGTACTTGGCAAGTTAGGGATCAAGCCTGCTCTTCAATTACCTTCTCCCACTAACAATAAGACTCTGACTACTGAGGCAGAAGTTTGAAACCTGCTACATTTAAAAACAAAACAAAACAAAACAAAAAAACCCTCTAGTTTATTAACATCCCAGTCAGTTCATTCACTGGTGAATTTCACAGAGCAGGTTGGCCCATAGGTCTTAGTGCAGCGCCCTCTCAGTGGGTAAGGGACAGCAGCATCCCAGAGATGGGTTACTGTAGATCTTCCAGGACACACCCTGTTCATGGTGTCTGGGTTGTCAATCAGAAACAGATATGCGTGCCAGGAGGTGGCGGCACGCCCCTTTAATCCCGGCATTCAGAAGGCACAGGCAGTCAGATCTCAGGGTTTAGGGCCAGCTTAAACTACAAAGCAAGTTCTAGGATAGCCGAGGCTACACAGGGAAAACAAAAAAAAGTAAGCGTTCTATACCTGAGGCTCCAGGAACTAAAGGAAATGGAAAAGGAGGTTTGGGAAGAGTTTTTTGTTTGTTTGTTTGGTTTTGTTTTTTGAGACAGGATTTCACTCTGTAGCCCTGGATTAGCTATGCAGACTGGCCTAGAGCTGGCTTTCTGTTGCTGTGATAAACACCATGATCAAAAGCTACTTGGGGAAGAAAGTGTTTATTTCAGCTTCTACTTCCAGGGCATCCTCCATCACTGAAGTCAGGGCAAGGGTTCAAGCAGCAACTGGAGCAGAAGCCACAGAGAAGTGCTGCCCACTGGCTTTCTTGTCCCAGGAATGGAACAGCCCACAGTGCCCTGGATCCTCACAAACCACCGATCAACAAGACAGTTCCTGGCATACATAGACACACTGTGATCTGGACAATCCTTCATTAACACTCCATCTTCTCAGATGACTCTTGGTCATATCAAGTTGACAATAAAAACTCATAGGAACACAATCCAGGCTGGCCTCAAACACACAGCAATCCTCCTGCTTCTGCTACCAAGTGCTCTGATTACCGAACTTAAAAGAAAAAAAAAGATCCAGCCTATTTCTCAACTTTTCATAAGAAATAATAAAAGTTGGGTTGGGTATGGTGGTACGTGCCTTGAATTCCAAACTCTTACAGGCAGAATTCAGAGGTTTTGACGTCAAGGCTATGTGTGTAAGCATGGGCCATAGCGTGCATATGGCCGTCAAAGGATTTGGTTCTCTCTTTACACTGTGTGGGTCCAAGGAATCACCCAGTAGTCAGGCTCAGAAGCAAGTCCCTCTACCTGCCTCTCTGCAGCCCAGGAGCTGTTATGCAGCTCTGTGGTAGAACAGATGCACAGTTAGGCCAATCCTGAGTTCAGTCTCCAGTGCCAAGAAAAGAAGGCATGAGGCGCGCAGGTGGGGGTCGGGGATATGCTCAGAAAAGGCAGACTGGAAGGAAAAAAAGGATTTTCAAGGCTAGGGCTCAGTCCTTGCTCCTCACCTGGGACAGGCGAACTCCCCTGCACCTCTCTGTTTTGTTTACAACTCAGGGATGTTACTAGTATCTGCCTCACAGAACCGTGAAGGTGGGGTACGGTCTCTCAAGTGAAGGCGACAGTCTGCACGGAGCTGGGATGGGTGTTCAACAGCACCAGTGGCTCTGCTGGGCCAGCCACAGTGTCAGCTACTAAATAAATGAAAACTGCAATGATTCCAGGCCTCAAAGTGACTCAGCAGGGCTCTACTTAGGAGGACAATATGCCACCCTACCCCCACCCCTCCAAGCCCATTGAGCTTTCTGAGTGGCTCCATGAGGACAGATGATTCACAAGACATGGCTTTTTTTTTTTTTTTTGACAACACAGGGCAAATGGGGTGGGGGAGGGAAATGAGGGAAGGCACAGGCCAATCTGGTCCCGACAGCTGGGCCACCTTGGATGGCAGAGATGAGTCAGCTCGCTGCTGCTATGCTCAACACAAGGCTCCCGAACCTAGGCAGGGCATCTCAGATCACAGATGCCCAGAATGATGCAGACTGTGTGGGGTAATAGTCAAAGGCTTCTCTCTGCATCTCCTCCCCAGGGGCATAGCAGGCTTCTCTCAGTCTCTGAGTAGATGTGTGTGTGCATGTTTACATTACATGTACATACAGGTATCTGGAGGCCAGAGCTTAACTTGGATGTCTTCTTCACTCATTCTCCACCTTAATTTTTGAGACAGCGTCCTTCCCTCCCTCCCTCCTTCCTTGCCCCCCCCCCTTTGACCTGGAACTTGCTGATTCAGGCTGCCTGTCCAGCTGTCTAGCAAGCCCCAAGGATACGCACGTGTGCACAACGGAAGAGCACACGGGAGGCTGCACCTGTTGCCTCATAGGGCTGAGTACTAGCTGGGTGTCCAGCAGAACAAAGACCAGGACACCCAAACAATGTATAAGCAAGCTCCTGTGTGTCAGGACCTGGGGCTTCATTCGAGGGCAACTGGTACCTCCATAGCGACATCCTTGGATCTGACTTCAGAAGTTGTCACTCCCTCGGGCTTGCCCAGAACCTGCGTTATCCATCTCAGCATTATCCTTCCATGTACAAAAAGCAAAGAAGCGGAAGTGGAAGAGGGCAAAACTCCATTTCCTCTGTGAGTCACTATTTCTGTCTGCCTGGGAACTTGGACTGGAACCCAGAAAAAGAGATGAGGCTGACAATCTGTACTTCAGAAGAGGTGGACTTTATGGTTGATTTATTTTAGTCAGTCTTGAGTGTTGCTACAGAATGGATTACTAAGAGCCTGAGGCAGAAAACTCAGGAGTTTGCATTCATTCTGGGCTATGTAATGAGTTCCAGGCCAGCCTGGGCTACGTAAGCAGACCCTGACTCAGAAAACAAAACAAAAAGGTCACTCCAGTGCGCTGCCGGTCTGGATGAGAGCAGAGAAAACAATTCATTCTATTATTCTTTTTAAATAACCTTCACAGTAAATGATCACTACTCTGAACAGCAAGATTTCAATAAACATAGATGTTTAAATGAAATAATTTATAGCCAAACTTTGGGAAGGGAATAACATTTAACCTAGCCTTCATTTTGCTTCATTTAGCAGGGTGTGGGGGTTAATGTTCATCGCCCAACTCTAGAGATGCTGACCTAAGAGGCAGCCGCAAGTTCAAAGACAACCTGGGCTACATAGAGAGAGGAAGACCAGTCAGGGCTATACAGCAAGGCCCTGCCTCAGCTACATATATTTGAACATCCATGTGTTATTTCAGGTGCTAAAATTCCTTGCCCTACGCAAAGCATTTTCCCAAGACTGGCTGCTAACTGCACTTGACATTGAGAAAGCAACCCTGACGCTGCACAGCCCGTAAGCAGCCATTTGTAACATGTCAGAAAGGAAGTTAATTTTGCCTTTTAAGCTCCGCTCTCCTTTCAAATCATCTCTGCTTGGAATTCAGCTGCCAGCTTGAGTCCTAGCGGGGTAGGGGCTGGCCGCCCATGAGCGAGCCACACTCCGGCTCTGGGCCTCCATTTCCTTACCTGAAAAATACAGGTTTGGTGTGGGTACCTGCCCGACGCATTTGATTTTCACAGTCTCTCTACGCCAGGAGGTATTATTTGAAAACTGAGGGTCTGGAATCTTCTAGATAGGGGTCAGCAAACAATAGCTCTTGGCCAAACCCAACTCACCACTTGCTTTTCAGGGCCTTGCTTTTCTCCCCAGTCCCTAAGAACAGTTTTTACATTTTTAATTTTTTTTTTAAACAATAAAACTTCGCACTACATAAAACTTTCATTAAAACAGACTCAGTAAGCTTACCTACCAGAGCCCGGCACAGTCCCTTGTGTGTGTGTGTGCATGTGCGTATGTGTGTGTGTGTTGTCTCTGTTCTTGTTTTATAACATAGCACTGAACTGACACCAAAAAGACCACCTGACTCGTGGGGCCTAGAATATTCTCTCTGCTTCTTATAAAGTTTGCTGTCCTTTAGTGTAGAGCAGGAGTTTTCAATCAGGGGATTCCTTTGGGGGTCACATATCAGATATTTACATTACAATTTCTAATAGAAATGCTACGTCAATAGTTGATTACAAAATAATGATAAGAAAATTATCCTTCATGTTCAGACCTGAGGATTTATTTTTTTGAAGACAGGGTCTCACCTATGTAGCACCTATGTCTAGCCTTAAAGTTATAGTGACCCTTAGCTTCCTAAGCACTGGGATTACGGGCATGCACCACCATGCCTGGCACACCTTGTTTGTTTCTGTTTGTGACACTGGGGATGAAATCCAGGGCTTTCTACATGTCACACAAATGTGCTAATAATTAAACTATACACACGGCTTGCACTGCTTTTGAATATTTTAATACAAGGTTGTTGGTTCAATCCAGGGATATGAACCTTCAGCTATAAAATGGCTATGGTGCATGCCAGTCCTCAGGAGAATTTACTAAAGTGACAGCTCTCATTTAGTGGATCTGGAATGGAGTTGGAACTTGACACTTTTAACAGGGGTGGGACCTCTCAGACAGATCTGTCAGACTATGAACTTGCTCAACGGCCTTCAGTCTGTTTGGAAGGCTTAGCACAAATGTGATTCTTGCTGTCTCCCTAGCTTCACTGCCCATCACATACCTCAAGAATGTATACCTGGGCTGTGTGCATGTGTCTTACCTGTCTTGCCTGTGTGCACAATGACTCTGCCTTCTCAGGCTACCCTCCCATCTTCAACCATACAATTGCCTACCACTTTTCCTCTCAAGCGCCTTGGCCTAAGCACCTCCTTGGCGCGCTTTCCTCAGTTCCTCAGTGGGCTGAGAGGGTCTCTTAGCTAGTACCACGCAGTCCTCTTCATAGTCTGAGTCATGTGTTTAGGACTTTGAGGTTCTTGAGGGCCAAGGTTCGGTTTATTCCCATGTACCCACTTGCCAAGCTGTTCTTGGTATACAGTAAGACTATAATGCATGCTATCTGAAACGGAACAGATAAATTGCTAAGCATTACCCAGTCCACAGGCGAAAAGCAGGGGCTACAGCTCAAACTTCTGAGTCCCCGTGTGTGGTAACTTTTCCTCAGACCTCACCCCACAAATGGACACTCTCCGCACTCACTCATGGTGGATTGCGTTCTACTCTATTTCAAAAGGGGTGTCAGGCCAGGTTCTACACGGAAGTGTCAGAGCAGAGCAGCCCCCTCCCCTGCTGGTCACTGCACGGAGCACTGAGAATTTCTGATCCCAGGCATTCACTGGTCCTGAAGGTCACTCTCAGCTTCAAGGAAGCAGGTCCTGGGAGCTGACAATGGCTATGGCAAAGGGCCGCCACCCACAATGGTGAGTGACAAGCGAATAAGCAGAGCCAATGTCGGAAATGTGGTGAGAAGGACTGGAAAGATTCAGTCCTCCAGGCTGCTGGTATTTCCCTCTCACTGTCTGTTTCCTTATTGGTCACCTGGGCCCAGAGGAATGTGGTCCAGCCAGCCAGATGTAGGCTGAATGCAGCCACAATGGAAAGGAGAAAGAAAGAAAGTGTAGTGAGCATTGACCTTCAGCTAGTGAAAAGGACAAGGGGGGGGGCAGATACTGAGGAAGCCATGTCTGTGCCCACACCTTCACTACAGCATCCTTCCCAGCTTTTTCCTATCTGCTCTCAAACTCCTTAATTCACAGAAGAACTCTTTAGAAGGTAACTTGGCTGTTACAGTCAGCAAGGAAACAAAACTGATTTTCCTTAAAACCCATAGACTGAGAGGTGGAGCCAGAGAATCAGGAATTCCAAACCAACCAAAATCCACAACTAAGAGGGCTAGAAAGATGATTCAGTGGTCACGAGCATTTACTGTCCTTCCAAAAGTCCTGGGTTCGGTTCCCAGCACCCACGCCAGGCAACTCGCAGCCATCTATAACTCCAGTTCCAGGGGAGCTGATGCCCTCTGGCCTCTGTGATTATCCATCAAGAATGTGACACACATAAACTCACATAGGTGTGCACGCACGCACGTGTGTGAGCACACACACACATACAAATATGCACATGCACAAAGAAAGAAATCTTTTAAATAACTAAAAAACAAATTAACAATGCGTGTTTGTGTGTGTGTGTGTGCACATGAATACAATGCCTCAGCTCATAGTATATACACCATACTACATCCCTTTCCAGAACACTCACAGGTGACTTATGTCAGTTTCTAAGACTGGACTATAATCACTGAGAGGAATGCCTCAGAGTTTTCTATTTCCCTAACTGATCACGTGGGACATTACTCTCCGTGATTACACAAACACGCACCGCATCTAGGAAGGACCGTGGAGAGAGGAAGGTGGAGAAGTATGAAATGATTGGCACCACCTGGGAAATTGTCTCAAAAGCAAAGAATCTGAAAGGCTTGGATAAGATCATACCTAGCTAACCAGGGTGTGGTGTCACGTCTGTAATCCTGCCAGTGGCAAGACGAAGGCAAAAGGATCATTATAAGCTTGATGCTAGCCTGGTCTACACAGTGAATTCAAGGTCAGTCTGCTACACAGCTCAAAAGCAAAGCATATGAACAGAGGTCTCAACAGAGAGAGAAAAATGCACCCAGAAAGAAGACATTCATTATTTTATCAACAAGTTTGTGCAGGGTCCCGAAGTGCTAAAGCGGCAAGCCCTTGAGTCGGCAAAGGTAGCTAAACTGTACTGCCCACGTGACAATGACGCAATCTGGGTGCACAGGAGCTGCAAAGGCCAGTGGTGGCCAGACTGTGATTAATTCCGGACTGACAGCCAGTTCAGAACCACAGAAGGGAGCCCCAGGGGAAGGAAGGGAAGACAATTCAATAGCCAGGAATGTGCCATGCAAAAGCTTTAGGGGGCTGTCAGGGCAGGGTGAGGCAGAGTATGGAATAACAAAGAGTAACAAATTAGGAAGGAATCTAAAACCAGAGCACACTTCCTAGCTGGATACCTCTGCAATGTCGGGCTGGTTTGCTTCATTTGCAGGACAAGAATGCTAGTTACTCCTTGGCTCAGGATTGATAAAAGCATAAAGCAGCCCATAGTAGACACGGGACAAGCGTGAGCCGGCACCTGTCTGTATTTAGCAAGCTATGGAGTCTCTGGTGTCCAAGAGGAAAACTAGAGAAGGGTCCCCTTTCAACACGCACCCCCTTGTTTCACAACAGCCCTGTCTCTGGGATCTACTGAGGCAGAAGTACCCTATTCATCTCTGAGGGGGTGTAAGGGATCCACGCGACACTGAGCGCTCCAGAGGCGCTATCTGCAGCTCTGGAGAACTTGTCACACAGATGGGCAACCCAGACATAAACTGTCTTACCCAGAGTCAGAGGAGGCTCGAGAACTCTGACCTCACAGCCCACGGACTTCATAAACTGCATGGTTTCACACCACAGAGAACAAAGGCTCTGGGCTCGTCCGGATACACAAATCCCCCAGCACACATAACTGCCACATAACATTGAGCATCTACGTCACCTTCTTCTTTCTCAGAAGCGGCATGCACACTTCTGCATGGAAGAGCAGATACAACACTCAAAACAACTCTTAGAACACTTCCCTGCAATGTAGTCTCTAAACACAGGAAACAGCAGCTGGCTGTGTTGCCAGGAAGGTTTGTTTGCCAGTGAGCGAGCATGTGGGAGCTCGCTGTGTGAGTTTAAAGCTGTGATCCAGGAACAGAAATAAACCAGCCAAGCCAAAACCAAAGCCCTGTAACCATAGGTGTAAGGAAACGTTCAGAGCCGAGAAAATTCAGGTTAGAGACCAGGGATGCCCCTAAACCCACAGGGCATGCCCAACAGCCCCTTTAAGTTCCACTTCCTCATTTGTAAACGGGGGTCAGCGACACTGATGGGCTGGGTGTAAAGGGTGCTGATGTGGGGAACGGAACATAAGAGCTGCTGAGGTGGAGGGTGGAGTTCAACAGCAAAGGGTTTGCTTAGCATGCACGAGGCCATGAGCTGTGAACACACACACACATACACACCACACCACACACACTTACAATGCCTTTCAGAAATCAGTAGGAGTTTGATTGTATTACCATTTTGGGAGATCAAGACCCTACCACCACCTTCCTAGCTCCCGAATGACCCCACAGTTCTGTTTACAACTCTGTTTACAAGCACTGAGCAGAGTTCCAGCTAATTATTCTCTCCTCTCTCTTCTTTGTTTTAAATCTTTTCTTGTTCCCACCTGGCTGGGAGTGCGAAGAAGGCAGAGGGCAACTTGTATTTGTATCTTTCAGATCCTAGTACTGTGCATGCCCAATAAACGTGTGTTAAAAACAACAACCAAGGAAAACGACAACAGGAAATTATCAGAAGAGGAAGAACGTTCTGGACATCTGACATCAAGTATCTCCGAGTCGGTGCTCCAGGCTCAGATGCTAGAAGCTTTGCCTGGCGCACAAAGCACTGGGTTCAATTCCCAGCACTGGGAATGGTGTCACACTCCGTATTCTTAGCATTCGTGGGGGGAGGTGGAGGCAGCCAGATTTGAAGTCCAAGGTCATCCTTGGCTCCCTGAGGTCAGTTTGGACTACTGAGACCCTGCCTCAGGAAAGACATAAAGTGAGGCTCTGTGCTGTAGTAAGGATCCAGGAGAAAGCCGAGATGGCTGCAGGACCCCAATGGAGACCTTTGCACCTTCATCCTGATCTTTCCTTGTCTGATTGAGGAGGAGGCTCCCTGTAGAAATAGAGCAACTCCAGAGTCAAGAGGACCAAACAGGGAACAAGTCTTGGATTTGTTATTAAAAATAAATGCTGTAATATAGGTCGACCCCTTCCTCGGAAACTATAGTGACAACTTCTACCCTTCTAGAATTTTCTCTCGTAAGGAGTTCAAGGCTGATTTACATCTCTCTCTCTCTCTCGCTCTCTCTCTCTCTCTCTCTCTCTCTCTCTCTCTCTCTCACACACACACACACACACACACACACACACACACACACCAGTCCTATCAGAAGTTCCAAGTCATCCCTGGGACTCTTGAGGTGCTGCATTCCCATTCTCATCAGCTTAACAGCTCCTTTCCTTCCTCTTCAGGGCTGCACTTGTGCTCTGGCTCAGTCACACTAGATTTTCTTGCCACTGTTTTCATTGCCTCTGAGAAGTCACCCATCCCTGCTCTCTACCTCCAACACACTGGTCCCAACTCCCCATCACGTGTGTAGAGAGCAATCACAACAAGCACAGCCCCCATGAGGGCTGCTCAGCAAGCAGATGCTTAAAGCCAATCTCTGCTGAAGCCCTGGCTGGCCTCCATCAGCTCACTGCTGTACGCGCTTTATCCTATGCAGCCAATCTTCCTAAACATCCCTGGGACATGTTCATGAGGAAGAAGTCACCAGACTGACTCCTAAGGGAGACCCTAGTCTCAACAGGCCTTACAACCCAGGGTAGCCCAGCCTGGTCCCCATGACTTGTTTCTAAGTCCAAGTGGATATCAGTCAGAAAGTCAGCCATGTTCAGTAGGAACCAGAGCATTGGAGCATGGAGCCTTAAGGGGCAGAATGGGCCACTGGTTCCTCAAGGTTGTATGTCCTTGTGAACTAAGACCTGATTCTGCCCCTAACAATGATAACCTCCCTCTGAAAGGCCTTGATAAGCCTCCTGAGTTAGAGTTCACGAGGCAGCCCGCAGATTAGAGGGGAGATATGCTCCCATCCCTCGATCTTATCACATAACAAAGTCATATGCTTCTTGCAGTCAGAGGCCAGGTCTTGCTCCTCTCTGGAGTAATACTACCAACACAACAAAATCTAGGGTACCTGTCAGGACCACGGTTTAGTGAATCTTTGTTGCTCTAACCTGACTCTACATCATGCCTCTTCCTGACCTTGTCAAGCATCCTCCAAATGAAGTATCTGTAGCCCCGCACTACTACTTCAAGATGACTCGGAAAAAGCAAGGGGCAGTTTCCCTGACTACAGAAGGGAAAGGGAAAGAATTTTTTAAATAAGTACAACTTCATGTTCTAAGATGCAAGTTCTGTGTCTTCAAGTGGGCTGCCTGTCACAGGAACTCCAGGTCTTTTGAAGCTCAAAGTACTGGGACCCTTCATATGGGTAGAGAACCAACTCCTGCCTGGGCCACCCTACCCCCCACCCCACTCCTACACTTACTGCCCCCTGCCATGACTGACAGATGAAATGAGGCTAGGAACTTTGCCCTGCCTCAGAGGCAAAGGGGGCACTGCTGTCGCCTATCCGTAGGTAAGATTGTGACCTTCCACTGGAATGAGAACTTCCTGAGGTATGAAGGGCACTTCAGGCCTGAGATCTCTGGGAGGTTGACGTTTATGGCCCAGTTGATTTTCCAGTCCTACCTACAAGCTGGCTCCCATGACTGACCTATGTTATTATCACAACCCAGCCAACGTGTGGCGGGTTCTGGTTTTGTTATTGTCGCTCACTTGTTTTTGCTAAACTGGAGATCAAACCCAGGACGTTGTGCACTCTAGGCAAGAGCTTTATCACAAAGCTACACTCCCAGCCCTTGTTTTGTTTGTTTTGTTGAGATAGGACCTCCCCAGGTAGCACAGGCTGACCTTAAACTCACCATTCTTTTGCTGTGGCATCCTTTGTGCTGGGATTACAGGTCTGTGCTAGTATTAATGGTTTTTTCTTTTATTTATTGTGTTGCTGCTATTTCTTTGTTCTTAGGTACGGTCTCAATCTCCTGTATTCTAGGCTGGCCTTCAATTCACTGTGTAACCAAGGACGGCCTTGAACTTCTGATCCTTGAGATCTCCAAAGTGCTGAGATTCCAGGCCCTGACCACAGATTCTTCTTGGTAAAGAAGACCACCAGTTCTGTGGGGAAGGCTTGCTAGAGCAGTGGTGTGGCTCCTGTGGTTTTTGGAAGAGAGCCTTCCCACATTCCAAAGGCAGATCCTTTACCTTCCAGTCCCGCCCCAGAATCCAGGCAGTCACGTGTTTCACAGAGGGCCATTCGAGTTAGCTGCAGGCCTTCCATTCTCAAGCAGTGGAGGGAGAGGAAGACTTACAATCTCTTAAGAAAGACGTGGAGTGGCTTGTTATCTTCACTTGGCCTGGTGTGGTGGGTCTAGCCCATGGCTCCAACAACGGAGAGGCTGAGACCAGAGAATCTTGAACTTCAGGAGCAGGGTAGGCAGCAAGAAGAAACCAAAATGTGCCATGCATCTTGGTGCATGCTTGAGTGTATTCCTAGCACTCCAAGGAGGGAAGAAATTAAAGGTCTTCCTCGCTACACAGTGAGTTGGATGGAGGCCAGTCCGGGTTACGTGAGACTCAGACTCAAAACAACCACCCCAACAAAAAGAAAAATCCCATCTGTACTCAGAACTCCCTTCTGCACATCTCTCAATGCTGTGGTTCTAAAGACAGGCCCCTTCCCCGACTGCCACCCACTGTGAACTTGCCATTGGGCCCAGGCTTCACGCTGATCCCATCTATACCCTCTCTCCTTTCATCATTACAGCGATTCTTTGGGGTGGATGCCATCCCCTGCATTTAAGAGAAGATCACACTGGGACTCACAGGGATTTTGTTAACTTGCCCAAATGGAGTAGGTATTTGAACCTGCATCAGTCTGACTACAAATTCAGTCCCAAACAAGCACAACACGCTCTGTCCTGGGAGTCCCTGGGTGAAGCCACAGGAACAAGAGTGTGCCTGTTGTATCTACCACCATCGCTCCTCATTCAGGGTCAGCTGCACAGAGAAGCAGGCACTGGGTGATCTGTGACTCCAATAACTAACTACCCAGTGCCTATCCTCCCCTAAGGCATGCACACACACACACACACACACACACACACACACACCTCCATAAGGGAGAGAGCAAACAGCATTGTCAATCCAATCTACACCACTAGACAGCCAACCACAAGGCAGCAGGTGGAACCCAGAAACAAACCAAACCAAGGGGCCAACCAGGCTGCCCTCATAACCTCAGTCCTGTGTAATCTAGGGATATCACCTCATTTATTTGGAACTCGAGTTTCCTGCCTCTTGTTACTCACCAAACCTCACAGACCACCAGCCCGAGGCCAGAACCCTGGGTGCTGAAGTCTCATTCAGTCATTTCCCTCCTTGGGGAGACAGTCAACAGCAGCTCCCCTGGAGACACAAGCAAGAAATAAGGCTGGGTACACACTGGCTGTCCCTACACCAGCCAAGGCCATTCTGGAACCAGAGGCTGAACCCTCGTGTTTCCCCAATACAAAGGAGATAGTGTAATGGTCTGTCCTGTCCCTTAAGAGACAAACCCTGCCCACTCCTGCCTTGGACCACTGAGGCAGGCAGATCTTTCTTTCTGCTTGCAGCCTGAGTCTCTTCTATCTCTCTCTCGAAGAGGCAGCTTCTGTCTCTCCCTTCTATCCTTCCCCCCTCTGTTCCTCTCTTTTTATCTCATCTCTTCTCCCCTTCTCCCCTAGCCCCTCCATAACCCACTAAATAAATATCCAACCTCACTCTGCATGGTGTGCCTGTCCACCTCTGTCTCTCACCTGCTGGGGCTGCGGCTCCCTGCCTGGGACTCACTGCCCCTCGGGGCCCACTGCAGCCACTTGTGGAACTGCTCCATCACTGCCTGAAACTGTCTGCTCTTGGAACCCATTGCCTGCTGCCTGCCACCACTTTGGGGACCTGTGGCACGGTCTCATGGCCTGCTGCAGCCACTCAGGGACCTGAAACATTTTTACTTAAATCATAACACATAGGCTTCATTAAGTGGGACTAAATGGCCATCTAAGAATGGATTATTCAAAAACATTTACCCATTGAAAGGATCATGCTAGCTCTTTGTACATAAAAATATGCAAATAAGTAATATTATACAGACTGAGCATGTTGCACCTATGTATTTAGGAATATACATGTGTGTATATGTGTGTGTGTGTGTAAAACAATGAATGAAAAAGAAAGTCATGAATTTGAAAGAGAGCAAGGAGGGATACATGGGAGAGTTTTGAGGATGGAAGGAGAAGGTAAAATAATATAACTATAATAAATTTCAAAAAATCATTTTTTTTTTAAATTTAGGGCTGGTGAGATAGCTCTCAAGCAAATACACAAATAAATATACAAATGTTAGACTTTTTTTTAAAAAAGAAGGCTTGGGACATAGCTCGGTGGTTAAATGTTTACCTAGCATGTGTGAGGTTCAATCCCCCAGAACTATAAAACAGGCAAACAAGAGGCAGTCATTAAGCCACCTAGCTTCGGTATCCCGGTTTCACTGCTTGCTGCTGTGCTCTCACCTGTAAAATAGGGGAGTCGTTCCTGCCTTATGGGCTTGTAGTGATGCACAAAATAAGATGCTGTGTGAGTGTTTAAAAGATGACCCCCCCAGTAGACACTCAGAAAATGTTTATTGTAAATATCAAGGTTGGGAATTAAAATTAAGGATAAGACACTAGGTGTGGTGACACAGGACTTTAGCCCCAGCACTCAGTTAGAAGAGGCAGGCAGATCTCTGTGAGTTTGAGGCCATGACAGCCAGGGCTACAGAGGAAAATCCAAAAAGGAAGAAAAAAAAGTAATAAAGCAGCAAATGAGGGTTAGTGACAGGAGAGAAAAATGTGGCAAGTGTCACGGAGTAGGGAGACATGCAGGGCACGGGTTGTAGATGATGAATTAAGAGCCTGCTCTCTGGCCCTAATCCTCGAACCTAGGATGCCACCACCTCCACTCCACAGGAGACTTTACAGGGGTGGTTAAGCTAAGTTTCCTGACCTGGGGAGGTGCAATCACAGCAGTGCTTAGAAGGGAAAGAGTGAGGCAGGAGTGTCAGAGGCAGGGGAAGAGAAATAATAATGGGGTCATAGGGCAGATGCCGAACCAATGGGTTTTGAGGGTGGTGCCACTAGTCACAGAATGTAGGCAACTCCACGGGAGGGCTGACCTCCCAGAGCAACACCTGTTTGTCTGCACTTTGATGGAAGCCGGTGAGACACACTTTGGAGACAGGTGTGGTGGCACATGCCTGTAATCACAACATCAGGAGGCAGAGGAAACCTGCTACAAGGTGGCCCAGCTACGTAGCCAGCCCCGCTGTGAAAAACAAAATCTGAGCGAGAAAACGACCCCTTCACTCATTTTGGACTCCTGACCCCCAAACTGATAGATTAACACTGGGAGCCCAAGGCTGTTCCACGTGTGGTGACTTCTGACAGCAGCTGATGGAAGCAACGGCACGCACCTTTCGCTGTACGTGCTGTATCACACAATGTGTTGCACAAAAGCCACTTGCTAACGCCTTATGACTCACATCCCCACTTCCCAAAAGGGATGAAATAAAAAGGGAAGCCTCCAGGAGGAAGGATTCCTTTGGGCTGAAGCAGTCCCCAGCTCCAGCTGTCCTCACTGTGTGCTGCTGTCCTCACCGTGTGCCGCTATCCTCTGAAGCAAGGGAGCTTGGGGAGCGACACAGGCACCCTATCAGAGCCCAGAGAACTAAGCCCAACTAATGACAATAACTAATAAGCAGCATTTTGTATATCATGGCTTTTATGCAGGTGGCTTTTTGTGACTTTCATGTGTGTACCCATTGCCTCGAGCCAACCTTCAGAAATCACTTGTCCAAAATCTCCTGTGGAAGTTTCCTCAGAGATTCAAACATTCTATCTGGCAGGAAAGCTCCTTAAACCGAAGCTAAACAACTCAAAAATAGGTTCAGGAAGTCCCTGAAACTGACCATATTCACTAGGCCCCTCCCCACCAGTGTAAGCAATAAAAGTTGAGCAGCAAAGAAGACTCTGAGACCATACCAGCTGCCTGGAAGAGGTTTAGACCAACTGAAGCACCTGGGAAGGACACTCCAACCTGCTGAGCAGCCTGCAGGCTGTGCAGTGAGCTCCAGGTTCCCAGCTTTCTGAGCTGTCACCCATGCTGGGGAAGGCTTTGGTGATGCAGCTGGCTTTGAGTCATTTCTGTTGCTGTAAGCAACCCCTCGCCCAGGTTCCTGTAAGCAACCCCAATAAAACTCATTGGTTCACCACATTGGACTTTGGTGGTATCCGTACTTTGGTCTGTCATGGGTTTCCTATCTTGGGTGAGTAGACCTGGGTTGCGTCTCCCCAGAAAAGTTCTGTCACATGATAAAACCACATCCTCAGAAAGCAACAGAGCCAGGCCTCGAACTTGGTCATTCATCTCGAAAGCTTATTTTCGGCTCCTGTCCTCACCTTAGTGGTTGGGTAGGTGACACATCTCTGGTTCTCCTAGCTCTCCACTGGCAGGCAGCACGTCCCCACCCATTCCCGCCCTCCTCCTCAGGGGTTGTCATTCCCACAGGCCTAAGCAAATGGTGCTTGTCTTCTCTAGGGTCAGATACAAACAGCAGCAGCGGGGAACCCTAGCAAAAGAAAAGACAGGGCAGGCTGAGTAGAATGGTGATGCCTGGAATCCCAGCACCTAGAAGGCAGAGGCAGATTAGCCTTGACTATAGAGTGAGACCTTGACTCAAGGTAAAAAATAAAAAAGGAAGGGAGGCTGGAAGAGGAAATGGAGAGAGATCCCATGCGGCGAATCCAGAGAAATGCTCCAGTCATGCCTCTCAAAGCGGAGGCAAACCTTAAAACACAGGCAACCTTGTTTCTTAGAGCCTGAGTCTGGGCAAGGACCAGGAAGGAGAAGACAGCAGAGCTTGTGGTCTAGACAGGTGGTCAACCAGCCTAAGACTTGTTTCTGTCACAGATGACCTGTCAGATGCTGACAGCCACGGGCGGCCTGTCAGATGCTGACAGATAGCCACAGGTGACCTGTTAGATACTAACAGCCTCATTTCCCTTACTGTTTTTATTCTCTTCAGTTTGATCTGAGGGTTTGGGTCAGTTAAACTTTGCTAGCTATCCCAGCTATACACTTCTGAGCTTTTCTTCTCCCTCTGGAGGATTTTCCTACAAGCTGGATCTCACAATACAACCAGTTCTGCCATCTGTTATCCGAAATGCTGGGACCAGGAGAACCTCACATTCCACATGCTTTCAGTTTGGGGTAACCACATGTACATCAGATGAGATTTCTTGGGGAGGGGACCCAGATCTAAACGTGAAATACACGTATGTTCCATGCTGCACACGCACACCCTGCAGGTCACTGCACGGATTTTGGGTGCCTCTGTGTACTGAGGTCAGGTATGGCATCTGTCATGTGAGCCATCATGTTTATGCTCAGAGTCACACATTTTAGGGCATTTCAGAGTTTGGGGTCTCGGGTCAGAAATGCTCCACTTGTAATGTAAAATCTTTCGAACTCCTGCCCCTCCTGAAGAAGACCACATCTTGATCCTGTTGTATCTGCATCTTAAACTCATGTTTTCCTCTTTGCTCAACTGTTCATATCACCCTCCTCCTGTCCAATGTAGCCCAGGCTAACCTTAACGTTGCTATGTATCTGAGGATGATCTTAAACTTCGGATCCTTCTCTGCCTCCATCTCCCAAGTGCTGGAATTACAGGCATTCATCAACATTTCTCATTGACATAGTTCTGGGGGTCGAGCCCAGGGCTATGCTAGCCAAGCACTCTGCTAAGAGATCTCCATTCCCCAGCCCACAGATGTGTCTTTTATCCCTGGTACTGCATGTACCACATGATCGTAAGTTTCTTTCACACGAGTGTGCCAGTGTCCCAGGGAAAGAGATTATATCTAGTTATATCTGTCCTCCCAGCTCCTATTATAATAAGCTTCCACAGCTGCTACAAAGATGCAACGAAGTGTCTATACTTTTCTGTTTTTCTGGAAAAAAATCACATCAAACAGGAAACATCTCATTAAAAAGCTATTAGAGGACCTTGGGCAGCTGACTCTGTGTCCTCAGAAGGGGATGTAGGGATCCCCCTTTGCCTGGTTTGTTTCACGGGTCATGTTTAACAGGGCTTCAGGGAGAAGGGAAGAGGAAAGGAAGAGCGGTTAAGTGTGCCACAGCTGCACTGTCAGAAATGAACCAAAGGTAGCCAGACAAAGAGGAGAAAGGATGGGCAGGCAGACAGGCACGGTCACGAGAGGCAGAGTAAGACGCGAGTCTGTAGACAGCACGGGTTGGGGACTCCAGCTGACCCTGCAGGGCTCTGCACATGGCCCTGTGGCGGAACACACTGTACACAGCAGCAGTTATGGAAACACACTTCCTTCCTGCTCTCCAAGTGCTTCCTTCCCAGGACCAAAGAGTAAACATTTAGAGAGTGAATGCTCTCGGTAAATATTTCTGAATGGGGCACGGGCTCCAAGGAAGCAGGGTTCTAAACAACTCAGTTACCTGATTCCCAGACGAGTTCCCTCCAGCCACAACCTACACCTGAGTGCATGCAGCTGCCACTGTCCCTCGCCTGTGCCCTCAGCCTGCCCCAGGCATTCTGCAGACTCAGGCTGGTGTTATTTCAGCTTCTCACCCCTGCACAGAAACAGCCCTAGTTCGGAGAGAGTTTGCTGCCAAGGTTGCTTTATATGCAAGAATATTTATGCTTCCACGGGAGCCAGGAAACACACTGGAAAGCATTATATAAACACATGGCAACTCGGCTGAAGGGGAGATGTCCCTGGAACTGAAAAGGTCTCCCTGAATCATTTGTTCACCCCAGGTGCCAGGCTGCAGGCAGGACCTCCTCTCTTATTTAACCAGCCACTTTGGTTGTATTTTGCAGGAAAGCAAGCACATTTCGTACCAATTGGAAAATTACACTAATGCATACTCATTAAATGACTCCCCATGGCTGTAATTGCCTCATATCTCTCTTTCTTTCCATTTATTTACTCTCTAGAATATCAACAGTCCTAAAGAGCCTGTGTGTGTGTGTGTTCATGTGTGGTATTAACATACATGTACATGTGGAAGCCAGAAGACAACAACCTCACATGCAATCTCTCAGCGGTCATACACTTTATGTCTTGACAGGGGTCTCCCTGGAAACTGGAAACTGGCCCATGATTGGGCTAGGCTGGCCAGCAAGCTCCATGGATCCACCTGTCTTTGCCTCCCAGGACTGTGACCACAAGCGTGTATCACCACAGACGGCTTTATATGTGGGTGCTGAGGGTGGAACTCAGGTTCTCTTGCTTACAAAGAAGGCGCTTCACCAACTGAGAAATTCCCCTATGCCCTGAAGAATGCTCTTTGACAATAAAGTGTTGAGGAAAAGGAAAGAAAAGTGAAGGCACAGATCCAAGTGCCCCAGAATAGAAACGAAGTCATGAAAATGTCCCTGTGATGTTGAAACACACTTGTCCAAACCGCTCTGGAGCTGGGAGATTGCAAACAAAGGAGAAATGGTGAATTCAATGTCCTTCATAGTCAGAACCACTGAGGCACAGGAAGGCAAAGAACGCGTGTCTAAAACGCCAAGAAAGCCAGTTTTGCTTGGGTCAGAGTGGCAAACCTGCCTGCTTGCACCATGTGTCCCCTACTAATGTGGTGGGAGCCCAAAGCCTCTGGACATTTGCTCTAGTCTAGAAGACATCCACCCGCCGCCCCAGTGATGATGGGAACGGCCTGCAGCCGGTCAGGTCAAGCAGCTTCTTGCAGTGCTCAATAGTGGAAATGACATCTGCTGTTTCCTCTACCCCCCAGAACTTAGCGGGATGCTGTGGGCACAGGAGGTGGTCATCCAAAACACCTTCCTCTCATAAATAGTAGGAGGCAAAGACGATAATGAAAGTCACCAGGCAGGGAAGAGGGTGTTATAAAAATGGACCCGAACACTAGGCAGACTGACGCAGGATGAAGAGTTCAATGCCAGTCGGGACTCTAAATAAATAAATAAATAAATAAATAAATAAATAAATAAATAGAGGGGTGGGAGGAAGAAAGGATCACACTCATGTGACCTTGGGAGATGACCCAGAGGGTTCTAGCCAACACATCCAGCCACCCAGCCCCCAAGCAAACACAAGGAGCGAAAGATTCTCCCAGAAGTGTTTGGGCAAATTCCCAGTTGTTCCTGAGAGGCTCCGCCTTAAAGAAGACAAGGGCTTTTAGTCCTCGCGGGCACTGCTACCACCCTTCTCCTGGCACTGACTCTGTGCCCTGCTTGGGGCTGAGCCTGTCCAGTGCAGAAAGACACTAGAGACATGCTCTTGAGTCAGCCCCTCTCTCTCCCCCACCTCCCGGACCTCAAGTCCGATTCCATTTGAGAGGAATCAGTAGACAGCCATATGGTACCCCATCGGATCGCTGAGCCTGGGCATCAATCACAGCCAGCCGCTTGGGTGGTGCTGGCTCTCCTCTGTCTCTGCTGCTACTTGGCCTGGCACCGCTCAGACCCACTGGAGGAAGCCAGGCACGAGGGAGCAGACTGTAGTACTGAGAAACACCACTGGCCTCTGTCCATCTATTACTGTGCAGCCCAGCTTAGAGGGGGCAAGAAGACATAAAGGCACAGGGTAGCCAGGCATCCAGGCCGCACCAGCACCACAAAGAATAAATAATACTGCCACTGTCTCATTACAGGGGGCCGAGGGGATGCCAGACACTCTCCCACTGTTCGAACGGATTGATACTTCTCACAGGCACAACTGTCTTTCGTTACTGTCAGAAATTTACCAGCAGAGCTGGGCTTGGGTGGCACACACCTATAGTCCCAGCTACTCAGGAGGCTGGGGCAGGAAGACGGCCTGAGAGGAAGAGCTTTAAATGGCAGTGTTTGTGTGTGTGTGTGTGGGGGGGGGTAGTACAGACCAGAAAACCGAGGCTTGGTGTGTTCAGAAATTCACTCCAATTTCACTGGGTAGTAAAGGGCAGGCCTAGGACTTAAACCCAGGCATGCTTTTATACTGCACACCAAGGCAGGAGAAAGGATGCGATTAAAAACAAGGCCTCTCCGTTTCCCAGACGCTAACACAGAGGGCAAAACCCCTATGGGCAATACCTACTGGGTATGTGGAGACAGATAAAGACAGCTGTCTGATACCCGTGCAGAGGGAAAGCCCCTGCGCATGCACGCACGCACGCACGCACGCACGCACACATACAATACCTGCTGGGACGGCAGAGGCTCCCACAGAGCCGCTATCTTAGCCCGGCATGACTGTGGTGGGGGGCAAAGCAAAGCCTTTAGCTCCAAGAACAACTGGCCAGAGGCAGCTGGACTTCGAGGTGGCCAGGTGATGGTACAGGCACACCGCACACAGTAAGGCACGGTGCGTGTCGATTTCCACAGCACTTAAAGGCTTCAAGGCCTGTTGCCTCATCGAATTTCCAATTTCTGAGACTTAAAAGTGTTTACGTTTGAGAATCTGCTGTGTCATCGCCAATGTGGTCTAAACGCCTAACGTGTAATTAGAAATGAAGGCAGAATGGGGAATTTTCATAGAAGCTGTGTTCCGGGGTTATGACTAGGTCAGCAGCCTATTCACACACCTCAAGGTCAAGCAAAAGAAACTGACTATATGATCACGCCCATGATCACTATACTTGTAAGGTGGAAGCATGAAGGTCCAATCAAAACTAGCCTCAGCCACACTTGAGTCCAGTCCATATGGGGCCCGATCTCAGGAAACCTTAAGCGCTCTCTCTCTCTCTCTCTCCTCTCTCTCTCTCTCACACACACACTCATTCAAAACTCAAGAAAAAGAAGCTAAGTACAACCATAAACACTGTACGATACCACTTACGAGCAAGTCTAGAAAATGCCAACTAAATCAAAAAGCTGATGGGAAGTTGCCAGGGGCTTGGAGGAAGAACTAGGGACAATGGTACAATGACACAAGAAAACTTCCGCACTGTCAAAAGAAAACCCTCTGGAGTTGTTCTCTCCTTCCATCCTGTGGGTCCTAGCACTGAACTTGGTCATGGTGTCAGTCCTCGCCTACTGATCCATCTTGGTGATCCAGCACAAGAAAACTTGAGAGGCACTTGACATACTTACTGCTCTCATCTGTCCACCATCTTTAACAGTTTACCACTCCTCAATAGGCTAAAAAGAAGGCCTGCTAACGTCCTTTTAAATTGCAATCTCTGTGAACACAGAGCATTCACTGAACTTGAAGTTTGAGGTCCATACAGAAATAGGGACTCCCTTTCCCCAAAACTAACTGTGTGATCATAGGCAAGTCCCAGAGGCCTCCAGTTTCCTCGTTTTCAAACCAAGGCCTGTATCCCTGGCTTTAGCCTCAGAGTTGCTATTCAATGCACATGCAAGCGTTTTTTTTTTGTTTTGTTTTGTTTTGTTTTTTTTCACAACGGCACCATTCACATACACGTATAAGAGAAGGTTACACAAGCCATAAACAGAGTAAGTAGAGGCTTCCCTGCCCTGCCACCTGTAAGAGCCCTTCAGCGGCAAGTGGACCACGGCTGTATTTTTCTATCCAAGATGCAGGGGAAGCAGCTCCGATCCTTAGGTTAGAATTGGCTACATGTTAGAGATGCTTGGTTGGCCCAGTGCTTTCAGGGGATCCAGTGTCAACCTACAGGTGAACAAGGAGAGGCAGAGAAACTAGATACTTTAATGCATGGCCCTGCCAGCTGCCCCTCCGTTGCTCATGGAGCCATTTGGGCTGCCTTTATCTCTGAGCAGTGAGGTGCAGCTAAATCAACTTGCCTCCTGAAGCCAAGTCCCAGGTGCTTACTCCAGCCTTATGCCATGGTCTCACTCTTTAGCCAGACGTAGTTCAAATACTTTCAACTGAGAAAAACAAGCCCTTCCTACCCAGCTATCCTTACTGCAGTTCCAGCAATACCCCTCACCTCCGTCGCCTTCCAGTTTAACACAAAATTACCAAAATAATAACGAATGTCTAGGCTCTACATTCTCCAAGTCCTTTCCATTACTCTACTGGCCCATGTTAACAGGGTGGGTACTGCTATGCACAAGATCTGATCACAACACTGGGTGGGGGAGGGGGGAGAGAGTCAAAGGGAATGTATATGGTTCAAGTGTCAAGTAGACATTGGACTAGAATCTGGAATATGGCACTCCTGCCAGGTTCCTTGTAAGACTATCATGTTTTGTTAATTGTTTGTTTGTTTAGTAGTGCTGGGGATTGAACCCAGAGCTCATGAAAGCTAGGCAAGTGCTCTACCAATGGTCCACACCGTCAGTCTCATGACCTCTCTCTCTCTTTCAATTATTAGGAAAGAAATACTAACCATGTTTTTTTTGTAAACAAAAAATGATCTAGCCCCAGTCAACCTTTAAAAAAATAAAAATAAGGCAAGGGTAGTGGTATCTGCTTGTGATCCCAGCACTCAGGAAGTGGGGGAAGTCGGACAGAGAGTTCAAGGATAACCTTAGCTACACAGTCTGAGGCCAGCCTGGGTTACCTGTTTCAAAACTAAAATAAATAAATGGAATAAAAATAAAAAAAACAGCGGAGGTTTGTAAGAGCAGAGCCCTTAGATTGATTCGGTGACACAGTGACTTGCTCCAAGGCACACAGTTGGCCTAGAGACTGTGAGCATCTATTGCTTGAGAGGGGGAGCAACATACAGTGACACCCTTGGCTGAAGTGCGCTCAGCTAGAGGCCGCTTCCAGTCTCCTCAGGTCCACTCAGGCCCACTTGGGTCCTCCACTCGTGGGCCTCAGGCCTTTGCCCAAGCGATCACTCTTCCTGTTCCTTCAGACCAACCTCACTGGCCTGGAGGAAGCTAGGTTTCTATTTTTAGAACATTTGGGCCAGTGCAGAGCTAATTGAGCATAAAAAGAAAAAGGAAGGGATGAGCTATCCGGCCTCTGAAAGATTCCTTCCAGAGTCCCTAACTCATCCCCACCTCACTGGCTCCCTTTTTGCTCCACTCCCCGACATAACCACCCAGGAAAGCACAAACAGATCCCTCTCCAGTAGTGTTCAGGTTGAACTGAAGCGTATGTGGGGTGACAAGCTCCTGACGGTAGTGAGGAGCAGAGAGAACATGTCCCTGAGGTCACCCTGGGTGGCCCAGCCTGACAGTGTGCCACTTTCAGCTCTGACAAGCACTTACAGGCCTGTTCTCATTAAGAGCACTCCCCTGGGAAGGTTTCCGAACGGCCCTAAGGGGTTAAGTCAGCTTCAGGACCATAGTTTGGCGCAGCACAGATCATAAAGGGACCTGCTGCCCTGCTGCCCTGCCGTCTCTGTAGCCACCCAGAGTCCAGCCCCTGTCCCAGGACAACAGACGCAGGTATACACAGGGGAGCCTGGCTAGTAGCCCGGCTTCAGCTCTGCTCTCCACAAGGGTGGCTCCAACAGGGTTCGTTTTTCTGGGACTCCAGGGATGACACTGCTCGTTCCTTCCTCCAGTGCTCAGTTAAGTCATGCAATCTTCCTCCTTAGCTCTCCATAGGAATTTAAAGCCTGCCTTCCGAAATCTGAAATAGCTCTTACTGACCCAAGTGAACCAACTAAGGAGACTCCCAGACACTGGTGCTTTAAGGGTAGGCTAGGCACCACGGTTTCAGCCTTGGGGCCCTGGGTGTGGCACAAGCCTATTATCCCAGCTTTGTGGAGGTTGAAGCAGGAGGATCAGGAGTTCAAGGCCAGTTTCAGGTATTTAATGAGTTTGAGACCAGTCTGGACAATAAGAGACCCTGTGAAAAAACAAAAAACAAAGCAAAACAAAACAAAGCCTGCTCAGGGCACTGAATCTGATCAGGTGACTCCGAGAACACCACTCTCTTTTAGGAGCAATTTAGCAAAAAACCCAACCTCCATCCCTCAAACTTTCTGCTTTTATTCTCTGGTACAGAAAGGCAACGCCAGAAACAATATGATATGTGTGGTAGGCTAAGGCATGTCTCTCTGAAAGATATCTATCTTTTTTTTCCTTTTAGTTTTTCGAGACAGGGTTTTTCTGTGTAGCCCTAGCTGTCCAGAAACTTCTCTATAGACCAGGCTGACCTCGAACTCACAGAGATCCTCCTGCCTCTGCCTCTCAAGTGCTGGGATTAAAGGTGTGCAGTACCTCCTATAAACTAGTATCTATGTCTTAATCCCGAAGACCTGTAAACATTATTTTACATAGTAAAGAAAAGACTCTGCAAGAATGATGTGGTGAAGTTCAGGGATGACTTTGACATAGGTACATCTGGAGTACCAAGACCATAGGGCAGTCATAGGCATTAGTGGAACGCTTTAAGCCATAAAAAGAACAGAATCCTGCCATTTGCTAAGGACCGGGGTGGAGCTGGAGATGATTATTCCAAGCGCTTGCCATCAAGCTTGATGTCCTGAGTTTGAGCCTTGAGACCCATGTGTTGGAAAGAAAGAGCTAGACTCTTAGACGTTGTCCTGTGACTTCCACATGCACACGTCGGTTGACACGTGCAAATAAGTACAATTAAATTTTTTTAGATTTGTTTATTTTATGCATATAAGTGTTTTACCTGCATATACATCTGTGTACCACATGTGTGCCTGGTGCCTGAGGCAGTCAGAAGAGAGCAGTAATTGGGATTGCAAGCAGTTCTGAGCTGCCTGTGTTGGGAATTGAACCTGGGTCCTCCACATGAGTAAGTGTTCTTAACTACTGTGCCATCACTCTAGTCCTGCATTTAAGCATTTAGATTTTATTTAAAAGTTTGAAAAAATTCTGAAAATTTGTATCATTGAAAAAAAAAAGATAAGACTGGTAACATATTTGGGATGGTGAGGCAGGAGGCTAAGAAATTTGATGCCAACTTGGACTACACAGAAAGAGCTTGTCTCAGCAGGAAAAAAAAAAACTGGAGAAGGAAGGAAGGTAGAAAGGAAAGAAAGAATGGAGGGAGGAAGGGAGGGATACATATTTGAGGAAATGTTCAGCCCAATTTCAACATTACACAGTGTGAACATGTATGGGACCCCACGTATGCACAGTTTATGTAACGGTTGGCCACAATTTACCAGAGACTGGGAGATGGCTCAGCGGGTAAAGAGCTCACAGCTCAGGCAGCTGCGTCTGGAGCTGCACCCAAATAAAAGCTGTGTGTACTGGCAAGCACCCGTGATCCCAGCACTGGGTGCTGTGTAGACAGGTGGATTGTGGGGGCTCCCGAGCCAGCTAGTCCAGACAACAAGCTCAAGATCACTGGGACCCTGTTCAAAATATAAGGTGGAGAGCAACAGGGGGAGACACGTGAGGTCAACCTCTGTTCTCCACACAGGAATGCATGGGGGGATGAACCTCTACATGGGCAAGCACACACACTCACACAGACAAACACAGACACATGTGAGCGTGCTTGCATATTTCCTACATGTATCATAAGAGACACCCAGAGGGAAATTTGGTCCAAAGAGAAAACGGTACAGACTGGATGGAATGAAACAGCCACAACCTTACACAATGCCCACCAGCCCACAGAAGCTGGATAAATGGGATGGATTCTCCCCTAGAACCTCCAGGGGGAGCACAACCTCACCAACACAGTTTTATCCCAAGGATACCAACTTGGAACATCTGTCCTCCAGAATATGGAGAGGATACATTTCTGTTGCCTTAAGACACCCAGCCTGTGGCCACTTGTTCCAACGGCCGAGTGTATGCAGAGAACTGCTAAGCAGAGCATCTCATCCACATGGACTCCTATGGCTCGACCTGTGAGGTCTTGCAGTGCAGATACAAGGCCTGGGTTTGAATTGGTTTTCCCTCCCTAACAACCGCCACCCAATGTATGTTGTATAACCTCTGCAAGCCCTGGCTTCCCTGGTCACAAGACAAGCATGGGCTATGTTTTTACTGAGCAGCTAGGAGGATAAATGGGTAATGAAAGTAAAATCTTTCCCACCGTCAATAATAGTCAGTAATCTAGCTACTGTGCCACCCCAGGAATTAAGTGACAACAAAGCAGGCCAGCCTCCTAGTCTGCCACAACCTGGACAAGGCCTCTGAGGCCCACTGTAGGAAATAGATTGTTCCCTTAAAGCCCACCGAATAGCAGATATGAAAATCTAAAGAGTTCAGTGAAGCAATTTGGGTCCTTGACGCTGGTCTCACTTCAGAACCGGCAGCTGTCTGGAACCATGAAAGTTCTACAGCACGTTTAGACTCTGCTCGGGTTCTGACGAGGCCCTACAGAATGCCGGTCATCCTCGGGGCTTTCTGGGGGAGGGCCCTCACCTAGCACCCCTTGTAAAACCGTCTACATCTCCCTCTGGGTTTCCAAATCAGCAGGAAGCAGAAATCTTGGTCCACTGTGTGGCCTTTCACCGACTGGGCCAAACAGCACTCGAGTCTGTCCTAGCAGGCTGGGAAGGATGATACATTCAGGAGTCTGCTTTATTTAGACTGTGGCTAAGTTAGTAAAGAACCAAGGCTCCCAGGAAAGACACCTAGAGTTCTCGCCTGAATGAAAACTTAGGGAAAGAACGAACTTACTGATAAAAGTTCGCCCAACTCCAGTTCAGGTGATGTAATTGAAAGAGTAAGAGAGCAGCACCTGCCACCATCCCGGACTTTGTGTCCCCACCAAGGAAACCAGCAAGCCAGGAAAGAAACAGAAAGCCCCCTTCCACCCTCCTAACCCCCTTCCCGGTCCAAAGGGCGCAGGCTTTCCATCAGGCGAAGCTCCAACCCCTTGCACTGGAGGGGACTCCTGCTGTTGCTGCCCGATGCTGGCAACCCCGCTCTTTCCTGAAGGCTGCAGCGACAGCCACCTGCGCTCTCTGCCCTTCCCGACCCGAGCCCACCCTCGGAAAGGAAGGAGGAGGCAGGAGGGCAAAGTCCCCCCCCCCCGCGCCCCGTACTTTGCAGCACCCACAGCTTTCTGCTCTGCCGTCACCATTGACGAGAACCCTAGTCCCCTGGAGGAATCGCTTCTTCTTCCCATTCCATCCTCTCCATCAATGAACACGCAGCGACACCCACGCTCCCGCTCCTCCCACTCCGGAGGGAGCCGGAGCTCAAGAGCGACATCCGGAGTTGGAAGCCGCTGCAGCGGGGGTGCCGGCCACCCTGCCCCGCTGCTCCTCGCCTTTTCCTAGCCATCAGAAGACCACCCCCCCAAACGTGCCACCCCAAGTTGGCTAGGCACTCCTAAAGGATAAGGGATCCGAGTCCTCCGAGGAACCCGCCTCTCCCCAAGGATAGCAAAAGAGACCTAGGGGAGCCCGCGCGCAAACCGCTCAGGGCCACCCGCGGAGTCAGGGATTCGAACCAGCTGCCCTAGCCGCCCAGCATCCCCAAGCAAGTCCTTAACCCAGCACTTCTGCTGCCTGCTCGCCCACCGTGTCCCCCCAAGCAGGTCTCGGCAGGGCCAGGACGGCGAGCCGGAGCGAAGCCGAGGGTCGCGTGGCCCGGGAGGGTTACTTACGCTCGGGCGCGGGGGAAGCCCATGGACAGGAGCACGTCCAGCGCCGACCCATGCTTGACGGTGCCCGGGCGCTGCAGGCGGTCCCTGCGCGGGGTGACTTTGCTGTACAGCTCCTCGCGCGAGGCCATGGAGAGGGCTGGGGTCGCGGTGCCGTGTGTCCGCTCAGTGGCCGCCCATCGCCCGCGCGCAGGAGCTGGGGGTCCCGGGAAGACGGCGGGGGCGGTGCTCCCAGCTCCCCGGGCGGAGACTGACGCTTCCTGGAGAGGCCCCGGGAGCTCGGCGCGGGCCGGCCGCTTCTGTGGGACCGATCTCAGCCCGCTGTGCGGTGGAGTCCCAACACTGAGACGCTGCAGCCTTCTCTGTCCTCCGCCCCCCGGCTTCTCCTTCCCGAGTTGTCCGGGAATTTGCAATGAGTAATTTTTGAATGGATCAAAAAGGAAAAGCAGCCTTGTGGGCAGGCCCTGCCTCGCCTGTGCCGGGCCCCGCCCCTCTCTTAAAGCGGCCGCGCGGGCCCAAGCCCTGTTGGCTGGATTCCAGTTATAGTAGGCATTGCTTCTAAACAGAAGGTGCCGCAGTAACCAACTAGGCCAGTGTGCTTTGGTTCTCAGAGACCCAGATCTTCCCTTGGCTTGCACACCGACCCATATGGGCCTCGAGGCTTCGGAATAGCCCATTTCACGTTTCATTTGATCATTGGCAAGGTCAGTAATGGATGAGAGGACCAGAAGTCTAAGCCACAGTAAAGCCGGTGGAAAGGTATCACTTCAGATTGATCCTGCAACAGTTACAAAGTTGTTACATCTCCCCCATAGCCCTCAGTGACTAAGGAACGACTTCTGGAAAAGGGCCTCTGACTCTTGGAAGTGGTAGGGTAGGACCTGAGAGGGCAGAGGCCAAGGAAGAAGGGACAAGAGAAAGGGAAAGAAAAAAAGGGAGGAGAAGCAGAGAGAAACGAGGGGCTAGACGGTAGAAGGAGAAGAAACAGAGAAACGACACTAATTATGGCACTTCTTAATGGAATGAGCTGACCTTCATGAGGGAGTGTGCACCCTGTCAATAAAGGGGTTCAGCACAGGAGCCAGAATTGAACCTCACCACAGTTGGACCAAACAACTCTCCTCGAAGAAAGGAAGTCATTACTACCAATGCCCCCTGTCTCACACCATGAACTTTGCTGGGGAATTAAAGCTTGGTGACCTGGAAACAAAGCCATTGTCCTCAATTGGAAACAGAGCCGCGTTTGGTGTGATAGAAGAGGAGGCATAGATCTTCTTTGGGGGTAATAATGATACCTAACATTTATTGGACCAATTTGTGTGTCAATGACTGTGTTAAACATAATGGTTGAGTTAACTCACGGACCTTTTACAATGCCCTGGAGAATGCCTACCTGTATAGCCTGGTTTTATAGATGAGAAAACTCAGCTCCGAGGGGCAGAGGAAAACGAAAGAGCTCACAAGTAAAGAGACGGAGCTTTGACTCACTGTGGTGTCCTGAACAAGTTACTTCTGTCCCCAGCAACCTTGTAGTACATCTGTACAGTAGTAGTCACCTAATACCACACACACACACACACCAGGTTATCCAAAAACTACAGTGACCTCTTGCTTGCCTGCTTAGGATGTAGGGAGGGATGTAGCTTTAAAGGTTGCTTTATAGGGAACCAGGGAAAATTATAGCTTAATTCCCTGACCTCTCATCTCACTGTTTTTTTTTTAAATTTTTATTTTAATTCAAAGTACCAGTGGCATTTGGAAGTGGGGAGATGGGACGGGGGAAGCATGGGTAACAATTTGCATATCTCTGCCTGGTGTTATGAAAGAGATCAGGGACAGTTCACACTTTCTGAGTGGGGGAGTTTCTTCTTCTTCCTAGCAGAGGGAATGCTTGACTGAGGCGGAGGTTGGAGGGAGCTGGGAAAACCATCATCTACAGACTTGCCTTCTTGGGATGTGTTCAGTAAAGTCTGCTGGACAATACCCAGCATCCTAAATCTTTTCCAAATACCTGGGCTGGAGCCAGATGATCTGGATTTCCATCAAGAGAAAATACTGTCGGTGGCAGTACTTCGTGCACTCAGAGTCCTGCAGGAGCAGCAGCTCAAATTTAATGAGGCTGTACCAGAGGCTGGCGCTGCACTTAGTGTCTGACACATGTGGCTCACTCAATTCTTGGACCAGACTATAAGGTCACTTTCTCTTGGGAAACTGGAACCCATGTCTTGGGTATGGACTGTCCTTTTGCTAAGTACCTACCTCTTTCGATGCAAGAGCTTAAAGCTACATTGCAATAGTTTCTCTTTTACATTTTCTTTATTTCTGTGTGAGTGTGTGCGAGTGTGTACTCAAGCCCAACAGCGTAGGTGTGGAAGGCAGAAGATCATTTGTAGGAGTCAGTTCTCTCCTTTTATTGTGTGGATCCCAGGGACCGAACTCAGGCCATCATTAATGCCTCTGCCCGTTGAGCCATCACAATAGTCAGAGTATTTTCTTAAGAAGTTCCAACTTGTGGGGGCTGAAGAGATGCTCATTGGTTTAAGAGAGCTGTTGTAGAGGATCCAAGTTCAATTTCCAACACCTCCATTGTAGTTCACAACCGTCTGTAGCTCCAGTTCTAGGGGGTCTGATGCCCTCTGCTGACCTCCATGGACACCAAGCATGCATGTGGTACACAAACATCTATGTGGGCAAAACACACGTATAATAAAATCAACATACAGGATAAAAATAAACTTCTCATATTAAGTCAACAACTACCCACTGTTATAATGGCAAAAAGGATGTCAAACTTAAAGACGGTTGATTCTGTCTTTTTGTTTGTCTATTATTTGTGGCCGTCTTCCTATGTAGTCCAGGATAACCTCAGACTCAGGATTGTCCTGCTTCAGCCTCTTTCCAAGTACTGGATTGCAGACTTATGCCACCCATGCACCGTGTGATTGCCTTCAGTGCCTCTTGCCTTGGTTTGCTGGAGATCTGTTTCTCTGGAAAAACAATTTAGCTGTCTTTCCCCTGCCTCTGGAGAACTGGAAAACGGGGGGAGGGGGGTGATTGGTACAAAAACAGTTGTTGAGATCCTGCAAAGGGCACTATGGAAAACCAGGCACCATCAATGCAAATTATTTTCTGTTGTGTCTAGGGCAGTTTTTGGCAGCCTGGCTCCTACCCTTCCTCAGTCCAGTGCCCATGCTTGTTTTAATTGGAATGGCTGCCATTTGCTGTGCACAGGGCTTGGGGCTGGCAATTAAGATGCATTGTGCTTTAATTGTATTGACTTTGAAAGGCGAGGAGAAGCTTTATAAACATCCATATTGTTATATTACAAAGGAGGAAGAAGAAAGCGTGTTCGTGTGACAGTGTATCTTATAGCTGTGGGGAAGAAGGAGGCGGAGGAGGGCTTGCACAATGGTGGAGCTGACACATCAACATTAAGCTGCCTTTCCCTCAGAGGAAAAGCAAGCTGCCATGTCCCTGTGCCCGGTCATGTCAGAACCCACCCAGCTCACAAAGCTCTTTTGTTTATGTGAACACCGTTTCACTTCATGTCACTGGCTCCCAGCCACTTTCTTGGATAGAAGTCCTTCCACACTGGCCATAGAGATGCCAAGGTGGGATCAGTTGACTTCACTTCCTCCTCCTCCTCTTCCTCCTCCACTTCCTCCTCTTCCTCTTTTTCCTCCTCCACTTTCTCTTCCTTCTCATCCTTCTATTCCTCCTCCTCTGTTTTACTTCCTCTTCCTTCTCCTTTTCCCATCCCTCCTCCTCCCTCCTACTGAAACAGTGTCTCACTATGCCGCCAGACTTGGAACTGATTGATCCTCCTGCCTCTGCCTCCCGAGTGCTAGGATTACAGGCAACATACCAGCCTGCACTTGCCCTTTCCGAGGCCTCTTCTGTATTTTCCCTCTCCTCTTGGGCCAGGAGAAAAGGTCAGCAATTGCATCAGAACAGGAGGGAAAGACCGAAGACTGCTTCAGTTCTGAGGGCTGAGTGTAGTCTTGGCGAATGAAAGCAGGTTTTGAGCCTATGGGGATGACTTTCTTTCCTGAACTTCAGGGGGCTTTCTCATGCATACAAAGCCATGTTTGCCACTCTCTGGGCTCAGTCTCCTCACCTGTCAAATGTGGCGCTTCCCTGAGGCTGTCATCCCAGATCACTGGCACTCAGGAGCTCTTAGAGGGTAGGGGTAGGGTTACCCAACTGGACTTTGGGTGGATGAAGCATGACATCTGGGCTTCCTCTTTCAGTGCAAAGAAACCTCATCAGCTTTACATTGTGGGGAGTTTTATGAAGGTTTCCTATGAGAAAGAGTTTGGAAACATTTTTAATATATTTGAAAGCACAGAGCAAAAGTTTTGGTTTGGTTCCTGGTTTGAGGTGTGTGTGTATGTGTGTGTGTGTGTCTATCTGTCTGTGTCTGTGTACATACGTGTGAGAAGGTGCATGAGCCCATGTGCATGTTAGTTTGGTTTGGTTCATGGTTTGGTGTGTGTGTGCACACGCATGCACGTGTGTGTGTGTATGTGTGTGTACATGTGTGTCAGAAGGTGCATGAGCCCATGTGCACGTGGAAGTCTCAGGTTGATATCAGGAGTCGTTCTCAATTGCTCTTCCCTTGTGTTTGAGGCAAGGTCTCTCAGTTGAATCCAGAGCTTGCAGTTAAGGAAAGTTTGGCTAGCCAGCTAGCTCCGGGGATGGCCTGTCTCTACCCTTCTGCTTTCTGAGTCTGGAATTACAAAGAGACCACCATGTCCACCCAGCTCTTTTGTGCATATTGGGATTCAAACTCTGGTCCTGTCTGTTTTATGGTGTCTCAAGAACCTCAGTGTGCTTAATAGTTTTATGTCAACCTGATACAAGCTAGAATCACTGGAGAGGAGGGGGACTTCAATTGAGAAACTACCTCCCCAGGATAGGGCTGTAAGAAGCCTGTCGGGCATTTTCTTAGTGATTAATGGGGAAGGGCCCAGTCCATTGTGGGTGGTGCTACATCCCTGGGCTGCTGGTCCTGGGCTCTATAAGTAAGGTTGAGTAAACCATGGAGGAGCAAACCAGTAAGCAGCTCCCTTCGATGGCCTCTGCATCTAGGCATGTTTGAGTTCCTGCCCTGACTTCCTTCAGTGATGGACTGTGATGTGGAAGTGAGATAAACCCTTTCCTCCCCAACTTGCTTTTAGTCATGGTGTTTTATATCACAGCAATAAAAACCATAATTAAGATACCCAGGGTGACCTCAAAATTGCTATGTATTGGAGGCTGCCCTTAAACTCCCTATGTTCCTTTCTCTACATTCCAGACTCAGGATTATAGGTATGTGCCACCACGCACAGCTTCAGAACTAGATCATTTTTAACACTGGTTTAGTTTTGGTAGTCTGCAGCCAAGTAAACAGTTAGCAAGGCAGACAGGAGTAGGATGGGTTTTAGGAGGAAGAGACAGACAAATGGGAAGTGGGCTAGGGATGAAGAGTAAAGAAAAAAGGGACATACAGTATGAGTGATGGAGAGAAACGCATTGCTACAAGGTCCAATCAGTTCTCCCTGTCCCTAGCTCCATAGGGGCTAGCCTACCCTTTCTCCTGTTCCCTAAGTGGCCTACCTGAAATATCTTTCCTCCACTGAGCCTCCTGTTCACTTGGAGGCCAGAAGCTACCCTTCAGGTGAGCTGGTATGAACCAGATGGATCTATAAGGGCTGCCACAGTGGCTGATAGTCAACCTCTGACTTTATCATAATAGTATTCGGTTGCTGACTGGTGCCCTCTTCGAAGGCAGGTCCAGATGGCCATGTTGACATGGGAAAGAACCACAAAAGGAAAAAAAATAAAAGGATGATGCCCAAAATCCTGGAAAATCTCTACCCGTTCCCAGAAGACCATTCTTCGCCCTAATTAACCTAACCTTACCTCCATTTACATATAACCTCCTGACCCTAAATAAGCAACAGATTGATTTGTGAGTCTCTCCCTCCTGTGTTTCCTTCCATTCCTTCCTTTTTTAAAAATGTGCTTTAATTGCATTTATTTGTGGTTAGTAAGGGTCCACTTCTTCACAGCACTCTTGTGGAGGTCAGAGGATAACTTGAAGGAGCCAGTTCTCTCCTTCAACCATGTGGCTTTACTCAACACGTTTGGGAGCAACTACAAGCTCATTTTTTTAATGTCTCACTCTGTAGCTGAAATAGACTTGGAATTCATTCTATAGCTCAGACTGGCCTTGAACTCACAATGACCCTCTTGCCTCCCCCCCCCCATCTCCTTAATGCTGGGATCCTGAGAGTGTGCCATCAAATCTGGTTTAGCTGTATCAAGAAATCTTGACTCCAAAACAAGAGGTGGTTGTGTAAACCTTTAATCAGGAGGGAGAGGCAGGTGGAACTCTGTGAGTTTGAGGCCAGCCTAGTCCACAGAGCAAGTGCCAGGACAGCCAAGGCTACACAGAGAAACCCTTTCTTGAAAGCAAAACAAACAAACAATCAAAAAACAGAATCGTAGAATGAAATACCAAGATCAAGTCTCTTTTATTCTTGGTCACAAATCAGAGTGGAACCGAAAGTAGCAGCCCATACCTGAAATCCCAGCAGTCTAGAGGTGGGGACAGCATGGGTGTCCTGCATTCAAGGACAGCCTGTGCTACGTAGAGAGCTGGAGGCCAGCTTGGTCAATGTGATGTCCTGTCTCTAACAACAAAGAAGGGGAGTGGGGTCGGAGTACGGCGTAGCATGTCTGCAATCTCAGCACTTGGGAGGCTAGAGGTCACTTTCTTTGAGTTTGAGGCCAGATTGGTCTGCCTAGCAAGTTCCCTGCCAGTCAGGGCCATATGGAGAGACTCTGTCTCACAAACAAACAAACAAACCAAAAATCAATAGTACAACTAGAACATATCAAAGAACCTAGATATGGCTGCTACTTCATCATCTTAAAGTTGTTTCTCATATATGACACAGTACCAAATACATAAAAAAACAATGTGCCACAGTATGTATTTGATTCCAGATTGTTGTTTAACATGTAAAGTCAGGTTACAGAGCAGGAAAGGCGAAGGGTAGACTTGTGGACCATCTATCCAAACCAGTAGAAAGTCTACATTGCTTTATTAAAAAGATTTATTCATTTATTTTTGTGGGTATATGTGTTTGTCCATGTGAATGATAATACAGATGAGTGTGCAGGTGCACTTCCATGTGTGCATGTGTGTGTGCGTGTGTGCGTGTGTGTGTGTGCGCGCGAGTGTGTGTATCTGTAGCCAAAAGAGGGCATCCAGTATCATCCTCTCTCGCTCTCTACCTGTTCTTCTGAGACAAAGTCTCTCCCTCCAGACCTAGGGCTCATAATTTCTAAGTCAGACTACAAGCTATCACCCCAGTAATCCTCCTGTCTCACCTTCCTTGGTGCTGGGGTCCAGGCCTTTGTGAGACACCAGGCTCCTTGTGTGGAAACTGGGATCCAAATTCTGATTTCATGATCATGCAGCAAACACTCAACCACTAAGTCATGTCTTCAGCCTCAGAAAACTTATATTTGTTTAAAAAAATAATTTAAGATAATCCCATATACTGAACTAGGAAGCTGTTTTTGTTATTCATTTGCTCTGTTGCAGCTTTTGCCTGTTTTTGGGATTCTATTCTGAATCCTCACTGAAGACTGCATGTATCTCTCCCTGATCCTCCCGAGGGATAAGTCTGCTGCCTCAGCATCCCTGTCCTCAATTTGCTGTGTAATAAAAAATGTGTTGTGAAAGAAACAGAACAAGGCAGGAAGATGTCGAGTTTGAGGCCAAAGTGGGCCTCATAGCTGTCTCAAATAAGCAAACATGCGGGTAAAACACAAGCAAAACAAAACGTGTTTGCTCCTGACCCTGATTTTTTGTTTGTTTGTTTTGGGATTTTTGTTTGTATGTTTTTTTTTTTTCTTTTTGAGACAGGGTTTCTCGATGTGTAGTTCTGGCTGTCCTGGTACTCACTTTGTAGACCAGGCTGGCCTCAAACTCACAGGGATCCGCTAACTTCTGCCTCCCAAGTGCTAAGATTTAAAGACGTGAGCCACCACACACACACACACACACACACACACACACACACACACACACACACACTTCTGACAGTGTTTGTATCCCTTTCCTGGCTCTTTCATTTTATGCTGTGTGTTCCTCTTCATCACTGGCCTCAGATAAGAGGGACTAACCCTGACACACATTTTGAGTGTCAGCTGCATTTTAGGGCTCCCAATTACTATTTCATATCACGAGCCACACTGCCAAACAGACACACATATAAACCATTTACCAAAAACCCTCTGCATCAGATAATCGCTACAGCTTGCCGGAAGTCACTTGGTTTAATAAACTTTAGAGACCACGATGTCTGAACTCAGGTTGAGAGCAGAACACTACAGTGGACCTTTAATGATTAGTATTGATTTGAAATATTGTCGCAGACAAATCCTGTCAGTAGATTATCCCACTGCTATGCTGTGAAATGAACTACAGGGCTGTTCGAACTCACGGGTCAATCAACACCGCAGAAGGCAGACATGTAAAAAGGTTTTAGCAGGGCCTGGAGAGAAGGCTTAGCGGTTAAGAACATTGGCTGTTCTTCCAGAGGACCCAGATTTAATTCTCAGCATCCACATGACAGCTTCTAACGGTCTGTAACTCCAGTTCCAGGGAATCCAACACCCTCACTCAGACATGCATGCAGACAAAACACCAATCAATGCTTACACAATAAATAAATAAATAAATAAATAAATAAATAAATAAATAAGTTTAAAAATGGGTTTTAGAAAACAAGACATAGAAGTAAACGTTACTAAACTCATTAATGATAAACAGGTTTGATCCCCACCCCCTGGGCCTACTGTCTGTCCACAATGACTGGATAAATACTATCTCTGGACACAGGCTCACAGATCTGTGTGACTTCAAGGAATACAATGTCTAACAGGAGACAAAAGAGACCAGGACACGACAGCACAGGATGTGTAAGAGACATAGTGGTTTCTCTAGATAGATCTAGTGGCAGTGTGGGAGGATGACAGAGGCCAATGTCTCCAGGGAAAAGGAGGTCACTGGATGAGGAGCAGTGTAGTGGAGGAGGCCAAGACAGGGGAAAGGAAAGGGAAGAGAGCATGCTCACTGGGCATAATGGCGCATGCCTGGAATCTAGTACTCAGGGGGCAGAGGCAGGAGGATCGCTACAAGTTCGAGGCCAGAATAATCTGTACAGAAAGTTCCTAGCTAGCCAGGGCTACAAAGTATGACCTTGTGTCAAAAAAAGTAAAAAAAAAAAACAAAAAAAAACAAAAAACAAAAAAAAAACAAGAAAAAAAACCCAATGGAGAAAGTCCCTTGAAGACCTGAGTGACAGAAACCTGAGGAGTGGGAACAGGGAAGCAGCTGGTTCAGATGCCACATATGCCAAGCTACAGAATTTGGGCTGCTATAGTGCCAGTACTTCTGCAGTGGGTGTTTGGCCAGCACGGCCACACTATGGAAAACTGCGGGCCTGCTCAACTTGAACCACTTGGCTCCTGGGGAAAATTAGTTACTTCACAAAATACCGTCCATTCTTTACTACCCGGCTAAATCCAACAATTTCCAGGAAATCTTCCAAGCTCCTCAACTACTAAGAACTTGTATTTAATTTTAAAAATTTATTACTATCATTATTATTATTATTATGGTTTTTCAAGGCAGGGTTTTTCTGTGAAGCTCTGGCTGTCCTCGAATTCACTCTGTAGACCAGGCTGGCCTTGAACTCACAGAGCTCTGCTTATCTCTGCCTCCCAAGTGCTGGGATTAAAGGAGTGCTAATTTGTTTTACCTGTGAGTGTTTGGTTGTAGGTGTGTGTGTCCCCTGGAGCAGGAGTTATGGATGGTTGTGAACTGCCTGCACTTGGGTGGTTGGGAATTGGATCACAAAGAACTAATGAATAAATAGTAGTCACGAGACATTTTGGGAAGACTGAGGGATTTGAATGTGAACCCGATGTTAGCTGTTCTTGTCCTGATGTTGGTTTTTTGTGGTGGTGACTCTGTCAGAAAGTAAGCTTGTCCTCTGGAGATGCAGACTGACATTTCTTAGGGTGAGGTGGCACAATATAACAGGCTAATCTCCAGATGGTTTAGCTGAAGTCCAAGTGCCAGTCTAGAGAGAGCGAAGGAAGTCTGCGCGTGTGGTGAGCGCTTGCCAGTTGCTGTGTCTGCCTGATGGACGCACAGACATCCACTGTACCCTTCTTTCCATTTCTCCCTGGGTTCGATACTGTTCAAAAAACTCTTTAAATCAACAAATTGTAGTTAAGGGGGTGGTGGTTTAGGCCATTTGGTTGAGAGTTTATCTCCCGTGCAGAAGACCCCTGGGTTTGATCCACAGTGCCTTATGAACAGACCTCGTGGCTCACGCCTATAATCCCAGCACTCCAGAGAGGGAGAAGATGGAGGATCAGAAATTCAAAGTCATACTTGGCTAGTTTGATGCTAGCCTGTGTGTCCCCAATACCCTGTGTCAAAGAGAGCGGGGAGAGGGGAGGAAGGTGATTTGCAGAAGTATAGCTGTGTTACAAAAAGTTGCTGGTTTTTCTGCAAGAGCTGTGATGCATTTGTGGGAAAGATACGAAGTAGGAGCAGGGGCCGTCTGGGCCGCCTAGCAGAGTTAGCAAAGCTAGGGTTGGGGCAAGGGTTCAGGTCTTCTCCCTAGGAGAGCACTCAGAACAGACAACAAGTACCTGATACCCAGAGTCATCAGGCAGCTTGGCCTCTGCTTCCTGGCTTTTCCCAACCCCCTCTTCTGCGGAACCCCACAGATAAGTATAATGACACAGCCAGCAGTCACTAGGAGGGGTATCGACATGGTTGACTTTCAAAACTGAAGCGAGGTGGCTCTTCTCAGACTGCCCACAGTGAAAGCAAGCTTCCTATGACTCCCTCTCCAGGACACATCTCCCTGCCGCGTTTGCCTTATTACAACCACCTCATTCCCCAAGAGCTAGTATTTCAACCTGTCTCTAGACAAAAAGAATGCCCTAGATATTTACAATTCTATTTCTGGTCCCCTGCGTTCAGGAATACCGCTATCCCGAGCCTCCTGTGACTAACGCACACTGTCCCCGGGAGCCAGTACACTTCTCCATTTACAGAGCGGCTGGTGGTGAAGTTGGCCACAAGTGCTCTGAGCTTATCTGGAAAAAGTTCTGGGCAGCTGAGTGACACTTGATCCAGAGCTGAATGGCCACTCTGTGCAGGGGTGCTAGCACTGGGGCTGGGCTCTTATCCACCACTCTGTTTGGAAAAGAGTCACTCATTCTCTTATTCAGGATGAGTAACAGTCGGTGCTGATGGATAGATAGCAGATCGCTGATTTCATTTCCTGCCCATGGTTTCTGCACGGGGGTCTGAAGGGCAGAGAGGCATTTCAAAAATGTTCACGCAAACAGCACTGCTGGGCAAAGTGGGCAGTTCCCCAAAATGGACTGCTGTGCCCAGCACCCTTCATCTCAAAGTCTACATTCCAATGCAGTAACTCCTGGCAACTCCTGCTATTGATCCCCTTTATTTGGCAATCACAAAATATATGTGGGATAGGACATAATACTTAACAAAAGATGGGGGGATTAAAGTCCATTTACCACCAAGTACACATCAGGTATTTTTATTGATCTCTCAATTTTATTTATTTATTATTGATCTATGGCATTGATCTCTCTCTCTCTCTCACTCTGTCTCTCTGTCACTCTGTCTGTCTGTCTCTCTCTCTCTCTCTTGCACACTCTTGCTCTCTTTCAGTATTTTTTATGATAGGATTTCTTTGTGTAGCCCTGGCTGTTGTGGAACTCGCTCCATAGACAAGGCTGGCCTTGAACTCAAAGATGTGTCTGCCTCTGCCTCCTTGATGTTGGGATTAAAAGCATGCACCACCACCCAGCTGGTTGACTTTCTTTAGAATAATAATTTGATATTTAATAATGTGTACTCATGAATGCAGGCGCCTAAGGACGCTTGTAAAGGACGTCAGAGTCCCTGGAGCTGGAGTTATAGACAGTCTTGAGTTGCCTTATGTGGGTGAACTTGGGTCCTCTGTAAGAGCAGGAAGCATCTTAACTGTTGAGCGAGCTCCTTAGCTCCAGCATCAGGTGGTTTACATACTGTTTCCTTGAATCCTTATAACACTCCTGTAAAGTTTTTCCCCGCCTCATTTCACAGCTGCAGAGAGCAAAATCCAGTGAGCTGGAATCTACCCCACATTCTGCTTTATGTGCAGATGCTGAAATCCAAGCTCCACTCACTATGGTTATCTCCAAGAACTCACCATCCACTCTGTCATTTGATAGATAGTCATTTGGTTTTAGGTTACTCATTGCCCTTCATTTCCAATGCACATCTTCTCTTCACATTGCTGAGATGATCTTCACTATGCCCTATTGAGAAGAATGAGGACATGTATTTTCAAGACAGATATTAATGATATTAATGAGGACCAAGTACCCTTCACCTCCATCAGCCTGAAAGGCAGTGGATCGATCATTCATTGCTCATTGCATTGCAACCCTTCATTATGTCACAAACACCAGCAGTTCCCAGTCCTTCTGATACTGGTAGGTACTAGGACGTTACAAATTTGCTTAGGAGATATTATAGCAGTTAAGAGTTAATTCTGAAAATAATAGTTAAATTAGTATATATTTAACCTCTAGTTCTGTTTGATTTTGTTGTGTTTTCTCTTGCCTTGGCTGTCCTGGAGCTTGCTTTGTAGACCAGGCTGGCCTCGAACTCGTAATAACCTCTAGATTATGTACTGTGTTTAGCATAACATAAATCTAACTGGGGTTTTAAGACAACAGCCTGGGTTTTTTTTTTTTTTTGTTTTTGTTTTTGTCCCACTTGGAACAGACCAAACGGGCTAGGTTTAGCCACCTGTCTCGTTGTGTAACAGTTTCCTCTGAAACTGAAACATTGGAGACATTCTATCCAACGGGGAAGCTCCTTAAACAGAAGGTGAACAACTCAGAATAGCTTTAGGAAGTCCCTGAAACTGACCAGATTCACTAGGCTCCTCTCTGCCAGAGTAAGCAATAAAAATTGAGCTGCAAAGAAGACTCTGACATCACAGCAGCTGCCTAGAAGAAGCAGAAATCAGCAGAGCTGCCTGGAAGAGGTTTAGACCAACTGAGGCACCTGGAAAGAATACCCTTGAACCTGTTGAACAGCCTGCGGGATGTGCAGTGTTCAACTTTGTGAGTGGTCACCCATGCTGGAGTAGGTTCCGAGTCATTTACTTGAGTCCTTTTGAATGCTGTAAATAACCTTCACCCATATTCTTGTAAGTAACCCCAATAAAACTCATTGGTTCACCACATTGGACTTTAGTGGTAGTATCTGTGCTTTGATTGGTCATGGGATCTCTATCTGGAGTGTGTGTGTGTGTGTGTTATGTCTCTCCAGGAAAAAAAAATTGTACAGCATGATTAAACATGCCAATTAAAGAGACTTATAATAGTGAAAAACAGGAAGAGAAAATTTAATCCACGTAGACACTTGGGAAAGAACATTACAAAGTCAGCCTTCAGGTTAGTGACAGGAGCTTCAGGCTGGAGAAGGGGAGAATGGACACAGGGCAAGAGGTCTGAGTAACCAAGCAGTTGAGGTCAAGACACTGGTCTAGTTGGCCATTGTCCCAGTTCCAGTTTGCCAGGTGGCCTGGCGAAGCTGTTACCAACACAACTGCCAGGCTTGAGGAGATGGATCGCTTCTGCTCCAGGGTACCCTCACAGATAATTGTCTTCATCATCGGGGTGGGAAGGTAGTCTGCACTGTGAGGCTTTTGCTATTTCTGGAATCCAATATAACTTCAGGTTGTCTTTGTCCTCATGTGAGGGGTTAGTGCTTTTTAGACAAAACAAAACAAACAAACAAAAAAAGAGCAAAAACAGTTTCCAAGCTCCCCTTGCACAGATAGACCTGAACCCTTCTACTCAGGATGACTGCTGCTTCTGTTTAAACAAAGAAGATAATTTAAGCCCCATAAACTTCAGTTTTTGCACAGGTTCAATAAAGATAAAATTGTACTTTGTTAACGAGCAATGGGGGTCAAATTCAGTACAGAGCTCGGCATACAGAACAGTTTTTACAGACACAAACACGGCAGTGCTAAATAAGGTCATGTCAAACCGAGGTAATGCTAAATGAGATGCAGAAAATAAAACCCGCAAATGGGGAAGAATAAAGAAGTGTAGGGCATGGTCTGGCAGAGCAGGGCAGGGCAGCGAAGCTGGCAGCGAGGAGATGATGCTCAAACTGAGACCTGAACACTCACTAGGAAGCAAATAAACTGGATAGAAACGAAGATGCTGCCAGGCATAGCTGAAGGCCTGAGTTCAAGCTCGCAGGCTTGAGACCTAACTGTGTTACTGCTGAAAGGTCCAGATCTGCTCTACAAAAACCTTTTACAAAGCATACCGTGTAAGAGATGCGAAGGTTAAAATGAAGTAGGAAATACATTAAAATGTAAGCTTTCCAGCCCTATAAGAAGTAAGTTATCATATAAATGTAACCCCTTGTCAGTTGAAGAGAGAGATTCATCTATTCCCATACTCATCCATTCATGCATTTCTATTTCTTTGACCATCCATCAGGGTTGATGAAGTCCTCCAGAGAGCCTGGTTCCTGGTTTAGGAGGAACCCTCATTCACACAGGGTTTTCCATGGGTCACATTTGTGTCTCACAACAGTGCTAGGAAGTAGGAAGGGCTGTCACCCTCGCACAGAGGAGGACATTAGGAATCACCTTTAATAGCATGCCTCAAATGGCCTCGTTTTTATTCTAGACGATTTCCCAGATCCACCTGTCAGGGTGAGGATGTCATTCCTAAGGGATAAACTATGGATCTTCATCCAGGTATCCCAGCTCTCTAAAACCCCTGTAAGCCCCTAATGAGTGCAGCTGAGATGAAAGACTCAGAGGAAACAGTCAGACTGACTTTCTCCCCCCACCCCCCAAGAAATGTCTGCTGGGAATCAGGCCTTACAAGGCCCTTGGAGACAGTGACCGTATCTTTTGAACCTAGTGCCAACTCTATGATCTGAGTGTCATATACAGTATTTAAAGTCATCCCGCCTTTAAGGGATTGATTTCAATTGTCAACCTGGCATATCTGGGAAAAGGAAACCTCCATTTAGGAATTGCTTCCATCAGATCAGCTTGTGGGCATGTCTTAATGGTTAACTGATATCTGTGGGCCCAGCCCACTGTAGGTACTACCTTCCCTGGACAGGTGGTCTTGAGTTACTTAAGAAGGGCGCTCAGCAAGCCTGAGGCAGCAAGCCAGTAAGCAGCATTATGCCTTTGGTTTTTCTTCAGTTCCCTCCTCTACATTCCCACCTAGAGGATCCGCCCTTGTTTCCCTCCATAATCGACTGTGGCCTGTACGGTGTGATAAACTGTATTTTTTGCTCATGGTATTATCACAGCTACATAGAAGCAAGCTAGACCCAGGGGTATAAGGTTGTTGGCCTCCAGTAATACTAGGGGTAGATGGGAGAGAGTGCCAAAGGGGAGAAGTTGTTCAGGGACAGAGTCAAACCAAGCAAAGACCCCTCCAGCTCTGAATTTTGAAGTTTCCTGTCTACAGGCATTGACATCTGGGGAAGATGACTCTTGCCTGTGGGTAACAACTGAAGAAAGAGAGTTGGAACTGTTTTTGCAGGCATGATATGGAAGGAAGGGAACTAAGAAAAGGTCTTGAAATGCCTGGAAACTTCCAATCTCCTGGGCCCATGAGAAAGGATGCAGACTAGCCCAGACCCCACTGGGGGCATTTGTCCTTTGCTTCACCTTCGAGGAGGTTAAAAGTCTTGCTATACTGATGAGGCATGTATGGAGGAGGGACTCGGGAGGAAGGCAGAGGCAGGAAGGAGAAGAGACGCAGGGAGGGAGAGGCAGGGCCTGGGCTCTTCTCGCTGCTTCTCTTTGTGGCAGGGGGTTTGCGCTTGTAGGTCAAAGACAGGATGTGAAGTGGGAAGTGTGCTGTGGTCATGAGGACTGCAGCTGATGGGGGTGGTGTGATGGTGTGGGTCCAGGGATACTCTGCAGGGAGACTGCAGGGGTTGGGGGGGGGAGTGAAAGGGCTAAGGGGGCGGGAAGGTGAATGAGATAAACCATCTTCCCTTCCCATCAGGCCACTTTCCTCAATCCCACATCACATCAGTGCTCATGGCTTGGTGTCTGGCAATAGCTGCTGGGTTTGGTGCCTGGTTTGGGTTTATTCCTGCTATATAGGGTCCTCAACTTCATCGCTTGTGAGTCAGAGGTGGCGCTAACAGGAACAGAGTGTTGTTGGGAAGAAATGAAATGCCTTGCACACTGCAGCAAGCACATGGGAAAGCTTGAGAGAGAGAGAGACAGACAGACAGACAGACAGACAGACAGACAGACAGACAGAGAGAGGGGGAGAGAGAGGGAGAGAGAGACAGAGAGAGGGGGAGAGAGAGGGAGAGGGAGAGAGAGAGAGAGAGAGAGAGACAGACAGACAGACAGACAGACAGACAGACAGACGGGGAGAGAGAGGGAGAGAGAGACAGAGAGAGGGGGAGAGAGAGGGAGAGGGAGAGAGAGAGAGAGAGAGAGAGAGAGAGAGAGAGAGAGAGAGAGAGAGAGAGAGAGAGAAGAGAAAAATGTTCTAGATGGGTAGTGCTCCTGTGTCTCCTATCCAGAAAGTCTACATCAACTATATAGTTTTAAGTCATTTCCAGCCGAGTGCAACACAGAGAGAAGCACATATCCTTGGTTTCCATGCATCATCATTCAGGTGAGGCTAAAGTGGGGGGGGGGCAGGGAGGGACAAAGGAAGGGCTGGTGCCTTCACTTATTTAGCCTCTGCTCTGCTCATCTCTTTAGTTGAGGCGATGCGTACTCAACCTAGGCTTTTCCGTGATAGACAAACACTCTACCACTGAGCGACATTCCCAGGCCTTTTGTTTTGAGACAGGAGGTCACTATGTAATTCAGGCCACCCTGGAACTCACTGTTCTCCTGTCTCAGCCTTTAGGGTGTTGGGATCAGCTACTCAGCTTAGCTCCTTTCTCACTATTCTCTAATCCTGACTGGCTCAGATTCTTTTCATTTACTTCAGCTCCAATCCACTCAGCTCTGTTATATATGAACTGCACACACATGAGCTGTTCACACACAGAGAAGAGAACAAAGGAGAAATAATACTTTCTAAGCCTTTGGGTGCTATGTTGCTAATCACAGATTTGTCTCATGGCCATAGGTCATATAATCCTTCCAGAAGGGTTCCTACTATAGGCACTCCATCTTATATATAGGAATGGCTGTGCATTGTGGTCTATACACACACACACACACACACACACACACACAGAGAGAGAGAGAGAGAGAGAGAGAGAGAGAGAGAGAGAGAGAGAGAGCTGGGAGCTACCCCATAAAACTGGGGCCCAGTGCTTGGGTTCTCTTTCTCTCTTCTTCTGTGTCTGCTTCAGGTGAGGTAGACATGGTGAGGTCACTCAGGGGTCACTCTCAGAACTAGAATAAGAACTATCTATGAAATATTGAGAGTTTCTATAGAAAGAAAGTTGAGTCTTTCTATTAACTTCAACCCAACCCAACCCAGCCATTGCCTTTTGTTTCTCTAGTGAATTCAGAATCACCCTGCTGGAAAAAAAAAATCACAGTTTTTCCCCAGTGCTTGGGGAACTAAAGTTGACATTTAAAAAAAAAAAATCACTCATGCAGTTAAATGTAAGGGTATGGAGACACTTAGGTCTCTGCTATTATAGTGGCTTCCCTTCTTGCAGATGTGAGGACAGAACTGAGAAATGTCACCATGTGACTTGAACTCAAAATAGCATGTGCTCACTTACCCACAGGGCAGACGTTGTATTGCCTCTGTACTAAAGGTAATCAGACTGTCTTAGCTGGGGTTTCTATTGCTGCAGAGACATCATGACCGCAACAATTCTTCTAAGGGAAAGCATTTAATTGGGACTGGCTTACAGTTCAGAGATTCAGGCCATTATCATCATGGCAGGAAACATGGCAGTGTGCAGGCAGACATGGTGCTGGAGAAGGAGGCAAGGGTTCTACATCTGGAGCAGCAGGCTACAGGAAGGCAGAGTGAGCCACTGGGCCTGGTCTGAGTTTCTGAAACCTCAAAACCCTGTGGCCAGGGACATACTTCCTCCAACAAAGCCACACCCACTCCAACAAAGCCACACTTCCTAATAGCGTCACTTCCTCTGGGCCTGTGGGAGTCATTTTCATTCAAATCACCACACAGACTAGGAATTCAGAGCCCATGGCATTAGCATGAAAAGACTGTTAAGGTTATCAGTTACGTCAAGAACAGACCTGTGGGCGATAGTGTATGCATGAAGGATGCTCAGCTGAGAGCTGAATAGTGAAAAAAATGAGTATAATACAAGGCTATTGAGAGTTCTTACATCTTGACTTACAGGCAACAGGAAGTGATCTGAGACACTAGGCATGACTTGAGTATATATGATACCTCAAACCATGCCTCCACAGTGACATACTCTCCCCAATAAGGCCATATCTTCTCCAACAAAGCTACACCTCTTAATAGTGCCACTCCCTTTGGGGGACCATTTTCTTTCAAACCACAGCAAGATGATGACATCTTGATCTGTAAGACAAGGTCTCTTTATGAAAGTGGGATCACCAAGACCTCCAAACTTGGCCTAGAGATAACAAATTCTTTTCTCTTGTTTAAGGATAAAATCCTGAAGGCATGCACAGAAGCACACATTTGAGATCCCAGCACCCAGGAGTCTGAGGCAGGAGAATTGTGGGGCCAGCCTAAGTGAGCTACATAGTAAAAGAAGTGTGTGTGTGTGTGTGTGTGTGTGTGTGTGTGTGAGAGAGAGAGAGAGAGAGAGAGAGAGAGAGAGGATGAAGAGGAAAAGAGAAGAGAGGGAGAGAGGGGAGAGACAGAAAGGGAGACAGAGAGAGGAAGGGAGGGAGAGGGTGAGGGAGGAAGGGATGGAGAGAGAGGGAGAGAGAAAGAATACCTTTGGATACTAATTATACCATGGAACCTAATGCTTTCCATTTCCTCACTGATAAGACTCTTCTCTGAGCCCAGAATCATTTCTTTAACGCTGCACAGAACCCCATGTGGAGGTCCAGGCCACCAGGCTTGAGTGACATGCTGTAACTGACATGGGAGTTAAGTCTGAGGTCCTGGTCCCAGACCATGACCTTTACTTCTACTTCCTTCCTTGGAAGAACTAATTGACAGTCTATAAGCCATGACCACATCAGTTATGTAACTGTTACCACAAGGACCTAGGGACCCAAAGCTGTCCTGTTTGGCAATAGGTCAAGGATCAGAAGAGATCTAGAATGTACAGCGACCCCAAGAGATTAGTGAAGATGGTAACTATGGAACCAGAGAAAAAATAGTGTTGGCCTTCTTTGTTCATTTTCTGCAGGTAGAATACATTTTCTTTTTTGGAAATTCTTTTAATTCCTTTGCATTTGTTTAATATATCTTGTGAGTCTGTGTACATATGCCAGAGCATGCGTATAGAGGTTTGTCAGCAAGTACCTTTACCTACTGAGCTGTCTCACTGTCCTTGATAAAAGACATTTTATAAAATCAGACCTGAACTAGGCCTGGTTGCTCAAGCCTGGAATAGCATCAGCTTCCCAAGAGGCTAAGACAGGAGGACCACAAATTCAAGACCTGTCTGGGATACAGTGAGTTCAAGACTAGCCTAGGCAACTAGTGAGACCATGTCTCAAAAGAAAGAGTAAAAAGAGGATCAAGGCAGAGGACTCAGTCAGAGAATGTTTGCTTAGCATGTACAAGAACACAGGCTCAATGTCCAGTACACACACACACACACACACACACACACACACACACACACACACTTTGTAAATGGAGTTGTGTCCGTATCAAGCTAAGAACTCAAGTGTTTTACGCTGGCTTTAAAGTGAAGTTGTGGTCTTTGACAGTTCTCAGGGCTTCCTCCCTCTCCTTGTCTCAGCCTCATCATGCCCCTGTCACTAACACTTTGAGGTCCAGCTCCGTACAGGGATCAGTGACTTACCACTGCTTCCTGCAAAACGTGCACCTGCACTCTCAACCACAGACTGGATGCGGGGAACCACACTGCTGGGAGAGAGCTGCCCACAGCGAGAGGGTCTTGGTTTTATGGGAACCCATGAGCAGGCATCTCTCTGTGTATGTGGATGAAGGATGACTTTCTGAAAGGGGAGTATCTAGGGCAAAAGCTACAGGATCATAAGGGATCAAGAGGGGCAGAGGAGAAGATTCTGCAAAAGGAATGAATTATGCAAATACTGGAGAAAATAAGAACTAGAAGTTCATGGACTGAAGTAAGAAAGGTTTTGCTGAAGCTTTCTAGCAGGTCTTGTGGAGTGTACAGTGTTCCAGTGAGGTCTTTGGTTTGGTTTCTTGTTTTGGAAACAGGGTCTTGTCACAGAGTTCAGCCTGGTCTTCAAGGCATGGCTTCAATCCCAGTACTCAGGAGGCAGAGACAAGTGGATCTCTGTGAGTTCGAGGACAGCCTGGTCTACAGAGGGGGTTCCAGGACACTCAGAGCTACACAGTGAAACCCTGTCTCAAAAAAAAAAAAATCCAAACCAAAACAAAAAATAGTTCTTGCCCTCACACCAGACCATCTTCCTACTCCACGCAGGACCTGTGGGTTTCTGTGCTTGTCACTCTGTGTGATAGTCACACACGGAGTTCCCATCAAGCCTGAGGCACCAGGGACCAGAGACTTTCCAAATCAGCCTGGAAGCAAGTCCTCCACCACCAGGCAGCAAGGTAGTTGAGGCGAAGGGTTCCACCCGAGGCTGCTCTGAGCCAGAGGCTACTGCTGGCTTGACTTCCAGCTGTGCTTTGAGAGTTGTTATGTGAAAGTTAGTGAGATGTGTCTCCTGGTTTTGCTTCAGATTACAATCAGTAATCAACCAGCTTCCCAAAGGAAAAACACAGTTCCGGTTTGGAATCGGAGCCCATCTGTTCCTCATTTTATCCCAGTCTCCGAAGACTGAATTGCTTCTATGCTTCCTCGGCACCCCTCCCCCCAACACACACACATCTTAAGAACATACGCCAGCTGGACGCAAAGTGACCTTACTTGACTATCTTTGTCAAAGTGATAATGATGTGTGTTGTGGGGATTATATGGAGAATTCTTTGTCTCTATGCAGAACAGGTATCTGACTTAAAATTTTTTCATGAAATGTAAGTTTCTGTATTTAACCCCACCTAAGAAAACCACATAAATATGAGTAAAAGAGTACGTAAGACCATGTATAATTAGGTGGGAGGCAATAGATATCTGGATCCTATGTTCCCGTGACAGAAGGATAACAGTTGACTTCAGGTCAGCTGAGGGTGAACTGTGGCGCTCAGCAGACATCTTGGAGGCTGCAGTGTTGCCATTGCTTCTCTCCTGGGATTCAGGAGTACGGAGCTGTCTCTAGAAGCCAGCTCTATGCTCCCCCATATCACAGGTCCCTCTTGTGTTGGTTGTGAAGATTATCTTGCTTCAGCTTCCTGAAGAATGAGAACCAATTCGGCGAGTTCACCAGCCTTGCAGCTAGTGTTCTGCTTGTCCTTCATATCACCATCTACCTCCACCACTACCACCACCATCACCACCTCCACCACTACCTCCTCCATCACCACCTCCACCACCACCATCATCACCTCCACCACTACCACCACCATCACCACCTCCACCATCATCACCTCCACCTCTACCATCATCACCTCCACCACCACCACCATCACCACCTCCCCCATCATCACCTCCACCTCCACCATCATCACCTCCACCACCACCACCATCACCACCTCCACCATCATCACCTCCACCATTACCACCACCATCACTACCTCCACCACCACCTCCATCACCGTCTCCACCACCACCTCCACCACCATCTCCACCATCATCACCATTTCCACCTCCACCACTATCACCACCTCCACCACCACCTCCATCACCATCTCCACCACCACCATCACCTCCACCACCACCATCACTACCTCCACCACCACCACCATCATCACCTCCACCACCACCACCATCACCATCTCCACCACTACCACCTCCACCATCACCACCTCCACCACCATCACCTCCACCTCCACCATCACCACCTCCACCACCATCACCACCTCTACCACCACCACCATCATCACCTCCACCACCACCACCATCTCCACCATCATCACCATTTCCACCTCCACCACCACCACCATCACCACCTCCACCACCACCATCACCACCTCCACCACCACCATCTCCACCACTATCACTATAATCTTGCCATCTTGACTATCGACATCTAATGTGAGTGTGGAAAGTCATAATGGAAAAACCATATTTAAAACCATGTGCTGGAGTAGTTCTGTTGAGAGAGTGCTTGCCTAACATGCACAAAGCCCTGGGCTCAGTCTCCAAAAGCATGAACACTGGTTTGGAGGCATACCCAGCACTCAGGAGGTGGAGGCAGGCAGGTAAGAAGTTTACGTCAGTCTTAGCTACCTACTTAGCTGGAGATCTTGTTTCATGAATAAACCATTTGTCAGATGTGACTTTGATTTCTTCACTGTGTTCTCTCAGACAAGTTACTCCTTTGTATTCCAGTTTTTACATTGATTATGTGGAGTGATAATAATGTTCACATGATTAAGATTTAAAAAAAAGGTGGGAAACATATATAAATTGTCTGCTGGTGAACTGAAAAAAATCGTTTTTGAGATAGGGTGCTATCGAACCACAGCTGGCTTGGAACTCACTATGTGGATCCCGAAGGCATTGACATTTCTGTGATTATCCTGTCTCTTGACTGAAAAAGTCACAGGTGTGCACCACTATGCCCAATGCAATATCTGTTCTTCACACATTTCTTCTTCAGACATTCTTACAGAGAATGAGGACATAGTTGAGGCAAACTGGATGTGCTGTGAAGGGATGTAAGGGCTGAGCTGTCGGTAGGCTATGTGTGTATTGAAGCCAGTAACTACAAAACAAAAAACAAGTCAGTAAGATATTTCAGCTTGGATTTATGTCCCAAGCGAAATTATGCTTGCCTCTCTTCTATTTTTGCTGTTGCTCCCCTGCACCTTCACTTTGTGGCAGCATCTTGTTGAGTAGCTCAATTGATCTGAACTTCGGATGCTCCTGCCTCACCTTCCTAAGTACAGCACTTCTCTCTGCTGCCTGCCCATTTCCCCATCTTCTACAGCCGAAGCCCCAGCCCATCCCCTGCAAGCTGAAACCTAGCCTGACTGCAGCGAATCCTCAAGTCGAAGGCGAACATGTGACTCATGCTCTTCAGGAGAGGTGTGTGTCCAAAGCACTGTGAATGATACACAGTTATGGTCCTGAACAATAGAAAGGACTTTCTTCTCGGAGTTCCCATAAAATGGTGCGCATTCTGTGTGCAGGACATTTCATTTGGTATTGGACTGTACCACTTTACGGTTCATCTTCCTGTTATGATAGATGCATCATAGGGCTCTTGGGGTTGGCCAGATTTGTCTGAGTTCCTACAGACATGCAGAGAACTTACCACAAAGCAAGCTCTAATAAATAGTTATAGAGTAAGGTGAGTGTGTGCTTGTTTTTCCTGAGGATGCTGGAGATGTTTCAGAGAGAATACTGTTCTGTGTATCTTTCTACCCATCCTGCTCTACTCCTCACTTACGCATTCAGAAGATGGTTCAGGGTATACAGTACTCACGGCCAGCAGTCGAGTAAAGCAGGGGAGGCTCTCAATGTCACAAGAGACCTCTGCAATAACCCAACCTGGGTCCAAATTTCCTAACAACAGCGCTGCCAAAGGTGGTCAAGCCTCCCCGACCAGAGAGAGCAACTCCCGCCTTGGAAAACATTGTTTACCAAGGCAGGCATTTGGACAGGAAGCCCTTAGCACTCCAACTGTGCTCCTGCAAGCCTTCATCTGTTACAACAAACAAACAAAACAAAAAAACAAACCTATGCAGGCCTGGTGGAATGGCTTAGCAGGTAAAGGCATCTGCCACCAAGCCAAACAGTCTGAGTGCGATCCCCAGGGCCCACATGATAGAAGGAGAGACTTTGACCTCTGACCTCTACACTTTCACTGTTGTGCACACCTCCCCCCCCATTAAATAGATAAAAATATGATGAAGAAAAGTTTTTTTTTTTAAAAAAATCTATGGATCGGAGATAGATTTAAAATAGATTTGAGACAGAGTTGAAATATAAACCTTTTTCCTTTAAGATAAAAATTTGCTATATAACCCAGGCTGATCTGGATTTTGTGGTTCATCTGTTTCAGCCTCTGCAGAGCTGGCATACATGCATACACCATCATAGACAGCTAAAACTTTTAATCATACTTTCTGCTCAGGAGCTTGTCGTGTTTGAAGCGAGGTCTCAGAGAGCCTTCGTCTGTAATGAATGTTTAGTACACCGTGACATGACTAGCATCCGGTGCTCCTGGTCTCTCTGTCAAGGGTTCCTCACTCGGACCTTAATATGATTCCTGTTGCTTAGGAGATGGCTGTGTGCTGGGCACTGGGAAGAGTTACTTTCATGTGTCATCTCTTTAAATCCCCCAAAATTCATGAGGCGAGTGTCATTGCCAAGGCCAGCCAAGCACGGATAACTAACTGGGCTGAGCAGCACACAACAGTGCTGGGCCTGGAATCCAGGACTGCCCAGTGTTCAGGGCCACCTTTATATCCTCTGGCTTGTCCCCCACCTGAGCTACACCGGATCAGTTCTTTCTCCTGAGTGTGTTTACTGCCTGGGCTGCACCCTTTCCCGTCTTCCACTTCCTATCTCACACTGATTAATTTTGTAGAGATTCTTCGTTCTTCTGGTGTAGGTCCATTTTTCCCTGTGTTTTTTTTTTGGGGGGGGGATACATTATGTGGCCCTGACTGGCCCCAAACTCTATGTATACCAGGCTGGGCTTGACTTGAGGTCCTTCTGCCTGCCTTCCAAATTGCTGTGTCATTATTTCTGGTTTCTGATTCCTCTGTAATATTTTTTTTTTAATGTTGGGGTTTTATGTAACCAAGACAGGCCTCTGACTTGCTACGTTCCAAGGATAACCTCTATCTCCTGATCTTCCTGCCTCTGTTCCCTAGTGCTGCGATTACATGTGTGACTCTGGGAGGAATTTACATGTGTGCATCTGGGATCACTTACATGTGTGCATCTAGGATTACATGTGTGCCTCTGAAATCACATGTGTACATCTTGGATTGCATGTGTGCATGTGGGATTACATGTGTGCATGTGGGATTACATGTGTGCATCTGGAGTGATTACATGTGTTCAGCTGGGATCACATGTGTGCAATACTGTGTCTACTATTTCTGCAATTTGGGTGACCAAACCCACAGCTAGGCAAGCACTCTACCAACTGAGGTCCACCTCCAACCTCACTGTGTTCTTTAGATTTAAAAATTATTCTGTTTTCAAGATAGCATAGTGACATGTCTCAGTGGTCAGTCACTTTTAGACACATTTCGAGCTACTATCCTTGCCATATGATCGACCAGGTAGAAACAAGCAATAATAAATTCACATCCATGCAGTGTGAACCTACAGTTGGTTGGGCTGATGTGCCGTTACCTTGGCAACAAGGAAAATAAACTGTGTTCTCAGAAATACTCTCCTAGAAGCAATAGAAAAATTCCATTTGCTACCATCATTTTTTTTTTCCTCTTGAATTAAACCTTTTAGTGAAACTTGCTGAAAATTGTGTTTCAACCAGTCTTCTTCTACCTATAGTATTTCCACGGGAAGAAAAAGCCAGTTTCAACATTAAGTCAGGAAGTTTTCCTCACTGCGCCCTGTGTGGGCTGAAAAACACCCCGAGGAAACTAAGGCAAGCACAGGAAGAAAGAGACATGTGTTCCTCACTTCTGAACTGTGGCATCGCTCCACAGTTCCCAACAGAGGTTGTTACATGTAGGACCCAGCTCTGAGCTTTGGTACAATGCAAGTTAGATTTAAAAAAAAAAAAATACAGAGAAAATGAAGGCTGGAGATTCAGATTAAGTATCCAGCACTCACCTACAATGCACAAACTTCAGGTTTGACCTACAGTGCACAAAAAATAAAGTAAAAATTAAAGACGGGTGGTGACACATTTGGTTTCTGCACTTATAAAGCAGAGGCAGAGAGATCAAAAGTTGGAGGCTAGCCTGGGCTACATAATAAGTTTGAGACCAGTCTAGGATACAGAGAAAGACTCTGTCTCAAAGGAGAGAAGAAGCAAAAGGAAGGATGGAGGGAGAGAGGAAGGAAGAAAAAAATAAGATTTATTTATTTATTTACTTTTTTTTTTGAGACAGATCCTCTTTTATGCAGATCAGGCTAGCCTCCAACTCACAGGGATCTACCAGCCTTTTTCTTCTGAGTGCCAGCTGAGATTAAAGGCGTGTGCCACCCCAGTTGGCTCAAATTTACTTCCTTCTAATTATGTGTACGTTTGTGTGTGGATGTATGTGTGAATGCAGATGTCCGCAGAGAGCAGAGGCCTGGATCCCCTGAAGCTGGAGTTACAGGGGGCTGCAGGACATTGAGTGTGGGTGCTGGGAACTGCGTCCTCTGTGAGATCGGCACACTCTCTTAACCTCTGAGACACGTTGCCAGCGACCAAAGAGCAGAGAGTGAGCATCCATGGAGTGTGTAGTCACAGACATCTGTCACACCACTTCCTCAAAAGGCCCATGGGCTATCCATTAAAATGGGGCAGAAAAACTGGGAGAGCCAGAGGCCAAGGGCTGGAATGGCACAGGTCTTCTGGAAAGGTCAGGACAGAGGCACTCATGGCCTCAGCAGCTATGAACATCTGCACAAGAGCAAGCCAGTAAACGGTCCAGCACGGTGGGGGGAGGGGCCCTGAATCCTCACCCCTGGCTGAGGAGGTCTTGCAGTTGAAGACCTCAGCAGAAGGGTCAGCTTTCATTGAGGCTGTGGCTCCAGGCAGGTGGACCACACTCCAGTAGATGGCCCCGCGTTGGTGTTTAAGGACAAGGGCAGGCAGCACAAACTGGACCTAGTAGGTGATGTTCAAAAGGGCCATAAATTTTGGAGGGGGTGAAGAGGAGGGTGGGGTGAATATGATTAAAATACAAAGAAATGTATGAAATTATCATTAAAATGCTACATTTTTCTTTTGGGGAGGCACTGAGACAGGGTTTCTCTCTATGTAGTCCTGGATGTTCTGGAATTCTCTGTAGACCAGGCTGGACTTGAACTCACAGAGGTCCACTTGTCTCTGCCTCCCAAGTGCTGGGATTAAAGGTGTGTGCTACCACCACAAGGCACATTTTTCTTTAAAAGGCAGGATATGGCCGGGTGCTCCTATAACCCAAGTACTGGAGAGTGTAGAGACAGGAGGATTCATAGGACTTGCTTGATACCAGCCTAACTGAAAACACAGGGAGCTCCAGGGCCAGAGGGAAGTTCTCTCAAGAGAATAGAAATGGATAGAACAGGACAATCAACAGTCTTCTCTGGCTTCCTCATAAGGGCACATGGGCATGAATACACACACACACACACACACACATACAAATACAGCATACACACATATAAAGAAATAAATGGTCAAAATGGGAACTGTTATGTGTATTTTACTAATAGTTCAGAATGTGGCATTTGTTTGAAACTTTGGGGCTTTTTGTTTTGGTCTGGTTTAGGTTTTTGAGACAGGGTATCTCATGTAACCTTGAACTTCTGATCCTCCTGACTCTGCCTCCAAAGCTCTGGGATTACAGGTATATGCCACTGTACTTTGGCACTTATTTGATAACTTTCTCTCTCTTCCTCTCGCCCTCCCTACCTTCTTCTCTCTCTCCCTCACCTGAAATTTCCCATTAATTCTGACATCTTGGGCTCTTGGTATGTCTTAGTCACAGAGACTTTGACTGGTATGTTTGAGGCCCTGGGCTCTATTTCCTGGCCTGCCTTTGCCACCTTGACCAGTAGATTTAGTTAAAGACAACAATGAAGAAGAAGAAGAAGAAGAAGAAGAAGAAGAAGAAGAGGAGGAGGAGGAGGAGGAGGAGGAGGAGGAGGAGGAAAAAGAGGAAGAAGAGGAAGGGGAAGAGGAAGGGGAAGAAGAAGAAGCAGCAGCAGCAGCCTGCTGGGCCCTGGCATTTGTGAAGCTGCAACCCAACGGCAAACTTCATAACATTCATTTCTTGGAGAAGTGTGACGTCAGCCCACATCCCGGCACAGGGGCACACTGCTCTGCCAACTGAAGCAGTTGTATTGAAAACATTAATTATTTGTGCAAACATCTCAGATTGGCTCTGGAGGGCTTAGACATCTGTGATAAAAATAGGTCAAAAACAGAAACAAGGGCAGGGGATGTAGCTCAGCGGTAGACCACTTGCCTAGCAAGTGTGAGACTTTAGCTTCAATATCCGACATAATAAAAAAAATAAATACAAAGAAAACACTGGCTACCATCTGTGTCTTGACTTGCCGCTTACCTTTAGATAAACCAGACCTGAACGGAGCCTCCTGTCCCCTGAGACGGTCCCTTTGTTGTCTTTCTTGTGCACGGTCCATCTCCCCGGGCTCTCACTCTGACCTGCCGCACACCCCATGCCGACAGTTCCAGTCTTTCTGAATGTGGATTTTCACCCTCATATGTCACCAGCCCAGTGGCTATTAACATTGGCATCACCTCTATGGCTCTGGCATCGCTTTGGTTTACTTTGGTTTTTACCTCTTTGACCACGACTTAATTTTTCCCAATCTTTGGTCACTGCAGCTTATTCCTTGAGGTTGTGCCAGGGAGCTCACAGGCCACAGCTTGGTAGACACCTTCTCACCCCTTATATTTCCTTGGCTGTCACTAAATCAGGATTCTCCCCTCCTTCCCCAGGGACTCTGTTAAGTAGTGGGCATCGGAGATGTGTAATAATCAAGATATTGCCTCATTATGCTTGCCTTCTAATGAGAGAGAATGACATTATTATGTGACTTAAGGAAGGGTATGCACCAAGGTCCGGGTTTGAACTCTGGCACCACTCAAAGCTGGGCGTGATAGTCTTTACTATATCTGTAACCCCAGAGCTTGCAGATAGAGGCAGAAGGGTCAAGAGTTCAACACCAACCTTGGCTACATAGTAGGTTTGAGGCCAATTGAACGAATTGAGATTCTGTCTCAAAAAATCAAAAAAACCAAACCAAAGCGACAAAAACCGACGGGTGGGAACAACTGTTTGCACACGATTCTGTAGTTCACACAGTGTTTTGTTGGGTATGGATCATTTGTTCCTGTAACATCGGCTGGGACAGCTCACCCTTAGGTGATCCAAGCTGGTCCCACTCACACGACTGCTGCCTCGGCTGGACCGGCTCAAAGATGCAGGAGCTCGCTGGGCCTCGTCTTTTTCTTTCATCCTCCAGGATGCCGCTCACTGCACATAGCCTCTTTGTTTAGACTACTGCACCATGGTGGCAGCCATCCAAGAAGATGAAAGCGGAGACTGCCAGTCTCTGGGAGGTCTGGGGCCAAGTGCTATAGTGTCATTTGGTAGTGTCATTCGGGAATTTCCTACTGGGCACAGCAGATCACAAGACCAGCATAGATAAAAGGAAATGAGCACACACTCTGTGCCTTTATGGGTTAGCAGGACATTGTCGTGGTCTCTGTTCTGGATACTGCAGCAGGAAGAAGAATACGGTTAGATTTCTTTCTTGAAAGAGTTGTTCGGCTAGCCACAAAGAGAGTCAGACCCAGGCTTTGCGCAGACCCTGATCAATCCCTGGGCTCTGGAGCCTGCTTCAGTGAAGGAAATGTAAGATATGACACTTCTGTGTACCCAGTGTCACTTAGGGACAATTCCTGGTTACTCAGTATTAACTCTCAGTGTGACAGAACCCACCCTCGGAATGTTGTGTCTGTCTCCTTGTAGAACTTGAATTCAGGGCACAAAAATAAACCAAAGTCTGTTCTCTGCCAGTTTGTTTATAAGGGTTAGTTGTTAGTATGTGTGTGTGTGTGTGTGTGTATGTATGTATGTGTGTATATAAGGATGCATGTATTTATGTGTATATATATGTAAGTATGCATATACATATGTACATACATATGTATATGTGTATATATGTATGCACGCATATATATATGTAAGTAAGTGTGTATTTTTGAAATAGGGTCTTACTCTGTGCCAAGCTCAGGTTACCATCTTAACTCTGTATAACCTGGGTTGGCCCTTGGCCTTGTGGTAGTCTGGCCTTAGCCTCCTAAATATTGGGATTGCAGATATAAGCCAGCATACTCAACTTGTTAATGAAGTGTGTGTGTGTGTGTGTGTGTGTGTGTGTGACTTCAGGCTCTTTTCATCTGGTAGCAAAGTTGCAGCATGGTGGCTAATTTTCCTCTTGAAAGGCAGCTCTGCCAGCCGCTACACGTCCACTCTACGGTCAGTCTGCTTCTTCAGACTTATTCAGCAGCTGTTGTAAGATGTGCGCATCTAAACTGGTTTGATCAGCTTATGGTAAATACCCTCCCATCTTAACATCTGCAGGAGCAATCTCTAGCAGCCTTCATCCCTACCGGAGAACAAGGGTCTATTTTGTCTGAAATTGGATCACACCTGTGCTCCAAGCACCTCCTTGTGGCTAGATCCAGGCACTGCATCTCGAGGAGCTCAGCCTTGGATTTCTGTCCCTAGAGCATGCCTCTCTGTGCATGACGACACCAGTGTGTTGGAGGTCTATACCGAAAAGAACAGTCTGTTTGTCAAAGGAATGTGTCTATGCAAAACATATAGCTCAGCGCGCGGCTGCACGGAGAGGAAAATTCTAGCGTCTGCCAACTCACAAAGCTCCTCACAGCTTCCCCGGCATCCCCTCCCTTCCAGTACCAGTCGCTAGGCCTGCTCCAATTGCAGTTAAAGGGTTTTCTTTTGGAAAAGGAAAGTATAAGGCTGCAGAAAAAGCTCGCTGATCTAAGATCTGATTTTCACTTGAGCAGTAGATGAAAAATACTCTCGCTACGAGAGGGTGTCAGAAACATGGAGAGATTTTTTCAACGTTGTTTATCATCCAGTTTTTGAAACCGAGTCTCATGTAAGCTGTCTGCCTCCCACCTCTCTTTGCAGTCCAGGACGACCTGAACTCATCTCCTTCCTTGACCTCCAGAAAGCGCTGGGGTCACAGGGGTGTGACATCACACCTGGTTTACTTGGTACTGGAGATTGAACCCAGGGCTTCATGAAGCCTAGGCAAGCACTCAGCTGATGGAGTTGCATCTCCAGCCTTCAAATATAGTGTCACAAGCTGGCTCCCATCCAGGCGCAGGTGTTTGCACTGAAGACTTTCTCAGAGCCCAGGACTCATACAGAGAGGCTCTCAGGAAGGAGCAGACAGCCCAGGCATCTTGTTTTTCAGTTTCACGAAGCCATTAACACCCCCTCCACTCCCACCAACAGTGACTCATATGTTCTGTGGCAATACTATCCAGAGTGTATTCTGTTAAGTTTAAAAACATTTTTATTTTTCAAGCAATTCATTTTTATTTTATGGTACAAAAACATTAGCTTATGGTACATTGGGAAAAAAATAAAACCGGTTATTTTCCTGGACAGCTGGAAGGGCCCTGCTCTATTGAATTTTGGAATAGCACGTAAACATGTATGACAGACATTTTTCTCTTTTCAAAACTATCTATTGTAAATGCTAGGCAAGAAAAGGAAAAATCCAGTAGTGTAATGAAATTAGTGTATCAGCCATCTTAAAAATCAAAGCTTCCTTGTCAAGCCCAGTTTTAAAAATAAAGAAAGACCAGCTATTCTACCCAGTGCAGCCACTAAACCTCATGCTCTCACACCAAGAGCAGACAGTAGAAGAGACCTGGGCTTTTCTTCATCCGTATCCCACCCAACAGAGCAAGCACCCACTGTTGTTTCTCACTAGGACTTACTGCACAGAGCGCACTGGGCTCCAAGATGCCCTGTTCATTGTGTTGGCAGCTGGCACAGGATGAAGGACATCAGTGTTGATTCAGGGGAGGCGCGAGGTTCCTCATTTTGAGTCCAGGGACAGGAAAGGTGGCAAAGAGACATCATCAGGACATTGCTCAGAACTGTACATTTGAAAGGAATGGCAGAAACAAAAGCAAACTGACTTAGGTCAGTTTCCAGGTGTGTGGGCTACTTTCTGTCAACTTGACACAAGCCAGGGTCATCGGAAAGGAAGGAACTTCAATTGAGAAAATGCCTCCAGAAAGTCTGGCTGCAGGCAAGCCTGCAGAGCTTTCTCCAGAAGCCACAGCCCTGGGCTCCTGGTCCTGGGCGCTGTGAGAAAGTGGACTGTGCGAGTCGTGGGAGCAAGCCAGGAAGCGGCGTTCCTCCCATATCTCTGCCTTAGCTCCTGTTTCAGGGCGCCTGCTTGAGTTCCTGCCCTGACTGCCCCGGATGATGGACTGTGATATGGAACTGTAAGCAAAGTCAACCCTTTCATCCCCAAGTTATTTTGTTTATGGTATTTGTCATGGCAGTAGAAACCTTTTTTAAAAAATTTTTATTTGAAAGTTGTTTTTCATTTTTCATACCAACTACAGTTCCCCCTCTCTCCTTACCTCCCTCTCCTCCCTCACCTTCCCCCCACCCAAACCTCCATCCACTCTTCAGAAAGGGTTAGACCTCCCATGGGCTGTCTACAAAGCCCGGCATATCAAGTTGAGGCAAGCAAGACCCTTACCCCATACTGAGGCTGAGCAAGGCATTTCTCCATAGGGAATGGACTCCAAAAAACCAGTGCATGCTCTAGGGATAAAATCCTGGTCCCACTGCCAATGGCCCCACAGACTGCCCAAGTCACAGAACTCTCAGCCATATTTAGAGGGCCTAGTTTGGTCCTATGGAGGTTCCCCAGCTCAGGTCAGTTGTATCTGTGGGTTTCCCCATCATGACCTCGACCCCTTTGTTCATATAATCCCTCCTCCCTCTTGTCGACTGGACTCTGAGAGCTTGGCCCAGCGCTTAGCTGTGGATTTCTGTATCTGCTTCCATTAGTTACTGGATGAAGGTTTTATGATGGTAATTAGGGTGGTCATCATTCTTGATGATATCCCTCTATCAAGATGATATCCCTCTATCAAGATATCTCTTTCCTCGCTCTCCCTCTCTGTCCCTCCCCAACTCAACCATCCCATTCCCTAATGTTCTTATCCTTCTCCCCTCCCCTTCACCCATTCTTCCCCTCTCCCTACCCATGCTCCCAATCTACTCAGGAGATCTTATTTATTTCTCCTTCCCAGGGGCATTTATGCCTGTCCCTCTTAGGGTCCTCCTTGTTAGCTAGCTTCTCAGGGGTTGTGTGATTGTAGCCTGGTTATCCTTTTCTTTTCTTTTCTTTTTTTTTTTTTTTTGGTTTTTCGAGACAGGGTTTCTCTGTGGCTTTGGAGCCTGTCCTGGAACTAGCTCTGTAGACTCTGTAGACCAGGCTGGTCTCGAACTCACAGAGATCCGCCTGCCTCTGCCTCCCGAGTGCTGGGATTAAAGGCGTGTGCCACCATCGCCCGGCTCTGGTTATCCTTTTCTTCACACCTAATATCAACTTATGAGTGAGTGCATACCATGTTTGTCTTTTTGAGTCTGGGTTACCTCACTCAGGATGTTTTTTTTTTTTTCTAGTTCCATCCATTTGACTGCAAATTTCAAGATGCCATTGGTTTTTGCTGTTGAGTAATGTGTAAATGGACTACCTTTTATTTATCAATTCTTTGTTGAGGGGCATCTAGGTTGTTTCCAGGTTTGGGCTATTATGAATAATGCTGCTATAAACCTAGCTGAGCAATTGTCCTTGTGGTATGAATGTATACCCTTTGGGTATATGCCCAGGAGTGGTGTTGCTGGGTCTTGGGATAGATTGATTCCAAATTTTCTGAGAAACTGCCAAAGTGGCAGTACAAGTTTGCACTCCTACCAGCAGTGGAAGAATGCTTCCGTTACTCTATATCCCCTCCAGCATAAGCTTTCTTGTACAGGATTGTTTTGGCTATCCTGTTCTTTTTTTATTTTTCCGTATGAAGTTGATTATTGTTCTTACGAGGTTTATGAGAACGGACACAGTAACCAAAGCCCCTTGTCGTCTGTTTGGTTGTTAACAGCAGCCGGAGTGTCACACATTGCCTTCAATCTCCCCTCCACACTCCTTCACTTTTCTTTATTTTTTATGCCTTACATTTTCCATTCACAAATGGAGGGCCTGGTTTTGTTGTCTGGGAACGCTCAGAATTTTTTTTTTTTTTTTGCGTGTGTGTGTGTGTATAAAGATGCGTATGTAGAGAGGTAAGTCTAAATTTTATGTGCATGCCAGAAGAGGGTGCCATTTCCCCTGGAACTAGAGTTATAGATGCCTCTGAGCTGCCATATGGGTGCTGGGAATGGAACCTTTGTCCTCTGGAAGAGCAGCCAGTGCTCTTGAATGCTTAGCCATTTCTCCAGCCCCCAAATATGTTCTTTAAAAAATGTCATCACTTCATTTCTTTCCGAATCTAGTCCTGTGGGCTTGCCAGTTTTGTTTCCTCTTTCTCCACTTAGGAATTAATTGCCACATATATGTGTAGTCACAGAGCCAGACCCTATTGTAAGTGTTGTACACATGTGGAGTGACCACCCACATCTAAAAGAGTGGGGTGAGATGGATTAGACTAAATTCCCTTCCAGTTTATGACAGTCCAGCACGGCAAGCAGACCGTGACCGGTCCTTCCCCTGGCAGGATGTTGTGACTCCAGGTGCCACACCCTTGCATCCCTTCAGATGATGGTAGAAGGTTCAGTAAGAAGCACCCACCTAACAGAAGAGGCCAGGAGATGGAGGGTTCTAGCATTGCCCATGACCTCCTTACCTGTCTGCAAATCCTTGTCCTGTTCTTGCTCCTTTACTGTGCCCACAACTGGGCTACCAGTTCAGATGATGTGTCTCATTTTGGTTCCTTTCAAGGCTGCCTGAAAATGTCATGGCATGATGGTTTGAAAGAACCCCCAAAGAGAGTGACGCTATTAGGAGGTGTGACTTTGCTGAAGTAGGTGTGGCCTTGTTGGAGAAAGTGTGTCACTGTGGGGGCAGTCTTTGAGGTCTCCTTTGCTCAAGATACACTCAGTGTGGTGTCAGCTCTGTTGCCTGTGGATAAAAACATAGAACCCTCAGCTTCCTCTCCAGCATCATGTCTGCCTGCACACCCCTGGGCTTCCCACCATGACGATAATGGAGTAACCCTCTGAAACTCTAAGCTAATCTCCAATGAAATGTTTTCTTCGTAAGGGCTGCCATGGTCATTGTGCCTCTTCACAGCAACAGAAACTCTAATTAAGACACATAGCATGAAGAGTAACTGCAGACCCCTGCAGGATCTTGTGGAACAAAGTGGCACTCTGTGTCTTCTATAACCTTTTGTGCAGCAGATGCTGGAGGCCTCAGGTCCTTGGCATGGAGCTGCCCCACACAGTTTCACACTCAAGCTTGCATTTCCTGGGTCACCATCTCTCCTCCAATACCACCATCTCTGTGAGACTTCCCTGGTTCCGCATTTAAAGTGACCTTTCTTCTCTCTGCTTCTGAAGCAGGTAGACAGCCTTCATTCATTCTCTCACCCTGTCTTATTTTGTGGTTGTTTGTTTCTCTACCTTGAGGGAATGGTTTTTATTTCTTCCCTTTTAATGTCATTTCTGACTGTTGTCAAATATCGACTTTCTTGGAGGAGGACCAGTGAAGGAAGGCTGTCAGGTCTCCCTGGAGTCCACGGATGAAGGCAAAGACTTCACAGCATCTTCTTGGGTACCACATGAACATGTGTAGGAATCCTCTGAAGTCAGTATCATGTTCTAAGTCAGAACCTAAGTATGAAATGCTGCTCAAAACTGAACTGAAAAGGCTTCAGTCTTTTCTAAAGCTCTCAAAATAGATACTGAGCATATCAGAAGAGAGGGAGATTCCTGGACACCCTCATGCAGGTCCGTTGAAGATCACAGCCGAAGCTAACTATGGTCTAGGCCATCTCCTCAGCAAAGATAATAGGCTTCCTTCATGCTGGGGATGTGGTTCAGTGCTGAAGCTCTTAGTATCCTTGAAGCCTTGGTCTCATACTCGACAGAAGTTATTTATATTTTGATTTCTATCATCTGTTTGTAGTGCATATGTGAACTCAAAATAAATTGAAGTAAACTAGACCCAAATATAGATTTTATGTACAAGGCCGGAGATAGAACTCCATGATTCAGTGCTTGCCTAGCACATGCGGGCCCTTGGCTCCATCCCCAGCACCATTGAAGCCAAACAAACAGAAAGCTTGCCCAGGAATATCTCAGCAGTACTGAGGCTTCAGTTCACAAAGACCTGTAATACTAGCTCTAAGGTGATCCATTGCCCTCTCCTGTTCTCCTCAGGTGCCTGCACACACATGGTGAATACACACACACGCACATGCACATACACATGCACACACACACTTAATTAATCAATTTTTTTTAGAAAAAATTATATTCTGGGCCAGTGAGACCACTCAGAAGGTAAAGACACTTGCCATGCAAACTTTATGACCTGAATTCAGTAGCTAGACCCTAAAGTGCAAGTACAGAACCAGTTCTGGAAAGCTGAAGATGTCGGTGCCTGCACTTCCACTGTACTGTAGCATGTTAGCACAGGCATGTGCACACACCACATACACACACACACACACAAAGACACCATATCACACACACAAACACCATACCACACACAAGACACCATACCCTTCCACAATACCATACTACAGACACACACACTACACTAAAGCATGATTAATAAAAACTCAGAGACAGATATTGGGGTTCAACCTGAGGACCAGAAAAGCAAAGCAATCAGCCACTGGCTCTTACCTGGACCTGAGTCTGAAAATAGTAATCCTGCCTCTAGGAGACCTCAGAATGAGACTGAGATTGAGAGCTGTCTCTTCCCATTTTATAATCCTCTCTAGTTCTGGGATTAAGGGAGTGTACCACTACCACCTGGTTTCTAAGGTAAGACAGTGTGGCTACTGGGATTAAAGGTGTGTGTCATTGCTTCCTGGTTTGTAAGGCTGGCCAATGTTGCTGTTTTACTTTCCTGATCCTCAATCAAGCTTTATTTATTAAATATAAATGAAATGCCACTATACTACTTACACATACACACACACCATACCACACACACACACAATACCACCCCCCAACACACACACACACACACACACACACCCCACGTACAAGTTATATTTCACACTATTTAATTTTTAAAAAAGTGTTTTCCCCTCTGGTCTCTTGCCCTCTGTGTTTGTGGTTTTTCTTTTCTTTCTTTTTTCTTTTTTGATAGAGCTTCACTCTGTAGTCCACTATGGTACCAGGTCTGTTATGATACCAGGTCTGTAGCTTTTCATCTGAAGCAAGCAGTATATATACACATATATGTACACACACACACACACACACACATATATATATATATATATACATTGATTAATTAAAAGATACTTCACTGTTGAAAAGTGTTAATGATCATCTGATCTATTGGAAAAATGGAGTCTGTGAACTTGCTTCATGCAGGGTTGACAGACACCTTCAATTTGTAAGAAATACAGAATGTGCAAAATACCATGAAGAGAAGCCAACATGGATAAACACTCCAGCCATCTCAGAACCGGGAGGCTGAGATGAGGACCACGTGTTCCAGGCTACCCTAGACTACAAAGTGAGATCTCGACTGGAAAATAGCACAAGACAAAAGTATAATAAAACAAGGTACACTTATGTCTCTTGCTTTTTGCTGTAGAGAATGGAACCACCTTCAGGCACACCTGTCTCTTGTAGGGCTTTCCTGTCACTCAAGTGCTAACTTGGCTGCAGTGTCCTGCCTTAGAAGAATAACAACAGAGGTGGAAGTGAAAGGTGGCTCTACTGTGTCCTCAGAGACAGCTCAGAACAATGCAACAAGGCACAGTTCCCAACAGTCAAAGAGGCAGTGCTTCCAAGCCATCCCTAGTCATGAGGAGAGCTTAAATTCTTACTTAACTAGTGTAATAACAGGATCATATGTCATATATTTGAGAAGATTCCTAGCAAGTAAGTTAAAAGTCTGGCTGGAGATCTGGCTCAGCAGTAAGGGCACTTGCCTGTTATTGTATGAAGTTTTGGGTTTGGTCCCTAGTATTGAAAAATAAGTGAATGAAAGGATGAATGAACAAATGAATACATACATCAGTAATATGTGTTGTAAGAACTCCTTCAGCCAATAGTCTTTAAGATACTGGCCCACTTTGGGCATGGTCTCAAGTACTATAAATGCAGAGGAAAAACATGAGTAGGTCTCTTTTCCTGCTGGATTCGGTTCCAGTTCCCAGCACACACAGAGGACCGGATTGCTATGCTTACTGTGAGTTTATCCCCAAATAAATAAACCTTTGTTATACTCCATTCCAGACTATTGTGGAACTCTGGTATGACTACAAATTGGTGTCCAACGTGGGCTGAGCCCACGCCATTACCCAGGCATCCTCCCACCCCGTGCAGCTAAGTTAGCCCTCCGGCACATCTGCGCACACTGCATGGCCCTACTATGTGTCTGAGTTACCTGCTGCTACCCATGGCTTTATGCCACAACTCCTCCGTGACTTCTCTGGCCAAAGGACCGTGTGGCACACTGCTGCTACCCAAGCTAGGATCTGCTTCTGAGGTCCAGCTGCTGCCAGGCCGAGTTCTGACCCTGGGAGTTCTAACCCTGCACCTGGAACACAGGCTTGCATTCCCAGTTTGGATCCACAAGTGCCCACTCGGGCCAGTAACCTTGAGGCTTGCGACTGCCTGCAAGCTCTGGGTTCCTTGACCTACCATATGCTGGTGTGTTGCCAAATTTGTTAGTAATTTGACTAAGTCTCAGGTAATTCAGATACTGATCTAGGATCTGCCTTACTCTGAAACTGCGACACCAGCTGGCCAATCAAGATTATTACACCTGCAACAATTTTCTGAAAATTATAACGGAGGTAAATTATTTTGATTAACAAATAATAAATTTTCAAATAAATAAATTTGAAAATTGTAAACCAACCCAAGAAAATTGCAGACAATATCACCATCCTGGAATTTAACAACCTTTTTGTTTCTACTATGGATGGATTTCTGCAGAGCTATATGACCTACCTGATACATACATTTTTGTGGCCATGGCGGTTACTAGTTTTGTTCTTCATATTATAGCCTTAAAGAACTGGTTTGATAACAGAGTCAAAAATGAGAGACTTTTAGAAATGATACAGTCTTTATAGACTGGTGATGAGAAGTTATCAGAAAGGATTCATACTGTTGAAACTGACAATCAAAACTTGTTAAAAAGTTTTGATGAGCTAGCAGATAGAACATTGCTCCAGGAAGTAATCTACACACCATTCAAATAATATCTAAGGATGAGAAGATATCACTAATGGAAAAATGTAAAACCTTGGAACCACATGTACAGAATGAGAACCAGAAATTAATTGATTTGATAAAACCATTAGAAATATTCACAGGTCAAGGAATTTAGATAAAAAAAAAAGACAGTGAAAATATTTGAATTTACTGAGGAACTTTTCAGAACTGATAAGCAAGTAGAGGAGGCAAAGATTGTAGTGGGAGCTGTGGGCCTCTACCCACAGCCCAGCTCATAGCTGCCTGGCTAGCTTATGCCCCGAAATAATTACACGGAAACTGTATTCTTTTAAACACTGCTTGGCCCATTTCTATTCATGTGTGTAGCACCCCAAGGTGCGCTTACCGGGAAGATTCTAGCCTATGTCCATCCTGGGTCGGAGCTTCATCGCGCTTGCTCTGGAGAGGAGAGCATGGCGTCTGTCTCTCAGAGGAGCTGCCCTGCATCTGCCCGGGAGAGGGGAGCATGGCGTCTGAGCTCACTTCCTCTTCTTCCCAGCGTTCTGTTCTGTTTACTCCACCCACCTATGTTCTAACCTATGAGGACCAAGCAGTTTCTTTATTATTTAACCAATGACCTTCCTCTATCAAAGGATAATAGTAATGATTTAGCATCATCAGTACCTCTCAGAGTCAGAGATTACTTATCAAGAGTTTTAGCTATTTATCCTGTTATTACCTCTGAAAAGCCAGCAAATACTCAATACCCAAAAGGATATATAGAATGTAAATGGGACCCTATATGCATGAAAGATCTAAAAGATATTAAGCAAGCAGTACTATCTTAAGGCATGCATTAACCATGTGTTAGGGAGCTGGTAAAGACATGAGTTTTAAGAAATAAGGTTACTCCACATTGCCAGATTCAATTAGTCTCAGCTGTGCTAGAAGATGGGCAACAGTTATAGTGGAAGTGCTATTGGAGAGAGGAGGCTAAAGTCCTGGGACATCAAGGTAGAGCCAGAGGATTTGAGGCCTCCCAAGATCAAATTCTTGGTGAGGGCCATTATGCTGATTCAGATAGTCAAGCTATATACAATGAACACATCTAGTCCCTATGCCATATAGCTGCCTTGAATGCTTGGAACAAGTTTCAAGAATTAGAAGTAAGAATTGAACTATATACTAAGATCACCAAGAGAACTCTTTAGTGACTTTTTACAAAGATTAACTAAAGCTGTAGAGATAGAGTTAACAGATCCAGAGGCTATATGAGTACTTATTGAATCTCTAGCTTTTGAAATTACCAACTTATAATACAAAAATATACTTGGGTCTTTAAAGGTCAGATCAACACCAATAGATGAAAAGATCCTGCACACTACCAATGTTGAGTCATTTGACTATAATACTGAGGCTTGAGTAGGAGAAGCAATTTCCAAAGGTATAAAGAGACATCAAAATACCAAATGCTTTGATTGTGGTAGAATAGGCCATTTGAGAAGGGATTGCAGATAGGGGATTCCTAGAAATAATTTTTCTTCTGGAATCACCCAAATAGAAGGCCCCAATCTTCTGGATTATGCAGAAGATGCAGCAAAGGATGACACTGGACCAATGAATGCAGATTATCAAGACACAAACAAGGTAACTTGTTATCATCAGAAAACTCCTTGGGGGGACCTCTTGCAGGCAGGCCCCCAGGTCAAATGTGGTCCAGTCATTCCCAGTCATTGTGGAGGACATGCCTCCTCAGGAAAATTAGAAAATCCAGTGACTGCTGTAAAAACAACCATATTCTGTAGTCATGGAGGATGAATAAAAAAATTCTAGTAGAAAATAGAAAACACTTATTTTGATAGACTTTTATGAATAATCAAAGACCAAAGTTGAGAGTACAAATAAATAACATAATAACTGAATGACTATTGTACATGGGTGTGAATGTGACTATTATTACTCCAGCATTTTGACATCTAAATTGGCCTCTGCAGGGTGCAGATGTTCAATTCCTAGGAACAGGAACCCTATCTCAGGTAAAACAAAACATGAGATGGATTGAATGCATAGGGCCAGAAGGACAGAGAAGAAGGCTGAGGCCATATGTAACTAATATAGCAGTGAATCTATGGGGTTGTGATCTGTTGTAACAATGGAATATCCAGATAAACATTCCTGCAGTCTCAGAAATGGTACATAAACTAACTCGTATTTCTGGGAAGGATATTATAAGATACCATAAAAAATAGTCACCAACCATCCAGGCTGTGCAAAAACAACTGGCAAACTTTTAGAGGTTCCAATAGCCCTATCTTTAAAATGGTTAACTAAAAAACCCATATGGGTTAAACAATGGCCTTTAACAATAGAGAAACTGCAGGCTTTAGAACAATTGGTTTAGGAGCAATTATATTCTCAATACATTGAAGAATCAACCAGCCCTTGGAATTCTCCTGTATTTATTGTTAAGAAGAAGTCTGGAAAAATGGAGGACGGTAACATATCTAAGAGCTGTTATGTTAATAAGGTGATTCAACAATCTGGAATTCCTTTGCCTTTCCTATTACCTAAAGGATGGCCTCTCATAGTTATTGATTTAAAAGAGTGTTCCCTTACTATACCTTTGCAAGAAAAAGACAGAGAAAAATTTGCCTTCACAATGCCTACTTATAGTAATTCTCAGCCTACTAAATATATCAATGGAAGATTCTTCCACAGGAAATGTAAAATATCCCCACCCTGTGCCAATATTTTGTAAGTCAGCCATTGGAAATAATATGTAATCAATTTTAAGATCAATATTATCTTAGAATGGATCTTTTAATCACACGAACAGAGTAAAAAATTAAAATCCTATGTGGAAATGGTGTCTGAATTAATTATAAGAGGAAAATTGAGACTTCATCAATTAACAGAAATAGACCCAGCAGGAATTATAGTATCTTTTGCTACTGATTAAAATTTTAAAAAATTATGGAAAGAAAATGAACCCTGAAAAAGAGCTTGTAGTAATTTTTTGGAGAGATTAACAACAGCTACCCCAAATGATAGAGAATTTGGCTTATAAAGAAAACTAATTGGATTCTTTTTCACATTGTATTGTACACACCAATAACTGGAGATCCTACATTCTTTACTGATGCAAATAAATCAGGAAAAGCAGTTTACAAATCAGAAAATTTGAGTAAAGTGGAACAAAGTCCTTATGACTCCATCTGAGAGTCAGAATTATATGCTATTCTCATGATACTAAGAGATTTTAAAGAACTACTTAACATAGTTACCAATTCGCGATATGCAGAAAGAGTTGTTTTCACTGAATTCATACCAGATGATACAGAATTGACTTCATTATTGACTTCTCAGCTGCCCTCATTGTTCACCATATTCAGAGAGTCCAGTTTTATCCCATGCTTTTTCAGTCCCAGTCCAGCTGGCCTTGGTGAACTCCCAATAGATCAGCCCCACCGTCTCAGTGGGTAGATGCCCCCCTCGTGGTCTTGACTTCCTTGCTCATGTTCTCCCTCCTTCTGTTCCTCATTTGGACCTTGGAAGCTCAGTCCATTGCTCCAATGTGGGTCTCTGTCTCTATCTCCATCCATTGCCAGATGAAGGTTCTATGGTGATATGCAAGATATTCATTAGTATGGCTATAGGATTGGGCCATTTCAGGCTCTCTCTCCTAAGCTGCCCAAGGACCTAGTTGGGGACATCTCTCTGGACCCCTGAGAACCCCTCTAGAGTCAAGGCTCTTGCCAACCCTAAAATGGCTCCCTTAATTAAGATATATACTTTCCTGCTCCCATATCCATTCTTCCAATATCCCAACCATCCCATTCCCCCAAGCTCTCCCCATCCTCCCCTTCTCATTTGTCTCACCCCATCTCCCCTTTCCCCCATCCCTATATAACCAAACACCACTACCTGCAGGAAGTAACCCAAAGGTACTGAAATGAATGAAGTCTGGCAGATGGATGTGTTCTACTTTGTAGAATTTGGAAAATTAAAATGTGTATACCACACGACTGATACTTATTCAGGCTTTTAATGGGCAATGTTTTGAGTTTGGAAAAGGCTAATTCAGTAATCACACATTTACTAGAAATTATGGCTATCATAGGTATACCTGCACATATAAAGACAGACAATGCATATCTCTCTAAGAAAATCAAACAGTTTTTGCTTATTATAATATAAATCATATTACAGGTATACCACATAATTATACAGGTCAGGCAGTTATAGAAAGATCAAATGGAACTATAAAGTATATGTTAAACAAATAGAAAGAGATGAGAAGTACCCCCAGAAATAGATTGCATAATTCTTTATTAACCTTGAATTTTCTTAACACAAATGAGAAAGGAAAAATGGCTGCAAAGTGACATTGGATAATAGAAATAACTTCTAAATTAAATCAGCCAGCGTATTTCAAGGATATGTTGATCTCATAATGCAAACCAGATGTCTTGCATTGTAAAAGGGATTTTGTTCTTCTTTCCACAGGAGAAAAAAAGCTATGGATACAATCAAAATTAATCAAGATTTTGTTTGAAAGGAAAAATCTCTTGATAAAGAGAAATGACAGCTTATCCACAGGTCAATGTCAATCCACAGGTTGTAAGGAAACCTCATAAGGGTTGAGGCAGGGTTCTGTTCTTGTCTTTACAAGAAAATACTATCTTCAAAAAGTCAAGAGACTTTGGACATCTAGATACTTAAGAAAATCTATATATAAAGAAGAAAAGAAAATCTATATATAAAGAATCACCAAGCAAAGAGAAATCTGACTTATGATACCAATATCCTCTGCAGGGTAATATCTTATTTATATACATGTAGTGGCAGTTGCCAATTATTAAAAATCAAAGCTGGCTTTGGAGTTGGGCTGTGGTTATCCTTCTCTAAATCCAAGTATGCTTTTAAAAGAAAAATTCAGAGTTTCTTTCTTGATATGGGATTCCCTCTGTATGCTGTGAATACCATTGGTTAATAAAAAAGCAGGTTTGGGCCTGCACGGGGCAGAATAAAACTAGGTGGGAAAAACAAAACTGAATGCTGAGAGAAAGAAGGCGAAGTCAGTGAGAAGCCATGTAGCTCCATTGGAGACAGACATACTGAAATCTTATTGGTAAGCCACAGCCACATGGCAAATAACACAGATTGATAGAAATGGATCAATTTAAGATATAAGAGTTAGCCAAGAATACACTTAAGCTATTGGCCAAACAGTATTGCAAATACTATTATTTCTGAGTGATTATTTCGGGGCTGACAGCCTAGAATAAACAAGCGGCTTCCCCCAGTAACTGTCTCATATCAGGAGCCACCTGATGTGGTACGGAAGGAAGATAAAAATCTCCAGACTACTGTCATCAAACTCTGCTTTCAAAAAATTTTACTTTCCCCATACCTATTTTTGTCTCTATGATAATATATGTCTATAGAAATTCAAACTTTCCATTTTGATGTGAATAATGTTTCAGTTTTCTACAGTGAACAATAAATTTTCCTGCAGTAATCTTTGAAGTCTTCAGGAAGAAGATGGGGCCCCACAACAATGAATCCACCTGGTTGATATGATGCCATTATGCTGATAACACCACTTTAAGATCAGTTTTGGGTTGCAAACTGCTCAAGATGATTCCAACTTGGCTAGATGAGATGGCGCGACTTCTTACAAAATTTTGGCCAGAGCTTCAAATAAAAATTTCAGAAAAACCCTACTGACTATTCAGAGACTATCTGCAATTGTACCAGACAGTAATCTTGAAACTTAAGCATCATTTTAGTTTTTGCAGGATCCCATAGAAATAGCATCACCTCTATGACAACTGGAAGTAATTCTAGAAAACTACATCTCTTCTTCCAACAAAGTTTGTTCTCAGGGTCAGAGACATCTATTAGGGGTTGGCTATAAGTAGTATAGCATTGGGGGTGGAAATAAAATAGGCTCAAAAATCTCTTCTGAAAAAAAAAGGATGGATTGAATGGGGTGGGATAACAGGTAGATTAGTGTGATTACTTGTAAACTATTATTTATAGACAATTTACATTGGCATAGATTCTTGCATATTGATATAAAATCAAATTATATTTGTTATATTGAATATGCTCCTATTTCTGTTTACAATATTTGTGCAACTATGTAAAGTTATTTTGTCATATTATATGCATGTACGTTTCTACCTCTGCTTAAGATGTTTTGTATATTTGTGCAATTTTAAGATATATTTATCATATTGCACTATACATTTCTACCTTTGATCAAGATATTTATACATTGTTTACATTTTGAGGTCATTGCCCTCATTTGCTGCATATTTGTTTAAAGATTGTTTAATTTTTTTTAATATGAAGCCTTAGTCTTTAAACTATATATGTTTTAAGAATTACATGTCAATAGTCATCCATGTTTGTCCTACTTATATGTAATCGGAGACTGCTTGTTTATTTCCTGGCCACACAGACCGTAAATAATCACACAGAAACTGTATTAATTAAAACATTGGCCAATAGCTTAAGCATATTTCTAGCTAGCTCTTATGTTTTAAATTAATCCATCTCTATTAATCTGTGCATCACTGTGAAGTTATGGCCTACTAGCAAGATTCCTGTAGGCTTCCGTGGGTGTCTTTCTCCTTTGGTGGTTACATGGCATCTCTCTTTGACTCTGCCTACTCTCTCTGTCTCTTCTAGCCTGAATATATTCTGCCCTGCTATAGACAGAAGCAACTTCTTTTATTAACCAATGGTAGTAAAACACATTCACAACATACAGACGGGAATCCCATATCACCTATAGTTAGACTAGTCAGGTTCTTTAGATGCATAGAGATTGTATTCCATATAAATAGGTAATCTTAAAACACTTCAAAAAACGGTAGAATGTGGCATTTAAATAGCTTAGGATTCTATTGATATGAGATACAATTGCTCCTGGCAGCACCGATATATTCCTGAGAGAATGTTGAACACTAAAGACACTCACCTGGAGCTTGTTTTCTTCTTGGCAAAACTGGCCTTTGGGCAAAGAATTACCCCTGCCTCAACTACTGACAAAATTCATGATGTCCAAACTGGACAAGCAGGATATAAGCAAAAATGCTGCCAAACCTTGCCAAACTGTATTCTTTTAAACACTGCTTGGCCCATTAGCTCCAGCCTCTTATTGGCTAGCTCTCATATCTAGATTAACCCATTTCTAATAATCTGTGTAGTACCACGAGTTGGCTTACCAGGAAAGATCTTAACCTGTGTCTGTCTGGAGTGGGAGAATCATGGCGACTCCTTACTCGGCTTCTTTCTCCCAGCATCCTGTCTGTTTACTCCACCCACCTAAGGGCTGGCCTATAAATGGGCCTAGGCAGTTTCTTTATTATTTAACCAATGACCTTCCTCCATCAGTTGAACACTAAAGACACTCACCTGGAGCTTGTTTTCTTCTTGGCAAAACTGGCCTTTGGGCAAAGAATTACCCCTGCCTCAACTACTGACAAAATTCATGATGTCCAAACTGGACAAGCAGGATATAAGCAAAAATGCTGCCAAACCTTGCCAAGACAGGGTAAGACAGTTTTTCAAATTTTCCTGCCTCTGAAAATGGTCTGTCAAATACTGTGGCCTTAGCCAAAATTGGTTACCCCAACATTGCAAATGAGACTTTGGGTGATTGTCCAGGTATCCTATTGTCTCTATCATTTCCTGCACCTTTTGGAAGTTGCCTGATTGCACTTCCTGATTACTCAGGTAATATTATTTCCCTTCTCAGGTCTTTGATGGAGTTGAAGACTAGATAGTCATAGTTACTTTCCTCTCATGACTTAGTTAAGCTATTCTTAATATAAGAATTAGACTCCTTAAGATAGGATAACTATTGAAACTTTTAGCATATATTTCTTGTTTGATATTGTTCATGCTGGTTGTAATTCTAATTTTTTTTTTTTTTTTTGGTTTTTCGAGACAGGGTTTCTCTGTGGCTTTGGAGCCTGTCCTGGAACTAGCTCTTGTAGACCAGGCTGGTCTCGAACTCACAGAGATCCGCCTGCCTCTGCCTCCCAAGTGCTGGGATTAAAGGCATGCGCCACCATTGCCCGGCCTGTAATTCTAATTTTTATGTATGTTTTTGCCTATTCTTTTCCTTGGATAATACTTGTTATTTGTTCTTATTGTATATAGTTTTATATTAGATTTAGAATTATCTTATTTAGATAAAAGGAAGAGGTGTTGTGGGACCTCCTTCAGCCAATAGCCTTTAAGATACCAACCCACTTTGGGCATGGTCTCATGTACTATCAGTACAGAAGAAAAGAGGATGTGACCTTTTCCTGCTGGATTTAGTTCCAGTTCTGAGCACACATAGAGGACTTCAGATTGCTACCCTTATTGTGAGTTTATCCCAAATAAATAAACCTTTGTTATACTCCATTCTGAACTGTTTGGGCACTTGCCTGTTGTGGTATGAAGTTTTGGGTTTGGTCTCTAGTATTGAAAAATAATAAATGAATGAATGAATGAATGAATAAATGAACAATTGAACATATACATAAATAATATGTACATACATCATCATGATTGTTGTGATATATGCATGGCACTCACTAACAATGGTCGTGTGTGTGTGTATTTGTTTCTTATTTTAATCTTTTTTTTTTTCAAGACAGGATTTCACTATGTAGCCCTAGCTGTCCTGGAACTCGCTCTGTAGACAAGACTGGCCTCAAATTCAAAGAGATCTGCCTGCCTCTGCCTCCTGAGTCTTGTTTTAATTTTGAAATGAATATCCATAGTCCATATTGACTTCTAACTTACTCTTCAGCCAGCAACAATCTTGAATACCTCATCCTTCTTTCTCCACCTCCTGAGTGTTGGGACCACAGGTATGATTTTCTTTAATTATTTTTGAGAAAGGGTATTTCTGTGTAGCTCTGGCTAACCAGAGACCTCCTAGGGAAACTAGGCTGGGTTTGAACTTGGAGTGACCCTCCTGTCTCTGCCTCCTGAGTACTGACAATACAGCGCGAATCCCTGCACCGGTTTTAAGATAGTTTAAAGAGAAGAGCATTTTATCCCCATTTCTCATCCACATGAAGATACCCATGGGTCATGGTGTCTTCTAACCCTCATAAACTTCCCACACATGCTTCCCTCCTCCTTGGCTTTTTCATTTTTGTCTTTTCCAGGTTTTCTTCTTTTTGGCTCTTCATATTTTCTCACAACTCATTACTATAAGGTGTGCTAGGTCTGGCCAATCTCAGTCTCTCAGGGATCCTCCTGAGTCAGAATTTTCAGGAAGTGTGTGGGAGTTGGGGAGGAGGGACACAACACCTTACTTACAAAGGAACATGCATCATTTATGCTTGCTTAATAATTTTTGTTCATTTGTTTTTTTAAATATAATATTACCTTTCCCATTGTCTTTTTGAAGATTTAAATATTCTACAAATACTGTTGATCTGGGAGTATATAGCTCAGTGGTAGAGTGTTTGCCTGGCATGCCTGAGGCTCTAAATTCAGTTTTTGATCCCACCTTCACCCCTAATTGCTTTGAGATTTTTCCACTTTTTATATTTAATTGGGATTGATGTTCTTGGCTCCTCGTTCCTAGACACAGAGTTTCCTCACATTCATTGGAAAATAGTCAACAAAAGCAAATGTTTGGAGACTGACTTCACCTTCCATATGGTTCGATTGAAGGAGGATCAGAGCATGGCTTGACTGGGCAGGTATTTAGATAGGAATGCCCCCTTCTCTGCTGATGGTCATCTCATACTGCCTCTGTGACTGGCTCCCATAGCTCCCCTTAACCTCAGCCTCTCTTTTGGCTTATCTGACTTTTCTTCGGGTGCCTTCCATGTTAGCTGTAGCCCTAGGTGGCATTTCTGGCATTTCAGCTCCCTTGGCCTGCTGGGCCTGGATGTGGTGCATGCATGTATCTGTGTTGTGTCCCTGGATGCCTCCAAAGGCCATGAAAGGGCACTGGATTGGGGGTTGCAGGAGGTCCTGTTGACTGATGTGGGTGTTGAGAACTGTCATGCCCAGATCTGTGAAGTCCCCCCAAAACCAAAAAGGAGACCGAGTCCCATATGTAAAAGCAAAGAGCCTTTATTTTATGCAAGTTTGCAAACTCAGTCTCTCAGCATGTCCAAAGTATTGGAATAAATGGAGAGCCCCGACCTCAGTTAGAGTTGGGTTTTTATAGTAGTAAAGGTGGGGGTGAGGGGTTTCTAAGGTTTAGGACCCCTGATCAGCTGACATTTGTCTAGGAGTATCCTGCTGAGTGTGTGCTGGCAAGTGGTCCTATCTACAGCAGTTGGAACGTCAGGCATTTCCTTTGGATGGTCTGTTCTTGAGTGGTTCTCAGGTAATCTCAGTTTGTGCTTCTTCCTGCAACCAGGTATTGCTTCAGGGTAAACTACTGAGACTCAGGCCTCCATTAAACTTATCAATGGCTGAGTCCTACTCTGGCAGGTGATAATGGTTGGAAGTAAAGAACTTTGTTTGAGCGGTCTATTTTTATTAGCTTATCATGGCTGCTCCTACCCTCACTGTAATGGTAAAAATAACATGCTGTGGATCACCAAGTGGCTGCAGCGGCAGAAATGCTGCAGGTCCCCAAGTGGGCAGCAGTCTGAGAGCAGCCAGTCCCAGGCAGGAAGCCAGTCCCAGACAGCTCCCCAAGTGGCTGCAGCAGGCCATATATCCCAGGCAGGGAGCTATGTGGTGGGTGAGAGACCTCGATGGGGCAGCCAGTCCCACCTGGAGAGACAGACAGATGGGCATGCCATGAGACCATGCAGCAGGTCTCCAAAGGTGGCTGGTCCCAGGCAGGGAGCCACGCGAGAAACAGAGCCATGGATAGGCATGCCATGCAGAGTGAGATTGGATATTTATTTAGTGGGTTATGGAAGGGAAGGGGAGAGAGGGTAAGGGAAGAAGGGGGAAGAGCAGAGAGAAGCAGAGAGAGACAGAGAGAAGGGGGGAAAGGGAGAAGGGGAGAGAATGGAACAAAGCAGATGCTGCCTCTTTTGGGGGAAGAAATAGAAAAGTAAGGGACTCAGGCTGGAAGCTGAAGATCAGCTTGCCTTGGTGAGTAGGGAGGGAGTGGGCATGACTTGTCTCTTAAAGGGGCAGAGCATTACATTCACTCCTGTCTTTTGAGAGAATAACCAGAGTTCTTAAGCACTCATTATCCCACATGCTTGGGATTCCTGCCAATTCTCTGTTTCTAGACCTGGAGGCAGAAGTCCGTGGCTTCAGGCCCTGTACAGAATGACACACAATAAATATTTGTTGAACAAATAAATTAATCTTATTTTTAATAGCAGATAAGTCCTTTTGGTTTTAAAAAAATGATTCTTCTTTTTTAGTTAGTTTTTTTTTTTTGAGAGTCTCATGTAGCCCAGGCTACCCTCAAACTTACTATGTATCTGAGGAACTCCCTCTGTAGACCAGACTGGCCTGGAACTCAGAGATCTGCCTGCCTCTACCTCCCCATTGCTGGGACTGAAGAAGTGTGACATCACCACCCAGCTGCCCAGTACATTTTTATTTCTGAATTTGAAAAGCAAGAGTGTGAATGTCTCTTTACCACAGGCTGGACCTCAGTGACCTGGGACTTAACCTAAATGTGATGGTTTCTCTTTTTTTTTACTGACTTTAAAAAAGGATTTATTTTAGCCAGACAGTGGTGGCACACACTTTTAATTTCAGCATTCAGAGGCAGAGATAGGTGGAGCTCTGGGAGTTCAAGGCCAGCCTGGTCTACAAGAACTAATCCCAGAACAGCTAGGACTGTTACACAGAGAAACTCTTTTTATTTAGGAGCATGTGTGTCTGTGTACATGCATTATATGTGGGTACTTGCAGAGGTCAGAGAAGGTCATTGGATTCCCTGGAATATAGGTGTTGGGAATCCAATTCTTGTCCTTTGAAAAAGTAGCTGTTGAGCCATTTGCCCAGCCCTTCCCTAATGGCTTAGCTGTCCCTTTACTTACAGCAGCGTGGGGCAGACTGAGAAGGGTGGGTGAAGAACACAGACTCAACCTAGTAGCTTCACAACAGGGCACGAGGAAGGCAAAAATCCTGTATCTCCTAAGTCATAATGAAATTCACAATGCCATAATCACAGGAACTGTAAACAAACACATATATCATCCAGGAAACCTCTTCCACGTGTTGGAAGGACCTGGTTAGTTGAAGGACAGAAAGCTTACTGCTCCCAGGCCAAAACCACAACTCCCCCAAATTTCCACCCCCGTAGCCTGAAAACAACCCCCTTTCTAGATGAAGTCATGCCCTTGCATGTTCTGTTCCATGCAAAATAGCCCCCAGTTTCTTGGGCAGCACAGAGTAGCGATCCAGGGAATAAATGACACAGTTTATTTATTGTTTCTTCAGCAGATGTCTTCAGCACAGGGCCAGACAGTGTACACGGCACATGCTCTCTGCTGCAGCTACTGTCGTTTCTCTGCCTTCTTCCACTTCCTTCAGTTAGTCACCTGCAGTTAACCGTAGCCCGAAATTGTTACTGTTTACTTAGCTTCTTAAAGTGGAAGTCCATGCCCTCATAACCTTTGTTATAGTTATGATTGTTTTTATTTATATAAAATATATTATTACTGTTACTCTGTTTTATTAGTAGTAACTCATTTTGACCTCTTTAGGCGACTGATTTATGAATGAGTTACTGCCATAGGTATGTACTAAGAGGAATAAAACCATAGCATATATAGTATTCTCAGGGTTAGGACTCAGTTGAGGTCTTGAAACAGATGCCCTACTGATAATGTGGGAGTGTGGGGCTCTGCCACACTCCATTCTATAGTTTTAGCACAAAGGGGCCTTGGCTGACATGTATACTGGTTGCTGTGTGCCTGTGAACCTTTATTGACAAACAGGGGTAGACTTGGGTTTTTAAAAGTGCGAGTTGATTGATCCCTAACTTAGCCAGTTCCTGCCCCCACATGGTTCTAGATTTTTCTTATTTTGCTAGTTCTAAAGGGACCACAGTGCAGATACAGGTGACCAACACCCTGCACAATAGGCCTCTTGCTCGCGGGGGAAGCAGCCAGATAGAGAAGGAAAGCACAACGGAGTAGGTTAGTACACAGTCAGTTCCATGCCAGCGAATTCTGGCTCAGCTGAGCGCCATCTGTGTGTCCTTAAGCAGTGGCTCAGGATAAGAAGAGCTTGGCTTCTGCCTTCTTTCAGCAAACACACTCCTGAGAACCCTCCAGTGTCCTCCTGCAGATGAAAAATAAAGCTTGTGATGTTCTCCAGCCCAGGGCTGGGCACTTGGAAGCTGCAGATGTTGCTGTTTTAAATGACGATATTTCATTCAATTCTAATGCGGCTGACCTTTTGGAGACCCACACGGAGTAGTGACTCTGTTTAAAATTAGGTTTTGACCATCAGTTTCTGCCCTGTTTGTTCTGTTCTCTCCACCCTTTGAGTTTCCACCTGTTACCCAATTAACTCCCCACCATCCCGAACACCTGCACGGAAGCCAAGAGTGGGCGCCTTTCCAAGATCTTGCTGTTGCTCCCTAACTTAGAGTCTCGGGCCACTGCCAGGCCGCACAGGTGTTTGTCTGCAGGAAACTTTCAGGTTTACTGAGCTTTCCCTGGGATGGGGGATTAGAATGGTAATTAATCCAGATCTCTTTGCCGGAAGCATCTCTCCCGGGCCTGGATCTGAAGAGCATCCTCTTTTGCCTTTCTTTAACTTTGAAAGCATAATTTTGTTGAAAGAGAGAGAGAGAGAGAGACAGAAACACACACAGAGAGACAGAGACAGAGAGACAGAAACACACACAGAGAAAGAGAGACAGAGAGACAGAAACACACACACAGAGACAGAGAGACAGAAACTAACACACACACAGAGAAAGAGAGAGACAGAGAGACAGAAACACACAGAGAAAGAGAGAGACAGAGACAGAGAGACAGAAACACACAGAGAAAGAGAGAGACAGAGACAGAGAGACAGAAACACACAGAGAAAGAGAGAGACAGAGACAGACAGAGGCAGAGAGAGACAGAGAGAGAGACAGACAGACATACACACAGAGAGACAGAAAGAGAGACAGAGGCAGACAGAGGCAGAGAGTTGGGGACGGGAGAACAAATTGAGAAGGAAGAGAAACAGGGAGGTGAGAGAGAAACATAAAAATGGCAGCAGGAGTCTCCGAGGGAGAAAGCAGCCTCCTCTGGGCTGTGGTCCAGGCAGCGAAGGGGAGGCTCAATGTCACCAACTTTAGACTGTGTTCCTCACCTTAATATTTAAGTTCAGCAAAGTGAGGAAGCCTGGGAACTCAGGATCCTGCCCACAAAGTGAGAACCAGTGCCTTTCTAAGTGGTGGCAGGCAGCTCGCAGGGCGCACTATGGTTGTCACTGAGGCTTCTGCTGATGTGTACACTGGATGTCTAAGAGGCTGAGAGTTTATGTTTCTTCCCTCACTTGCACGAATCTCTCATGCACTTGTTTGAACAGGAAGTTGCACCCTCAAGAAAGAAGGGAGTTCAGAGCAGTGCTTCTCAGGCTTAGCTTCACAGGACACCGACCAGGAGGTCATTGGTAAGATGCACATGCATTTGATCCGGCTACCACGTGACCTGTGCTACTGGACCACGTGGCTATAGACAGACTATGACTGGGCAAGGGAGACGACCCAGATGGTCAAGTGCTTGCCCCAAAAACATGGAGACCTGAGTTTGGTCCCCAGGAATACACCTAAAAAAGACAGGTGTAAAGAGGTCTCTCTCTCTCTCTCTCTCTCTCTCTCTCTCTCTCTCTCTGTGTGTGTGTGTGTGTGTGTGAGTAGTCCCAGTGCCAAAGAGGAGGACAGAAACAGGGATCCCTGGGGTTTTTGGCCAGCTTCCTAGCCATACTGTAAGAAAGAAAGAAAGAAAAAGACTGAGAAAGACACTCAGTGTTAATCGCTGACATTTACACCCACATGAAGGCACCAGCAAACTCTCTGTCTCTGTCTCTCTCTCTCTTACACACACACACACACACACACACACACACTCACAAATAAACCATTTCCACTTTGAGTCAGTCTGAAGGACTACTGCTTCTAACACTACTTCTGCCAGACTTTTCTTAGCCATAGCTATATTGAATAATAAAGTGTTAGAGGTTCATGGAGCTGTCCCTGGACCTGGGGGACGGTCATTAGTGCGCTGAGCCTGCTCCCTGCGTCCAAGTGAGATTCTGAACCTTTTGCTCTCATCTGGAAGCACAGATCACAGTCACGAGCCAATATTTGGTCATTAGCTCATCCCAGCGAGCCATTTTCATACCCACCCTGTCACCCAGAGACCCTAAATCAAATGACAGCTTATTTTCCTCAGGACCGAATCCGACCTTGTTCTGAACTAAACATGAACAAGAAATTAAGTTGGAAGACTAGAGTTGAATCAGTCAGGGAGTGATTGGTTTATTAAATATTTATTATTAAAATATTTAACCTGGATGAGATTAAATAGTTTTGTAAAGCAGTATAAAATCCTCCCTATTTTGAAGGAGTAAGAAGGTGTTCCCCACCCCAATCTACACGTGGAGGTCACGTGTGTGACAGGGACCCACAAAGCTGCACTGTTTTCAGACAAAATGCATGAACTTTCACTCCACCAGACTGCAACCAAAGGCGACATGTGCACACTGCTCCACAGAAGTCAGAGGTGAGTGAGGGAATCCCAGGGGCTTGTATAGGTCTGAAGAGGTTTGCTGGTAGTCTGGTTTTCTTGTCTAGTGATCAGGGTTTACAGTGGACAAGTATTTTTGAAGTCCATGAAACTGGATGGTTGGGAACTGAAGTGTCTTGGAAAATCTGAACATTTGTTTTCTCCGTAATTGCGCTACCTCTCTGATTCCACTTCAGGAAGTTTCTTGGGTTAAGGTTATGGCGCTCCAGGGAGTTGTGCCTTTCGGAGTTGCCCTGGCTCTGGAGCGCGTTGCACAGCTGTTCTCTGAGTCAGAGTATGAAATCCATGAATCTGAGAGCCAGAAGGGTCCTCTGAGATAATCCAGCCCAAGATCTCTCTCTTTTCATAGATGAGATACTGGTGTGGCTAGCCAAGACCACACTGCCTGTCAGTGGAGAGCCAGGGCTGGGTGTTCTGGCTTTGGCCTATGACCCAGTATCTTCCTATGCATCAGACTTTTGAAACTGAGGGACAACTCCTGAGGAGGATTCTTTTTTTCTGGGCAGTTGATTGGTGATTGAAAACAAAAGGTTACTATTTCAGTGGCCAAACTCGGGGACCACCTAGGCATCAAGCTACTGCACCACTTCCCAGCAAAAATCTGGAGGTGTCATCATCAGGAAGTTCACTCAGAGGATAAGGGCGGTGAAGCAAAGGGGGTGGGATCCAGGATTCAGTACTATTTATTTGTTTCTGGGCAGCAACATAAATCATCGTTGCAAGCACTGTTGGCAATAATTAGGATTCATGTAGTAGTAATAATAATGTTAGCTCCCTGCCAGGAATGACTTAGCAATTTTATTTTTGAGACAGGGTTTTTCTGTATAACAGTTCTCAATGTCTTGGAGCTGGTTCTATAGATCAGGATAGCCTTGGACTCACGGAGGCCTGCCTACCTCTGCCTCCCGAGCGCTGGGATTAAAAGCATGTACCACCATCACCCAGCCCGATTTAATAATTTCAAGGTGTGTATGTATGTATGAAGCATTTAGAACTGTTATAAAAAAAGGTTTGAGTAAAGAAAGTTTGTTGCAGCAAAGACAAAAATGTGGAAGGTAAATTCTTAGAGGACCCCTCACCTTCCAGGAATGGAAGTTCTTTTATAATAGTGAAAAGATGTTACTTGATCTACTCTCATTAGCCACCTATGTGTGGTTCATATCTAGATAGGTAGACAAGCATCCCTCCAATCTTGTTAATAGAAAATTTGTGGTCTTTGCCTCCTTCCCCAAGACAGAGTTTCTCTCTGTAGCCCTGCACTAAGACTGGGGTATTGCTGGCGATGCTTTTGTTTGGAGGAATTTGAACTTTGGGAGTTTGGATTAGAAAGGCTGTGGAATGCTTTAAGTGCTGCTTAACAGACTATACTAGCAGAGACATGGCAGACAGTGGTGCTGAGGGTGATTTAAACTGTGGGGGCCTGGCTCAAGATTCTCAAAGGAGAAGAATTTTAGTATGTTGCCTAGAGAGCCTCCTTGTGATATTTTGGTGAAGAATGTGACTGCTTTTTGCTCTTGTCTGAAGAGTCTGTCTGATGCTAATGTGAAGAGATTAGGATTAATTCTGTTGGTAGAGGAGATTTCAAAACAGCCTAGGATAGACTCTGTCATGTGATTATTAGGGTTAACTGTGATGAAGATTTATAATGAAAAGGAGCAAGCTGAACAAGGAAAAATACAAAATGTACAATTTGAGGAGAAAAGGAGCACCAGGAAGTGAATAGAGCAAAGTCCTCTGATCAAGGATACAAACAGATTAAGAAACGAAATAAAGGATGTGGTGACCTCAGGGTAAGATCCCACTCAGCTAAGTTCCCAACTTGTGAAAAGGAATTAAAGAAAAGCTTAGACCTGTTCATGACAGCTTAAATTTTGCAGGAAAATGGATGGAGCTAGAAAACACCATATTGAGTGAGGTAACCCAGACTCAGAAAGACAATTATCACATGTACTCACTCATAAGTGGTTTTTAAACATAAACAAAGAAAATCAGCCGACAAATCACAATCCCAGAGAACCTAAACAATAATGAGGACCCTAAGAGAGACATACATGGATCTAATCTACATGGGAAGTAGAAAAAGACAAGATCTCCTGAGTAAATTGGGAGCATGGGGACCATAGGAGAGGGTTGAAGGGGAGAGGAAAGGCAGGGAGGGGAGCAGAGAAAAATGTAGAGCTCAATAAGATAAAAAAGAAAGAAAAAAAGAGAAAAGCTTAGAGTCAGGTGTGTGGTACATGCTTTTAATCCTAGCACTCGAGAGGCAGAGGCAGGCAGATTTCTTAGTTTGAGGGCAGTCTGGTCTACAGATTTAGTTTCAGGACAGCCAAGCTTAGGCAGTGAAGGAAACCATGGAAAACAGAAAGCTAGTGACGATGTAATTGAACGAGGGGGCCATGTTCCAATCTTAGCAAGAACTTGGCAGCTTCAACCACTTGGTTCTGGCGTTAGAGTCAAGGACAGAAGAAAGGACTTATGAAATTTTCCTTTGAGTCTAAGGAAAGCTGATGAGGCCACAAATGTGTCAGGAATGTCCCTGAATGGAGGCCTAGAAAGGCCATTGCAGAAACTGTGAAGGTGAAACCTGAATTTCCTTGGAGACTCTAAGATGTTGGAGATGCCAGAGCCATGGGATATCTACTGAGGAAAGCTTCTAAGAGGGAGTGGAACCTGCCCAAGAGAAAGAAGTGTGTTGCAATCAGCAAGCTGAGAGGAGTGGAGATCTGAAGAACATTTTGGCATCAGACATGAAAATGAAGAGTTTGGAGTTTGCCCCACTGGCTTTTGCCAGTATTTCCTCACTATCCTCCTTTTACTCCATTTTGAAATGGCACAGGATATACATTGCCATTTTTTGTTGAAATTATGTGATCAGTCTGCATTTTATTTTTCAGGGGATTACAGTTAAGAGATTATATCAATCTAAGAAAAGACTTTGAACTTTAGACTTTTAAATAAGTTTGAGACTATTATAGACTATGGGAACTTTTGAAGTCAGACTGAATGCAGTTTTGCACTCTGCTATGGCTACAAGCCTATGGGGGCCAGGGAATAGAATATGGTGGTTTGAAAGAAAATGGCCCCCAAAGGGAGTGACACTATTAGGAAGTGTGGCCTTGTTGGAATAGGTGTGGTCTTGTTGGAGGAAGTGTGTCACTGTGGGGGCCGACTTTGAGGTCTTCTATGCTCAAGCCACGCCCAGTAACACAATTGCTTATGCTTCCTGTAGATCTAGATGTAGAATTCTCAGTTCTTTCTCAGTACCATGTCTGCCTGCATGTTGCCATGTCTCCCACCAAGACAATAATGGACTAAACCTCTGAAAATGTAAGCAGCCCCTATTAAATTTTTTCCTTTATAAGAGTTACCTTGGTCATGGTGTCACAGCAATAGAAATCTGAACTAAGACACCCTGACTGTCCTGCTCATTCTGTAGACCAGGCTGGCCTCATTCTACCAGCTAGGATTAAAGGTATGTGCCACCACTGCCCAGTGTCAGTGATCTTTTTAAAGATGGGCTGTTTGAATACAGACTGAGGATGATTAGGAATTAGGTATAGGGCTGGGGAGATAGTTCGTTGGGTAAAGTGCTTGACTCCCAAGCAGAACTGCCTGAGTTGAGTTCTGAGAACCCAAGTCAAAAAGCCAGGCATGATGGTACTGTGAATCCCAGGACTGGGGAGGTGGAAATGGTGGATCCCCAGAACTCACTGATCAGCAAGTCTAACTTAATTGGTGGGTTCTAGGCGGATCTGCCTAGAAAAGCAATGTAGATAGCAATGGGCTGAGTCGTGATCATAATAGGTGACGTTCAGACTGTGATGTCACTTGGAGGTGGTACTGGCTACTTTTCTGTTGCGGTAATAAAATACTGTGACGAAAAGCACTGATGGGAGAGTTTATTTTAGTTTATAGTTCCAGAGGGATGGAGTGGATGTGAGGCAGCAGGAGCTGGAGGTCAGCCAGCTAGGGAGCAGAGTGATCACATTTCACCCACAGCAGGAAGCAGAGGTGGCAGGGCAGGAAGTAGAATGAGGTTACTAACCCTCAAAGCCTGCACACTTAGTGATATACTCTCTGAAGCAAGGCCCTGCCTCTAGTACCTCCCCAAACAGCGCCACCATCTGGGGACCAAGTGTTCAAACACATTATCCCATGGAGACATTTCTCATTCAAACAACTACAGAGGTCAAGAGGTCTTTGGTGCTGATGCTGATGATGTCTATTGATAGCCTGAGATGGTGTCACTTGGGATTAAATGGTCTGCAATCTGGAAGATGCCAGGTATGCCCACAGGTTAAGTAAGGAAAAAATGGAGAAGAATTATGCTGGTAAGTGGACTCAGGAGTGTTAGTAAAACCAGCCAATGCATCTAAGAGCTATCCCTCCAAGGGACTTAACCAGGTGTCCTGCCTTCTTAGTCTTTTAGTTGTATCTCATAGTATCTTTGCACGGATATAGCATTCTTCCAGGAACAGGCATGACGAGGGCATGGTAGTTTTGGAGTTTTACCGAAACAAGAGAATCAGCTGGTCTTGGAAAGCCTTGAGGGTCACTGAGCTACGATATAGTCTCATTGATGTATTTGGCTGACAAGGTATAAGCATATGAAACCAGTTTCACTCTGCTTATTCTGGAACCCACTCTTGCTGTGATTTCTTTTCCTATTTGCAGGACTATCAGCCAGAGGGAGCTCTCTTAGGTAGAACGAGCCTCGAAAGGGTTACTGCGTACAGCTGGCTGTCAAGGGCAATTTGGATATGGGCACTAATGAAGGCAATGGTACAGGTGTCCAGAATTATCTGGAAGATACTGAGACTCTTTAGGGCAGTGGTTCTCAACCTTCCTAATGCTTTGGCCCTTTAATACAGTTCCTCACGTTTTGGTGATCCCCCAACCACAAAATTATTTCGTTGCTACTTCATAAAGGTGATTTCATTACTGTTAAGGATTGTAGTTTAAATATCTGATAAACAGGACATCTGATATAAGACTCAGGTTAAAGGGTGATTTGCCCCCACCCCCAAAGGGTTTGGAAACCAAAAGTTGAGAAACACTGCTTTGGCCCACATGGAAGGAAGACTCTGAGGACTTAAGGCATCTGGTAATATCTAAGCAGAAAAAAAGGTAGTTATATATATTTTTTAAATTTTATGTGTATGGCATTTTGCTTGAATATCTGTGCACCACATGCATGCCTGGCTCCTACAGAGGCCAGAAGAGGACCTTGGGGAGTTACAGATGATTGTGAGCTGCCATGTGAATGCTGGGAATTGAACCCAGGTACTCTGGAAAAGCAGTCAATGCCCTTAACCACTGATCCATCTCTCCAGTCTTGATGGTTGGTCAGTTTAGAGAAAGATGTTGTTGAGACAGGAGCGGAATAAGAAATCAAAATCATTCAAAGGAAAGGCTGAAGCTGGGGTACTTGATTTGGGGTGGGCTTTTATTTTCCTACTCTAGGCAGAACATTTAGGGATCATTAGGGTCCTTTGTAGCTCACTATAGAGAGGGGATCTGAAGGAATTTCAAAGAAGAGGTAAAGTCTCATCAAGGAGACAAGTCAAGACTAATAAAGCCTGCTTTATTGAATTTTTTATTTAGACGTTCATCAGACATGCCAAGAGCACCTCTGCTGAAGCTCATATGTTACCTTGGAATTTTTTTTTTTTTTGAGACAGCATTTTTGTGTAACAGGTGGGTCAAATTATATAAGGGAAAAGCCTACAGTAGACTTTTCTCAGTGGCCAGTGACCTATGAGGATGCCATGGAGATTGAATAAGAGAAATTTGTGTTTATATTTGGCTGTGAGAGTGATGGAAGTGGTCCTAAACCCAGCAAGATGAGGGTTCCATTGGGAACGTGAATGGGTGGAGATTCTGAATTGAGTCCGTTTGAACAGTGTGGCTGGGTAGGTGCTGCCAGTCCAATGCAGAGTTAAGGGCAAGCAGAGCCAGTGGTCTTTTGCAGGGGCTAATTGCATTTTTGAGGCTGTGAGTGTTAGTTCCTGAAGTGCAGCAGCCTGCCTGGGCCACCACCAAGGCAGTTACATCATCACCGGTTGCCAAATGAACCCCTTAAAAGTGTAAGTGCCTTTCTTCTCTCTTACTCCTCTTGCTTTCCTGGCCATCACTCCTTCTGTCTGCCTGTTTCTCTGTCTGTCTGTCTGCCTTTCCCACGTCCCCACTCCGAGACAGCCTCTCATTATTTGACTCCCTCCTTTCTCACTCCCCCAGCAAACCTCTTGCATGATCTCTGTGCCATCACCGGGTGATTTGGGGAGGATGAGTAAGAGGTATGGACTGTATCGGAAAGGCAGCTGAAGATGAGCCCGGAGTCAGGCCAGGACACCGTCCCTTTCTTGGTTTCTGCTTCAGTTCAACCTGCAGATTCTGTCCTGGCTTTGCTTGGTGATGGGCGGTAACCTATAAGTTAAAGGAAACCCCTTTCCTTCCCAAGTTGCTTTTGTTCTTGGTGTGTGTCACAGCGGTAGAAAGCAAAGCAGAACACTGGCCTGGGCTTTCAGAGGAGAAACCATGTTTCTGCGTGAGGCCCAGCTTTTGAAGACGTTTGGACAGTGTTTTGATCTAAAGTGAGTTTAGGTTACAGGTTAATAACTCATTTGGTGTATAGCTGCACAGTAGGACAATAGACCTTTGGCCAATGCCCGTCTATAGAGGTGGGGCTATCCCAAGAGTCCTGTGGGAAAATGATTCCTAGATGGCTGGGTAACCTGGGCAAAAGAGCTGCTTCCCAGCTTTGACCTAATCCTTTTTGGGTTTATTTGTTTTTATTTTACCCCCCTTTAGCTCTGCTCTTGTCTTTCTGAGACAGCATATCCTGGTTTTAGCCCATACTTGATCTTTCAGCCCCAGCATCCCACGCGCTGGGATTATAGTTAAGTTCCGGTCACATCAGGCATCCTGGTGATTTCAATATAGAGCAAATTTGTGAGTCACTGAAATGGGAGGAAAGTCCATGTCATAAGGCATAGTAGAGTGGTGTTGCTGGGTTTCCTTTCACTTCTGTTTAGATTAATTTCCGAGAATAAAGAGCGAGAAAGCTATGCAAGGTACGCATTGGAGAAAGCAGAAGGAAGAAAGTGGCTGTTGTTAGGGAAGGTACATGCAGGAGGAAGTGAGAGGGGAGAAGGGAAGGGAGACAGGGAAGGGGAGAACTCTAAAGGTGTATTTCGCTAGCGAATACTTTCCCTTCTGAGCAGAAGGGCTTGGGATACCCTAGAAGACGGTGGGGCGTTAGGATGGGAACAGCACTCTTGGACATTTCGCTGAGGATGGGGAGAGACAAAAATAACTGCTGCATTGCAGGGCTCTCCTGGGGCTATTTCTGTGCCGGAAGCCCGTTCTTTGTAAATAACTAAGGGAAGAGAACCCTTTCTGCTCTTCTGTCAGATGGGATTCATACGCTGAGTCCATGTATCCTTTAACTGTCACATAAACCCAATTTCAAGCATCCAGTCTGCGTGACTGTGTCCTCCCTTAGAAACTTGTGCCACCCTCGCCTAGAGAAGCCATGGGAGCTTTCTTCTTCAAAGCTTTCCCTCTTGGACTCTCCCGCTGGAGGACTAGTAACTGGTATGCACTCTGGTGAGATTACCCCAGGCTGCCTGGGATTGCTTCAGGAGAGCTTCATTGTTGGGGCGAGAGGAGGCCTTGAATCAGACACAGACAACCCCTACATCTGGGGTTCGGGGGAACGGACTCCCTGTGGCACAAAGGACACTCTGTGTCAGTGCTGGTGACACACAGGGACTAGGAAGCATCAAGTCCTTTCAGAGGATGCTTGGACCAATTTCACAAGCAGGAGATGAAGACCTGGCGCCACTGGGTGGCAGTGCCGAGCCAGCAGTAGCTGCTCTTGAGGCGGCATGCCACTCCTTGTGTGTCTACACACATCCTGAGCCCTGTGTGCGCATGCGTGTGTCTCGGTCTGGCAGTGGTGACGACTTCCAAGATGTCTTCTTTCTTTACAACATCTATCTGTCCCTCTAAATAGCTGGGTTAGGGCTTTGTGCTATTAATATATATTATGATAATCATTTAAAAACCTACCCGAATAGTTATTGTAGAAAGTCATTTTTAGGATGAGGTGTAAAATATTTTGGCTCAAAATATTCTTAGGGAGAATCAAAGATTATTTTTGTTTTGTTTTGAAAGACCATCTGGGCTTTTTATGTAAGACAAACGCAGAGACTGCAAAGGTGAAAGTAATGGCAGCGCTGCTCTGCCATCTGGTGGGCAAAGTGGTAGCTGCAGTCTTTAACAGCTTTCCATGTTATGAATTACAAGCAGACAAGAAAATACCACAAGACACCAATGAATACAGAAAGTCAATATATGATTGTAAACTTTATTTTTGCTGCAATTTTTTCGTGTTATATATTCTGATCACAGTTTCCCCTCCTACAGCTTCTCTCAGGTCCTCTGGCTCTCCCCCCTCCTCTGTCACATACCTAACCATATGAGCTTTCTTTCTCTCTTAAAAACAAACTGGTAACAACAACAGCAAAATAAAAAAGTAAAACACAAGAAACACACCCTCACTTCCAAATCCGTAAAATCACAACATCGGAAACCATAACAGACAAGCAAAAGGCCAGTAAGAAAAAAAAAGTCTACAAAAATACCTATACGTTTGCATTGTCTTGGCCATCTACTGCTGGGTAGGGCTCCTCAAGTGTGATTAATACACCAGTGAGACTCCATTGGAGAAAACTAACTTTTTCTTTGTGAGCAGATACCCATTGGAGATAGTTTCTTGGTGAGGGACGGGAGCCTGTATCCGCTTCCCTGTCTCAGTGCTGGGACCCCACGTCTGCCTTGAGCATCTACAGGCCCTGTGCATGCTGCCTCAGTCTCTGTGAGGTCACATGCGCATTCCTTGGAATCTGCAGTGATAGGGCCTTAGCGTCAGTTTGTGGAGGGCATTCAATAGCCTGAAATGTTTAGGGGTTCCTTTGGCTAATGATACAATGAGATATAACCCATTCTTGCTTGGTACTGGAGGATTCACTTTGGGGGCAAAAGATGTCTAGTTGGGGCATTGTTTCTTCCACTGTTTGGTAATTCTATTTAGACGTTAGATTGGCGACTCCAAGTACACATTTTAAGAAGCTTATACTGTGGTAGGTTTCCATATAACCCCTTAACTGGCCCTTTGCCTCTCTTCCATCCTCCTCCTCGTATAATTCTTCAGCTCTAGTCTCCCACTGTCTCTCCCTATCTATGTATTCTAGCTCCCCTTCCCTGGGAGATCCCCACCCCCAGTCCCTTACTCTATACCTAACCTCTGTGGTTATAAGGATTATAGCATGCCTATCAAAAGCTTAAAAGCTGACATCCACATGTAAGAGAATACATACAATATTTATCTTCTGGGGTCTGGGTTACCTCTCTCAGGATTATTTTTTTTCTAGCTCCGTCCATTTACCGACACATTCCATGTATTTTTTTCAAGAGCTGCATAGTATTCCATTGTGTGAATGTACCACATTTCAATATCCACTCACCTGCTGATGAACATCCAGGTTGTATCTGATCTCTGTCTGTTATGACTGGAGCAGCAATGAACTTGGAGGAATAAGTATCTCTGTAGTAGGTTCTCAAGGTAAAGAGCGCCTCCAGGTCTTGGTGCTGGATTGGTGCTCAGTCCTGCCTCGACGTGATTGCCATGCTTTGCACAAGTCCATGGGAAGCCTGCCCTTTACTGAATGGAGACTGAGGAGGAGTGGAAGGGGAGGGAGTGGGGAACTGGGAGGAGGGGAGGGAGGGGAAACTGCAGTGGGTATGTGAAATAAATGAAGAAAAATGTTATTTAAATAAAATAAAAAATAAAGGAAAAAACAAAATAGAACAAAACAGAGTAATTTTAAAAAAGGGATGGGGTATTGTAAGGAGGCCACTTGTTTGTTCCTGGCTGTGTAGACCTGAAATAATCACACAGAAACTATATTATTTTCAATACTGTTTGGTCAATAGTTTAAGTGTATGTCTGGCTAACTCGTATCTTAAATTAACCCATCTCCATTAGTCTGTGTATCGCCACGAGGCTGTGGCTTACAGGGTAGAGTTCCGGTGTCTGTCTCCAGTGGAGTTACATGGCTTCTCTCTGACTCTGCCTTCTTTCTCCCAGCATGCAGTTTAGTGTTCCCCACCTAGCAAGTTCTGCCTTGCTATAGGCCAAAGCAGTTTCTTTATTCATTAACCAATAAAAGCAACACATAGACAGAAGGACCTCCCACACCAATGGGGTGAGGGCGGAAGGCTGAGTCTAGGGAATGGAGCCAGATGGGGAAGACAGGCCCCTTCAGGCAGCCTGTTACAGGTCTGGGGATGAGGAGGATAGGAACTCTTGATGAGAAAATGTTTTCTCATGGAAAAACAGTGGATGGCCTGAGAAATGGCATATTGAGCTTTGTGTAGCAGTCACTAAGTTCTTATTTGTGTAGCTTTGTTACAAAGGGGTAAACAAATCACCAAAGTTTGACTCTTGGAATCAATATTTGAGATACATTAGTCTAAAACGTCATATTTCATACATATCTGAAGACTTTTAAATGGTTCATCATGGAGTCTGGGATCTAAAATATCATTCAAAGTTATTTTTCTTATCCATTTCCTATCGAATATGTTTTATTTATTCATTTTTATGTGTATGAGTGTTTTGCCAGCATGAATGTCTGGGCTCTCTATATGTGCCTGATGCCCACTGAGGATAGAAGACAAGATTATATCTCTTGGGACTGTAGTTGCAGTCAGTTGTGAGCCACCATGTGTGTGCTAGGAATTGAACCTGTGTCCTCTGGAAGATCAGCCCATGCTCTTAGCTGTTGAGCTGTCTCTTCAGGCCTCAAACACATTCTTAAAAATTGTCACAATCCCATTTCTCACTGAGTCTTGGGGGGGGGGGTCCTGTGGGCTTGCCACCTTTGTTCCCTTTACTCTGTTTAGGAAGGAATGTCTCATATGGGCATAGTTATAGCATTTTCCTGGAGTGCGTGCTTCTTGGGGGAAGTTATCTCTAGAGGCTGATTGGGCAAATCCAGTTTGAGTGCGGGTCATTTATTACATCATTACAGCCAAGTTGGCTTTGACCTCATAGAGACCCACCTACCTCTGCCTTCTGATGTCAGGATTAAGGTGAGCACCACCACACCCCACCCAGTTACACTCTGCTTTCTGAGTGTTGGGATTACAGGTGTGCACCACCACACCCCGCCCGGTTACACTCTGCTTTCTGATGTCAGGATTACAGGTGTGCACCATCACACTCGCCGGGTTGCACTCTGCCTTCTGAGTATCGGGATTACAGGTGTGCACTGCCACACCCCCTAGTTAGTTACATGTTTTTGAGGCATGGTCACACTGTGCAGTCAAGGATGAACTTGAGCTCGTGGCTCTCCTGTCTTACTTCTCCCTGTGTATTTATGAAATGTGCACCAAGGATATTATAAATCATAATTTGTTTATCTTAGGGTTTCCTAAGCTGGAAAATACTGTGACGAAAAGCAACTTGGGGAGAAAAGGGGATATGTTTGTCTTACAGCTTATAGTCCATCATTCAGGGACATCAGGGCAAGAACTCAAGGCAGGAACCTGGAGGCAGGAACTGATGCAGAGGCTGTAGGGGAGGTGCTGCTTACTGACTTGGTCCTCATAGCTTACTCAGCCTGCTTTCTTACATCCCCAGGACCACCTGCCCGGGGGTGGCACCACCCACAGTGAGCTGGGCCCTTCTGCATCACTAGTAATCAAGATAATATCCCACAGACTTGTCTACAGCCAGCTCTTAGCGAGGCATTTTCTCAACTGAGAGTCCCTCTTTCCTAATGACTCTAGCTTGTGCCAAGTTTACAAAAACAACAAACAAACTCCACAAAACCCAAACAAACAAACAGTCAAAACAAAATTGCCAGATACAGGGGTTAAAGCTGAAGATCAGAGAAGCAGAGCAGTAAGCCACTAGAGAGACCTTTTACCTGTACCAATGCTCAGATCAAAGGGGCTATCCTCAGACTGTCTAGACTGCACTGTGTTTCCACCAAACCTTAGACTCCACACTCTATGAGTTCCTGTCTCTTTACCTTTATATTCCTCTCTCTGTTCAGCCGTGTTGTTCCTGTCTCCACCTCCCTAGTGCTGGGATTAAAGGTGTGTGATTCCCAAACACTGGGATTAAAGGTGTGAGCCACTACTGTCAGGAGCCATTTTCCCAAAAAGTATAGTGGGGATCATTGTCCTGGGGATGTTTGCAGAGAGCCCCACACCCCAATTGTATTGAGAACTGTTTGTTGGCAGAGCCCACCCGACACCCAACTATCTTGAGAGTTATCTGTTAGCGGAACCTGCCCCGCATTCCAACTATCTAGAGAACTGTTTGTGGTTGGAATTCCAAAAGGAACGATTCCGCCTACATAGAGAAGACTAGGTGTGTCGACTCGTGACCTCCTGACCCAGGACCTTGCGACTAAGCGTCAACTCATGACCATTGCTGCAAGATCCCTTCCTGCTCTGGCCATTCCCCTGCCCCCATCCCAACCCAAATTCCTCATCCAGGGGCTATATAAGCCACAACCATGATGCTAATAAACGGAGGTTTTGACAACAGATCTTTCTTGCTTGGCCTTCTTCCTCTTTCCCACCCATGTCTTTTCAGATAAAGCCTCTCCGGGACCCTGGAATAACTGACCTGCCAGGCGGGTTACAACACTAGACTAACTGACCCGCTGGGGCGGTTACACACTACCACCTGGATCTGTTTTTGGATTGATTTTGTATAACCTAGGGTAGCCTTGATCTCACAGAGATCTGTCTGTCTCTGTCTCCTGAGTTCTGGGATTAAAGCTTGTGCCACCGCTCCCTGGCCTCTAGTGGCTTAATTTTGCACTCTGTTCTTCAGGCAAGATTTATTAAAATACAAATACAAAACTGGGCGGTGGTGGCACAAACCTTTAATCCTAGCACTAGGGAGGCAGAGGCAGGCGGATCTCTATGAGTTTGAGGCCAGCCTGGTCTAGAAGAGCTAGTTCCAGGACTGGATCCAAAGCAACAGAGAAACCCTGTCTCAACCCATAAAACAACAACAACAACAAAAATACAAAATATCACTCCATTGCAGTGTAATTTTGCTATGTAGTTACTCCACCAAGAAACCAGATAAAATATGAACACTGATAATCTCACTTGTCTTTTCAAAGAGCTAACCCACCCTGTTTCAGCTAGGTTTTTTGGGGGGCATAGGGAGGGGAATTAACTAGCTCAAGATCACAGAAGTTACAACCACTATGTGCTGAGATTCAAAGCCATATGGGGCGCATTTTCAGCCTCTTCTCTGTGAGCTTGTTCAGATTCCATGCCTCCATGACGGGTGACATGTGAAAAACATGTGAAAAAAAGTAAGCAACCACAACAATGTTTTAAAAGATTTGATGGAACTATGAAACCAAACCCAATAATAAGTGCAACTAATACCTATTAGTACAAAGTTAAACATTTGAAAGCATTTTCTTTTTATTTATTTTATTGTTTTTATTGAGCTATATATTTTTCTCTACTCCCCTCCCTCTATCCCCCCTCCCCTTCTGTCCTCTCCCATGATCCCCACGCTCCCAATTTACTCAGGAGATCTTGCCTTCTTCCCATGTAGATTAGATCTATGTATGTCTCTTAGGGTCCTCTTTGTTGTCGAGGTTCTTTGGAATTGTGAATTGTAGGCTGCTTTTATTTTCATTTTAACAGTGGTACTTAATTTTCCTCCTCCTCTTCTTTCTCTTTGTCCTTTGATGGGGATTGAACCCAGGACTTACACATGACAAACACACACTCCAACATTGTGCTACATCTCAGCCCCAGGAGTTAGGAGACGGAGGCACTGCCTGTTACCCTAACCAGAAGGTTTCATTTAGCCCAGTATTTAAATTTTACACAATCAATGCAGTCATTCGTGTCAATAATCAAAACACAGTAATGAACATTTGGTACAAAGCCTTTCTCCACTTCTGTTCCCTAGTTCCTGTGTTTGGAAGCAAATAACACCATAAATCTGCCAATCTCTTATTGTTCTATAGACACCATTATGAAATGCCTGAGTGGAGGTTTTGATATTTTCCTTCTTCTAAGATTTTTCAGACAAATAGTGTAAGAGCAGAACTATTTTTGCATGAGTGTTTGATTAATAACTTGTCTAGAAATCCATTCCATACTAGCATGGGTCAGGCTTCTTCATTCTTCGTTGATGGATGCTAAATATTCCATCGGCTACATATGCATTAATTAAACCAGTATCCTATTTGCTAGACTTGTTTTTGTGAAACATTTTGCTCCTTCAAACGCTATTGTAATATGCAGCTTTGTGATTTTTGTCATGTTCACACGTAGAGAATAAATGATAGTCTTCAGGAGTGTTTTAAAGTGTTTTCTGCAGCAATTGTACAAAATTCTTGCTCTTTGATTGTTAAAATTATACTCTGAAGTATATATTTTTCTACCCTCTTGTTTTATTATATTCTTTGTTTTTTAAATTTTGGGAAATATGTCCAGTGTCTTGAACATGCCAGGTAACTGCCCCACCAGTAAGCTATATTCCCTGAATGCTAGTGTGTGTGTGTGTGTGTAGTGTGTGTGTGCTTATGTTTTAGCACTGTTAAGGTCTGTGTTCTAGCTGTGTACTCATGCATCTTTCTAAGGTTTATAATGTTGGTTATAACCTCTTAGATGATTCTTTTGATCTTTACAGATGCATATCATATTATCTACAGAAAGTAAAGCCCTCACTTTACTTTCCCCATATTTCTACTTCTTATTTTCTCTATCCTAATTAGTATTAGCCAGAAACTCTGTGCTAGAGGCTAACAAACTGAAGCACAAGGCAGTGCACCTAGCCTGTCATCTGTATTCATAGAGAGCCAGAAGATCAAGAGCACAGCTGAGGTGGGAGGTGATGTATGCTGTGAATATGTTTTATTGCCATTGGTTAATAAAGAAGATGCTTTTCGCTAATGACTTAACAGAGTAATGCCAGGCTGAAATTATATATATATATATATATATATATATATATATATATATATATATATAGAGAGAGAGAGAGAGAGAGAGAGAGAGAGTAGGAGGTGGAGTCCGGGAAAAGTCATGTAGCCACTGCCAGGAACAGATGCCTCTGCTGGAGCCCGCTGATACTTTGCTAGTAGGCCATGACCTCATGGTGATGCACAGACTAATGGAGAAGGGTTAGTTTAGGATATAAGAGCTAGCTAGCAATACATTTAAGCTATTGGCCAAGCAGTATGGAAAATAATACAGTTTCTGTGTGATTATTTTGGGTCTACGCAGCTGGGAACGAATGAGTAGTCTCCTACAACACACAGCCATTGTGATTTTGGATTATTTGTGCTTGGGCAAAACAGAGGCATCGAAGCTTATAAAGCCTTGACTATACTAGGATGTTGTCAGATGTTCTGTTTTCTGTGCCAGAATAAGGCCATCATAACTAACAGTGGCCATCCTTGCTTTGTTTCTGACTGTAATGTGAATATTCATATCATTGCTGGTTCCTGCTTATTAAATATGATCTCACGGCATATTTGCAAAGTGACACTGTCCCTGTAAGAGGTACAGTTTATGCAGGATCCTTTTATATTCCAATAGACCTTTAATGGCCAACTTAAGAAAATTCTCTTACTTTTCTTAACCAGCTTAGCAAATGGTATACCTGTTACTCTTTTCTGGGATACTCACCTTGGATGCCTTCACTGTCCTTAGCGAACAGAATTCTGATGTCCTTCCATGGAGACTTCACATTGGAAGAGATGTCCTAGAGTTCCAGATGTTGCAATTACAAGTGTTTCAATAGCTACAATATTGGTTGCTATATACTGTGATGAAAAAGTCTTGGCAAATGTTCCCAAACTCAGCCACTGATGACTGACAGAGACTTAGCTATTGAAGCTCAAGTAAATTCTAGATTGGGATCAAAGCAAATAATTGTTACTGTTTTTAAGTCACTATTTTTTTTAATGGTTTGTTATATAGCAACAGAGAAACAAAATGCTGAGTTTTCTGTAGAGTTATGTGTGACATAAAATTGAGAAGGACTCCTGTTAGTAACGAATTTTTGGATAGAACTCAGATAGTCAGGCATAGTAGCCATCAGCTTTATCTGCTGAGCAACTTCCCCTGCCCTATAGTAAAGGAATTATAAGTTCTATTGTATTCAGTAGAGTTCTGTGTGAAAACATTTTGCTTAGGATTATGAACATTAGTGTTCATTAGTGTAGTGTGGGAGCCCACAGTATTATATAGTGAAAGTACAGCTGACTGACCAATAGACAGATCCACGGGAAGTGTACACACACTCCATATGAAGGACCCATCGTAGAGCTTTGGGGACACTTGTCTTTTGGATAGTGACCATCAATCCTGAAAAAAATATTGTGAGATCATGACGTTTCTCCTTTTCATTGTATCCCAGCAGTGTATAAATCATTCTTTTAACCTGACTTTTCCTGTACAGGCAACTGGTTAACTTTTCCTACACTGTGAAGCCTTGGTGTGAAAGCAATCCCTCAGCCAAGCCTCTGTTCTAATAGTCAAATATACATAAGTTAGTCCTCCACAACTACCTTTGCTAATAGACCATGTGGGAATTTCAAAAAGTTAGGAAGACAGTGTGCCTGCCCTTACTGGCAAACAGGTCTGGTCTTCCCAAAGCCAGTTGTCACAACAGAGACTGGGGTGAAGGGAATGGAGTTTGGGGATGTCTAGTAATCTTTTCTAATAGTTTGGAATGTCAGGTATTTCCCCTTGGATGCTGGCCCTTCCTGGGTGGTGCCACCTTTTCCTGGAGTGCTGCTTTTTTTCTTTGTGTGTGTGTGTTTGTGTATGATTTGGAAATGCATGTTGATATAATTGTTTTTGACTATAAAAATTTAAAAACTATGCCTGTAAAAACCAAAAACCTGGTGGAGAATGCCTCTTCTCTCTGTTTCTTCACTCAAAGAATAAAGAGCATGCAAAGGTAACCTGCTTGAGTTAATTTATTTCCTTTACTCTCCTCAGACCTTAGGAGTCAGAGTTTTCCTTGCTATTGATGTCCTGCTATGAGACCAGAGAGGGTGCCTCAGGCTGGTACTGGAGGCCTCTGATAGTGTAAATTTTAATTGTTTTGCTCTTTAACATTTTGGTGATATTTCATTGCATTTTAATAAATAAAACTTGACTGAAGTTCAGAGAGTAAAAGAGCCACACTGATCAGCCTTACAGACCAGGCAGTAGGGACAGACACATTTAATCCCAGTAGCCACACTAGTTTGCCATAGAAACTGGGAGGTAGTGGTGCACGTCTTTATTCCCAGCACCAGAGAGGAATATAAGACAGGAGGACACAGGTCTCACTCACAGGTTCATTCTGAGATTCCTGGAGGCAGGATCTCCATTTAGAACTGAGATAGAGGTAAGAACCAGTGGTTGGCTGACCTATCAACTGTGCCCCCTCCCCCCGCCTCGCCAGCATATGCTTTGTGCTTTAGTAAAAAAAGGTTTCTTGACATGCTGGTCACCTGACTTCTAGGGACTCTGCTCAGAAAAACTGAAGATCCAGGGATTGTGTGGAATTCATTGTCTCAGAAAAGACCAGGAGCAGATGGAGATGTGGCTGCAGTGGGCAGCTAAGGAACTTGCCATCGCCAATGCAGTAAAATATGCATCCAGCGGTATTTCTCATGTCCAGCCTCCCCCGACCCAGTTGGTTTTAGGAATACCAAAACCAATTGCCTCTGGCATACTACTTTATGTTATTGTTGTAATAATGACCTCAGCCATGACCCCTCTGACCTGCAAAGCATGCAACACCAGCCTGACTGTAACCACTAAGGTACATGTGAGATAGACAAGGCAGAACTTTGGGTTTCTGAGACAAGGTTTCACTCCATACAGCATTCTAGCCCAGAACTCACAATACTGCTTCAGCTTTCTGAATTGTCAGATTATGGGTGTGTAGTACCAGATCTGGCAAGAGAGGCCCTTTTCTGCCCAGTAGCTAAGATGTGGGTCAGTGGTTCGTCGGTGGGAAGTAGAGATTGTATGCCAGGCTCTGCACCAGGTCCTGAGGAGGTACTGTGCAAGTTAATGCTCTCAATCACGCCACACGAGGGCAGTTTAATCAAGACTTGCCAGTTGAGAAACTAAAGTTGCAGGGACACTGAGGGAGTCCAATGAAGTCACACAGTTGTCTCGGACAAGGGGCAGATCCATGGTTGGAGCACAGGACTAAATCCTGTGCTATTTCCACCTTCTTCCTTTTTTTTTTTTACAGAAGGGGGCCTGTCTTTGCTCCAATTGTGTCCAAATGGAAGCACGTGTGGCGGCTGGTTGTTGAGTCCGAAATAAATAGCTCGTTTCAGACTGTTGAGACGGCCAAATGCTTTCAATATGCTCCCTGGGTTGGTGACGGGGGCTCAATAGAATCCAGATGTTCTGGATTCCAGAATTATTTCCTTGCATACTTGTTCTTGCTCTCCCAACCCCTCAGTCCTCCTTTCAAAAGAGGAGGAAGGGAAGGTGAGACACGTCCCATTTGCTTCTCCTGTCTTTATAGAGAGTCGTTGAGGTGGTGGCTGGGCTGGAGTGGGCTGTGACCTGGGGTGGGGTGGAGATGGGAAGGAAAAAAGGGCCCTGTGCTGCCTGATCCTATTGTATTCCTTCACAGTTGACAGCCTGGACTCAGCTTCCCGCTAGGAGGAAGTGCCCTGCCGTTAGCCTGTTGATTGCTAAAACAGAACCAAAGCAGCTCTTGTCAGCTCTGCATCCTCCATGCGAGTTGGCAGGTTTTTTTTTTTTTAAAGGTTCTTGTTTTATTACTGTTTGTCAGACTAGGGAACCTTTGAAGTTTTTACAGATCCGACTTTTATTAGAGAAGGTAGGAGTTGGGGGGTGGCGAGTGGGATGGATGCAGCCCATCAAAATACTCCGCTGTTCATCCAGCTAACTCACTCCCTGCCACCCTGTCTTTGTCTGAAAAGGTTTTTGACATGGTGTTTCTATACGTGGCCTGCCTTCCCGATGAGAGAGTGACATCTATTGTCGTAATAGAGGGAGAGAATTATGATTACTTAATGATAGCGTGTCACAGCTTGTCGTGTCTTTATTTTCCTTTTAAATCGTTGCTGTGACAGCAACACACAATTGGCCTTCAATCCTGGGACTGAGCTGGGGCCTCGTGTGGTGCAAGGTGGTGCAAGGGAAGCAACAAAAAATGTTGCGGTCTGGCTTGGCTCCCTGCTCCTTTTGACTTGGTGTAGGCAGATGCCTCACTAATGTGTGGCCCGTGCTTTGTATTCGGAACCTGAAAGTCTGAGTCTAAGCTCCACAAAGATGCCTGAAGGCTCCCAGATCTTCACGGTCAGCACTCCTTGCCTGAGTCTGGAAAACATCGCTCACAGAAACAGGGGTTGAAGGTGAGAGCAAAGCCAAGTCTCACCTGGCTGGTGGACGGCTTCATTCTCTTCTCTCATCCGACATAGCTTTCTGAGCCATGGAATGGACTCAGTGCTGATTGACCATCAATTGTGCATTCCTTTATCCAAGTAAGGAAATACAGAATACTCATTGGAGCATGTAACATCTTTCATTCCCAAGCCGGCCCATGTCTAACAAGGTCTACCTCTCAGCCACCTTGAATGCTCTGTCCCAGTCAGGCACTCATCATTTCCTTAAAAAGGAGTGCCTATCATCTATCTGTCTATCTCTCTGTCCATCCATCCATCCATCCATCCATCCATCCATCCATCCATCCATCCATCTAGTGTTTATGTGACAAGTGTGCTTGGAATGTGATATGTGTGTGTCAGGGGTGCCTGGGCCAAGTGTGGTTCTTGGAGGCCAGAGGAGGACATTGGGTGTCCACCTCTATCACTCTCCATCAAATTCCCTTGAGAAAGCACCTTCCACTCAATCTACAGCTAGTCTGACAGCCAGCAAGCCCCAGGCATCCTTCTGTCTCTCCTGCCTGCAGTGCTGCGGTTACTGGTACATCTGGGACCATACTTAGTTCTGGGGAATTCGAACTCAGGTCCTCAGGGTTGTGCAGCAAGCACCGTAAACCTATCACTCATCCCTGCATCCCCAGTCCTCTCCCCCCCAATTTTTTGTTTTTGAGATAGAGTCTCATATAGCCTAGGCTAGCCTTGAACTGGCTAAGTAATAGAGGCTGACTTTGTACTCCTGATCCTCTTGCACCCTACCTCAGTGCTGGGATTACAAACGTGCTACACTATGACTGGCTTTGATGTCGTGGAATAACCTATCTGTACACTATAAAGATGCATCTTTTCTAAGGCACCTTCTGATTGGCTTAATAAAGAGCTGAAATGGCTAATAGCTAGGAAGGAAGTGCTTAGGTGGGACTTCTAGGCAGAGAGAGAGAGAGAGAGAGAGAGAGAGAGAGAGAAGAGGAGATGGATCTAGGTGCTGGAGAGATGCAGGGGACATGGAGAGGAAACAGGAAGTACAAGATGGAAGAGAGACAAAAAGCAATGAGGCAAAATATAGGTTGCTATAAATGGGTTGATTTAAGTTAGAAGAGCTAGCGGGACAAGCCTAAGCTATAGACTGAGCTTTCATAACTAATAAGTGCCCTTGTCATTTTTTTTTTGTGTGTGTGTGTGTGTGTGAGCTGGCAGTACAAAGAAAGACTCTCTACAGCTTAAAAAGTAATTTAAAAGTAATTTAAGCCATGGAACATTTGTGATACTGGAAAGACCTAGATACTTGTGACTCTGTAACTCAAGACCCTATACTCATGACTCTATAATAATCTGGCTAAATCTAGAAAATATCAGTATGAAAAGAAAATTGAAAACTAAATATGGTGAGATATGACTCACATAACTTAAAACATACAAAGCCCATTCTGTCTCTACCTCACAGGTGTTTATTACATGTTGTAGTCCAGTTCAGTTATACCCCCCACCCCCACCCCGGCTCCAGTCCCTGACTTACTGAGCAGGGACTTCTGGTCACTCTCTGATGTGGCTGCTTCAAGGATGACTATTTCTGTTTTACATGGCTTCCCTCACCGACTCCTGAACCTTTAAAGGCAGCAACTAGGTTCTATTTAGTTTTGGGCAGTAGGGATAAGAAGTCACAGAGTTTCATGAAACCTTAGACTAAAATGTCATTAAAAGTCAATAACTTGATCTAACGGTAGGCACAATAGCAAATATGGTAGCAACTGGCTCTTAAGTTTTTGGGGATGTTAAACTCTTTGCTTTCTAATACATCAATATTTTACTTCATTGTCAATATCACACCACTGCCTTTCAGAGTTGGAGATCTGGAGATTAAGCACAGGGACTTGTACATACAAGGCAAATGCTCTATTTCTGAGCCAACCCTTATAATACATTTGTTGTTGTTTGCTTTTTAGACAAGGTCTCTTTATAGAGCCCTGGCTGTCCCGGATTGAAAGTGTCAGTTACCACACCCTGCCATCCTATAGGAGTTTGAAATATGTTATGCAGAGAGCACTGACATTAAATAAAAGAACACATGATTCAGAGAGATTAAATGACTTGTTTATGACTTCATAGGTCCTAGGGTTGACGTTCACGACAATATTCTGTGTGTGTGTGTGTGTGTGTGTGTACATCTGTGGTACATGTACATGTTTATGTGCATCTCTGTATGTGCATATGATATGCATGGGCATGTGGACATGTACACAAGTGCGTGTGGAAGCCAGAGGTCAACACTGAGTTTTTTCCTTAATTATTTTCCATTTAATTTTTTTGGGGTGGGGTACATGGCTTTTTCCATTGAACCTGGAGCTCATCAATTTGGCTGACTGGCTGGTCAATGACTTTCAAGAATCCTATCTCTCTGTATCCCTCACTCCCATCCAGGGTTAGGGTTACAGATGCTTATCAGCAAGCCTAGCTTTTTACATGGGTGCTAGGGATTTGAACTCAGGTCCTCACGCTCGAGCCACAAGCACTTTACTAACGGAGCCATCTCCAAGTCCCAAGATCATGCTTTTCTATTGTGACTTTTTGAATTAGAATAAATTCCCAAATCAGTTCATCCTTCCTTTCCTTCTTTCTTTCTGCTGCTCTTCTCCCTTCTTTCTCCTCATTTACTCTTTCGTGTAGCAAGGATTAATTGAACACCATTTTTTGAGCATTCTATTATCCATAAGGGCTAAAATAATAAGTAAAACTTCCCAGATGTGGCACCTGTGTAGGTAGCAGTCCTTTGGAGAAAACCCGAAGTCCTTCTCAACAGTGCACAGCGTGCGAGCTGGTAAATGTTTGGTGACTTCTTGCAAGGATGCGTCATGCTAGAATAGTGATAGTAAGATGAAATGTTTCCTGGGACTTTGATGGACTTGTCCTCACTTGGAGATTTTTCTGAAGCTAATTGGGAAGGGTGGGAGGATGGCTAATTCACTTTGTTTAGTTCTTAAGAGCTCTTCCCTGTGTAGTGAATTGCCTAATGGTGGAGGCTTTGATGCAGGCAGGTACTTTTAGTAGAGTCTGACTGCTATTGCCCTCTTCTGCAACCTACACTGTTGTGTGGGCAGAAACCAATTAGACCTAAATTAATTAGCAAGAAAATGATGGGCCCACTTGCTGAGACATTCACAACAGCCTGTGAGGAACAGCCTTTGTAGGATGCTACAGGCTTCTGCTGAACCCTAGTGATTGAAGTACTTCCAAGCATGGAAGTAAATTCAAGCAGTTGCTGGAGTAAGTGGTTTATCTTTTAACCCATGAAAGTCCTTTATTCAGAGGCAAAGTCCAGGACTTGGGACCTCTTGGTTCTTTACGAAGTTTTGGGATAGACAGACTTAGAAGACAGGCAGAGCCATTATGTCGTTTCACCTTTCAAGGCCCTCAAGAGTTGAAGAAATGCCAGGCAGTAGTGGCGCACACCTTTAATTCCAGCACTCAGGAGGCAGAGGCAGGCGGATCTCTGTGAGTTCGAGGCCAGCCTGGTCTACAAGAGCTAGTTCCAGGACAGGAACCAAAAAGCTACGGAGAAACCCTGTATCGAAAAAAAAAAAAAAAAAGAGTTGAAGAAATGATGGCTGAAAATCACACAGGGGCCAGTATTCAGATAGAGCAGAGTCAATATTGAAACAAGGACAGCATCCCACTGAGTCGGCTGCAGGGCAAGCCCACTCTGTGTGGTCTCTGCAGACTCCTCGCTGACACCTCTTCCTCTGCCTTTTTCTCTACCAGAGTTCTTAGTCCCAGGGTTCCAATCTCAACTAATGGCTCCTCTGTGGCCCCTCATCTTCTCTGACATCATGTCCAACCTTGACTACTTCCCAATAAAGACCACACAAATTCCATCCTGAGTCCCAGCTGTTCACAGTTCTTGTCCTGGGTACCACACTTGCATTTTACACATATGAACTATGAACATTGCATGATCAGATGGGTAGTCACATAGGAAATTAATAACGCATGGCAGGTCTGTGGCTGTGTGGATGTTTCTAGAGAGGACTCACTAAGAGGGAAGACTCACTAAGAGGGAGGACTCACTTTGATTGGGGACCAGGTGGAATAAAAGGAAGAGAAAGAAGAAGTCAGAACAGGTTCATGTTCTCTGCTTCCTGGCTGCTACGAACGAGCCACTTTTCTTGGCTCCCTTCTGCCATGATGCCCAGCCTCATTGCAGCCCCAGAAACACAGGCCTGACCAGTGATCGAAACCTTTGAAACAACCTCGTGCTACAATAAACCGTCCCTCCAATGAAAAAGTATCTGTGAGATGTTTTGTCATAGCAATGGAAAGCCCAGCTTCTGCTATCCTTATTCTCCGATGTAGAAACTCCATTAAACCCTACTTTTCTCTATTCCATTGTCACTGTGTTAATAGAGGGGACTAGCATCTTTTCTGAATTTTTTTTCAAAACCCACTTTTGTGGTGATATTGCATATTGTTTTGTAATTTTTTGGGGGGAGGAATGATGGGAATTGAGCCAATGCCTGGTGTCTCCTAAGCTATACCATCCCCAAATCCTGCTTGTGAATCTTCTAATTCATGTTTACGTGGCCAGATTGATCTTTCAAGGGGGACTTTCAGGATGGTCATTGCCACTCTCAAATCTTAAGCCATTCATGGCTCTGCAAAGCTAAAGGTAGTGTCTCACTTCCAACTTCAGCCTGGCAAGGCCCTTCACGATCCTGACTTCGCCATAGTCTGACTCCAGCTCTGGCTGCTTCTGTTGGGACACTCTGTTCTGGCTTTCCTGAGTTTTTTCCTGTACATTATTTCAACCTGCAGCTGATGGCAGATACATCCAATACAAACTCATCTGTTAAACCCTGAACATGGAAGCCTCATTATGCAATGTGACTACCTGTTACTTGTCTGTCTTTCACACGGATGGGGTAGTGTTTTGTTCATTACTGTGTTTCCAGAGAAGGCAGAGGGGAGTTGGTGATTTTAAATTTGAATCGAGTTGTCTTGTAGACTTTCCTCCCCTAAGACTCAGCCTACTTTAACGTGTCTTCCACACTGCTCGAGGGGGATTTTTCTGATGCAAATGAATCCATGCTGCTCCCAGTGAAATTTTTAGCAGCTCCCCTCTATTTGAGAGCACGTGGGCTAGGCTCTTTGTCACGGTCCTCTGTTGTTTTTGCCACACAGCATCCGTGAAGGTTTCATGAGGGTATTTTGGAAAATGACTCTTTTTTTTTTTTTTTTTTTTTTGGATTTTTTGAGACAGGGTTTCTCCGTAGCTTTTTGGTTCCTGTCCTGGAACTAGCTCTTGTAGACCAGGCTGGCCTCGAACTCACAGAGATCCGCCTGCCTCTGCCTCCCGAGTGCTGGGATTAAAGGCGTGCGCCACGACTTCCCGGCTGGAAAATGACTCTTAATTAGATCTTGGTACCAAGGTCAGCCCAGAACTTAGGTCAAAATGATGTAAGGTGGAGCCCAGATCTGGAGAGAGCATGAATCCTGGTTACTTCATTTGACCTTTGACCCAGTAGTGCGTGAAAGAGACCTTCCCGTGTGATTTCAGCCAATACCTTTTTCTGCTTGCTTGAACCAGATGTTAGTTCATTTACCATGCATCCATTGCACGTAGATCCCCTGTACTTTTGCACTGTTCCAACGACCGTTCCAGATCTTATGGCAGAGAACAGGTAGACCAAATCCGTTTTCAGTGTTTAACAAGAGACCTAACTTATCCATAGTCTACAAACATAGTACATGGCCATGCCCATGGGGTCCCTTATGCCACTGTGTCCCAAGCATAAGTCTGGTCCCCTCGTGACTGTGCAGAACCAGAAGTCCCCCACATCCTGATCGCTCCTCTGTACCCCGCCATCACTGAATTTGTGCCCCGCTAGCATCTTTTCTCTGTGCCAATCCCTCGCAGCATCTTTGTCTTCTGTCACAAATCATTTCCTCCTTTCACCCACTGCATGCCACACCCAGAGCCATCCTGGATCAATGTTTTCCCCTAGACACTCGCCTGGGCCTCCAGGGCATCTCTCGTGTCCCTTGTTTGGTTACTTCAACACCTCTGCTGCATCTGCATCAGTTTCGTTTGATATTGGCCCTAAAAACCCCACAATGCTGATTTAGCATGCATCTGTTGTCTAAGAACTCACTCCTGTTCTTCATAAAATTTGGGGAAAAAAAAACCAAAACAACCAAAGAACATTGGGACCAGGGCCTTAGCAAATGAGTGTCTTTAGTTTCTGTGGGTCTTCGGTACTGCTTGTAACCCTTCTGTGTTCTGGTCAACAACTTCCTTTTGCCCTTTCAGCTGTTGCTTCAGACCTTTGCCTTTCCATCCAATGTCTCTCATCTAGCTCTCAACTGAATCGCTTAGTAATAAATAGGTGTGCGTTGCGAGCTTGCTGTGTAACAGATCTATGCTGGGTCTTCTCAAACATGGTGGCGTTAGAGGAAGGGCGACAGTGGACTGGGTTGGAATATAACCCGGGAACATAAACTGTCTGGAAGGGGGTCTGACAGGACTTCAAGTGACATTTCATCCTGAAGGACATATTCCAGGTGACAGCCAGAGAGTGTGGGAGCACAATGGGGGAGAACTGACAATAATGCAGAGTCCAGAGCTCAGGGGGCACTCTCTCCCCACCTTCCTTCCTTCGTCCCCCTCTACCCCCACCCCGTCTTTCCTTTGGAATCAACAGTGCTGTGGAATATTCCCTAAGGAGCCTCCAAAGATGTCAATGGCAGGGGGAGCAGGTGACGCAGCTCCAAGCTGCTGCCCACAGCGCCCCCTGGAGTTCTTCACAGGAATTTCCGCTCAAGTGAAGCCAAGGTTCTTAGAAGCAGAAAAGACTGAATTTGTATTTTATTAAGGAAAGGTTTTTAGGTCGAACGTGGTCGTGCTTGCCTTTAATCATAGCACTTTGTGGGCAGAGGCAACGGGGACTCTTTGTGAGTTCCGGCCTAGCCTGGTTAATGTAGTGAGTTCCCGGACAGCCAGGTCTACATGAAGAGCCTGTCTCAACAAACAAGGTAACTAACAAAAACAAGCAAACAAATAAACTAAAAAGCTAAGGTTTTAAAGGTTGTGCCATCAAATTGCCTTCTGAATATATTCATAGGCCTGGGATGGTCCCAACCTTGGTCAGAAACACTTCTTTCTTTTGGTGGGCAACCGTTAGTGGGGAGGTCCTTGACTGGTCAAAGTGTTGAGAGTAAGTAAGAGCTCAGCCTTAAATGCCACACCTGTGTTAACTGCCCACAACCAAGGCACAGGGACGATGGCAGAAGAGGAGGGGAAGAATGTCAGAGCTGGAGGATGAGCAAAATGCTGTCTTCTGAACACGACATGGTTACCACACCCATGAACCCACAGTAGCTGTGCTCACCTGCACATGAGCAAGCCAGCCCCGATCCCAGCATAGATGGAGGAGCTGGCCTTCAGGTCCCACCTCTTACTGAGGAACTTTTGCATTGAAGGGTTTGCTGGGCAAGGAGGGACCACTGTGGAAGGTTTTCCAGGTTTCAGTGGGTGGTCCCACACCTATGCATGTGTGGGCATTAATAACTGGGCCTAGTGACTTATTAAAAACAAAAAGGAATTGAAAAAAGACACGAAGTTGGGGGAGGCATATTAGGAGGGAGTGAGGAGTTCAAAATTGGGAAAGAGGAGTAAATATGATTGCATCTCCCTGTAAACATGTGTGAAATTCTAAAAGAGAACCCAAACAGCTATAGAGAAAATCCTAAACCACCTATTTCCGAATAAGAGTTTCTGAGTAGAAGAAAAAGGAGTTTTTAAAATTTATGGATCTGTATGCATGTGCCTGTGTTAGTGAATGCCACGTGTGTACAGGTGTGCAGAGGCCTCAAAGGGCACTGAGTCTCTTGGAACTGGAGTTATAGGTGGTTGTGAGCTGCCTGATGCAGGAGCTGGGAATTGAACTTGGGTCCTGTGGAAATAAGTATTCTAAAACATTGATCCATTTCTCATTTCTCCATCCCCACGTAAAGGGTTTAACGTAGATTAATCATTAAGGGAGGAAAAGAGGAAGAAACAGAAGGAAGGAGAGAGAGAGAGAGAGAGAGAGAGAGAGAGAGAGAGAGAGAGAGGAGAGAGAGAGAACTTAGGAAAAGGGTAGTATGTAGCCAAGCAAAGATCTGTGGAGTCTCAAGAGTCCTCCAAACCCCAGTTTTCTCCTTTCCCTACAACCCGGTCTTCATCTTAAATCCCCGATGTCACAGAGAGGCATCTCCAGGATCAAGTTAGTCACTGATGTGTTGTGCTCCTTCCTCATTCTGTGCCCTCGTCTACACTTTGATTGCTGATTGGTGTTCAGAGTTGATGGAACCCTCACCCAGATTTTTATAAAGGTCCCCTATCATCTTCTAGTGCTTTTGCGAAGCCTCCTGTACACGGCCATCCAAATAGTAATGCTGACATTCAAATCTGCCTGCGTTGATGGATGCTGAGAATAGTTCAGGCACTCCTACTAGGTTCAAGTGAAGTTCAAACTCTTGACATCCCATATTAGTCACGTTCATGAAGTAAACAACTCCCAGGAAGAAAGGTATTTCCGGGATTTAAGTTCAGCTGGTCCTGCCGCTGTGGGCCGGAGTTGGTGGTGACACTGAAAAATTATGGCAGGAAGCAGGTAGAGGGAGAGCTGGGGAGCAGAGGAAGACAGAGAGAAGGCACAGCCTCGGGATCTCCCACCCTCTAATCGGGCTTCACCTTCGTGGTTCACACCTCCTCCCAGCAGCCCATTGTGTGTGGGTTTCAGTGGAGTGGCCCATGGTAGTTAGTGTGCGCATGGTCCGCGCTCATGGTCCCGCGGTCCAATCGCCTCTCAGTAGTGCTGATGGCTTCTAATCAGAACACCTAGAGGTCTAGCTCTTGCCTCCCTCTCCAGGCTCAGTCTCCACCGTCACTGTGTTCTTTCTACCTCTGTGGACATGCTGTCTCCATCCAGGATTCTGTGCCAGGCTTGTTCTTGAACATTCTGCAAGACTCAGCCCAGGCCTTATTTGAAATAAAGTTTTCTTGATCACCTCCAACAGAAGGAGACCCCCTTCCCCTGGCAAACTCCTCCAACTCCCCAACCTTGGGACTCTCTGTAGCTTCACAGTGATGTGCCAGGCCTGAGATCCTCACAAGCCAGCCAAGGGCTCCTAATGTCTGTGTTATGCCCAAGGCAGGGAGATGTGCAGGCTGCCTTTGACAAATGAATCACTAGTATAGCTTATTCCGCATGTGGGTCTGGGATGACATATGACCCAGTCTTGAATACTTTCTCTAAACCATACTATAAACATTTCACATGACATAGAATTGCAAATAGTTTATAAAATCACTCATCCACTACTTCAAACCACCTAGACCTTAATCTGTTTCCTGTGACAGAGGACTCCGCAGGCGAAGCAGCCTGCTCACAGTTCCACCCGTTCTCTGTGCATATGGTTTATAACAAGAGAGACCCGCTCTAGTCTTTGATTTCTGTGGCTTTTGTTCTATTTATGTGCTCACCGTTGCACATAACGGAGCAGAGGAGATGAGTTATCGAGTCATCATTGGCTGTGTTGTTTCTGAAGCATGCTTTTGTTCTCCCCACCTCTGTTTAAGTCAGGCTTTAGAGCAGCGCACGGAAAACAAAGTAGAATGAAAGGAAGCTAATTTGACAAATTTCTGCTAAATTTCCTCTGCCTTTCAGACTGGTGGGTGCTGTTCGCTGCTGTTCACGCCGCCCTATTCTGTAGACCATCCTTTATTAAAAACATGCTTGCACTGTGTTAATATGCTTTCTGCATCTTAATGTACACAAGAAACCTGTGAAGAATTAGTGCATGAAAGCATTTGAAAACTAGAGACGGCTGGACTTACTGTGGGAGCATGGGAGAGGGAAGGGGGAAGAGGGAAGCTGGAGACCCAAGCAGATGAGGTGCCGTAACAGTCCTATGTACTAACTCCACCAGTCTGGGCTTTCTCCCAACAGCGGTGGAATGTCATAGGCTTGTGACCCATTAGATGTGGGCTTTGTAAGAGAACTCTAGCTGCACAGTGGAGAGTGAGGCAGTGTGACCAGTTAGGATAAATAGTTGAAGTCAATCGTGAGAGTGGCCGAAACCAAATGGTGAGGACATAGATTTAAGAGGCGGGAATGCAAAGGAGTTAGGACAGTGGATTCCTGGGGTGAGTGTCTCTGGCTACTTCTCAGAATGTGATCCCGTAGGCATCTAAATAGCAGCTTTCTAACAGCATCCTCATCTACAAATGGAGCTGACTGCAGTAACCATCTCTTAGCAGCCTGGTGAATGAGGAGGTAGTGTGTGCAGTGGGAGCCAGATACACACCCTACTCCTCAGAACTTCTGAGTAGATGCTATCTTAGGGACAGAAGATGCTTTGCTGTTGTGAATAAGGTGAATCAAAGATCAGAGAGATTATTTCTGATTATTCAGGTGGACCAGTCCAACTACGCAAGCTCCTAGTAGAAGACCGTCTTTGAAGAACCTTTGCTGACTATAGCCAGAAGAAGATATGACATTGGAATACGTGCAATAATGACACTGGTGGAATAAATTACAGTTATTATATTGATGGCATTGGAGATAAAGGAAGGAGACCATGAGTCAAGAAATGTGAGTTTCCTTTAAGAAAAGACATGGAAATAGATTTGCCCCAACCTGTACCCTTTGAACTTCCCGAATAGGCAGTAGTACTGGCAGGATTCTAATTTTAGCCAGCAAGGATTGGGGTATTATCCCAAACTCCAAGACGATACACATATGTTATCTCAAGCCTAAAATTTTGTAGTCATTACTTTCAGAAATATTGGAAAGCTAATGGGTGTGTAGAGGGCTCAGCCTAGAGACAATACACTGAAGAGCCCTTGAGGAAAGTGAGTCAGTGAGACATTATGGGGCAGGAAGGGAGGGGAATTCAGCATCCACACTGTGGCCAGGGCTTAATTTGGGATATTCAGGCTTCTTGTTCAGTACGTTGTTGGATATGGGATGTGGAACACAGGAGGAGATCTGGTGGCCACCAGCATTGGAGAACTGTCATCACAGAGTAAATGCGATTGCTCCACTCCATCCTAACTAATGGGTATTTGGGAGAAGCGGTCTTCTAGGGGTCTCTGGTATCTCAAGCTGACTTCCATATCCTTGACAAGTGCCAGACAAGTGCAACTATACTGACCACTTGGGGTTAAAACCAGTGTCTTAAATGTTGTCATCTAACCCAGGAGGAGCCATGATTAGATGTCACTCTCTATCCTTGAAGCTACAAAATCAAAATGGGACTTTTCATATGGGGCAAGCAGCACGGGTCTTGGATTCTGGTGTCACTAGCAGGTGGCTGATTCTAGGTGGGTGCTCAGACTGATTTATAAGGAACCGAACGGCTCATTCAGCTGCCAGCAACCTTGACTAAGAGTTAGTATCTGCTTTAAAAATGTTTATGTGATCCTGGGACAGTCCTGCGGGCTAGGTCTTTGTATTTGTCCTGGTTGTCATAATGTTGTAGAATTCCCTCATGGGTTTCTTTGTCCCTGACTCCAGCAACAACACATTGTTGAATGAAGACAGCCATTGCTCTCTATGGATGCCATTTCATACCCAGAAAGGCCTTGCACTGCTGAGCTGGGTGTAAGCCTTCATCTACGTAATCTCACAAAGCTCTCCAGCCAGGCCAGGTCGCCCAGTCCTGATTCTTGCATTTGTTGGGTAAGACCATCTACTGTGTTGCTGAGATGGCTCAGTGGGGGAAGATGGTCTACTATAACTGCTGGGGTGAGTGGTCCTTCAAAGTCCACCGAGAGAAGGCACATGCTGCTGTCATTGCCACAGCTGGTGCATATTGGAGGCCGTGTTTTTTTATTGCTAACTTGACACAGGGTAGGGTCATCCAGAAAAGAGAAAACCTCAATTAAGAAAATGCCTCCATCAAACTGACCTGTATGCAAGTCTTCGAGGGCATTTTCTTGATCAACAATTGATATATGAGGGTCCAGCTCACTGTGGGCAGCAGCACCCCAAGGCAGTTGGTCCCAGGTTTTATTAAAAAAAAAAAAAAAAAAAAGAACAAGTTGAGCAAGTCATGAGGAGCAAACCAGCGAGCAATGTTTCTCTATTACCTGTTGTAGAGGAATTTCCTGCATTCCTGAGATTGTATTGATGCACAGTCTCATGGCTTCAGCCACTGTCCATGTCTGCTATCAGTGAGCCCCCTCAAGGGACATATATCTCTTCATTCATGATAAGTTATCCCGAAGGGTCAGATTCCAGCAAATCTAGCCAGTATTTCTTATCCGAGGCTGAAGAACAAACAGGCTGTCATTTCCTAGCCGCTCAGAACACATGTTTAAATGGAGAGTGGGGCCCCATTGGCCCCTCTAAAGCTTCCGGGGTCTCAGAGCTAGACCTTCTGAGCATCTCCATTGGATTTCCTCTCAACAGTGAGGACATTAAAAAAATTAGTCAGGATTCAGCAAGTTGCAGTTCACATAGACACTGTTTGACATCTCCATTCTCCTATTGGGCCATCTCATTTCCTGTAATGCTGACATTTATCTCCATTCACAACTGCAGCTGGGTGGCTGTCCCTCTTGTGTTTTTGTCTTCTTCTTTGTGCCTGGCCTGTTTGGTCACTGGCTTAATGAATTGGCTTCATCGCAGTGGGTGAGATTCAACCAACCCATACCCCTGTGTATCTGAGGACCACTAATGGGCAGAAAACTGGTTTTTGATTTTAGCTTGTGCTGTATGTCACTCTAGTTTAAGCACAAGCTTATTCACTCTAAATATTGCTTCAGGTCGGTAGTCATTGGAGACTCTGATTCCAGAGACAACAGTTTGGAAGATCTTCTCTCCTGGTCTCAGTTGTGGTCCAGCCTTCTACCTCTAGGCTGTGCAACATCCAATGATAAATAACCCAGCCAGTGTGGGCCGGTGTGGATGGCTCCTTGTCTCAACACACTCACTTCTAGGTAGTTATTTCAAGCCACAAATGGGCATCACCCCTTCTTTTCCATCTTAAACCATTTTATCTACCTCATTAACTCCTATTCAACCCTCAAAGGCCCATCCAGAGCCCGCCCATTTATTCCGACAGAGTCTCTGCAGTTTTTGAAAGACCAGAGTGATGATTCCCACTTGAGACAAATATAGTATTCCTTACCACACTTGTTGGCAGTTGTTTCTCTGTGCACACCCTACTAGTCTGAAGCATTCAGAAGTCAGTAATTAGGATTGATTGCATGTGAAGGATACCCCATATCAAGGCTCATGTGCTAAGGCCTCCATCCTCAATGCAGATTCAATAGTCGAGCTTTGGGGAAACAATTGGCTCACGAGGGCTCTGACCCAATCTGTAGGTGAGTCCATCCATGAACTCATAATTTGATGGTATTATTGGGAGCTGGTATAAATTAAGAAGTAGGGCCTCACTGGAGGACATCTATTAGGAGGACATCTTATCTCTCCTGGCTTCTTCCCATCTCCACCTCCCGTCTGTCATGAGGGGGGCACTTGGCTCTTTGCTCTAATGTTCTGTCTCACCACACACCAGCTCAGAAGCAACAAGTACCAAAGACAGTGGACTTAGAGATCTAAATCTGTGAACTTCTATCCAAATAGATACAAAAACCCCTTCCTTTCTTATGCCTTTTCCTCGGGTGTTTTGTTCCAGTGCTGAAAATGTGACTGACATTCCACACTTCTTTCATCCTTTACCTAGAACCCAGAGCACAGCAAGTCCCTATAACGGTGCCATATCAAGTCGCTTCTTAAGATAAACACATACAACAGTATCGATGTCCTTGATACTCTATGTTCTGAAGACAAAATTAATTCTGCTAGGAGGGATGATCTTGAACGTGCCCCCGAATGGCAAGCTCTCATCTGACATCATCACACAAATTTTATCAGGCAGAGAAACGAAGAGGTCATTTCTAACAGAGGAATTAATACGAGCCACTTGGGAATGGGGGGAGGGGAGATCTGGAGTGGATTAAGAAGTGAGGAAGTTGTATCAAATGATGGGCAGTGGTGCCCAGTTCCTTCGAGTCCCATGGGCACTGTGGACTGGAGACTTTCCACTGACTACACCTGCGCTTCTTAGACTCAGCAACTCTGTGGTCCGTCGTCGTCGTTGCTGATTTTTTAGATGCTGTATACAGGATTTCTAAGAAATCCTCTCACATTATGTAGACTTCGAAGGAGGACTGGATTGTTGAGACACGGCAGATATTTTTGTCTCCTAGCTCGGCCACTGGAGGTCACTGTTGTACCATCGATATGAGGGCAAAGCCCCGCCTGATGCCCTTTTGAAGTTGGCTTCTGCCGGTGATGAATACAATACCCCCTGGGTAGCTAGGAAGTCCCGAGATGCAGGCCTCTCCCTTGGTCTGTGGAAAAGTGGCCTGGTGACCTGTAAAACACTGACTTCGGAAGAACGATGTCCGTCTGGAGAGAGGCCACGGGGTGGGGGAGCCTTGCAGGAGGGAGACGTCTGTATCGCATTAGCTTGCGTCTGGCGGGGAGGGGCTGGAGGCCCCTGTGGGTCAAGGCAAAGGCTCCCCTGCTGCTTTCTGGCGCGAATCTGGTAGTGATTAGAGAAGGTTATTGTCTTGGAAGTCCACAGAGATCCAGGGCAACGCTGCTTTAAGCGTTTCAGACCCCCAACTTATAAGGATATGTCGGAAGAGGCCTCTCCCACGTCTCCTCTGCTGGGCTCTGACCACATAGCTGCTTGGCAAAAAGGATAGGGGAAACTGAGGCACAGCTACTCGAGGAGGAGCACAGAAAAGAATCCATACACCCCTAAAGAGGAACTCTAAGCTCTCTATTTTTCTCACCCACTCTTCCTGATCGCATAAATCCGTGGGGGTGAATATCGTTGGCTCCATTTATTATGCGAAGAAACAAGGCTTGGAACTGACATTCGAGAACCCAAGTCTCTTGAAATATCAAGAGAATGGATGGTGAAACGACTACACGCGGTTCCTGGCTAAACATTCTGTCCTTGAAAACTTGGGGAAAGAGCCCCTTACTGTGCGGCCTCGACAATAAATCATTCCAAAGCAGGCTGAGACCAGAGTACCTTCTAGCAGAGCAAAATAACTTTGATCCCCTCTTCTTTTCCTTCTCTTTCTCCACATCTCTTCCCCTGGGTTTTACTGTGTAACTCTGGCTGACCTCAAATACTCAATCCTCCTCTCTCTCCACCCCGCTCCCAAATGCTGGGATCTCAGGACTGGGCCACTTCTAGATCATGGTGGCTTTCTAATAAGCCATAATCTGTTTAGAGTCATTCATAAAAGCAAAGTGCTTCTGCACACACATTAGCTAATTTGGCCCTTATAATAACTGTCTTATCCCGATAGCCGTAGGAACTAATTTGCCCAAGGTGGTACGGTCAATGATGAAATTCCACTTCAGATTTTGCTGTAAGTACAGCACCCGTTGACGGATAGCAGTTAGTGTCCAGGTAAACCTTGGATGAAGGAATGATAGAAAGCATAACCTAGTTTGCGATAAACTGTATTTATAGTTCAGGTAGTATAGCATTTTACCTCTGAAGGTGAGGCTTCAATCCAGGAGGATTACACTGGAGATCCTGTACCAACAAGATGGGCGATGCCTAAAAGTACGTGATACGGTACGTGAATGCACATACACGCATGCACACACACATACGCATGCACACACGTGTGCACTGATTGTGTATGAGTGCTCACATGTATTGGCTGGTGTGTAGAGGTCAGAGAACAACTTCCAAGAGTCTCTTCTTTCCTTCTACCCTGTGGGTGCCAGGTCATCAGACGTGGCAGCAGGCCCCTTTACCTGCTGAACCATGTAATTGGACTCAAAAATAAACTTCGAAGAATTTTCAAGAAGACAAAGACTACAACTTCATTTGAATTTGTTTATTTTTGCTGAAGTCCATCCATTTCTGGGGTGAATAGTGCATTGTCTTCCTATAGCAGAGGGGTCAGATTTAGCAGGTAAGAACCCAGAACGACTAGAAACAGATTTCTTGAGACAATTTATACTAAGAAAAGCCAACTGTTTATTTGAAATGTAAATTTAACTGACCACCCTTGTGTTTCATCTGTCAACTCTATTCTACATCCAAAAAAGAGAAAACTGAGTTTGATTTTTTTTTTTTTGAGCATGTTTGAATTTTGAAATGAAGTTGTTTTTTTTTTTTTAGGTCAATTTGAAAACACCCTACCAATGTGCAAGGAATTTTCATATTCTTTATTGCAGTTTTGCCTGCAACCATCTGACCTGTGCTTTTTCCCTGGTATCCCCAATGGGATCATTTTTAAGTGTATCCTAAGGAACAGCACAATGGCGAAGCAGTTTGAAAACACAAAGGGCTTCAGGACAATCGTGAGAGGCAGCAGAGCAGTTCATTGTACCAACTACCCCAGGGAAACGGCATCATGGAAAGAAATCCCCAAGGAGGGCCGAGTGGAAGATCCTTCCTGGGCACACCTTTAATCAAACTTCAAAAGGAAGACAGCTCATTCCCTTTGGAAGCCATTATGTAATGAAGCCAATCCTGCTTTCTACTCCCAAACTAATTACTGGATTTATTCTTCTTACTCAATCTATTTCCAGGTATTTGGACTGAAAAAAAATGCTATCCTTTATTACTTCACAAAGACAAACAGCAACGTAAATAATGTCAATTTGTCCTGACTAGGTGTACGCATGCTAATTTCAGAGCTGGCATTCAGAATTTGCATATCAAGGAATCATCACATTTGTTAAATAAAATCCATTGTTGCAAATAGAAAGGATTTCTTAATCTAACACACATCAAAGTGAACCCAGGTCTCATAAAGAAAGATGAGTGTATTCTAGAAAAACAAGGCCCCTGGCTCTACTGAGACAAGGTCTTACTTTGTACCGCAGGTTAGCCAGGGACTCACTAGGTAGCCTTGACTAGTCTTGACTGTGCAGCAATCCACCTGCCTCAGTTTCCTAAGGACTATGATTATAGATTTGACTTACGACATCCATCTTGGATGGTTAGGTCTTGAAGTCTTAAAGCCAAACACTGAAAAGTGGTCAGTACATGTCTACACATTAATGAACTATCACCTAGCGCCTATTAGGATGGGTATAACTAAACACATATCACAGAAGTATTGATGATGTGGGGAGCAGACCCTGTGCATGGCTAATGGGAACACTTTTTCTGAGTATGTAGTCAAAGGGAATGAAATGAGTATCTTTTTTTTTTTTTTTTTCTGTAGCTTTAGAGCCTGTCCTGGAACTCACACTGTAGACCAGGGTAGCCTTAAACTCACAGAGATAAACCTGCCTCTGCCTCCCGAGTGCTGGGATTAAAGGTGTGCTCCACCGCTGTCTGGTGAAATGAGAATCTTAAAGAGGTGTTTGTGGCCTGGTGTTTGTTGTAGCAGCATTAATAGAAGCTACAATGTAGAATCAAAAGCTAGATAAACAAATAAAATGTGATACAGACATATGTATATATCTATATTCTTATAAAGATGGATTATTATTCAAATTTCAAAGAATGGGGGATTCCTATCACTTGCAAAACATTGCACCATGGATGAGCCTGGAGAACTTTGCAGTATGTGAAATGTGAGACATAGAAAGTCAATCCTGCGTGATCCCATTGACATGCAGAGCTGAAAAATATTGAACTTGTAGAGAAGTACAGAGTACAGCAATGGCTTCCAGGAAGAGAGGGAGCATGTTGGCCAAAGAACAGTTATGCAGGATGAATCAGTTCTGTAAATCTAACATACAGTCTGGTGACTATATTAATAGCAATGTAATGCACACTCAGAATTTGTTAAGAGAATTAATCACAGGAATTTTGATCAGTTATATAAAGAGTTAACTGAAGTAATAAACACACTAATTAGGTCTACCATGGAAAGAATTTCACATCGTATACATACCTCAAACTTCATCATCTACATCTTAAATGTATATAATTTCCATCTGTCAAATATTCTTGACTACGGCTGGGTTGTATTTCAGATCGTAGTCTGGTTGCTTGCTTGGTATGCACAAAACCCTGGATTTGCTCTTGAGCATAGCACAAACCAGATGTTGTGGCACACACCTGGAATTCCAGCAGGTCTGAGATGAAGATAGGAGGATTGGAAGTTAAGTATCATCCTCAACTACATAGCAAGTTTGAGGTGAGGCTGAGATAAATGAGATTCTATCTTTAAAAAACACATATTTCAGTGAAGGGGAAAAACAAAGAGTTTTTATATTCCTTACCGTGCATAGAAACTGTCACCCTGACAGCTGGACAGATGGCAAGCAACAGTATTTGCCATGCAAACATGCGGAACTGAGTTTGATCCCTAGAAAGCATGTAGAAAGAACCCAGGGTCAACCAAATGTCTCAGTTTGCAAGGTGTTTTCTGCCAGGCTTGACACGATCCCCAGAACCTATATGGTAGAAGGAGAACTGACTCCCATTAATTGTTCTCTATGTGTGTGATGTGATATGATGTGTATTCACACACATACATGCACATACGTGCAAACAGACAGATTTACAATTAATCAATGATTTAAAAAATGAAAATGTTAAAAAAAAGAGCCCAGTGTGATGGTGTGTATTTATAATCCCAGCACTAGGGAGAAGGAGGCAGGTGGGTTTCCATGCTCTCTGGATTAGTAATCTCAGCCTAATTGACCTCCAGGCCAGTGCAGAGACCTTGTCCTCCCAAACACGGTGGATGTAACCTGAGGAACAATAGCAGGTGATTGACCTCTGATCTATACAGGCACACATGTACAGAGGTGAAAGTCACAGCCTGGTCCTCAGTATGCTCACAGCTGGAGTGGGTAGAGCTACACACATAAACAGGGCCAGGGCCATTAGCAAGTGCAAAAGTGTAGGTGAGAAAGTAATCAATTCTGCCTGGAGGAGATGAGGGATATTAGATCAGGCAGAAGAAACAATGTTTACAAAGCGGGGACCTGTGACACACTGGTAAAGGACAGCAGCTTATGCTTCAGGTGGAGGAAGTCCCACAGAAGAAGCTAGCTAGGGCCCATCTCAAGGTGGTCTCTGTGTGCCAAATGGAGGGATTTGGATTTAATGAGAAGTCTCTGGAAACCTTTAGCAGGGGAATAATTACAACCAGTAGGATTTGGAGAGGAAGGCGAGTGAAGACAGCAGGACAGGGTAAGTCAAAGTGGGGATCGACTAAGAGACATTGCTTCCAGTTAGCATGTTAGTATGTTCTGGGGGACAGCTTGGGCTTGACAAAGGGAGGCAGGAAGGCATGTTTTCTTTGTTCTTATTCTACCTTTGTTGTTTGCCTCTTGCCTCTTGTTATCCTTGAGTTCTGTAGAACTCAAAGCTGAAGTTGAATCAAATCGTGTAAGTATGCTTCAATTAGGAGAAGTATTCATTGAGAGGGAAGGCTGGGACTGCTCATAGGGAGCTCACACAGAAGACAATCAGGGACGATGTCTGATAACATCAGTCTAAGCCCAACCTTTAGCGTACATGTAACATTCACCCAAGGATAGAACCCTTGTTCAAATGTGTAGATGCCAGAGACCTGGAAGGAATAGAAACTACATTATAGTGTAACTATAATTCAAAACTAAATTCCAAACAGATATCTAAAATATTACAATATCATGTACATCTTCTGAGATAGAATGTAGTAAGCATAAAGTTCTGCATTTGATAAAAGAACATAACTGGAGAGTGGCAGAAATCTGTTTATAGTTAGTATAAGAATGTAGAACTCCGCATTTCAGTAGCATAGCAGAACTGGGGTTTACTTCTGCCTCGCGTATCCAATGAGGTGCTCCTTGTCTTGTGTGAAGATTCAGGTTCAAGTTTTCTTTGGCCTGATGGGTCAGCTTTGCCCTCTCTGTTGCAGATGAAAGTGTAAAGAACGGATCATTCAAGAAAACTATGGCCCAGAATATTATGAATCACTTCCTATCGCCTTCATAGTAAGGGAGACCAGGCTGGCAGATAGTGACAGGTTGTTCACATGAAACTGGGTCACATATACTGATGACTTTTTCTGCCATTCCTGCCTCTGTGACATTCAGAATGGAGACAGTAGTCTTTAGTAATGGTTAGCACATGAGATTTGGGCTGATACCAATACAAGACAAAGTGAACTGGGTAGAGGATACAAAACAAAGATCTGCCCTTGACTAGAGGAGAGGAGCACGCCAGCAGTGCCAGGCTCTTGGAGAACACCTTCAGTGCGCTTTGTTGTATTTAGTGCCTGGCATCTCTCAGGTTGTCTTAATACATTTGTAACTATTTATTTAGATGTTGGGTTTATCACTCCAACCTAGAATTTCCTACAGACCGCAGACTCTTATCTAATGACTAGCCATTCATTTTTATGATGTCTTTTAAAGTGCCAATAAATTTACCAAATCCAGCCTCAATTCACAGCAGAATTTCTAACTTGTATGAACAGTCAGTACCAACAAGGAGTCACCTTGGAGCTGACACCTGCCCTGTGACCTCTACATCTGCCCAGACTCTCAGTTTCAACTAGTAACTATTTCTCAATCCGTCCCTATCATCACCCTCCCCCCCCCCGACTAATTTACTTTTTTGTTATGGTCTCCTGGTTTAGCGAAAGAATTTCTTAAGTGTTCTTACCTATTCTGCCTTTGTTTCTCTCTACTGCCATCCAATCAATCAGCAAAGAAGTGAATCTAATTTATTGTTTCCTTAAAAACCATTTCTGACATTTTAGGTATGATATATAAATCTCTTTATCTGATTATTACTTCTATTCTAATGTACCTGCTCAACACTCACAGTGTATGCTGTTCTCTCTGTAGTTTCTTAAATAAACTGTCTTATTTCTCCAATATGTACTCTTGCTCAAAATTTCCCCTTTAGACAATTACTTCATTGGCAAACTTTTATTTGCCCTTAAAATCCCACTTATAGCCTTGCCTTAGTTATTGCTCATTCAGTGGAGTGTTTATCTCACAAAGAGGCAGGCTCTGTGAGTTCAAGACCAGCCTGGTCTACAAGAGCTAGTTCCAGGACAGGCTCCAAAACCACAGAGAAACCCTGTCTCGAAAAAACAAAACAAAACAAACAAACAAAAAAAGATGAGGATATAAGTTTGATTACAAGAATTCTTGTAAAAAGCCAGGTGTGATAGTGGGTACCTGTAATCGCACTCCTGGGGAGGAAGAGACAGGTGGGTACCAGGGACTAGCTGTTCAGCCAGCCTAACCTGTATGGTGAATGTCAGGCCAGTGAGAGACCTGTTTGAAAAAAATCAAAGTGGATGACAACTGAGGAATGACACCTGAGATTGTCCTCTGGCTTCTGCCTTACATGTATTCCTTCCACACAAGTGTGCAGCACATACACAGACACACAGACAGACAGACACACACACACAAACACGCAGACTTGTATTTGTGAACTGAATACTTTGAGTATGTTAATACAAGTATTTCCTATAATATGTCTCTAAAACAATGGCTGGCCTTCCTTCCTTCCTTCCTTCCTTCCTTCCTTCCTTCCTTCCTTCCTTCCTTCCTTCCTTCCTTCCTCCCTCCTTCCCTCCCTCCCTCCCTCTTCCCCCCTCCCTCCCTTCTTTCCTTCCTCCCTTTCTTCTCCAGTATCTAGCTCAGTCAGTGTGTGGCATGCAAGCAATAAGTATCTGTGACATGAGTTGTCATGTGGAAGAGGGAACAGCTTCTTGTCTTTTTTCTTGAGATGAAAACTCACATAGTACAGAGTATCAGTAGTCTTTAGGTGGTAATGCATCGAAGTGGACGGATACTCAAACATCAGGAACTTTATGCTCCTTTGGGGCACTCGAGTTCTGGCTGAACACCTGGTCAGGCTCCACATTAGGAATTTAAGCAATCTTCACAGGCTGGTTTTGTTCTGCAGCATCCCAATAAGCCACTGCCACCCATGACTGTAGCTCTCACATTCACTATATTTATAAAGCAGGTGCATTCTAATCACTTATTTATATGCTATGCTGTGAGGGATAGCAACAGTCTGGGAAGACCTTAGAAAACCTGGTCTGAGTAAAATGATGCATATTCTAGGGGACTTTGGAAAACCAGTAGCCTTTTAACAGGTGCAGCCCCTTTCCCCTTCTTGTGTACACACGATATTCCCATAGATGACACAGGAAAAGGCATTAAGGTCCGTCGGTCGGGATATTTCAATGAGTACTTACAATTCTGTTGTGTTACCTTCTTCTGTTCCTCAAATATTGATGTATGTAAATCCTTAGGAAGAATATCAGAGGTGAGGACATGACTAATCATTGGGATATCATGAGCATGTCTTCAAAGGCCCCAGCTATTGTGTTGACATTTGCCCCTATGTCAAATAATTAGAAGCTTTTTTGTGTGACCCTAAATTGTGAATCATTTGGTCTGGCTTCCCTGGGACAAACTTTAGAATCAAAGCATTAGATATATGAAGTGGAAGTGGTTTGTCTACAGGAAAGAGATCTTTTCTACATTTGTTTCCCAGGACAAACTTTGTATACAAAGATGCAACTCACGAAGCAGGGTCTTTCACGATGTATAGTCTTTTGAGATGTGACCTTTAAGCTCCCAGAAAACTGCCCTTGGGATATCCAGGAGGCATATTTTCCCATCAGTCATTAAGAAGGCACCCCATTTTTCTCACAGTGGTGTGTGTGTGTGTGTGTGTTTTACACTTCTCTTGCGTGAGAAGCAGTTTAGTCAGCCATGTGTGTCAGCTCTTGGAGGGGAAGTGTGTTGTTTATTATTCAATGAAGAGTCTGATCTTAACATAAAAGGAACGATATCAGTGTCTGATCTGAGTAGTAGGTGCCTCCATTTGAACTGAAGACTTTGGCTGCTCTCACTAGGGGGCTTTGTCTAGATCAGCAGTTCTTAACCTGTGGGTCTTGACCCCTTGTGGGTCCAAAGACTCTTTCAAGGGAGTCTCCTAAGATGATTGGAAAACACAGATATTTACATTATGATCCCTAACAGGAGCAACATTACAGCTATGAAGTAACAATGGAAATAGTGTTATGGTTGGGATCATCACAAATGAGGAACTGTGTTAAAGCATTAGGAAGGTTGAGAACCTCTGCTCTAGATCCAGAAATGAGGTCCCTAGACAAAACTACCTTTACACCCTTTCTGACGGAATACTCTCTCTATTCTGGGAGTCTAGATATTCCCTTGTCAGTAGCTGGTGCTTCCTCATTGGCTTTGACGCGCTTGAAGAACATGACTTAGACCTATTTGAAGCTCAAATCTGGGATCGTCACCTACATGTTGCGCCAAGGAACTCTTCCTGAGTCACAATGCTGTGCACCCCACACACCTCTCCCCCCTCCCTCCATCAAGCCTCCCGGTACAAGAGCAGTCTGCTAAGCCCTGCTCAGTGCAGGCAGGCATCTTTCTGTCACAGCTCCTTCGGCATCCCAGCCTCTCACTGGCACTTTTCTACTTCCAGTTATCCTACAAATACCACAAATTCAATTTTCCTCCTGACTTTCTTCATTCATGTGCTCAGGAATCCATGTGAGCTCCCCATCAGTTCTGGAATAAACTCACAAGCCTGTATGTGTTGTTCAGGGCTACACAGGACGGCCTCAGTATCTCTTTCAAGTTTTCCCCTCAAAATTGTCTGTGCACAAAAATCTCTGCCACCTGGAGTTTTGTTGTTGCACTGGAATTGGGGGATGGGGCATCCTTTGGCATGCTTTTGCTTATATTGGTTTGAGGCTTGGATTTCCTTTTCTTTCTTATTTTATTTTTTTCAAAATATAAATCTTTTTTTTCTTTTTGAGGCAGGGTTTCTTTATGTAGCCCTGACTGTCCTGGAACTCACTCTGTAGACCAGGTAGGCCACAAGCTCCCAGAGTTCCTCCTGCCTCTGCCTCCAGAGTGCTGGGATTAAAGGCATCCGCCGCCACCACCTGGCATAAATTTGCTTTTGCAGGCAGCTCAAATCTATTTCTTTGCTTATATATCCATAATGATTGTTGCTCTGGCAAAATGCTTGGCGACATAACTTCAGGAAGGAAGAAAGGGTTTATTTGAGCTCAGTTTGAGGAGACAGTCCATCATGGTAGAGGAGGCACGGTGGCCGGCTTGCTTTGTCTGGGGATCTAGGAGCTCCTACGTAGTCAGGACGCAGAGAGGAGCGAGTCTGGGGAAGCTCAACTGCATTCGCCTTTTTGTTCCGCTCAAGACTGCTGTTCATGGGACAGAGCCACCCACATTCAGGATAGACCTTCTCTCCTCTTTCTGAAGTACTTGTTACCACACCCTCCTGGTCCCCACAGCCCACCACCGTAAGTTCACAGGCATCACCAACACAGAGTCCTGGCTGTTTCGGCTAATTATACACTTGGCCCTCACCAAATATGGCTTCTAAGTAAGCTGATGCATTTCTTGTTTCTCTATCAAAATGAAAACCCCTTGATTGAAAAGACAGCGTTTTAGGGACACTTGGATCCTCATTGCTTACTAGTCTATATTTCCATATTATTCTGAACAAACTGCTAGGCAAGTATTGATTGTATGATTCACTGGTTATTTATATTTCTGTCTTCACAGGTAAGTTATGAGTTTTTGATGAAAACAGACCCTCTCTGCTTCTCTTGGGGCCAGCCTCAGGGCCTGAGGTAGGGTAGATGCTTCCTAAGTGCTTGCTGAAGAAGGAGAACAGAGTTGGCTCTGCAGAAAGAGCTGACTGTGAACAAAACTGATAAATTGAACGGTGTTGTGATCAGTCTGAAGCAGAAGGTGACTGCCTCTGAGATGCTTCCTTTCTCCGTTCTCTCTGGCATGTTCTCTCTTTGGAATGAAACCTGAGCAAATAAAGCAGGACTCCAGCTTGAATCCACAAATGACCCTGAGCCTGAAATGATGCTGAGCTTGGAAGCGATTTAGTTCACTTGCATTTTATTTGGAGGATAATGTTTTCCTTCTGGGAAGAGAAACATTAAGGACAAAAAAAAAAAGATCACCTCCTGACTGTAATACATAAGTAACAGGAATTTGGCCAGAAATCCGATCTTATGAAAACTCTCCAAGCAAAGCTTCTCATGCCCCTGTCTATGCCTCTGGATTGACTTTCCCATGTTTGCCTTTCTCTGGTTTCCAGAGATCGAGCTAGAGAGAGGCGCCAGGGTAACAAGCCAAATAGGCCTATTATGGGATGTCATGCTCACTGGGCATGAGTGCTGTCTCCTAGGACGTTTATAGCTCTTATTACTCAGCCCAACTTTAATAACACGTGGACAAGCCTGGGGCAATCTGTAAAGGATCCGAAAGTTTTTCTCTTTTCTTTTTCTTTTTTCTTTCTTTCTTTTTTCTTTTTTGTTATAACTGTCTATATTATAAAATTAGCGAGTCTTGGGATTGGACTGGGTTAGAAAGATGATCTCATCAGAGGGGCCTCAACTTTACTGGAGAAGAGCTGTTTCAATATCCCAGCATTCTGACTGGGCATGGCACTGGGGGTGCCTCTGTAAGAGTAAGTTGGCAGATGGTAACTGTTCAGTGGTAGGACAGAATGGAAATGGAAATGCCACCCCCTCTAAGTCATGGAGATGAGGCAGGGCAGGAGTGACCAGCCGTCCTAAACATTTTGCTGAGACTCATGGAGTTAAGAATGTGCTGCGAGACAGTGGTATAAGAAAAAATCTTGCACGTAGGTGCTTTTCCAAACTTAATATTCACCAGATGACCTGGGAACCAAGTTGAAAGCTCATATCCAGTGGGGAACCCGATGTTCCGCATCTCCAGTTCCCAGGTGAGGCTGTGGCTGAGGACACATGAGCCACCCCTCGAGTAGCACGATTTTAGAGTGTGCCACAGTTATTACAGATGGAAACAAAGTCAGATGTTAACCATCCCCAACACTGAGACGCGATCTCTTAGCCAATAATGCTGGAAACGTGGTAATTAGGGACCTTCAAAGCTGAAACGGGTCTCAAGTCATCCAGTTCATTGCTTTCCAAACCTTCGCTTTTGTTGCTTAGGAAAAATTCCTTAAATTAGTTTTAAAATTACGTGTGTGTGTGTGTGTGTGTGTGTGTGTGTGTGCAGGTGCGCACACGCGCTCATGGGCCACGCTGGTGTGCGGAGTTTGGAACCTCTTCTTGTGTGTGGAGGTTGGAGCCCTAGTCTTTCATTTTACTATGTGAGCCCCAGAGATCAAACTCAGGTTGTCAGACTTGCAGCAAGTGTTTTTCCCCTGCTGAGCCATCTCACCAGTCCAGAAAACTTCACTTAAATGTTAAATTCTGTGTATACCCTCAATGTAGGAAACAAATAAAACCTACAATGGAATCTGAACAGATTGCACGGAGCCAAATCCTCCACTCCCCACGTCCTTCAGAGATTCTGAAGTTATTTTCTTAGAGCATTAGCTTTCTGGGTAACACTATTAGGAAGTCAGTAACTTTATTTAGTGCCTTAGAAAATAAGAAAAAGAGGCCTAGTAGCCTGGAGAGCAAGACAAGACGATGCTGAGTTGGAAGATGGTCTGGGCTGCATAACTAGATCTTTTTTTTTCTTTTTTCTTTTTGGTTTTTTGTTTGTTTTTTGTTTTTCAAGATGGAGTTCCACTATGTAGTCCAGGCTGTCCTGGAACTCACTCTCTAGACCAGTCTGGCTTCAAACTCAAAGAGATCTGCAGGCTTCTGCCTCCCAAGAATTAAAGGCATGTGACACTACCACCCAGCAATTAGACCCTGTTTTTTTTTTTTAATTGAGCTATATATTTTTCTTCACTCACCTCCCTTCTTCTCCCCTCCCCTTCTACCCTCTTCCATGATCCTCATGCTCCCAATTTACTCAGGAGATCTTGTCTTTTTCTACTTCCCATGTAGATTAGATCCAAGTGTATCTCTCTTAGGGCCTTTTTTGTTATCTTGGTTTTCTGGAATTGTGAATTGTAGCCTGATTTTTCTTTGCTTTATGTCTAAAAGCCACTTATGAGTGAGTACATATTATATTTGTCTTTCTGGGTCTGGGTCACCTCACTCAATATGATGTTTTCTAGATCCATCCATTTGCCTGCAAATCTCACGATGTAATTATTATTATTTTTTACCGCTGTGTAGTATTCTATTGTGTAAATGTACCACATCTTCTTTATCCAGTTGAGGGGCTTTAAGTTGTTTCCAGGTTCTGGCTATGACAAATAATGCTGCTAAGAACATAGCTGAGCACATGTCCTTGTGGTACGATAGAGCATCCTTTGGATATATATAGCCATATATGCTGTAAACCCTGTTTTAAGAGGTAAAATAAGATAAATAGAATGGAAATAGAGCTGAACTCTAAGCATTCTGGCTGATTGTCCACTGTTTCTCCAGGCGTGAGATTTATTCGCAGCACTGTGATTTATTCTTTATTTTGGTTTGGAAGCTGAATGTCGCTGATGTGAGCAACCTCTGGTCGTTGGACTTTGGCCGGTTTCTGCTGCCGTGCACCGTCTGTACTTAGCACTAACTACGTGGACTTGAGAAAACCATCCAATCTTTTCGAGTCTCTGATTTCCGATTTGCACAAGAAAGGAATTTATAATGTTTTGCAAATGTGCCGCAGGAAGTGTGCAGCCCGTCATCATGGAAGCTCAGTGAACACACACTGAGCATGGAACAAATGCAGGCAGGGACTGGATCTCCCATAGCTACCATTGTCATCCCCACAAAGGCCTTACCTGCGCCCACCGTGAACAAGTACTCGTTAGGTATCTGTAAAATAAGCAGTATCTGTTGCTGATGACGTTAGAGGCAGGAGAGCATTTTGAGCTGGCAGGTGTTACTAACGTGCGAGGAATCATTAGCCTTGCCCTTATAACCCATTGCACTCCCAGGCTCTGAGCTATCTGCGGGTTTCTGCTGAGGACTGCTGGAAAGATTCCCTGCTGCCTCTGTCTCTGGAATCTTGTTTGCAACTTGCAACAAACAGCAACGAAACACGTACAGGGCCTAGTAAAGAACAGAACACAACCGTATGAAACAGACTCAGAAAGGAAGTATTTCCCATAATCTGCAGACATGGGAAATGTATTTTAGAGTGAAGACCAAAAGCGAGTGTATTTTGAATGAAAAGTGAAGACAGTAGTCACATTTATTTTATTTTATTTTTCAAAGGAGGCAAGGCAAAGGGATTTTGTTAGCACTCTTTCAAGGAAATGGAAACAGCATCACGAATGATAAGAAATTTTCAGAATTTTGCTGTTTTCACCTCTTTAAGTCACAGGCCAACTGCTTCCAGTCCTCGTTTCCAGTTGACAGCCAGGGATGGGAGACGATCACACTCCACCTGGAGAAATGCACAGCCCCGGCAGATACCCTCTGTCTCCCTGACACGCTGTTCACTGTGGCGGAGAGCAGGAGAATCGGGTCACAAGGCACAGATGCGATCATCTGTGAGGTTAGGACGCTGTAGCAGGCACGCGGGTTCTGAGCAACAGCACCGGGATCCATTTATCTTCATTTCTTATTTACAAAACCTTGCTGAACACATCCGCTGGTCCTGCTGGAGAAAAGAGACTTCCTGAGACGTGATGTAATTCTTGCAAAGGGGAAACACATGCTGAGTCCTGCAGTACAAAACAATATCGAGGTGCTGATAGCTGGGCTGTCAGTCACATGACAGGATACAGCCATAACCAGGCAGCACCCAGGAGTCCTTGGAGTGTGGTATTGTGGGGGAGGAGGCAAGAGTCTCCGATGCTTTCCATATATGCAGACTCCAATACGTTTCTAGAATCCGGGGAGAAGCTTTTCTGTTTTAGATGTAACAATCTCCTTCCTCATAATACATATCCCTCAAGCTCTTTTTCTGCTCAGAAACAGAAGGGTCTTGTGAGCCCACTGGAAAGAAAAAGCTCCACAAATCTACCTCTTAAAATTCAGCAAAATAAGTGACAATTTTATCAGCAATGTCACTCCCCCCCCCCCAGTTATAGAATAATATTATCTAAGTTTCAGAGACTGGAGACATGTCTCGGTGGTTAAGAGCACTTGCTGTTCTTGCAGAGGGTGAGGTCAGTTTCCAGTACCCACACAGGACAACCCATAATCACCTGTAACTCCAGCTCTAAGGGACCTGATGCCCTCTTTTGGCCTCTGCAGGCACCCACACTTCTGTATATATACCATCATACAGGCATACATGTCTACATAATTAAGAAGATAAATACATTTGAAAAAAATATGGATGTTTCAGAGCAATGAGCTTGCTACGTTGGCATAAGAGCCTCAAAGAGACTTTAGGTTTTATTTTTCTTGAAACAGTTAAAAATTGGATGCATATCCGTAAATGTCAAGAGATGAAAAGTCAAGGCTTGACTAAGACTCAGTTAGCAGGGTAGCCCTGTGTTAGATGCTATGAAAGTTACAAATGTAGAGTCTAGTAAGAGAGAGGACATGAACTTCATCATATCTTAACTAGACCGATTCATAATCGCGTTCAAGTTTGAGAAATACTTGTATGAACGGCATATTATGGGAACCTAAAAGAAGAAATTACTCCTGGAAAGCTGACAATGGGAGACTTCAGGAGACATGAACTCTGAGATGGGCCTTGCCAATGGGTAGCTGGAGCGGTGTATAAGAACTTGGAAGCGACACAATGGGGGACCAGAAAAAGAGGAACAATGCAAAGGCAAATTGCATTCTGGGTGAATGAATTTTCAGATAAATTTTAAAGGTCCCTTTGAAAAGGTTACCACATTAGAAGATTAGAATTTTATATTAAGTCATATAAACACACAATTCCTTCATGTGTAAATGATAATAGCTGAGTCATAAAACAGTAAAATAAAAAATAAGGTTTCTTAATTAAGATCAATATTTTATTAAATTCGATGAATACATGCATAGTAAGGTTTTTTCTTTGTTGAGATAAGTTTTCTCTGCAGAGTCCTGGCTGTCCTGAAATTCGCTGTATAGACTACACACAGGCCTTGGACTCATAGAGAGCTGCCTGTCTCTGCCTTCTGAGTGCTGGGAATCAAGGTGCGTGCCACCACACCCAACTTAACATGATCTGTTTTTATACTCTTTGGGAGACAGATTTATGAAGAAATAAGGAAAGGCTTTATTTTAGCTACATAAGGCTGCTTTTCATTGTTTTTTTTCTTTGATTTAGTTTTGGTGAAATGTCTATAAAATTGTGTACCCACTCATTTTAGGATATATAAAGTCATTTTTCTTCTCTGTGTGCCTTGTTGTTTTTGTTTAAGATAAGGTTTCTTGTAGCCCAGGCTGTCCCTTAATTTGCTGTGTAGCTGAGGATGACCTCCTGATCCTCCTGTGTGTCTTTCCCAAGCAATGAGATTACAGGTGACATCTTTGATTGCTTTCTCCATTTGTGTATGTTTTAAGTCAAGGCTTAGTAAATTATGACTTAAGAGGCAAATCTAGACAACTGCTTGCTTTTGTGTGCAGCTTGTGAGTTAAAAGTAGTTTTTAATTTATAAGGAAGGAAGACAGACAGACAGAATAACATAAAAGGATACTTTTTATGTCCCAGAAACCTTAAAATGTTTACTATTTGGTTATTTATCAAAATGTTTTTGTAATCTCTATTTTGTCTTTGATTTTAATGAGTATTTTTGAATGTGTGTTTTTCAAGGGATATATATCTATCTGAATATATATATATATATATATATATATATATATATATATTTTGTGTGTGTGTGTGTGTGTGTGTGTATCCTTATCTGGATTTTTATGTCCCAGGTATCAGGGTAGTTAATGAGTTTGTAACACTTGTCACAATCTTTCTACTTTATAGGATAGCTTGAGAAATATTGGTGGTATTGCTTATTTATGTTTATTTTTTTTAATGATCTGGTAGAATTTAGTGGTAAATCCATTTAGGCCCGGGATTTGTCTTTTTCTTGGAAGATTTTTTTTTTTTTGAGTAATTCTTGCTCCATTTCATAGCTTGTTATTGTTCTAAGTTGTTTATATCCTTTTGGTTGAATATTGGTAAGTAATATAGTAACAAGGCCCCAGACCTTAACATAACTGACTTCGTGATGGAAGTACCATTCAGACTGTGAAACTTAGCACATAGACAGCGCCATCTGCCAAAACTGAAAACAAAGATCTAACCCATCAAAGTCTACAAGTATGGAAAAGACTCTGAATATACTAATCTTGCCTTTGGATTCTTTTATTTTGTTTGCTTTGTTTTTTGGTTTTTCAAGACAGGGTTTCTTTTTGTAGCTTTGGAGCCTGTCTTGGAACTCGCTCTGTAGACCAGGCTGGCCTCAAATTCACAAAAGATCTGCCTGCCTCTGCCTCCCGAGTGCTGGGATTAAAGGTGTGTGCAACCAACAGCTGCTGCCTTTTGGCTTCTATAATTCTGCTTCTGGCTAATAGTTCCTGCTAACTACAGTACACAACCCAGAACCTGGTTTTTGTGCTTCAAAGCTCACCCTGAGAAAGGTTCGGGCTACATATACTGATATCCTGAACATCCAGTGTTGCTCATAAAGACTTCCTGTTGACTTAGGCCCATGTCTGAGCAGTCTTCTCTGGTGAATATCCCACAGCAATACATATCTAGAAATTTAATTATGTCTTCCAGAATTTCAATTTTTTTCAAATATAGGTTTTCATGCAAGGATCTGATGAATTTCATTGACATTTCTAGTAATAGCTATTCTTTTAGTCCAATTCTGTTAATTTGGGCTTTCTCTTTCCTTTGTGCTGGCTAAGAATTTGCCAATCATGCTTTTAGTTGGCAAGAACTGGCTCTGTTTCATTGAGTTTTTGTATCATTTTCATTTCCATTTCATTGCTTCCTACCCTGACTTTTGTTATTTCTTTCTGTTTACTGAGTTTGGATTTGGCTTGTTCTCATTTTACTAAGACAATAATAAGTTGAATCCTTAAGGTTTTTATTTAGGATATTTAACATTTTTATATGTAGGCATTGAGATCTATGAACTTCCCACAGATTTGTTACATTACATTTTTATTTTCATTTGATTTTAGGAATGGAAAAGATTTGCCTTCTGGTTTCTTTAATAATCCATTAGTCATTCAACAGTATCTTCAATCTCTATGAAGTTTTATACATTATACAATTTTTTTGATGTTGTTTCTACTTTAATTCCATTGTAAGCAGATTAGATAGAATCAACTAATTTAATTTTCTTGTACTTGTAAAGATTTACTTGGTGTCATAAAATGTTCAAGTTCCATAGGCAGGATAGAAGAATCTATATTTTACTGTGTTTCGGTATTCTGTAGCTGTTTGTTAAATTTATTTTAATCAATAATGTAATTAATTTATTTCAGTGGTTCTCAACCTGTGGGTTGTGATCCCTTTCACAGGGGTCACTTAAAACCACTGGAATACACAGATCTTTACATCATGATTTACAACAGTAGCCAAAAAGACAGTTATGAAGTAGCAATGAAAAAAACTTTATGGTTGAGGTCACCACCACATAAGGAACTCTATTAAAGAGCAGCAACATTAGGAAGGTTGAAAACCACTGATTTATTTATTTATGTGTATATCTGTGAGTGTGTGTTATATGTGCACATATGCAAGCTTGTGTGTGTGTGTGTGTGTGCATGTGACGATCAGAGATTGATACTGTCTTTGTCAATCATTTTCCACCTGAATTTTTTGAGAGAGGGTCTCACACATCCCGAAGCCTGTGGATTTGGCTAGAGTGGCTGGCCAGTGAGCTGTAGAGAGCTTCCAGTCTCTGCCTTCCCAGTGCTGGGATTACAGATGCATCTTTCAGCTCTTTACTTTTGTTCTTGTTTTATTCTTGGTTTTTGAGACAGAGTTTCTTTATGTAACAGCCTTGACTGTCCTAGAACTTACTTTGTAGACCAGACTGACCTTGAAATCACAGAGACCTGCCTGCCTCAGTGGCTGGAGGGCTGGGATTTAAAGGTGTGCACTACCACCACCCTGTCCGCATGCTGCTGCTTTGTTTGCGGGGTCTAAGGATCTAAACTGGGGCCCTTGTGCTTGTGAGGCAGGAATGATATTGACTGAGCCAACTTCCCCGCTGATATTTGATGCTTTCTTAATTCCCTTAATTCCCTTATTTGTTGTTTTAGTGCAGTTTCTCCATTCCTGAGTCCTCATGGATGTGTGTAGGCAGAGATTTTCAACAAGATGGCCAGCTGCCCAAATAACCACACAGAGACTTATTATTAATTATAAGTGCTCAGTGGATAGCTTAGATTTGGTGCTGGCTAGCTCTTTCAACTCAAATTAACCCGTCTTTCTTATCTATGCTCTACCATGTAAAAATACCTTTTTTTTTTTTTCATGACATGTTCATTTCCTGTTTCCCTCTACATCTGACTGGTGATTCTGCCCTCCTTCTCAGCATCCTCTCAGTCTGGCTCTCCCACCTAACCTTTTTCTGCCTAGCTATTGTCCAGTTGGCTTTTTATTAGACCAATGAGAGTAATACATATTCACAGTGTACAAAAGGATTATTCCACAGTAGACATGTTCATCTCTGTAAACAAGAGTCCTCCAAGTGTCTTTTATAGCATTGGCTTAGTGGCTATGAATTTCTCTAGGCTTTGTTTATTATGGATGATCTCTCTTCTTCAGTTAGGAAGGTCAGCTTTGGTGAGTCTAATAATCTGGATTGCCAATGATTGTCTGTTCGAGTTTGACTCCATCATTCTGTGTCCTTCTGGGTTTTAGAGTCCCTAAAACTTCAGAGCTGAGGAATTTACTGTTGCTCTGGTGAGATCACATTTGTGTGTGACTTTGTGTCTTTTCCCTTGCAGCCTTTAATCATTTTTCTTTGGTATGCTTAATATTTTAACTATAGTATGACATGGGGTGTCCTTTTTATGGTTGTGTCTTTTGAGTGTTCTAAGTGCTTTCTCCATCTGGTCCATCTCTTCCTCCAGATTGGGAAAATTTCGTTAATGATTTTTTTTAGCCATATCTTCCACCCTTTTAGCTTCAATGCCTCCCTTCTTGTATGCCCATGACATACAGAGTTGGTCTTTAAATGGCATCCTATATGTCTCAAACATTCTGTTTCTATGCTCTCATTACTTTTATTTCTGTTATCAACTGAATGTCTTAATTTGGCTACCTTGTCTTGAAGCCCTGATATTTTGTCCCCCACTTCTATGACACTGTGAAAATTTCCACTGAGTTTTAAATTTTAAGCTATCTATTTCAAAAATTGGATTTTCTGAGTACTTCTGCCTTTGGACTGAGTTTTCCTCTCAGAATCTATGTCAACTTTCGTGTTTCCTCTAGCCATTCGTGTGTGCTCTCGGATTTATTCAGGAGTTTGTCTTGTCCTTTTCGATTTTGTTGACATTTTCATAATCACTTCTTAAAGTTCTTTACTGGAGGTTTTTCTAAATCACTGTCATTGAAGTTAGCGGATTCGTCAATTTTAGAGAAGTCATGTCACTTAAATTTTCAGGCTTCTTGGTTTTCTTCATTGGAACTTCTGTATCAAAGCCAGAGATATTGGTTTTCTCTTTTCATCTGTATTTCCAGTGGAAATTTTTGCAATCTTCAAGAGGGACTATATCGTCATATAGTTGAGGTGATGTTTCTTCTCACTGTACCAGAGCTCAGTGGCTAAAATTCTTCACACACACTCTTGGGACAGTGGAATCAATCTCCAGCGGTATTCTGATGGCCAATGACTCTCTGATGAGGTGACCACAGTGATGACTGGTCCTCTAGAACAATGCTGTGGGAACCAATTTAAAAACCATCACCTCTTCATCTCCAATGATTTGGGGGCAGTGAAGGAGAAAGGATAATACAGTTTGTATTAAGATATTAATCAGTAAGGAACTGAGCAGAGTAAGGTAAGTGATCACTATTAGGGCAGGAGAGAAAATAATTCAAGAGGAAAAGATGAACCAAGGAGAAGGGGCAGCTTCAGATCAAAGGAGAGAGGAAGAAAGAAAGAAATACAGTCATCCCGAACTGTCCCAGCATGCAGTAGTGCAAGCAGAAGAACCCTCAACTTCAGCTCCAGGTTAACCTGTGCTCCTTTAGGAAGTAAACAAACCAAAGAGGGGAAAAGAGAAGAAGCAGGATGGGGTTGGGCCTCTGAGTTGAACTTGGTATCAAGTAAGAAAACTATAAAAACTAAGGAAGGGGACTGGGTGGGGGTACAGACTCTACATGTAACCCCTCACCTGGGTATGGTAGCTAGGCAGCTCTCAGAATGACCTCATCCTTCATGCCTCCGTCTTGTCTCCTGTGTGTGCACACGCATGCATGCCTTTGTGTGGAGCTTAAATCAGATTTCCACCCCATCTTGGAGTTTCCCCATCTCTCTAGAGGTGTTCCGCAGCCCAGGTCTCGAAATACTGCCCTGCAGTGTTTGCCCAGTGCCATAGGTCCTCATGGTAAGGAGAAACCTCGATCTCCAGAGCAGCCTTTCTGGTGGCTCAGTAGGTGTCTTTTAAAATGGCTTCTTGCCAGGCGGTGGTGACATAGGCCTTTAATCCCAGCACTCGGGAAGCAGAGGCAGGCGGATCTCAGTGAGTTTGAGATCAGTATGGTTTATAAGAGTTCATTCCAGGACAGGCACTAAACCTACAGAGAAACCCTGTCTCAAAAAATAAAAACAATAAAACAAAACAAAACAGCAACAACAAACAATAAAAACAAAAGGCTTCTTTTCATTGTTAATGTGTAGTGTTACGAAAAGTATTTCCCCAGCAAGGCCTCTTCCTCTATGCATGCAACTTCTCCCCTTTCTCTCTTCATCTTTTAGATGGTTTGTTACTAAACAATGAACAATTTCTGGGGCTCTCTGTTTGCCTCTACTCACGGGTTGCTCCCTCTGCAGTTACTCTCCTGCAAGAAAGAGTGCAGCGTCCCTTGGGGACTGAGTCCTGGAGATCGACTCTGGATTCTCTCTTCTGTCCTGGGCTCCAGTTGTCTTTCTTCCGTTGCACAGCATTTTCCCACGGTCGCCCCTTATAGGATGATTACTCCCTATCTCTGGCTTAGTCTCCAGAGATGCTAGCAGTGGTGCGTGGCTGTGACCAACCATCTTCCTGAGCTCAGACAGAAAACAAATCATAATGAAACAATAAGAATATCTTGCCATTGAAGCGGTCAGCGGTACGGGCAAGAGTCGTTTTTCACACTTTCTGTCCACTAGAGCTCCTTTCGTTGTGTCTTAGGTTCTATCCCCCTTGGGGTGGGAGAAGGCCGGGGGTTAACTCACCCTTTTGAATTTTTATGTTGCTTTCCTAAAGACCACTGGGAATGTTTGTGGCTAGAGTTAGTTGGAAAAACCTTTTGGCTACCCCCATGGCGATAGGAGCTAATGTGGCACACAAAGCTCCCAGGCTGAAATCTATTCCCAAGATGATTCCTCTGCACACTCAGGGCGGGGCTGATAGTCAGGGCTCGGATGTGTTTTGGGTCCCTGTCACCCTTTGTGAAGCCCAGCTGGAGGGTGGGGAGGGGCACTTGGTGGGCACGGGTGGTGCCGTGGTGGGCGGTGATGGTCTGTCTAGCTCATCTCCCATGATTTCCGTGTTGGAAACTTAGCTCTCATACGTGTGCCTACTTATTCTTGGAGCTCCTGAAGCAGGCTTCCTGAGCTGTTCGGACAGTTAATTTTTTAAAAATTATTTTAAATTATGTGTTATGTGTCAGTGTGGGGTTTCTGCATGTGCACCCAGAGGCCTTTGGACTCCCTGGAACTTGAGCTACAGGTAGCAGTACCTGGTGCAGTGGCTGGGAACTGAACCTGGGTCCTCTGGAAGATGAGTACAGGCTCTGAACCACTGAGCCATCTCTCCAGCTCTGCTGTTGTGATCTTAAAGGAAGGTTAGTTCCAAGGCCTCAGGTGTTGCAGACGGGCCTCCCACTACATAGTTCTCAGTGGGTTAGTTTTGGGGGCAGCCCCTCTACGGAACTGGGGCCTATTTCTTATCAGCTCTGTTTTGTATCAGCACAGGCACGGCTAGCACACACAGAAAAGCTCTCATCCCAGAGATCACCAGCATAAAACAAACAGACAGACAAACACCAAAAAAGACACCTTTGTATTAAATGTGCTACAGAAAAGGCAAGACTGTCAGCTAGGATTGGCTTGGGGCAAACACCACATAATGGCAGAGCATATGCTACCATTTAGGATAAGTGGGTTGCTTCCTTACTGAAAATTAGGTTAGGTTACTCTGTATTCTGCCAATAATTGCTTCCACTGGCATAGCCCTAATTGCTGTTCCTTCCCACTCTACCACTTTGTTCCCATCACAGAGGTGCTTCAATCAAACCAACTCCACTCTTTCCATCCATCTGTGACTCCCAGATGGTTCACGCAGGAGACGCCTGCATTTCCTAGACGAGGACACCAGAATAAATGCCCAGTCAGCATGTTGAGGATGGAACAGAATAAGACATCTTTACCAAAGGGATATCTGGCCCAGGCTAGGACTACAGCATTAGAAGAGAGTGTTCTACTCCTGCTGGTGCCTTGGGAGCTCAGGGCGGACACCCTCTAGCACTGGGACTCAGACATTTGAGAAGGTACTGGCTAAAGGATACCATGGAGTTCTGTGAGGCTGAAAAAAACTCAGATTCTGGAGCAGTTGTAATCGGAATTAACTGCTTCTGCTCCTGAGTTGAGAAAGCACTGAGAGAAACAGCAAATAATTAGGAAGAAAAGGGTGCCCTGCATGAACGTATAGCCAGTTGGGATCCACTGGGGATGAAGACACAATTGTAAGAATCTTTACCCCAGCATTATATATCAAAGTGGTGAAGGGTTTGTCTGAAGCTAAGAATCAATAACCTAAAACTCAGCAAATCAGGCTTTGTGCATAGTATACGTGACTCTATGACCTCCTCCTTATCTCCTTGGCTCTGAATTCGAGATTCTTTCGTGTTTACAAGTCCCCTTCCACACTGGAAGTGTCATTGGGCACCGTGTGTATAGCTGTGATCTTTGGGATTTTCTCTTTGATGGGATTTTCTCTTTGATTTTCTTAGATGCATGCAAGAGAAGGGCAGCCTGATGCAATGCATGCAGGAAGGGGTCCTGTGCAGACGGCCATACCATGAAGGGTAAGGGAACAAGAACACTCGAGGGCTTCTTCCTGAATCTGCTCTCTTGTGCTTTCTGGTCCTCGCGTGTTGTAGCATTTTTCTTGTGTGTGTGTGTGTGTGTGTGTGTTACATGGAAGCCTGATCTCAGAGGTTCATCACTGTGTAGGAACAAAGAACAGTGTTTTCTCTTTCTTAGCCTTATAGTGAACAATTGTAAGTGATTCTGATTGGCCAGCTTTGTCTTGAGTCCTGTCATTATGCCAGAAGATTAGGGAATGTGCTATAGTTTAGCTTAAGTCTTATGTCCACTTCTATGTATTGGTGTGACCCGAAACAAACAAACAAACAAACAAGCAACAAGAAAAGATGAATGACTATGCAAAAAAAAATCAGTGTTTATATATGGTACTGTCGATCCACTGTAGTGGTTTGAGAAAGAGTAGCCCCCACAGGCTCATAGATTTGAATACTTGGTCTTTAGGGAGTGGCGCTACTTGACAGGGATTAGAAGGTGTGGCTTCGTGAGAGTAGGTGTGGCCTTGTTGGAGAAAGTGTGTCACTGGGGGTGGGCTTTGGAGTTTCAGATACCCAAATCAGGCCCAGTATCTCTCTCTTTCTGCTCCCTGTCAATCTGGATATAGAACTTTTACCCACCTCTTTGGCACATGTCTGCCTGCATGTCACCATGCTGCCTGCCATGACAGTGATGAACTAGACCTCTGAACTGTAAGCTAGCACCAATGAAGGGTTTTCCTTTATAAGAGCTACTATGGTCAAGGTGTCTCTTCACAGCAATAGAACGTTGACTAGACACCCACTTGCACAATTATAGATAAGAGCTCCTGGGTTATGCATATAAAGCTGGGTAGATTGAGTTAAAACATAGACAAGGCTACTGGAGGCAGTGTCTTGTCTCCATTGTTACAGCTGTAGATACCATACAAAACCATAAGTGAAGATCACGTTTTGGCACATTGTCTAGGAACCCTATGCTGCATATTTGAAAGATAATATTCTCTCTCTCTCTCTCTCTCTCTCTCTCTCTCTCTCTCTCTCTCTCTGTCTCTCTCGTAAATGTAGAAATGTTTGTGTGTGTGTGTGTGTGTGTGTATTCTAACCTCACTGAGGATACCTAATCAGTCTTATTAAATCTTAGATATTAAAGGATGGGCCACAGGTAAAGAATAGCAAGTTCTCAAGAGAAGAACATGGGACAGTATGCCCCACATAAGACATAATGCAAGATTGACAAAGAGATAAGTAGTATGTAGGCGTAGTCTCTCATAGGAAAATGAAATACCTGAGAGGATAAAATTATCACGTCATCTACTTATTCATGGAGCAACCTACCACTGGTGGTTCTAAGTTACCCCATCTCCGAGTCCCCAGTGCTGCTTATTCTTCCTTCATCTCTTCTCTCTCTTCTTCTCTTGCCTTCTGTCTTCAGGAACAACAATGACTATTAGGTTCATCCCGAGAAACAGAGCCAGGAGGAGATGCTAAAAAGTGTAAGAAAATACTCTATAGTAGTGTGCGGATTGGTTAGGCAAACCTGAAACCCACAGGGCAGATGGGAGATTGAATAAAGAAGAGTCCAGTCATTCTTGTATCACATAACTTGCTCTCAGGACCACCTTTCTCTGCGTGTTCTTTCAGGCTTCCATGATTAAGCACTGGGACAGCCTTTGCTGCATCCTGCTTTCCTGTGTCCTGTGTGAGTTAGTGCTCAGGGCAACTGTTCTTTCTAGGAAGCAGTTCTTACAATGCTGATTCCTTTCCCTATTCCCTTGCACATCTCTACAGGAAGCCCATATCTCTGATTCCTAGACAAGATTTTAAGCTTCTGCGTGGAGGTCTTCGTCATTCCCCATTATTCTTCCTTTATAACGCTGTGTGGTTAGTCACAAAATTCTATTTTTATGAAGACACTCCTTAAACAAGATTATTCTCTAGCTATGAACGATGTATTGATGCAAACGGTGTATGACATACATCATAGTTTCAGGCTGAAGCAACACATAGCAGAATATCATGTTTAATAATGGTCTATGTTTCAGTGAATCACATCTCTGTATTTGGGGACACCTGTGTACGGTTTCATGAGCACAGAAGTTAAGATGGACAAGGACATACACTGAAACATCCCCACTGCTCTATTGATCATCTTGGGCAGTGGATCTCAGTCCTGAGTTCACTTTGGAATCGACTGAAGAGCTTTAGAATTGGCTACAACAAGAGTAAGATTAGCCTTGACTTGAAAAAAAAAAGACCTTTATTTTAGTGTTGAGAAGCCCTGACCTGACAACACGCTGCATGAAGTGCTTCAGAAGTGTGCTTTATGTTTAAGAAACCATGCACTCAAATGCACTCCAAACTACATAATCTAAATGTGCTTCTGGCATTACTTAATTGTGTAAGGAGAGAAAAATGGTAACTTAGCTGAGAAATGTATTTTAAGACACGTGTGGCTGCCATGAGAGCCACATTTTATTTTATTTATTTATTTTTATTTTTTATTGTTTTTATTGAGATACATATTATTCTCTGCTCCCCTCCCTTCCTCCTCCCTCACTTTCTACCCTTTCATATGATCCCCATGCTCCCAATTTACTCAGGAGATCTTGTCTTTTTCTACTTCTCATGTACATTAGATCCATGTATGTCTCTCTTAGGGTCCTCTTTGTTGTCTAGGTTCTCTGGGATTGTAAATTGTAGACTGGTTTTCTTTGTTTTATGTCTAAAAGACACTTATGAGTAAGTACATATGACATTTGTCTTTCTGGGTCTGGGAAAGGAGACAGAGACAGAGACCCACATTGGAGCACCAGACTGAAATCCCAAGGTCCAAATCAGGAGCAGAAGGAGAGAGAACACGAACAAGGAACTCAGGACCGCGAGGGGTACACCCACACACTGAGACAATGGGGATGATCTTTCAGGAACTCACCAAGGCCAGCTGGACTGGGTCTAAAAAAGCATGGGATAAAACTGGACTCACTGAACATAGCGGACAATGAGGACTGCTGAGAAGTCAAGAACAATGTCACTGGGTTTTGATCCTACTGCACGTACTGGCTTTGTGGGAGCCTAGGCAGTTTGGATGCTCACCTTACTAGACCTGGAAGGAGGTGGGAGGTCCTTAGACTTCCCAAAGGGCAGGGAACCCTGACTGCTCTTTGGGCTGATGAGGGAGGGGGACTTGATTGGGGGAGGGGGAGGGAAATGGGAGGCGGTGACGGGGAGGAGGCAGAAATCTTTAATAAATAAATTAAAAAATGGGGTACAGACCTAAACAGAGAACTCTCAACAGAAGAATCTAAAATGGCTGAAAGACACTTAAGGAAATGTTCAACACATCCTTAGCCATCAGAGAAATTTAAATCAAAACAACTCTGAGATTCCATCTTAGACCTGTAAGAATGGCCAAGATCCAAAACACTGATGACAGCTTATGCTGGAGAAGATGTGGGATAAAGGGAACACTCCTCCATTGCTGATGGGAGTGTAAACTGGTACAGCCACTTTGTATTTCAGTATGGAAATTTCTCAGAAAATTGGGAAACAAATTACCTCAAGACCCAGCAATACTACTTTTAGGTATATACCCAAAGTATACTCAATCATACCACAAGGACACGTGCTCAACTATGTTCATAGCAGCATTTGTCATAACCAGAACCTGGAAACAACCTAAATGCTTCTTGACCAAAGAATGGATAGAGAAGATGTGGTACATTTATACAATGGAGTACTACACAGCAGAAAAAAATAATGACATTTTGAAATTTGTGGGCAAATGGATGGATCTAGAAAACATCATATTGAGTGAGAAATGTATTTTAGATGATCTGTACTAGTGAATAAATAGAAGTTACATGTGTATATACTACATATAATCTATGTGTATTACACAGGGATATACATGCATGTAAGTGTATATGTTTGATATATGGGTGTAGTATTTCTATAAGGACCGTATATGGTTATTTTGGAGGGAAGTAAGTTTATATTAATAATGCCTTTGCCTCTATTTTATACCTTTCCTTTGCTTTTTCGAAACAAAAGGCATTGGCCAGAAGTCAACAGCCAGGGCATGCTTCTCTGGTATGGACCAGAAGGAGGAGGTCTTAGAATTTGCCTCTGGCTGGGACACAAGCTTTGGTGATGATGATATGGGTGAGCGTCATCTGGTCATAACTAAATCATATTCCAGGTTCCTGGGATTTCCTCTCCTCAAAGCCAAAATGATAGATATGGACCTCTAAAGAGGCAAACTTGAAGTATATTCTACAAGGAGAAAATTGAAGTGAACTAGCCAAGGAGCTATTGGCCTTGTTCTGGCAACCCTGGCAACAAGGACTTATGGCTATGAGGGCTCAAAGTTATGGATAATAGTGGCTGAGGGTCCAAAGGCATATTCCCTCCTCAGTCCAAGTTTACATAGATTCGTCTGCTTTGGTCTGGTCACTGCATCTGACAGATGAGCCCAACAGTGGGTGAAACGTGACACCTGGGTAAGGTCAACTGCCCAAAAGTCAAGTGATGGGAGACACTGGGTGAGCACAAGTGATCTGGTTTTCATTTAATTAATAATTTTTTGAGAAAGAGCTTTCACTATGTAGCCTTGGCTGGGCTGGAGCTCTCTATGTAGACCAGACTGACAGAGAACTCACAGAGAGCGCCCTGCCACTGCCTCCCGTGTATTGGGATCAAAGGCATGTGCCCAGCCAGCCCAAGTTGCCTGTGTGGATGAGTAGGCCGGCTCCTTCAGTTACTAGATTCTCCTCTCCACTTCAACTTTCAGAACTTATTCCTGCCATTATCATTGTCGTTATTAAGAATCAGATTGCTTGGATGTATTTAGTGATGAGGTAGGGTTGACTCAATGGTGCCTAAATTTGAGGAATTCTGCCCATTATTTGTTAAACGTGGCTATTATTAAAAAATTAGATGCGTGTACACTCACAGTGTTACAAATTATATTATAACCAAAATGATAGGGCTGGTGAGATGGCTCGGAAAATAAAGGAACCTGCCACCAAGCCTGATGACCTAAGTTTGATCCCCAGAGCTCACATGATGTCCTCTGACTTCCACACAGGTGCACACATCAATAACTGTACCTCAGGTATCATTTCCTGTTAATTTTGTTACATTTCACTATTCCCTGTGTGCTTGAAGTTGCTTTTACAGAACAGTGTAGCATAGATATTGCTCAAGTACTCCCAAATTCGTGTTCAGAAATAATCACATTAGCAGCCAGAAACTGGCTATTCTGGGCTGGAAGGCAGCGTGTTAGGCTCACAAGGAGGCTGGCACACAGGGAGTTTGGCTGTGGCCAAGCAGCTCAGACCGGCAGCTGAACTACTGCTTGTGATAAGCTTCAGGCAGGCCATTTCCCTCTCATTTTCACACTGTGTGTACAGGCTTAGTAGTGTATAAGGCTAGTCACAAATATGGCTCAGGGTCATGCAGGCTCGTACACCAGAAAGGATGTGCAGGAGCAGATGCCTAGAGCCCAGATTGGCCTGATTCTCCTTATAGAAACAAGGACAAGAGTTTGGCAAACTCTATGAATAAGCTCATGCTGGGCATCAGGGGCTATATAAATTATTATGATAAACAGTATTATATTATTATTTATATTATGCACAAGAATAGATTTACACGTTATTTGTACTATTTCATTATTATTTGTAAATAGTTCACTATATTATAGCCTTTGTGTCAGTAACATTTTGATATACCTTTATCGTCTATCCTCTACCACCCTATCATCTATCTATCTATCTATCTATCTATCTATCTATCTATCTATCATCATCTATATCCACATACCCATCTAAATACCTCTATTAAAAAATCTGTTAAGCATTTATCAAGACACGACTGCACGCCTTCCACTATAGAGTTTTTTGCTTAAAAGGTAGCCTGGAGTGCAGCGAGAGAATGCCGAAAAGACAGACTGTCTCAGTGGGTTCTACCCTGTGAGTGCTGCAGACTTCAAAGGAAAAGAGGAGCTGCATGTGTGATTCGGGGACTCAGTGCAAGACAATATAAGCTCATTAGCATGTTGGAAGGCGATCTGAGGTCTACACACTTCCTACCTTTAATTTCCCTACCCAGAGAGGGGATCTCTGTGTGTTAACACAGGCTCTGCCTAGAAGCATGAGTTGCCAGGAGAAGCAGCTATGGGGAGGAGCAAGGGATTGGAAATGAAAGCAGAGTCCCCCTTGGCTTTTCCCCCTCTCTTTCCTGCAAAGTATCTAATTTACTTGTTAGAGCCAACCACACATTGTTCGTCCACACTATTTTTTAGTCTTAATTGATACTAATTAAAATCAAAATAAAATTAAGGCTGTAACACTGGGCTGGGGATTTGATCTGCTGCCAGCACGCCTGAAATCAGTGTGGGTTCCCACATAAGCACTCGCGTTTGGAAACTCCAGGTATTTTAGCAGTGATTGCACATCCAAAAAAAGAAAAAGAAAAAAAAGGTGGCATGCCTGCTCTCTAACTCTTTCCACGCTTGTATTCTGAAACACAACAAAAATAAGGTTTAATATTTTATTGGGATGTAAATGCTTTCATTCATTCACAATAAAAAGATACACTTGGTACATGTGAATGAACATGGATAGGGACCTAGGACAGAAACTAATTGTTTATCTGTCATGCTAATGAGGCCAGGCTCCTGTATTCTGTACCCCCATAAACCTGTTATCTGGAGAGAAACTCTGATCTATAATTACAGAGGGGAGACAATGGGTGGGAGTACCTTGCAGCTATGGTAATTACTCATTTGGGGATAGGGAAAGAGTATATGAATGACTCAAAGCAAATTAGTCCTTGCCATTCCTGGAAGATAACTTGAAAGATTTTTTGGGGGGGAAGGAGGTAAGTTCTTAAGTGTGTTACAACACAACTTAAGATTCTGAACTGGATAAAGCTAAATAGCTTAAATCTTACTCAGAGGAGATACACAGGTCAAGTTCTAACTATATAGGTCGAGTCATGAGCTATCAAAGAAGTGACATTCTGAGTTAGATGAAGGGGTTCAACCACCATGCAGGAGTTAATACTCATTACTCCATGTTAGATAAAATGCTAAATGTTTTATATTCTCTCACAAAATCTTCATAAAAGTCTATGAGGTAGGGAATGCCAAAAGTGCCCCCATTTAGCATCTATAGTCTGTAGCAGAAATTTCCCTACTTTGTTGTGAACTACCTACCTGATGTTTTCATCAATATATTTTAAAAGTGTCTGATTCACGATTTTCTTTATTTTGTTACTATATAAAATTGTTGAAAAGGCTGCTTCATCAGAACATGAAATTTGAAGTGACCTAAATCTGTATTCCTGAGCCATGGTCACTTAGGTTTGATCAGGAATAGAGTATCTTTTATGCATTTATGCTGTCACCCAAGGGTCATATTATGATCTACTGATAAAGGAGCCTCGTGGTAGAATAGTATTTTCATGGACTGTTTAAAAATGTTATTATTATTATCGAGAACTTCATACATGAGTATATTTATGCCAGTTCTACCCACACTCTATCCTCTAACTCCTTCCCTATTATTTTCTCCCATTTTTTCTCAACTTCATGACCTTTTTTCTTCTTTAATTACTGTATATATAAGAAGATATATTCACATATGTGTATGTAATCCCAATTGCTGTGCCCGTTTAGTGTTGCTGATAAGTGTATGTGTTTGGCAGTCAGTGACCACTTGAGATTTGATAATCCATTGGGGGCTCATTGTCAGAAAACACTAGTTTCTTCCTCTCACCAGCTTCGCTTGTAGCTCTCATCTAAGGGTGGAGACTTGTGAGAGTTTCCCTGTTCATGCTGGCGTGCAGACTGGTATCGTCATCATGCGGGTCCTGTTTAGTCGACTCTGTCAGCAACATTTTAGCTTCCCTGTCACATATAGACTCCCTCGCATGGCAGATAACCTGATCTTCTGGCTTTCACCGTCTTCCATGGTGTTCCCTGAGCCTTGGGTGGAGGAGTTTTGCCATAAATGTCATCAACTGGAGATGGGCACCCTGCAGCCAGGCGTTCTCTGCATCTTGAGGAGTCGTGGATCTCTGTGGCCATCTCTATCTGCTACAAAAGAAGCTTCTTTGGTGAGGTATGAGAGCTACACTCATCTGTGGCTATAAGGACAGGTATTTAGAATGTAGTTGGGAATGATGCTGATTTTGAAAAGTGGCAGTAGTTGATATTTTCCTTGGGTCCATGACCACACCAGCCACAAGCAATCGTCTAGGTTAACAGTACCAGGTATGAATTCCCATATATTAAAAAGTACTTATACCAAGTTAGGTGGCTGTTCATTACTCCCAAGATATAAGCACCACTCACATATCCTTGGGTATGACTCCCAAATGACATAGACTATCGCCACTGCCCTTGTTTGGCTCCCAGAACTTGCAGAAGACACCACACTTTAGACACAGGATTTAGAGGAATAGAGCTGCAGTTGATCTAGGCCTCCTGTCTTAGAATTAACTTTTATGGCATCTGAAAAGGCTGAGTGAGCTCCTGAGGGGGAAAACAATGAGTCCTCCTCAGCAGTGAGGTCTGCAAACCACAATGTCCAGCACAGCAAGCTAGAGCCATTTGCTGCTTCAAAGCCTGTTCCTGCTGCTGTTGCGGTTCTTACCAGCTTCTGCCTCTAAAAAACAAGACATTTGAGATAAAAGTTTCAGTAAAAGTAAGTTAAGTATTTCAAAGGGCAAACAGGTGGGCTTGGATCTGACTTTGAGTCTGCTTCATTGAAAAACCCAGCTTCTCCACCAGCATTCTATGAGCTAACTCCTTAGCACTTCAGGGAAAATTGTTGACCTTCTCTAGGACTTGTTATTTCCCTTATATGATGATCTGCTCACTTAAAAGCTGTGAGAGTCAGTAGAGTGTCTAGGAGGAGTATAAAGGCTTGTATAAACGTAAAATATTATCATTCTAGTGATGATATAGGTTATAGGAAGGGTATTATAGATGCCGTGAGTACAGGGAAACATTGATGGAGTCATTTGTTTATAAGCTGATAAAAAAGCAAACAAACAAGGTTTACATTGAGCCACTTAAATGCCGGAAGTAAAGAGCAGGCTTTGGAGTCTATCCTTTTGGAAACTTGTTGTTCTTGTTTTTGCTGCGAGGCAGGATCTCTCTGTAGCCTAGGTTGTCTTCAAACTTACCAGCTTCCTTCTTCCACCTCCCAAGTACAGGAACTACAGGTGTGCACCCTCATGCCTGGCTTCTCTTTGAAATTCAGAGCATCGTTACTTAACCCCATCAAACGGTAGCTGTGGGATTTGACAAATTACTCATACTCGCAGAGCCCCTACAGCAAGAGCTATTTCAGGAACGGCGGCAAAGGTTAATTAGAATGCAACAGGTGTTCAACAAACACACAAGCTCCTTTGCCTGACCTTGACCATTGCTGGGGTACTGTGGAATTTGTGGAACTACTGAGAGACAAGTAACACTGTAATTTTAGAATTAGAAGAGACTTGGAGCTCATCTTATCAGAACTTCTGATTTTACAGAATGGAAAGGTGAGATTAAAAGTGATGGAGTCAAGATCACACAATCAACCAATCACAGACCTGGAAACAGGCCTTCTAGCTCACAACATTAGGGTTAGTTGTGGTACCATGTAAGCTGGCTTTCCATCACTGTGATGAAATGCTCAAGGAGATCAATTTAAAAGTAGGAAATGGTTACTTTGGCTCATGGTTTGAAGATTTTTGTCCATGGTCAGCTGGCTCTGTGGATTCTAGGCTAGATGAGGCAGAATATCCCTGCAGAGCCCACAATGGAGAAAAATTTGTGTACCACGAGGCACCTGGGGAGTGAAGAGAGAAAGAGGCCAGAGTCCCCTCTGGGTACATGCCCAGTGGCTTTTCTTCAAGCTCCCTCTACGCCCCAGCTCTTTAAAGTTTCCACTACCCGTCCCTCGGAGGACCAAGCCTTCATAGCGGGCATCTCAGATGGAGTAAGTGCAACCTTCTTATCCCATCCCAAAACACAGACACACAGGAACTTTATAGGGTGGTGGTTTGGAGATGTAATAGTGAGCCAGACTTTTCTGAGCCTGCACAGGTGACTCCAGAGCCATTTCTAGTTGGAAGGACATATATGAATGATTCACCGTGTCAAATATGTGCTTATTTATCTCTCAAGTGCGCAAAATCTTGAGTCTTATTCCCAAAGAACTTCCTCGACTTTTGAAGGAAAAATACGAGCACATGAAAAAGTTGGGGCATCCAGAATCACCTGCCAGGCAAAGGATATGGAGAACTGGAGGTGTCCTAAAGAGATGGCCATCTCTGCATGGGTATCTCTGGGGGATGGAGACTGCTTTTTAGTTTTTAAGAATATGTCTTCTGCCTGAGCTAGTGGGAGCTCTTGGACTATGGACTGACACCTGGGGAACTTTCATGAAACCGAACTAGACCCTCTTAATGTGGGTGACAGTTATGCAGCTTGATCTGTTGGAATCCCAGGTTCATGAAGTGGCTTTTTGGAGCCCATTCCCTATGGCCAAGAGTGAAGCCCTTGAGGGATGTGAGAAAGATGGTAGAGAATCCCTGGTGAGTTACAGACCAAGAAACTCACGGGTGATTTGTCAAGTGGGTGATGATAAGACAAGACACAGTTCTTTGACAAAAACAGAACGCAGCAAAAGGATGTGGTGGGAGGAGATGGCGGGGACTTTGGAATAATGACCTTCTAGACATGATGTTTAATGTGCTGGCAAAATGGAGAAGTCCAGGAGGGCAACAGATACAGAGATGCCAACTACAGACCCTTTGGTGCCAGCTTGAAATGCGAAACTCAGAGATTCTGAATAATTTAGGCCCCAAACACTCTAATGTACAAAATCCCACCTGTCACTAAATTATTCAGATTTGATTTTCCTCTCAAGATGAACTGAGCAAGGAATCTGATTCCTCACTATCTCTACAAGTGGGAAAAAGAATGGGTCAAAAGTATCATCGATTTCTGAATGTGCCTGGCAGATGTTTTATAACGTGAGGAACATCACACACTGTAAAGTATGGCATTTAATGGCCTCGTTTCATACACAGCCACTCATGCATACACCACCCTGATCTGGATCTAGAACTTCGCAATATCTCACAAATCTCCTCGAAAGCTTTTCCCCATACCACATCCCCAAAGATGGCCCCTCATCTACATAGATCATTTTTGTCTACTTTGTATGAATTGGATAAAACAAGATACACTTGTTTCTTTTGGCTAAAATTCTTATAGCTGAGCGTAATGTTACACACTTTTAATCCTTGCATTCAGGAGGCAGAGGCAGGTGGATTTTTGAGTTCAAGGCCAGCCTGGTAAACATAATGACTTCCAGGACAGCCAGAACTACCTATCAAGAAACTGTCTCAAAAATATTCCTTCAAAAGTAAATAAAAATTAAAAAATAATTGTCATAATTTCTCAATGGAGGACTTTTGCATGTAAGTGGAAATAACTTCAGAATGAGCATGCACACATTTATGCTCAAATTCTGCCATTAGCATTTTACTACAAGGGATCCTCTTTGGAGTCTGTTTTACATTTACTTTTTTGAGCATCTCATACATGAGTATTGTATTTACCTTATTTCTACCTCACACTTTACCCCTCTAGCTCCTCCTGTGTCCCCTCCCCGACTCCCTCTCAAGTTCATGGCCTCTTCTTCAATTATCACTCTTCAGAGTTAGCATCTCATCTTTACTTTTGATTCATTCATCTCTTCTTTACCTTTCCTTCTTTGTAAACTGACATCTTTATAGATTATTTGTCAGTATTCTACTCCAGCTTTACTATTTTTTTATAAGCTACATGTGTTTATTCTGATAATCTTCTGTTGATTAAGTGCACTTTTAAACACTATGAAATTACTTCATGTGTAATGTGGGACTTTCCCAATAGCACGCGTTGCTGTCTCTTCTCCTGCCCTCAGTGTTTCTGACACGGCACCTTTTATTTTTGTGCTATGAGCATGTTGTTATAACTTTAAAGAGCCAGCAACTTTTGCAAGAGATTTGTCATTAGTTCTAAAATGTCATTTATTGTCGCATGCATGTGTGGCCGTTCTCAGCTGTTTCCTCCTTTGTGGGAGTCATATTTGTACCTGGTGTTCTCACTCTTCTCAGAGGACTTTCTGCTAATCTCAGTCTGCTGGCAAGAAAGGAACCAAATTCTTCCTTTTTTGTTTGTTTCAAAATCTTCCTCATTTTCCTTTCATTTGTTAGAATTGAAATATGAAAAATATGTTTGCTAGATATAGAATTTTTGGTTGTCAGTTCTTCTCATTTGTATCCCTCTGCGTTGTCTCTCACCTGCTCGATTTCTCATAAGTGTGTTATCAAATTTCCCTTTGTCCTTGCTTGTAATCCTTCCTTTAGAAGTTGATGCTATAATAACACATGTCAAGTCATCTCTGGTCTTCAACAATTTGACTGCGATATGTCTCTATGTGTGTGTTTCTTGTTTCTTCAAATTAAAAAAATTTAAGCTTCTTTATCGGAAAAAGTTCACCATTTTCTCAAATTTGGAAAAATTTCTGTCATTAGTTTTTCAATATTATCATGTTCGTTAACCTTCTCCCCTAACTCCCCAGCGTTTCCTGGGACTCCAGTTACCCACGTGCAGAGCCTTACTGTCCACACTTCTCAGGGTTGTTCTTGTCTGTGTAGGTGCCCCTACTTCCGTCTTCAACCTCACTCATCTCTTCCGCTTTCTCGTTCAGCGTATTTTAATTATAGACATTTGATATTCAATTCTAGACGTTCATACCAGTTCTTCACGTCTTCTGTTTCTCCATTCATCACGACCACGTTTTACGACAACTTCCTGAATATGTGGATGCTGCATGCTGATTCTATCCTATGTACCACTTTGGTTTGTGTTGGTTCTCCAGGTTATAGAAGTGTTTCCTACTTCCTTGAATACCTGTTCATTTACAGAACATTATTTTAATTTTGATAAAATATATGCAAACATAAATGTAAATAATTTGGAGTGCACAGCTGAGTGGTATTAGACATATTTACAGGGACATGTAGTTTCCTGTAGTGTTTTCCTCCTTCAATGCTGAAACTTTATGCTATGTAAAATTCAATTCATTCTCCTGCTCTTTCAGGCCCCAGTAACCACAATGCTATTTTGTATTTCATGACTAGGACCACTCTAGACACCAAATATTCAGACATTTTTTCTTACATACAATATATTTCATTTGGCTTACTGTTTTGAATACCTATTTAATATGCATATTCAAAGGAGATTGTTAGTATAGAGTTCAGGTTAGCCTGGGCCTTGTTAAGTTCAGGTTGACCTAAGTGACCCTAATGATAAAAACATAGGCATGAGCTACTATATCTGATTGCCTTGTTTTTTAAGCCTGAATAATAATATTCCCTTTAAAGTATACTATATATTTCACTTATCCATTAATTCGTAGAAGGACACTTGCGCTGTTTCCACCTTTGGCTGTTATAAGCAGTGGTTCTATAAATATAGTCAACTGTTTGAAGGCTACATCACAAGAATTTCACTTTGTTAGGTACTAGATTTTTGTTGTATTTCTTTAAAGATGGGAGTTTTCTTCTAACTCATGTAAAAAAGCTAAAACTTGCAAACTTGCAATTAGCTTTAAGTTTTTTTTTTTCTGGGATGATTCTAATCATTTTCTGTTTAGTTAATTTATGAGATCATTTATTAAGCAGGGAAGAAAAGTTAAAGCGGCTGCTTTTTGATTCTGGCAGAAAACAGTGAAAAATGTGTATCCTGCAAGGTTTAATTTTAAGAGGAGAGAAAGGGGAGATCTGCATTCGAATGGGCTAGGATGGGTGGTAAAGGAGATGGAAAATGAGGGAGAAGGGGAAGGGGATGAGGAAAAGAGGGTAGGAGTATTTTTTCCAGAGGGGAACAATGGACTGCCTCTGGATAGAGAGGAGACAGACGTGAGACATAGGAAATGGTTTATAAATGTAAAGGGGGAAAACCCATGTAAGAATGAGGTGTTTGTTGTAATAGGAGCAGCGGGGCTGCTTCCTGCCACCTGGCTAGCTTTAGCTTTACCCGAAATAATTACATGGAAACTGTATTCTTTTAAACATTGCCTGGCCCATTAGTTCCAGCCTCTTATTGGCTAGCTCTTACATATTGATCTAACCCATTTTTAATATTTTGTGTAGCACCACGAGCTGGTGGCTTACTAGAGAGGATCTTAACCTGCATCTGTGTCCAGCGGGAGAATCATGGCGACTGCCTGACTCAGCTTCTTTCTCCCAGCATTCTATTCTGTCTACTCTGCCTACCTAATTTTCTGTCCTACCAAAGGCCAAGCAGTTTCTTTATTAACCAATGAAAGAACAGATAGAAAGATGACCCTCCTCTATCAGGTGTTTAATTTTAGTTGGGTAAGTCAATTAGGCAAACCAAAGGGGGCTTTTGGTTGCTGGACTTCAATACTTTGATACCTAGACCTTGGTAGTCAGCCTCAGGAGGAAGGAGTGACCAAATAAGGAAGTAGACCTTGGTGGCTAGCCTAAGGAATGTAATCTAATGGCTTTTAGCAAGGCAGAGGTAATAAGGGGAAGGGCAAGGCCTGGCAGAGCCATGTTTGCCAGGCTCAGGCTGGTTAGAGTTCCTTCAGTCGGGATTAAGTTGTGACCAACCATGCCCATCTAGCCTATGGGAGTGTTTCTTAAGAGCAGTAGTTACTGGAAGGGCAGGTTGTGACCATACTGGAGCATTTAAACATACCAGGGTGAGTGCTAGCTTGGCCCTGCTGGAGAGTCTAAAGGTGGGGGCGCAGGAGGCAGAGGAAATCTGGGCTTTTCACGGCTGAGTGGGCTTTGTGGGTACTGTTCTGCTCTTCTCAAGGAGATTTTTATTCAAGTAGTCAGACAGACAGTTTTCTCTTTTTCAGCTGCTCCCCTGCTTCAGGCAATCTCCTCCCCTTTGCTGTCTGACAACCCAGGTTCCAATCTTACTTCAGAAGGTGGCTCAAGGTTCATCTTCACCAGGCAACCTATTTGGTGCTTGGTCTGTAAAAGAATTTTAATCTGGGTCAACGATCTGTTAAAGAAAAGTGATTCCTCATGCTGGACTAGAGGAATGACTGCTGAAAGGTCAAAGCAGCATAGACAGCATCGAGAAACTGGACCAGTGGAGGTCAGATCGGCCAGTGTCCAAAAGAAATTGCATGTTGTCAGGTTTCTGTCCTGCCCGGTTTTTGCAGTTGTTAAGTCCCAAAGAAATCACACAGAGGTTTACATTAGTTATAAACTAATTGGCTTAATAGCTCAGGCTTTTTATGAACTCTTATAATTTATATTAGCCCATTATTCATGTTTATGTTAGCCATGTGGCTCGGTTCTTTATTTAGTGAGGCAGTCACATCTTGCTTCTTCTGTGGCTGGGTCACGACTGCAGACCAAGCTTTCCTCTTCCCAGAATTCTGCTGTTCTCATTGACCCGCCTCTACTTCCTGTCTGGTTGTCATGCTTATACTTCCTGCCTGGCTACTGGCCAATCATTGTTTATTTAAAATATAAGTGACAGAATACAGACCATTGTCCCACACCAATTGCATAGCTGGCCAGGTGACAATGAAACCATCTCTTTTTTTTAGGTTTTCTTTGTGTGCTTTCCCTGGGGTGATATCCAGATCCAGGAGGAGGTTAATAGACAGACCTGAATGAGTAGGCTGTGTGTGGCTATCATGTTCTTGTGTCTGCAACCTTGGAAGCAGGAGGGGGCCTGTGGTTTTAGGATGGTGTGGAAAGAAGCTAATGCAGATAGTGCTTCTTGCAAAAGCACACAGAAAACGGAAAGTTTGCTTCCAATTAGTTTATAAGTTGTGCATATGCTTGCTCTTATTTTATGACCACACAGTGAAAATAATTAGATCTTAGTGAATTTACAAATGGCTTAAATATTCATTCAGTTTATTTCTTGACTATTCTGGTCAATTTCATTGATGTGTATGTGACACAAATAAAATTCACCCTTTTAAAGCACACTATTTGACAAGCTCTTCACACATGTGCTTACATATCTGCATGCACTTACATGCACGCACACGCCATGCAATCATGGTCATGTTGAAGATATGACACAATCCTGTCAGCCCTAAATGTGTCTTTATTCTCCTTTGCTGTAACACATTTCTTACTTCTATTTCTGTTTCTAGTCAATGATATTGTTTCTAACATTAGGGATTTTTTGCTTGTTTGTTTTTCTCAAGAATGTTAAATCAAATCTGGCCTCTTTCAATAGACTTTTGAAAATATGTTTAAATTTTTTATTTTATGCCCATGAATGCTTACTCACATGTGTAGCATGTGTGTGTCTTCTGACTGGAGAGACCAGCACGAGGTAATGGATCCCCTGGAATTGGTGTTACAAATGTGGATGTTGGGAACTAAGCTTAGGTCCTCGTAAGAGCAACAAGTCCTCTTAAAGGCACAGCATCTCTCGGGACCCTCAGTAGCCTTCTGAGATTTGCCCGCACCATTTCCTGTACTAGAAATTTGGTCAGTGGCAGCCACCAGATAAGTGCACATAAGCGTAAGATGTTTCCAACTTCTGCTAATTAAGAACAAAGCCGTTAATAACTTTGCATGGAAATATATCTTACGTCCTCAGGATACATGTCCAGAAGTAGAATGGTTGATTTGTTTAACTTTAAGAATCTTCTACTTGGTTTTCCAAAACAGCAGTGCTGTTTTCTATTCCCATCAGCAAAGCCTAAGAATCACAGTCGCTCTTCATCCTTTCCACTGCTTGGTATTTGTCAGTCTTTTTAATTTCATCCTTAACATGTGTATGGAAAAGCAACATCACTTTAGTTTGTTTCTATCCCTCTAACAAACTGACAGCAGTCGAACTATTTATTTCTACCTCTTTCAGTGTGTTTTTGTGATGTGTTCATTTCCTTTGATGAAAGGTCTGTTCAAATATTTTGCTCTTTTATTAATGGATTGTTTTTCTGATTGAATCCTGAGACCTCTTTATTTGGTCTATGGATAAGTTCTTCAGTAAACGTAGGTTTTAGAAGAATTTTGTAACATGTCTATTTTTACATCACGTTTTACATTTGTTGGTTGTGTGTGTGCACGCGTGTGTGTGTGTATGAGCACATGTGTGCGTGTGTAGCCACAGGGCACACGTGGAGGTGAGAGGGCAACTCATTGGGGTCTGGCTGTACTTTCTGCTAGGGTACACCATTGCTTGCTGAGCCATCTCGCTGGTCCTTGCTTGTTTATTTATTTTAATGACTGAGGTTTGCAATGCAGCAGTTTTAATAAATTATTTTGATAAATTCCAAGTTAAGTTGTTATACATAGCTCACGTTCTTGGTGTTGTTAGGGTCTTCTATAAAAACTGCTTAAATAAGGCACACGGAGATTTCTATCTCATGCTTGACTTTGGACATCTTACAGCTTTAGATTTAACTATGACTCATTTCTAGTTAATTTTTGTGCATAGTACAAGGGTGGCAATAAGTATTTTCACACATACATCTCAATTATTCTAGTGCACTCCCATCTGTGTTCAAACACTCTGGATCTTTCAGTTTAATCAGCTGGCCACCCCTGTATGTCTGTCTCTGTTCAATGATTGATGTTGTGCCCTAAGCCAGTACCAAATTGACTGCTTATTGTAGCTCTTCAATCTTGAGATAAGATAGTATATAATTCTTTCAAGTCTTTTTAAATTTTCAAAATTATTAAGCTTTTCTTAGATCTTTCCCCATGTAAATCCTAGGTTCTGTTTGTCAGTCCTGAACACTTGCTGAGATTTTTTGGGGATTATACTTATGGAAAAGTGTTATCTTAACAGTGTGAACCTTTTAATCCTTGAGTTCCATGTATCTTCCCAGGAGCTTCCGTCTTCCTTAGGATGTCCTAACTCAATTCTGTAGTTTTTAGTATATATTTTGTAAACACTTCATTCTACTTCTTTCTAAATATTTAATACTTTCACAGCTATTTTAAGCAACATTAAAAATTCATCTCTCAGTTGTTTGTTGCTACTGTTTAGAAACACAAATAACTTTTGTTCATTGATCTTGTGGATTAATTTTTTAGGATCACTGCTACAAAGTAACACACATTGTTTGTCTGAAACAACAGGAACTTAACCCTTCACAGTCCTGAAAGTCTGAAGGGACACAGTAAGGTTTACTCCCCGTAGGAGTCCTCAGGAGGATTGTCCCCTTCTCTCCTAGCTTCTGGTGGTTGCCCTGTCTTTTCGTGTCTTCATATTGTATCTCTCTAATTTCTGCCTCTATAATCACATGGCAGTCTCCCGCTCTCAGAATGTCGGCGTCCAAATTTCCCTCTTAGAAGATGCTAGTCATTGAATGAAAGGCTCAGCTTAGTATGGCCATGGTTTTGTTTGTTTTTTTATTTCATACAACTTTATTTAAGAAAATGATGCGCTGCTATTGAGCAATATGGATATGCTTGTCACAGTGTATAGTTACATCAGTGCTCATGCACCGTTACAGACACAAGGCTAGAATAACGCACCACTTACCATCTGCCACACAATGCTTTCTACTCTTTACTCATTTAATTGATACATTTTTCTCAGAATTAATAAAAGTAAGATATTCAATACACAGTTTCAAAAACTTGAAGCCAACCTTTTAAGTATTTGGAGAGGAACGTTCAGTTTGTGAGGTTAAACTAAAATCTTCAATCTAACATCTGGGAAAATTGCACATAAAAATCAATAGGAACCTGGGTGGTGGTGGCGCACGCCTTTAATCCCAGTACTTGGGAGGTAGAGGCAGGTGGATCTCTGTGAGTTTGAGGCCAGCCTGGTCTACAGTGTGAGTGCCAGGACAAGTTCCAAGTCCAGACAGAGAAACTCTGTCTCGAAAAACCAAAAAATAAAGAAAAAAAAAATGAAAGAAAATCAGTAGAAAAAGAAAAAATATCCCAGATCACTTGAAACAATATAAGCTTAATAAAATACTTGGATATTTTTCTTGGATCAGAAACCGTATCAACCTTTAAAAGCAGAAAAAGATTCCATATGTTCAATTTAAAAAGAAACCTCAACTGTCTTTGCTCATGTCTCCTTTCTCCCTGCATTGTTCACTTCAGAATTAAGATTAAATATCAAAGCCTGGCTAGGCAATTTCTCACCTCCTAAAACAGCTTACACAAGAGCAGCTCTGTTTCGGCTCACATTTCCAGGGGTTCAGATCACAGTCGTCTAGCTCCACCGTGTCTAGGCATGTGGTGAAATAGAGCATCATGGGAGAGGACTGGACAGAAATGCTTACCTCATGGTAGTCAGGGAAGAGAGGAGAGGGAGACAGGGAGTGGGAGGAATGGGGAGAAGGGAAGGGAGGGAAGGGCCATGTTTTGATGTGATTGTATCTGCAAAGTCTCTATTTCCACATAAGTTCACATTCATAGGTACTAGAGGCTAGACTTCCACCATACTTTTTTGGGAGACAAAAGTCTACTCACAACACCTTGGGTCCTGCAAGCTGTTTAGCTTTATATACTGTTTCTAGTATTTATTCGTACAGGCTATGTAGAATCTCTGCATCTGTGTATTTTTGATGAAACACTGGAACCATATCGAAATAAAAGCCCCTCTGTGTTAATTATCACCAGGCATTAAAAGTTGCTGTCTTAATTAGGATTTCTAGCACTGTGAAGAGACACCATGAACCACGGCAACTCTTAGAAAGGAAAATATTTAATTGGGGCTGCATTGCAGTTCAGAGGTTTAGTCCATTATTGTCAATGGCAGGGAGCATGGTGGCATGCAGGCAGACATGGTGCTGGAGAGGTAGCTGAGAGTTCTACATCTGGATGGCAGGCAGCATGGAGAGACAATGAGACACTGGGCTTGACTTGAGCATCTAAAACCTCCAAACTGACTCCCAGTAACACACTTCCTCCAACAAAGCCACACCTCCAACAATGCCACTCTCTATAAGTCTATGGGGGCTGTTTTCATCCAAAGCACTAAAGATGATTCTTGTCTTTGATTTTGGTCTATCCATTGCAGTACTGATGAAGAAACCTAAAGTCACCTTTGTAAGTCTATTCAAGCTTCTCTGCATACAGGGCATTGTCCAAGTCATCACTTGGTTTCCTACTGTTTAGCAGGTGAGGGTTGGACAGAGAGAGGCCTTGGATTCAGGTGCAAAATTAGGGCGACACCACCATCATCACCAAGGTAAATAGCCTCCTGCTGGTGTATGAACAAGTACACCTTGAAGCTCTGGGGCTGTCAGGCACCCACTTTTCAGCACAAGGACTGAGACCGGAGAAAGAAAGGGAGAGGATGAACAGACAGTGAGACGAGAGGAAAACAGTCCTGTCTGACTTCACAACACCTGTTCAGAACACGCTTCCAACTCCCTGGGATGCAGGCTCTTCCATCCCTCTGAGTCCTATGTGATTCCACACCAGCTACACGGTAAAGATCTTCACCCTGCTCCCCACAAACCACTTTAAACTTGTTGCTGTTAGTTGCAACTTGAGAACGTTGGTCAGCCTGCTCTCTTAATCTCTCCGATGTTCTTATCTCTTTTCCCTCCTGTAAAGTCAAACTTTCCTTCATGCTTTTTTCTTTTGGCTAATGAAATTCTTTTCTCTGGTAACAACAGAGACTCGTCACCAATTTTTGAAACCCCTCTCCCATTTTTCTTCCTTTGAAACATTTCTTTGGTGTTTTGCATGTCTACTCCATTCATATGGCTCCAAACTTACTCATTCGTCACATTGTGTTTCTCGTCGCTTTGTATTATTCAAATATTACAATTTCCCAGGTATCTGCACTGCTTAAAAATGGCATAGATCAGATAGCTTCTGCTATTTTCTACCCTATTCATTAGTCAAGGTCAAGTTTAAATGTCATTTCTACTATGAACCTGTATTGATGATGTGTTTTTTTCTTCTAGAAAGAATATAAACCGTTCTACGGATATTAATCTTCATTTTCATGTGTTATGTGCACCACATATGTTCCTGGTGCCCATGGAAAGCAAAAGAAGGCATTGGAGCTGGAATTACAGATACAGATGGTTGTGAGCCACCATGTGGATGCTGAGGAGCAAACTTAGGTCCTCTGCAAGAGCTGTTAAGTGCTCTTAACTGCTGAGCCATTTCTCCAGCCCTGTGGATACTGGGCTTTATTAATGATCTTTTATTATGCATCCCGAAGTTGTGTTTGTATTATAAGCAGCAAACAGAGAACTTCATTAGTAAGTGTGTGTGGAATGAATTAGGGAGTGAATGAAATGCTCCTTCTACTTTGCGACCTGTGCAGCTGGGAGGAGTACATAACCATCACAGACTCCTTAGACACACCTTCAAGCCTCTGTCATCTTTGCCCCTCTTTACTGTGTTCTCCTAGGTGATCTTAGTCACCAAAGTTTGTTTCCTAGACCACGCCCACATTTCTGTCTGCATAGGATGCTGTAGTGGTGGGTGCTTTTGTGTGAATCTAAGCCTTGATTTAGTCTGCTAAATCTTGATTCATCACTTTCCCTTCCAAACACTTCCAATTTCTCTGCCTCCTTCTCTGCTCCTTCATCCCCAGACAGTAAATGATGACCCGATTTAGTCAATTTCACAAGTGCAGATGTAGCTCAAACATTTGGAGCACTGCCTGCTACCTAGTAGGCACTTGCTGTTTGTTGAATGAACAAATTCCATTAACTAAGATGGTCAATTGAAAATGATAAAATTTATGGCTATGCTAAACAATGGCCTTAGACTAATAGTCAATGGCTACAATGAAAGAATGCCATGGAAACTTCCTTTTTGAGATCTTTGAGACGTAAAACGAACATCACTCATGAAATCTTAATTTAAAATCCATACCTGAATGCTAATTATTTGGGATTTCCATCAAACTGTCTGAGGCATCTTTTTGGTGAGCTCATGGTAGGGCTGCCCATTCCTGAGCTGTATGTGAGGGCTAGTGTCGGCTTCCTGAGGGCAGCCCTTTCAGGAAGGGAAACCTTGTATTTTGTCATATTAGGAACAGGGCTGAGAATTAACCTTTCACTCTACTTTACTCAAGCTAATGGGAAAAACACTGAGCAGACTGTGAGAACCAGACTGAGGTGACTTTGAGTTTTGGCTTTTTTTTTTTTTTTGGTCTCTGACTTGGAACAAGTTAAGTTAACATTTCTCAAATCTTGATTTCTTCCTACATAAAACAGTGGCACTTTCGCAGCACACATTTGTTTGAAAGCAAGCATGCATGGAACGAAGCTGGGTCTCCACGAGCAAACCTTCCCGATAACTGCAAGCTACTTCTCTCTCTCTCGCCACAGAGAAACCCTGTCTCGAAAAACCAATCATCATCATCATCATCAATCATCATCATCATCAGCAGCAGCAGCATCAATCATCGCTCCCTTATATACTGATGTAATCCGTTCTCTTCAAACATCTAGAAAACTGAGTTTTCTGTGCCTAACAGCTACAATGAAACAAAAATGATTTTGTTTCTCAGAAGCGTGGCTCTAGCATACTGTAGGTGAGGTGGTGGGGGTAGCTTCAGTGAATGTGCCTTTGCAGCAATGAGAGTTGAGCCATGGGGGGAGGTGGCGAATGAAAGCGGAAGTAGGCTGCTAGAAGATGCTACCACTGAGTGGAGATGTTCCAGAATGTGCTGAGTCCAGGATGTGCTGAGTCCAGGTTTGCTTTTACTATCTCTTTGTGTCTACTGTGACAGACCCTGTCAGTCACCAGGCTACCTCTAACTGGCGGTTTCCGAAGGCTCCTCCTGCAGGAAGCTTCTGTGGGGGTTCCATGAACAGGGTTGGTATAAGAAACTTGACTAAGGTGTTGGTTCGTTTTTGCCAACTTGCCACAAACTTGAGACTCCTAAGAAAAGTGAACTTCAGTTGAGGAGTTGCCTCCATTAGACTGGCTTGTGGGTGTGTCTGTGGGAGCATTCTCCTCTATCAGATTGGCTTGTGGGTCTGTGGGAGCATTTTCCTCCATCAGACTGGCTTGTGGGTGTGTCTGTGGGAGCTTTTTCTTGATTGCTAATTGATGGAGCAGTGTCTAGCTCTCTGTGGGTGGTACTACTCCTGGGCAGGTGGTCCTGGTATGAGTAAGAAAGGGGGTTGAAGGTGAGCTTGGAAGCAAGCCAGCGAACCACGTTCATGATGGTTTTTGCTTTAAGCCCCTGCCTTGAATTTCTGCCTTGGGTTCCCTCATGGTGGATCATTCAGGATGAAATAAATCCCTTTCTCCTTAAGTTGCATTGGTCAGGGTTTTGTCACAGCAGCAGGAATCAAACAAGGATGGAAAGATGAGGGCAGAGAAGAGTAGAGGCCATTGTTGGGGAGGCAGATGGATGGGGACGTTTCCATGTAAGAGAGTTTTGGAATTTGGGAGCAAATAATTTATTACCCAAACCTCTAGCTCCCTTGACAGATTGCTGTTGGTATGTGCCTTATTTATTTTATTTTATTTTTAAAGAAGAAGACTTGTTCTTGTTTCTTAGAAAAAACTGCAAAGCCAATCCAGGGCATTCAAATACGCCAATGGGAGCGGAAAGGAGGGAAAATGTACTTGGCGGGAATTCAGAGACCGCCAATTGTCTTTATTGAAATGGCACTGAATTAACAAATCAAAGGAGGTAGAAGACGTCTTCTTTAGTAGAAGATTTTCAAAAAAGGCCATTGCTTCTCTGTAAACAGTGTAGAGAGATAATACTTGCAAGTTTTGTTTTCCTCATCTTAAAACAAAGCAATCTGTACGTGCTATGGAAACATTTAAACGGGCTGCCTGCTTACCGCTGGAGTTTCCAAAGTCCTCTGCAGAGCGCCAGGCAGTCAGATTCTATTCCCGGCCTCAGGCCCGGGTCTGCCCTCTCCCTCAGTACCCCCGCCCCCATCCACACTCCTCTCTCCAACGCGCACGTTGGCAAGCTCTTTCTCTCTTTCTCTGATGAATGGCCAAAAATGAGATTCTGGACGAGAACAATTAGAAACTTTAATTACCCTCCAGGCAGCACACAATTATAAACCGCATTCTTATTTATTTATTTTTTTTAATAAGGAATTAGCTACAGATTGGGTAGCAGCTCCTGTCATGCTTTGAAACATTTCCTTCTATTCCGTGCAGAGCTGTGCATTCTGGCGCTCGTGTCTGTCTCTCTCTCTCTCTCTCTCTCTCTCTCTCTCTCTCTCTCTCTCTCTCTTTCTCTCTCTCTCTCTCTGTCTCTCTCTGTCTCTCTGTCTCTCTCTGTCTCTCTCTGTCTCTCTCTGTCTCTCTCTCTCTCTCTCTCTCTCTCTCTCTCTCTCTATATATATATATATATATATATATATATGCGCGGACTTGCCAGTTCCAGCACCTTCGAATGCATTATCCGGTCCTTTCGTCTCCAAGATGACCTGAAATGACCTTTTGCTTGGCAGGAGACGTGACTCAACTGATAATAAAAGAGTTTTGAGGGGGGAGGGAAAACGGCGGCTAAGGAGTGTGTGTGTGTGTCTGTGTGTGTGTGTGGCGCGCGTGGGGGGGGTGGCTGTCTGCTCCTGGTTGCTGAGCTGCAAGACAGTCGGGGAGGGGTATGGAGAAAGAGAAGGCGGGGACTAAATCCCTTTAAAGACAAATACTGCCGCATTTTTGGCTAAGGCATTTCCTGTTATTAATTTTCCACACATCACCTATTCCAGAAGGAAGAAGAAAGGTTTTTTTTTCCCCTTAAGGCACACCAGTCTCTTTGTTTAACCCGGGACCCGAGGCTGCTCAGCCGTGACCGCGGGGAGTGCTGGAGGGGATGGGGGCGGGGCCGACGTCTGGGTGTCATCCCCCTCCCCCTACAGCGAGGCCTCAACCCTTGGTTCGGACCGACCGACTTGGGGTTCCACCCCCGCAGCTTGCTTTCTTTCTACGAGACTATGCAGCTGCGAGCACCTTGGCAAAGCAACCTCGCCAGCTAAAGTGCCCGCAAGCGGTTCCATCTTACACCAGCAGCCTTGGAGGGGCGTGGGCTTTTTCCAGAATCTTGATTTCTTTGTTGTTTAGGAAGCCTCAATTTTTCACAAATTCCAGAACTCCAATAGATGTCCCAGACAAGTTTCAACGACTGGATTCCCCACTCCCAACCCCCCACCGACTTAAGTAGGGAAAGGGGGAAAAAGCTATTTATCTGGGTACTCTGTGAGGTGGCAGGAGTTGCCACAGCGACAGCGCTGGACCTCCCCTAGCCAGAAGCTTTTTTTGTCGTGTGCTCTACCTCCCCAATGACCCCCCCCCCTTTAAAGGACACCGCTAGCCACACTGTATCAATTTGGGACGAGAACACACAGATCATCTCCACCCTGGAGGAGACAAAGGCAAGGGCTTCCTCAGGTGGTTTGCGGGAGTGCTTTTAGCCAACTTGAGTAGGTAAGTCGTCCCTGGAGTTAAAATTGGACTTTAGTCACCTCACCTGAGTTTCTTGTGTACACAAATGCTTGAGAAGTACTGGCACCGGGTATGGAGGTGGCTGGTCCTTCCAGATGATGAAGGTAGGCACCTGCTTGAACGCTGGGAGGGCCAAATACACAAGTTCCACCTCAGTACAGGAGAGAGGAGAGGCTCCCAGTTGAGAGACAGGTATCCAGAGAAGTGCTGCTTAAGCTGTATGTTCTTGCTACTGTATGTTCTTGCTTCACACCTTCTGACTTTCCTCCGCATTCATTCATTCGTTCATTCATTCACCCACTCAATCATTCATTCATCACAGATACTTTTCTGTTTCTGTGCTTGTCACCGCCGGTAAAAAGTGCAATCAAAAAAATCTATTTAGGTCCGGCGGTGGTGGCACACGCCTTTAATCCCAGCACTCAGGAGGCAGAAGCAGACGGATCTCTGTGAGTTCGAGGTCAGCATGGTTTACAAGAACTAGTTCCAGGACAGGCTCCGAAGTTACAAAGAAACCCTGTCTCGAAAAACCAAACAACCAAACAACCAAATCTATTCGGGTTTGCCCTAAACGAGTTTGCAATGAAGATAGGAAACACAAGCAAACAGATCACTACAGACAAGCAAAGGAATAATGCCCCATGGTTCTGCCTGGGGATAAAGCCTGCAGTGAGACCTTCAGGGTTTTTTTTTTTTTCTTCTTTCTTTTTCTTTTCTTTTTTTTTTTTTTTTTTTTTTTTTTTTTTTTTTTTTTTTTTTTTTTTTGAGACAGGATTTCTACACAGCCCTGGCTGTCCTGGAACTTGCTCTGTAGACCAGGCTGGCCTCAAACTCAGAGATCTGCCTGCCTCTGCCTCCCAATTCCTAGGATTAATGGTGTGCGCCACCCCTACCCATATTCAGTACTTTTTTTTTTTTTTTAAATTCAAGGAACATTTGTTGGAGTCTCTGTTCAGAGGGAGTAAGCGTTGTATTGTGGAGGGTGTTGGCTCCTTGAAAACGGAAAAAGCTGTTTCTTTCTGACCTGTCATTGAAAGGGAAGCTAGTATCACTGAGAGCTTCCCGTATGGTCCCTAATTCTGTTTACTGCATCCACATCCTGCTGAGTCATGTGGACTTTCACTGCCATCCCTTTCCTTCCTGTTTTGTGAGTGGGGCCACCCCTGGGCTGGTTGTATTGGGTTCTGCAAGAAAGCAGGCTAAGCAGGTCACAGGGAAGCAAGTCAGTAAGCAACCCTCCATGGCGTCTGCATTGGCTCCTGCCTTCAGTTTCCTGCCCTGTTTGAGTTCCTGTCCTGACTTCCTTTAGTGATGAACAGTGATGTGGACCTACAAGCCAAATCAACCCTTTCCCCTCCAGTTGTGTTGGTTATGGTTTTGTTACTCAGTAGTGACCCTAAGACAATATAAATAGTTCATTTTGATCCTGTTCTTTCAGCATTACCATCTCTTCTGTTCTCCCATTGTCCCCAAATCCCTTAGTCCTTCTACATTGCCGCTTAGGTGCCTCAGTCAGTGTTAGGTTGCGGGCATAGACCGCAGCCCCTCGCATCCATCCTAGCCCCCAGGCCTCAGAGTTGTATTGGTCTGGACTCCAAATCCCAGCATGCCATGGTCCTGGGGGAGGGGTCAGGACCACGCCAACAGAGTATTTAAGTCCACTCCCAAAAGAGGATCACGTGGTCCCTTCTTCTTCTTCCTGGTGGTTGAGTTCAGAGCCTCCAGGTTTCCCATAGCAGCCTCCCGGTTTCCCCTCGGGGGCCACCCAAGATAGCAGGAATCCCATTAAACCTGGATATTTTTTTAATTTGTCTTCTTTGTTTTGCGTCGGCAGAGAGCTTGTGTTAGGAGAAGTTCCTAACAGTTTCTCTACAGTTGGCATACCCGTGCTTATAGCGCTGAAGTAAATGTTTCTCCCAGAAATCAGTATCTCCCAATAGCTCCTCTGGGAGGGGTGAGGCCCCAGGAACTCTCTGTGAGTAGCCTTATCCATTGAGTTGGGCACTCTCACTAATAAAGCCATCACTCGCTATGCTGGGAACACCTGGTTTTTAATAACTGACGTCATCCCTGTCCAATCTGATACCTCACCAGGCTTAAACACTCAAGACTTTCGAAACTAAATACACCTTCTGAGGCTGGAGTTCGTGTTTCTAGGCCCAGGGCTATCTGAAAGAAGATCTGGGTTTCTCTGTGAGTGAGACTGATTTGTTTGACTTTCAAATGGATAACAATGATTTGAAAGCGATGTTTTATGATCCTCTAGGTCTCTGTGGAGTTCGTGTGGTAAGTTTTCAAGGTGAGGATCACCGAACATGGGGCCAAGCCCATGTGAAATGCCTTTGCTAACTGATGTGGCTTCATGATCACAACTTTCGGTTGTCTTTGAACTGATGGATTAGAGTCGGTGGTTGGCATTTTACTTTCTTATGTCTGGGGTGGGCCAAAGATCACATTATGAGGCTGACTGGTCTTTTCTTTTTTTCCTTCTTTCCTATCTTTTGTTTTTGTTTTTATTTTGTGTGTGTGTGTGTGTGTGTGTATGTGTGTGTGTATAAGCATGCACAGGCTTGAGCGTGCATGCCATGGTGCATGTGTGGAGATCAAAGGCTAACTTATAGAAATAGGCTCTGTCCTTCCACGCTATGAATTCCAGGGACTGCACACTCAGGCAAGCCCCTTCGCCCACTGAGCCATCTTACCAGAGCCCCGATGCATCTTTTCTTACTCTTTGTTTACCTTTGACTTTGGCATTGCTTCTCCTACGTTTTTAATTAATTAATTTCTCACTTGAGAAGCAGTCTTTTGTAGCCCAGGCTGGCCACCAGCTTACCATGTAGCCAGTCACATCTGGCTTGGAAATTTGAATCCTCCTGCCCCTACCTTTCAAATGCTGGACACAACAGCTCCTTCTTTGATTTTTAATTAGGCACTTGGTCCTGCCCTCCTCCTTTCTCCCTTTTCTATCTCATTCAAAGAAAACAAGCATTTTGGTGCAGAAATAACTCTGTGCCTTATGATTTATGCTACCATTTTTTCCCTAGAAAGAGTCATAGGAAATATGCTACACTCTGCAGGCCTCGGCCTCCATGGCAACTGCCTGATTGTGTGTGCCAGAGTGGCTTTAGGCATCACATAAGTGAACAGCTGTGTTGCTTCTGAAGAAATGTTATCTGTGGACACTGCAGTTAGTTGGGCTCATCTAACTCTTACAGGTCATGAAATACTCATTCTTTTTATTCTCTTGCAATCATTTACAGATTTCAAAGTCATTTTTGTGCATCCGTTGTAAAACTTAAGCAACTTGCTGTCACCATATTTACAGTCCCGTATGAGTTTCAAACGCCCTGGCTCCCTCGGAGTTATTTGCAATTTATGTTCTTTCTCCAGGTCCCAGAAGAACGTAGAAAACACTTTTGTGAGGAATAGGGTACCTCATAGTGGTGACCTCCCCTTGCTTCTCTCTGGGAAGGTGCCTGACAGGCTGAGCCAGGCTGGCCAGCTCAACATATTCACTTACAGGAAACCCTCCAAACATCTGGAAAGAGTAAAAAGTGTATTTACTGTGATGGTGAACTTGGCTTTCATTGAACTTGGACTCAAGCGTCTTAGTTGTGTTCTGACTTGGGTAAGGCACTTAAGCTTTGAGTTTCACTTTGGTTGACCAAAAATAATGTCTGCTTGGAAGAGTTATGACATGGCTAAACTGTAAAGGCTCCATGTGACAGTGTCTTTTAAGAGATGGTAATTGTTTGAAGAGTATTAATGGACACTTGGCTCTTGCTTTAACAAGGGCAGGAGGAACTAATCTTGACCCCCGAAGCATAGCAGTGGGAACAATGGACTTGTGGCATGTCTGATATTTAACTTTTCACATCTTTTCAAGGGTCGATGTAGAGACTGATGAGAAGACAGTGAAATATATATTTGGTAGGAAAACAACCCAGACCTTTTGGCATAAGTGACACCAAAGCTGGAGGTATGGAATCAGTGGCTGTGTCTTTAGGTTAGGCTTTGGCTTAAGATGACAGGATACTGGAAGGAAGTAAAAGGATTGAAAGTCTAATGCCAGTGTAGGCTAAACCTTAGCTCTTGTCTAACCTTCCCAACTGATTGGTTCTCCAACTATTCACAAATGGGTTCTCCTTTTATTTTATTATTTTTTAAGACTAGATTCTATATGTGAGAAAAATTCCATATTTGCCTTTCTGGGTCTGTTTATCTTAATACAATGTCTTCCAGCTCCATTCATTTTCTTGTTCATAACACAACTTGATTCTTCTTTATGGTGAGATTATACATATATTCCTTCTCCATTCCTTATCTGCTCATCTTTTCACGGGCATCTAGTGCTTCTATCACTTGGATATTGCAAATAGGGCTGCCTTAAACAGAGATCTGTGTATCTTTATCATATGCTTACAATGCTTCACACAAGCATATACTCAGCTGTGATATAGCTTAGCTGATAGCTTTGTATAAGTAGACGTGTGTTCGGAGCAGCTCTTCACATAACTGACAGAAGCAGACATGGCAATTCCAGTCCCCCAAGAGAGAAGAGAGGCCAAGGTGAAGTAGAGACAAGTGGCCAGTGTTAATTCAAATCTTCACTGTTAGTAAACAAATGGGGGGTGAAAACTCTTATTTTAAGAGTTCACAGTATGTCAAGGGTAAGAGAAAAAGATAAGCGATGCTAATGTTGAGACTCATTCAGACAGTAGAGGCTGGGTCTATAGAGAAATCATTTTGAGATTAATTCCATTGGAGGGGAGTTGCACAATCATCAGTGTGCTTATTGACTTGATTTGTTCTGAACTTGGCCTCAAGAAGCAGAGCCACGCCTGTCCATGAACAGTCTCAGCACCTGTAAATTACTAAGATTCTTCAGGGTACATTCTTACACACTCATGTGTGTGCATGTGTGTGTGTGTACTTTGTCTGGGATGATATATTAGATATATATTATAAACCCACCCTAAAATTTAGTGGCTTTAAAAAACCCCAATTTATCTCATGTCCATGTATTCCAAAGTGGCACACATTTGCCGATCCTATGCAGTAGGCTCTCTCTCAAGTTCAGTAAAAACGTAGGCTAGGCTGTGGTCATCTCAGCATTTAGTATGGGAAACTCAGCTCCCAAGATCATGTGACTCTTCATAGGCTCTTGTGGACACTGGACTGTGGTCTCAATTCTCCCCTGGAGGTTAGAGGCCACAAATGCCTCTAAATGGCTGTTTATTTCATCACAAGACACAGAATGAGAAGTCAGTAGAGTCTAGAGAAATGAAAGTCATGGCCTCTTGAAATCTGATGATAAAAGTGAATTTGGCAATTAGAAACTCACTTATTTTGTTAGAAGTGCATCACTGGTCTAGCTCACACTCACAAGAGCAGAGATTACATAAGAACATGAATTCTGGTGAAGATCGTTGAACACCATCTTTAAGCACCCCAGGTGAGAATCACCTTTCAGTGAAAGTGACACCATCAGCCACAGAAACCTGAAAAGCATTGAATTGGCTGATTTAGAGCTAATGCTGGTGTATTGTGGGTAAAGGCAACCACTTGTCATTTAGTCTTGAGTTTTAAAAAAAAAGGCCACATTTCCTAGGTGCATGTTGGTTCTTAGGCTCTCATATTTGTCTCAAGTATCATTGCCATTTTCTTGGTGAAGCAGATAGTTCAAGTGTCTGAGCATATTGTTTTTAGTACAGTCTACCTTCTCTGTTTGTGGGTCTGGCATTCATGGATTTGACCCACTGTGGACTGAAAACATTTGAAAGATTTGCATCTGAACTAAACATTTATAGATGTTACCTTTTTGTTGCTATTCCCCAAAAAGACACAGTAGGAAAAGCATACAGTATTAGGTGTGACAAGGGATCTGGACACCATTTCAGTGGCACAGGAAGGCGTGAATGTTTACGCAAACACCATGTCATGTTATATAAGAGAGTGAACATGCTTGTCTCTTGGTATCCATGGGAGAAATGGCTTTCTGGAACCCATCTTTTGTGGCTATGAAGGGATGCTATCTTTGCTCATCCTCAGAAGTACTGCAATGTTTGTGTTGTTACCAATGTCCTTGAAATTAATTAACTTGGTCGGCAGCTTTCTCCTTGAAGCAGCTACCAATGGTTATGATTAGTGAAGTATCTCAGAATGTGGGAAGCTGTGTTAGCTACTTCCTTGTTGTTGTGATAAACTCCATGACCAAGGCTCCTTACAGAAGAAGGTTTATTTTGGCTTACTATTCCAAAGGGTTAGCCTTCTCCATGGGAGCATGTATAAAAGCAGAGAAAGAGGACAGGGAATGGCATAAAGCCCTCCCCACAGTGAAGTACTTCCTCCAGTAAGGCCACACCTCCTGAATCTACCTATACAGTGCCACCAGCTGGGGACCAAGTATTCAAATACAGGAGCCTGTAAGAGTCCACCTTACAAGTCTGCTTCAGAAGCAGGAGGGGAGAAGTCATTGTCTTTTCTTGCCCTCTGAACTTCTCTAACTATGGGAACAGAAACTTGGCTTGGCCATGCCTGGTGTATAATCTGCAGGTGTTAGTTAAGTCTCTCTTGGAGACAGCTCTTTTTTGAGCACAACCTATGTTTTAGTGCTCTCAAGGGAGAAGAAGCAAGGCTCTTAACTGTAATAGAACAATGATAACATATCAGGGAGGGAATTTAGCACAGCCTTCCCTTCCCAAGTATCCTTAATCAAAGCACAGGAATCTGAAGTTGTCTATGCAGGAATAGAAAGCTAGTTAAGGCTGACATCAAGACTGTTCTTGTTCTGCTTCTATTCCATACCACAAGCACAACAGTGCAAAGTGAACTGGAATAAGTAAGGCCAAGATTCAGATTCTATCACTTTGTCCAGTGTGGTCCCTGTTATACCCTGTACCTTGTAGGCAGATTTTTTTTTAATTTAATTCAGGACCACCAGCTGCTCCCAAATAACCACACAGAGTCTTACATGAATGTATGCAATGTGTCCTCAAAAGTTCATATGTTAGAATCTTCACCACCAAATTCATATGTTAAAACATTAGGAGGTAGGACTCCTAGCAGGAAATTAGAGATAGAAAAGGTCATGAGGGTAGGTTCCCATGGTGGCATTAATGGCTTTATAGGAAGAGGAAGAGAGATCCTAGGTGTTACAACTTCTGTGTCTTGCCATGTGATCCCATCTGCCATGTCCTAATGAAGCATGAAGGTGTATATCAGGTTCACTAAGACTGTCAACTAAATAAAATCTAGGTTTTTTTAAAAAAAATTACTTGATTCTAGGTTTTTGTCAACAAAAACCAACAAAGGTGTATGTAGATGAACTTGACTGTCATATGTTGTATTAATGAAGAACGAATGAATGAATGAATGAATGAATGAAATCATTCCCAGCTGTAGAATGCATTGGTTGAATGATCACAGAAAATTGGTTTCTCTTCTCTGGGCTTTGGTCCTCTCATATTTAAAATGAGAATATTAGTCCACGTTTTGGAACTTTAGCTCTGGATTGCTATGTTTGAAGACCCACATAGTCACTCGTCACTTGCTGATGGAGGTGCATTCTGGGAAAGACAGTGTTTGGTGTTTGCATCTTTGTGTGAACATCATGGAACGTGCTTATACAAACTGAGATGACTGTCATATCATTAGGTGATACTTTCTTATGGGACCACTGTTGTATATGTGTGGTTCATTACTGATCAAAGTGGCATTTATGAGGAGCCTGACTGTCTCTGAAGGCAGAGATTGAGGAAGAGGAAGAAGGGAAAGAGGGAGAGGAGCGGGAGAAGGAGGAACAGTTTTATTCCCTTTAGGGTCTCTTGCTGAACTTGGCTGAATGACCAGTGAACTCTAAGGATTCCGTTTCAATTCCCCAACACTGAGGTTACGACACATGTCTGGTTTTTATGTAGGTGCCAGGGATTTGAACCCAGGTCTACAGGCTTGTTTGTAGTGATACCTTGTTTGTACAAATAAAGCTTTTCTGAAGTTCAGAGGGTGGAGCTAACCACTAGCTAACCACAGAGGTCTAGAGGTCTGGAGGTCTGTACAGACAGACAGGAAGTGATATGGCTGGGTGGAGAGAGGAAGTGATAAAGCAGGAGGAAACAGGAACTCAGTCTCTTTTTGGCTGGGAAGTTGAAAAGTAATGTGGCTGTGGTTTTGCTCCTTTATCTCTCTGATTTCTCAGCATTTTCCCCTGTATCTGATTCCAGGCTTTTATTATCAAGACCGATTAGAACTTGACCTACACTTGTTCAGCTAGCGTTTTTGCCCATTGAACCATCCCCAAACCCTCAGACTTTCTTTAAGGAAAACTCTTGGTTGTTTTATTAAAAAGTGACTATTAAGATTCTCTTCTATTCAAACATCTTATGCAACTGAATATGAAACTACTTAACCTAATTACTATATTTTAAATCAATTGCAGTCTGAATAAAAAGTGTTATTTGGGGGAATTAGAGGAAAGAATTTAGGAAAGAAGATTTTGGGTTTGTGTTTCTTTTTCCAGCATTTTTTTTAGATTTAATTTATTAATTTGCATGCATGTGAGTATATGTGCACATATGCATGCATCTCTGTTAGTGAGTGTAGTGGCCTAAAAGGGTTTTGGGTGTCCTTCTCTATCAATGTATTTTGAGGTAGGGTTTCTTGCTGAATCTGAGGTTTGCATTTTCTTGGCCAAGCTAGAAACTAGCAAACCCTAACAATTCTCCTGTCTCTGCCTCCATCAGAGCTTGAATTATAGGTGTGTGTGTGTGTGTGTGTGTGTATGTGCAGGTGCTTAATTTTTTATGTGCTGCTGAGATTTAAACTCCAGTCCTTGTGACCGGTCAACAAATTGTCACATCTACTGGGTTATCTCTCCAGCCTCTTTCCACATTTTAGGACTGATATGCTCACCTGCCATTACATGTGATAGCCTAAAGTTGTGTGTGACTGTGTTTGTGAACCAAGTCTAAGATGGAAAATGTGAGTGTCTGGGACACGTTTTCTTCCCAGAGACAACCTTCTCTCATGAACATTATTGACTGAAACTCTGTCATGTCTCCGGAAGCCCTCTTTTCTCTGTCGCTGTGTGTGACTGGCAATTGAGCAACAGTGAAGCAACAGCAAAACACCTTCCTTTCAAAACAGACAAACAAACAAAAATGGAAGTAAAAGAAAGTCCCCAAAAAGTTCATATGAGCTGCCCCTGTGAGCTCTCAGGGAGGTGTGCCTCTCCCGTCAGCCAAAGTGACGGGGACATAGCTCCTCTCTGCCCCCAGCCTCAAGACGCTGGGTGCTGTCAGCATCTCTGTGTTTCACTCAGGTGATGACAAGGGATTTGTTGGGTATGAGGTTACTATAGTTTGTCAGGAAAAATTTGTTTGGTGCCAGAGTTCTCAGCTCCTCTTTCACTGAAGTTGAGTAAGGGTCCATTTCCTGTGATGTGCTCACTGTTATTTACATAGGCAAATGCCATGAAGGTAGGAGCTCCCTTCTGAGTTCTGGTGTCTGAACCTCACCGGATTTGTTTCCACAACTGCACAGTGGCTTGCACCATTCTAAGGACAGGGAGGATACTACCCCAAACTAGGAATGTAGGATTATTTTTAACGCTTCACTCTTTGGGGGAGTCTGCCACCCAGCTCCCAAATAAATACATGGAGACTTATTCCTACTTATGAATGCTTGGCCTTAGCTTGGCTTGTTTCTAGCAAGCCTTTTTAAAATCGTCCCATCAACCATTTGCCTCTGGGCTTTCACCTTTCTCTATTCTATATTTCTTTCTTTATTTCTTACTCCATGTCTGGCTGTGTGGATGGCCCCTGGCATCCTCCTTTTCTCTTCTCCCTCTTCCCTCTTCTATTCATTATCTCTGTCTGGTAGCCCTGCCTATCCCTGTCCTGCCTAGCTATTGGCCATTCAGCTCTTTATTAGACCAATCAGGTGGTTTAGGGAGGCAAAGTAACACAGCTTCACAGAGTTAAACAAATGCAACATAAAAGATTGCACCACATCTTTGCATTGCTAATATTCCATAGCATAAATGAGCGCAACATATCTTAAAATAATATTTCATAGCAGGGGAGTGAATCAATACAGCATTTGCTCCATTTAGCTTTGTGCCACTTTGAACAAATGTCTGGCTAAGTTTTCAGCCACCATTTGGTGACAGGCACAGGCTTGTTTGCCAATCATGGCTTGCTTGTTAGTGTCTGGGAATAGGGACCTTCAAATGAGAAAATGCTTCCGTCGGATTGGCCTGCAGACGAGTCTACGGGGATGAAAGGTTGACGTGGGCAGGTGGACCTGGGAGGTATAAAAAAAAGTAGCTGAATGTGGTCGTGAAAAGGAGCCCAGTAAGCCTCATTCCTCCACGGCCTCTGCTTTGGTCCTTGTCCCCATGCTCTGACCTTGACTTTCAGCTCTAACTTCCCTTCGTGTTGGACTACAAGCTGTAGGGTAAAACAGCCCTTTTCCTTCCCTACTTGCCTTTGTCCGTGGAATTTTCTCCCAGCCCTAGAAAACAAACTAACACACCCATGAGAGTTGGGATTTGGTGCTCATGGCAAATATAGGGGCGAGGCAGGCGCCGTCTCTCCTGTAGGGATCTTACATATGGGCTCTTTTGGTTTGTAGCTGTATTACTCTAACATCGGGTGATTTGCATCAATAACAGTCATTTATTTTGCTATGAGCCTGTGGCTTAGTCAGGGTTTGGTGGCATTGCCTAGGCTGGTATGCTCTATCTGATGTTTGAGTGTCTCCTGGGATGACTGAGCAGGAGCTAGAGTGAGTCAGACTAAAGGACACTCTGTTTACCTCTCTCATCTCAAGGTCTGCTTAAGACCTCCTCGCTGTGATGGCTTTGAACGTTTTATGTGCTCACCTGAGGCTTCCAGAACTACTATTCCAAAAAACCCAATGTGAAACTAGACACTGGTCTTTCTTTCCGGCAAGTCGCTGATGACTACACTCAAGGGGAAGGGAGCTGGGTTCTAGCACAGCACCAAGCTTGGTGTGTATGTGTGTGTGTGTGTGTGTGTGTGTGTGTGAGAGAGAGAGAGAGAGAGAGAGAGAGAGAGAGAGAGAGAGAGATCAATGTTCACACCCTGGGATGGCAATACTACAATGAGCAAAGCAATCAATGGAGGCTCAAGTCACATGTCAAAACCAATCAGGTCGTAAGTGACAGAGTAAAGATTCAAACCTAGAGTCTTGACTCACGATAAGACACCCCAGGGATGCCTTTTAAATTTCATTTTTACATACGGTGTGCGGGGGGGAGGGAAAGTCAGCTGAGGCTCAAGGGAAGGAAGGCCTATGTGCATCCCTTTTGATTTTTTGGCAGGGTGAGGCAACCCAAGTCTGTCAAGTTGACCAAATCCCGGTACTCCAAGTCATTAAGCACTTACAAGAGTGGAGCCGGAAATCCCGTGCGGCCTAGGTGCCATTGCTTTGGACGTTTGTAGGTGGGTAACACCTGGCACGCCAATGCACTGTGCCCTCTCGTCACTGTCAATGCCAGGAGACCGCAGGGGTGGCAGGAGGATGTGCCCAGCTGCTTTGACCTTGACCTTAAGCACCCAGACTGTAATGGCCTCTTACTGTTGTCTAAAACTCTCTTGTGCTGTGCTTCAATGTGTTTTCAGTGGCTCTGCCAAATGGATCTGAAAACGTAAAGTAGTAATCTTCCTCAAAAGAAGGAAGATTGACGTTGGCTTATGCTCTAGAAGCTTGGTGAGGACTTTGCTCTTTCTAAATTCGTGGACCCTTTGCCACCGGGAACCTGAGGAGTCTTGGCTAATAAAGGGAAATTAAATTTTTCTTCTTTTCCCTAATCACAAGAGATGTACCATTTCTATCTGCTAATAAGAATACCCACTACAAGTATACGGTTTCTTTCTCATTGTGGCCGAATGGTGAAAAAAAGCAATTTCTGCTTTCAAAGATGGAGGCAGAAATCTCCATAGAGTGCCGAGCATTGTAGAGGAAAAGATGAAGATGGCCGGAAGGCATGAGAGCTCAGCTAGCCCCTGGCTATTACAGTCCTGTCTGTAGGGGGATAAAGTCTCCTTTACAGGAGAAGCTATTGCTGGAAGATGATTTATTCTTTATACCTGGTAAAACTACTGAAAGCTGCAGAACCAGGGAGAATCAACTGAGGAGAGCCGTTTTCCTAGTTGTAATTATTACACAGAGACAGTCTGGGATAAATCTATCAGTTCCTGGAATTGTTATTAAATAGTACAGACCATGTCTAAACGAACAATAAAGTTTGTGGTAAGTAGGAATAAGTATGGATGATTGTTTTCTTTCTACCCATTTTTTAATCTAAATTTTTGCAGCAATTAATATTACGATTTGTTTACCCTTCAGTAAAATGCTTTGTGTTTTCACTGTGCATGTGTGTGTGTGTGTGCATGTGTTTGCGTGTGTGTGTGTACAAAGGTGTCTTCCTTGACTGATCACCTCTTTATTGTTGAAACAGGGCCTCTCCCTGAATCTGTATCTTCCCAATTCCTGCTGGGCTAACCAGCCATCTCTCTCCAAGAAGACTCTGTCTCTGACTCCAGAGTGCTGGGGTGACAGGTGATTGCCACATTTGCGGAGTGAGGGTGGCTTCTGGGGATCCGAACTCTAGCCTTCACATTTGTGGAGCAAGGGCTGTGTCTGTGGACCCCTCTCCACAGTCTTACACTGCTCATTTCAGAATAAAGACTCAATGAAGAGGAGAGACCTGCTCCTTCTAATCATAGTGGGAGACCACACGATTTCAACCACAAAACCAAAGCGAGCATTGCTGGGACCTCTGCTTACTCTAAATGAATGACAAATATACAAGAAGAAAGGTGACCTTACAAACTCCAGACCATAACAAGATCATTGTACTTCTCCGAGGCCAGACCCTATATTTATGCAAACCTTAAGAGTGTATCCGAATAGGCCAATTGCCTACTCTGTGGGGGATCTGAGTGCATGGTGGCGGGGCGGAATGGAGGCATAAAGAAAACGTTAAGGAAGTAAAAAGTCAAATTACTATTTGAAGGTTTACCTTGGTTCATATGATTTTGGGTGGTCGGCTATGAATTTCCTTGCCCTTGGCGGAGTAGGGGCGTTGGGGGTGGTGTTCTACAAAACCATTAGAAATTGCGAGATTTTCAACTTTGCAGAGCCAGCATTGAGGACTTTCCTTTAGAGCTAATACACTTTGTTCTCTGGCCACAAAGTCTGGGCACACCAGAATTCTCATTAGGGCATCTGCAGGTCTAGCTGTGAGGTCCGTTCTCTCATCAGGGACTGCTGCAGATGGTCACTGCTAGGGGTCAGACCGAGGTCCTCATGCATGCTTAATCATCGAACTACATCCCTATCCTCAAAGGACATGTTCTGACGAGCTGGGGTCAGGGAACAGACACCATCTGGATGTCGATGGGGTTAGCCACAATGTCTCTACTCAGCCTTCCCCAGCGCACTTGACATTGGCAGGGTGTATCTCTGCAAACCAATAGCTTGTCTTCCTATGCTTCCAACCTCTTTGTGATTGCTGTCCCCTCAGTGAGAGCAAGCTGGGAGAGGCTGGAAGACACACCGGTCAGTGGACTGTGGAGTTTTGCTGGGGTTCCCTGCTTCAGCCCACAGAAACTATGCCACTTCCAGCTACCTTTCAAGAGGCCAGCATGTGCCCATCCTTGCTTTGAGAGCTGTGAGCTCAGTTTTTCAGAAGACCGAGGAAATCTGAGGAGGAGTATTCCCATCTCAGTTATCATCGCTCTCTGTGTTCTTCATCAAAGTTCTAGGTTTGGTTTCCAGCTCCTCTGCTACCCTGAGCAGCGCCTTTAAACACACCCATACTTCCAAGGTAGGAGGCTGAGTGGTAAAAATTTGTACCTTTTCTAACAGCAGCTGAGCTATTGACCTCAATTGTGTCCTGACAGCCCATACCCTGGGGGCTCGGAGGGAGACCCTGCTTTGCCTTTCTGAATGTACAGGGATTGTCCAGGATGTTTTGCTGTGACATTTTCATATATGTACTAATCATGTGTTGGTCATATTTATTTCCCCTTCTACCCTCTATTGTCCCTACACCTTCTCAATTCCTATTATCTTTTCCTTTCAGGCCACCTTTTCAATTTTCATACAAGACAGAACATGATGCTTGACTTTCTGTATCTGACAGCTCGTCCTCCGGCTCCATTCATGATTTCATGCAGAGGGTCAGGGTTCCCTACAAGAACAAAACAGGTAGTATGTGTACAGGATTCCTTAGACCGGACTACACAGTACAGTCTGAGTAGTCCATGGTTGCTCAGCTGGTGTCTCAGCAGTCCCAATCTGGTGCGAAGGGCCTGGAAGATTCCTGGAGAGCCGCTGGTAAATCTCCAGTCTGCCCTGGAATCCTGAAGATGGGACAGATGGACTTGCCAGCGAGAACGAATGCAAGCAGACCAGAAGCAAAACCCTTTCAACTTCCACCGCCTTTAATGGGGAGGCCACACACACTTAGGGTCCGACTTCCCGGTTCATGTAGGCTGGTCAATGCAATTCCCCGCAGGGGTGGGTGCTCAGCAGCTTGCATTTTAGTTAATGCCAGGTCCAGGCAAGTTGGCAGCCAAGGTTAGGACATCAGGATGTGGGAGTTCTCTCTCTAGTGGTCTGGGGCTTTCTATCCCAGCTGCCGCAACTTGCCAGTTGATGTTGCCGGGGATTTCTTCTTCTGCAGTTGCCACAGGCATTTATTGGTGGCTTATTTCTGTGACTGGGGAAGTGGGGTGTGCTGCAACCTGGATGCTGATTGATTTGCCGTTGGAAGCAGCTGTTTCCATCTTCCTGCCATGTATCTGCCAGACTACTCCATGTCAGGCCGTCACGTGCTGTGGGAAGCCAGGTTTCCCTCACAGTGTCCCCAGAAACTGCCAGGGAAGGGGGAGACACAAAAAGGCATGGGAATTTTGTCTTCTCGCATCCTTCAACTGGAGAAACACCCTTTACACTTTCCATGGGTATATGCATTTTGAAAAGGGGTGTTTGAAAAGGATAACGGAAATGACTGAGAGGTAAAATAAGTTTGGGACTCACAGTGTTTAGCAACAAGGCTAGGAGATGACAGGCCAGACAACCTGGAAGGACAGCATGGATCTTACCAAAGGAAGAGTATGTGGGTCCCCAAAAAGCTGGTCAGACCCTAGTCGAGCGGCACTAAGACAGGGCTCCTTCAGGTCTTGTGAGTCAATGCTTTGGGTTGCGGTGGCAGAACTTTATGGATTTTGGTACAAACAGGTTTTCACGAGAGGGATCAGCTACTCAGTGCACCGCTTTAGACTTCTCATTGTTGCCATCTCTTTTTCTATTTATGATAGGGTCTCGTTTAGCCCAGGCTGATGCGGAACTCACTGTGTAGTTGTGGATAACTCTGAGCCTCCAGTCTCTGGGGTTCTCAGAGTAGACCTCAGGGTTTCATACATGCTAGGCAAGCACTCTGTCAACTGAACTACATTTCAGTCTCCCCCGACCCGTGCCTCACTGCCTGCCTTCACCCTCCTCTAACTGCCTATTTGCTTCTGCTCCTCATCTTTCTCTATTTGTGGCAAGCAAGTATGTGGATCAGGCTCAGAGACTTGCTGGAACAACTAAAACATGATTATGAAGGATTTTATCCATGTAACATAAGCTCATAAAAAGTCCTTGTTTTAAACAGAATTGAATGATGTACCTCTGTCCTGGGGCTTCGGAATCTAGCCCACCACTCTTGTTTTAGAAAAAGTAAGAGGAACCAGCTAAAGGAATTATATTCTTTATAAAGCTTCTAATCCCATAATGTTATTTAAAGGTGCTTTGAATGGAAAAGCACTTGGTCTAATCCCCCTGTTGCTAGCCATGCTGGGTCAAGTTGCTCCTTGTGGGTTCCATTAGGACACAGTGACCATAGCCAGAGTCACAGACATGAGAGAATTCTGCCTACCTTGCTGGAGGAACTGGCTAGCTAGATGGTCACAATTTCATCTCTGGTTTTTTTTTTTTTTTCCTCTTCTAAGTATTTAATGCTAAGTGGCAATTTAATGGAAAGGACTTTTTAAAAATTTTACATTTAGCCTGTGTCAAGGCATCCAGCTTCAAGACGGATGGCTCTTCTCACGATGACAAGAATGAAGAATGGTCTTTCTTGCAGTATTTTCCCATCACCTCCTGGCCTCCCCACAAGGCTGATGTCATCCTTGGCTCCAGCCTACTTTTTCATTTTTCTAATCCCATTAGGTTCTCTTTCTTCCCGTTATGTCCCCGTCAAGGGACTGACTAATGACCAGGAGGCATATTTCTGTGGTCATGCCAGCACTGAACTCCCTGAGGGTGGCAGGGAGAAGACTGTCTGTCACCAGGGCTTGGTGCTAGTGAGAGACTCTCCTGTGTGGTTTTGTAGGAAACATCTGCCTGGGTAAAGATGCTGTATGCATCTGAATATTCATGCTGGCTTCTAGATTCTTAAATTTTAAGTTCTGTGTAGCTTAACCTTAAGCCTTTTCAAACTCTTGATTAAATGTACCCTCAGCATTAAGGAAGCCAAGAGAATTTGTCCTTGCTCCCATTGTTGAAGTCTTTACTAGTGTATCTGGTGTCTTTAGAGTTTTCTTAACAGCTGATCTATAGGAGAAACACTCAGATTTGACTTGCAAGTACCCAGATTTCTGGTGATTTCCCACTCTTCGTGGGCAACACTGATGAACGGCTAATACAGTAACTAGTGTACTTCCCTATCAGTCAAGCTTCCAAGAGCCAACAGTGTGTGACATCAATTCTAATTTTCTTTCTGTGTCAACCTTGCTTGTTATATGGCTATAACTTTATCAGATGCTACATTTAATGTTCCCATGCAAACTGAGTTGGATACTTACAAGAGATGTGAGAAATCAAGGCACTAGAAACTCTTCTGGAGTTAAGTATGTTAAAAACACAATTATTATTCACCTTGCATTTATTTTCTTGTGTGAATTGGTGTATTGGGGGTGGGGGTTAGGAGGCATGCACTCATACCACACACAGCATGCTTATGGAGGTTAGAGGACACCTTGCAGGCATTGGATATCTCTCTCCTTCCACCATGTGGGCTCTGGAGATCCAAACTCTGACTGTTAGACTAGGTGACAAATGCCTTTATATGTTGAACCATCTTGCAAACTTCAACCCTCAACCAACCAACTACCAACAAACCAATCAACCAACCAATCAACCAACAACCAACCAACCAACCAACCAACCAACCAACCAACCAACCAACCATTCTTTCTTTTTAAAAAAAAGAGAGGTGTTCTAAACACCTAGAATGTTTCTAGGAGCTTTTAATACTTTCTCCAGTAAAGTAGACTTTTTTTTTTGATTTGTATTTCGAGACAGGATTTCTCTGTGTAGCTCTGGCTGTCTTGGTACTAGCTCTGTAGACCTGACAAGCTTGGAACTCACAGAAATCCTCCTGTTTCTGCCTCCCGAGTGCTGAGATTAAAGGTGTGCACCACCACCACCTGGGCCAGGACAGTAGTCTTAAATTGGACTGCTGGTAGCAAATTAGTGCTCACCACCATGCTGGATTAAACAGATGTGAAAAACTAAAGGGCATTTCAGTATGGGGACACTGCATAAGTCAGGACACAGAAGGGTCTCTGCGTGTGTGTGTGTGTGTGTGCATGTGTGTGTAAGTGTGTGTGTGTGTGTAAGCTTGGAATTGACAGGTCATGAAACCTCAATGAAAATTATTAAATAATAATAAGAAAACATATGTCATTTTGCTTTGGTTTTCTATTGAAATATAAGCTATGTCTAGGCAAAGGCATAGAGCACCAATGTGGAGCCTGGTGAATTATTGCCAGGCGAAAAGACCCATGTCTGCAGCTCCCAGAGGGAGAAGAAAAATGGTCCAGGGACTCCAGGTGGCACTCCTCCAACCCTGGCCAGTGAATCTTTCCCTTACGGGAGATGCCAGCCTGAATCCAGATGTGCATTAACTGTGTCTGTGCCCTTTGTATGAACAGGACCTTAGAGAAAGCATGTGCTGGCTATTGTACTCTGAGTTCATGTTGCTGTATATAGTCCTGCTTTCTTCACACTTTTCATTTGCACTGCCAGGCATGAAGATATCACCATGTCTTTATGCACTGCCCTTTTAATATACCTTGAGGATGAGTGCTTGGCTGTTACAAACAAAGCTGACCAACTGGTCTTTCTAATGTTTGTGCTCTATTGAATATGTGCACATTTCCGCATAGGTGATACCTAGGGATATGTTTCTGGAAAGAGGGTGGTGTATGGACCAGTGTTCCCTGGTGGAGTAAAAGTTCACTCCGTCTGCAGGTTTCTGCGGTCTAGTTACTCTGCCCTAGTGCTAACTCTTCATTTGGGCTGTGTTTTTAATGTAGCCTTTCTGGTGGGGTTCACAGGCAAGAGTCATTGTGGGATGTTTTTCTTGTTTTTAATGGTGCACAGACACAGTGCAGATTTCTAGAACAGGTATGATGTCTGGCACATGTGTACATTATGTAAAGCACACACTTCTCTTTCCATGTTGGTTTTACTGACAACAAATGGAGTTGCATATTCTTTTGTAGATTTACTGACAATATTCCTTCATTTAAATTTATTTAATTTCATTTACACTTGTCGATGTTTTGCCTGAATGGATGTCTGTGTACCTGGTGCCTGCAGAGGCCAGAAGAAGCACTGAATCTCCTAGGAAGGTATTATATAGGTGGTGGGTAGCACCACGTGGGTGCTAGGAACTGAACCTGGGTCCTCTGGAAAAGTGTTCAGTGCTCTTAGCCATGGAGTAATCTCTCCAGCTTTCAATACTCCTTCATTTAACTTTAAACTACCCAGTTTATATTTTTATTTTAATAAGTAAGCTAAATTATTTATTCATTGTTGGAACAAATTTTTAAAAATATATTTTGACTGTAATTCCTCTGCCATATACACTGCAAGCCTAGTTATTTCACTCCCTTAATGTTCTCTTGCCAAATAGAACATTTTAACTTAATTTATCATGCTTTCCAATTTGTGCTGTCCTTTATGGTTCTCGTATTAAATCTTAGCCTACTCCATTGTCCCAAATGTCCTATGACTTCTTATGCTCATCTTGGCTTCCAAAAGTATATTGAGGGGAGAAAAGCCTATTGAGGATTTTAACAAAATGAAGGTGTATCATGTGGCCTGAATTTGTGGAGACAGGGAGAGTAGCCAGGAATATGCAGCATTCATACAAATGTCAGGGACAAATTCAACCCAGACTAGAGACATACGATTTTAAAAAAAGCAGAAGAAAAAGGCGAAGGAGGAGGAAGAGGAAGGGAAACAAATGTGTGAGACACATATTCTCGCATATTCTCGCCTGATCGAATGTGAGAGAAGTGTGGCAGAACCTGGAGACGTGCTTGGGTTCTGAGAAAGCGTAAGCATTTTCTTGCAGGATCTAGCTTTCAGAGATGCATTTTTGAAAAAGCTACTGTAGCCCCTGTTAAAGAAGATCTTGAGCAAGTATTCGCTGTGTGCAGAGAACGGAACAAATGGGAATAGCCTCCTGTAACAGAAAAGATAAACTCGGATCATGGCAAGGTTGCAGACGTCTCTGGGGTCAAGCAATGCTGTCAGTCTTCATCCGAGCATGGTTGGAGCTGATGCTCGTCCATCATTTATTCTGATGAGTAGGTGTGGGACTGAGACAAGATTTAATCAATAAATTTTGTAGCTCCCAGACAGCTCTAGTGACTTCTTATCTGCACTGGAGCTGGCTCCTGGAGACCACTCATAGCTATGAAATGACACCTGTCTAATGCCAGGAAGAGCCACGTTTGCCACGCTTACCTTCCCCAAGTAGTAATTGATACATCCCGCTAGCATCTCTTTTCTGTCACTCTTCCCTGAAACACCGATGTCACATTTGAATTGCTTATACCTTAGTGCGCTCTAGTTATGCAGACCTCAACATAACAATGTCATGAGGGGAAGGTTTGTGTAAATGTTTCAGGGAAAGCAACTTGGAAGTTAGATTTTTGGGTTGCTACTTCATTTTCTCTGTGTCCCAGCCAAAGACGTTTTTGTGAGTGAAGTAAACCATGGTTCCCATAGGACTGGCAGGTGATGTCAAAGTATCTCTGCTTTGCTCTAGCTCAGGATGCTATGGTAAATTGAATAAAGATATTGTAGATTCTAGTGGGTCTCTTATTCAAAGCAAATGAAGAAAAGAGCAACTCATGGGGTCCCCTGGGATTCTGAATTGTCCAAAGTTCCTAGGATCACACTTGAGTCTTGGTTCCAGTTGTGTGGACATCCATGTGCCTTGGTTCCTCCTCTCTCCTCACAGGAGGAGTTTATGTCCATTTGAAAATTACAGTCAGCTGCAGACGGAGCCCTAGTCACAGCCCCAATCCTTTGCTCTGTGCTACCTTTAAGGCCTCACATCTGTATTTTAGTGATGCAAGTCTTTGCTTTATTTTCTGTAGCTTCCAAGTGTCTTAGTGTGAGGCCTTGCACACAGAAACTTTTCAAATGTTAATTAATAAATAGTTGATGAAGGTACAGGCTCAGCAGTTGAGAGTAATTGCTGCTCAATCATGAGGACTAGAGTTTAGATCCAATTGTCCTTGTTTAGTGGTTAGCATACACCTGGAACTCTAGCTCCAAGAGATCGATGCTCTCTCTGGCCTCGGCACACGTATGTGCACATACATTCTCGCACACATATGTGCACATGCATTCTCTCACCCACATACACAGACTCTTTCACACATACAGAATACATACATAGGTAAAATAGAAATCGCTGGTATTAGATTGAGGGATGCAGACACTGATATACCTTTTTGTGATTCGCTAAGGAACAAACAAAACCTTATTGCTGCCTGACTTGAGTTCCGTCAATACACACAAACTGAAAATTGATTTCTTCACTTTTTTTGTTTTAACTTATATATTAGCAAGAAATACTAAAAACAGACCTTTTTGGTTAATACCTTAGAATATTTCCTGAGCCCTTGGATTTCTGCCGCCAAGCTATTGGCCTCAGATTGTTGTCTTTGTTCTGGATCTCCTGCTGGCCTCTTCCCTTCTCCCGCACCACAAACTGATAAAATGACGTGAACAGAGAAGACAAGGTGCCTACTCCCACCTTGTCCCATAGAGAAAGATGGGATGAGGTGAGTGCCTGTTTACAGAACCTCAGGCAGGAGCTCTGATGGGCACTGGAATAGTGACATTCCCACCATCTCTTTAGCCCTGACTTTTCTCTCAGGCACCGTACAAACCTTTCCTCTCTCTAGACTAGTTCAAAAGCATGGTGTGGGAGTCTTTCTCACTCCTTCAGGGAGATGACCCTTCTGCAGTGGTCTTAGATCAGGAGAGAGGAAGAGCTCATGAGAGTGTCCACCTTCCGTCTGTTCCTTTCTGGTTGTGTGAATTTGGGGGGAAGCTGCTTAGTGTAGCTGCTTTGGAAGAAATGCAGCTTAATCACCAGGACACACATGGGGTTCATGGACTCATGTGGAATAGAATATTTGTTTAATACGTAGAGATGTGCTGCATTTGTTTCGCCTTGCCTGCCTAAGGCACCCAATTGGTCTCATAAAAGGCTGAATGGCCAATAGCTAGGTAGTAGAGGGAGAGGTGGGGCTGGCAGGCAGAGAGAATGAGTAGTAGTAGGGATCTAGGCTTGAGAGAGAACCAGGGAGACAAAAAGAGAGACACCAGGGGTCAGTCAGCCAAGCCGCTTCCAGCCAGCCGGACTCAGAGGAAGCAAGCAAGTAGGTCATGCAGAATGAAAGAAAGGTAAAAACCCTTTAGATAAAATATAGGTGAACAGATTAATTTATGTTAAAAAATAAAGTGAGCCAGAAACAAGCCTAAACTAAGACCAAGGATTCTTAACTAATAATAAGTCTCTGTGTCTATTTGGGAGCTGATTGGTAGCCCAAAATGCCTGCTCCAATGGGTTTAACAGTATGATCACACAGAGGACTGTCATTAAGACTAAAGACCAAGACTCAGTAAAGTGTCTGCTGATCAAGCGTGAGGACTTGAGTTTAGATTTTCATGACCCACTTACAAATCCAGTGTGTGTTATGCATCTGTAAGGTCATTCTGTAAACGGATCCTCAGAGCTCACTGGCCAGCTAGCCTTGCCAACTAAAGAGTCCCAATTTCAGTGGGAGACCCTGTCTCAAGAAGTAGGGTGAGAGTGACGGAGGAGAACCCCTGACATGGATCCCTGTCTTCCATGTGCACGTGAACACACCTACAGGAATGTGTATGCCCCCCCCCCAAAAGGTTCCTGTGCAAAAACTGGAAATGGAATACCTACTGGATTTCAGTAAGAAATAACTTTCAAATGATTTTCCTGCTCTTTGACAGTGGAGTTGAGAGGAGGGAAAATAAAAGCTAACATGCAACAACCGTTGTTTGTTTGTTTTGAGGTAGAATCTTGCTATGCTACCTCAACTGGCCTTGGGCTCACTGAGTGCAGTGCTTACACGTACGCGCCGCCTCACCCAGAGTTAGTCATGTTATGTGAAGAAAATGCCCACAACTCAATTCTGATTTAGGCCATTCTACATTTTAGGCTCTGTTGCTTGTAATGTTTAATCCTACTACCGATTCCCTGTGAGGAAGCTTGCCACTGAAAGAACTCAATCCAACACAGGAAAAACAAGCAGAAGAAAAACTAAAAATAAGGGATCTGTTGGGAAAATAGTGTCCAAATTCTGGAACAGAAGGATGAGATCTCAGGGCAGGAAGCTCCAGGAAGCTGAGGACTGGAGTCAGAGGTTCACTATTGCCAACTTCTTTCTCTTTAGTCTCTACTTCCTGTTTCTCTGTCTTTGGCTTTCTTCCCCTCTCCCCTTCTCTCTCCCTCCCTCTGTCTTTTACTAACCTCCTAGGAACTTTTCTTTCTTTTAAAAAATACTCATTTTTAAACATTGTGTATGTATGCGCTTGCACGCGCTCACGCGCGCGTGCGCATATGTGTGTATGTGTATGATTATGTAAATATGAGTGCAATGCCCATAGAGTGGCCAAAACCCCCAGTGATGGAGTGACAAGTGGGTTGGGAGCCATGTGACCTGGAGCCTCAGCAAGAGCAGCCCATGCTCTTCACTATCTCTCCAGTCCCTCCTAGGTGACAGATTAGCCATCACTGCTTCCCCGGTAATAGCCATTACCTGACCACATCTCCTTGAATGCTATGTCACACTTGCGCTGCCCCAGATGCTTTTTTCCATCTATGCTGTATCCTTTAGTCCATACCCAAGACTCCCCAGAGTCTCAACAACGTAAAGTAACTCAAAAGCCCAAGTTTAAGTCTTCCTTTCTTGAGTCACAAGGCAAACTATGTGGTCTGTCCCTGTAAAATCGTAAAGAAAATTGCACATTTCCAATATACAATGATACTTGTGAGTAAACAAAATTAAAGTAAAGCCCCAATAATATAAAAATATATAAAGAGGTATACCAGTGTCTTTTTCTCAGAGTTTCAAGTGAGTTGTTTTGAGTGACCTGAATCTATACACTGCACTTTCGATAATACTGGTCTGCAAGATGGAATTCAGAGCTCATTAGAGATTAATGGAGGACAGATTATATTTCCTTCATTATCCATGGAAAGGAATGATTGCAAAACTTTTCTCTTACGGTTTAAAGACTAAATAGAAGCCACCACTCATGTTCTTAACTTTTAAAAATGAATGCATTTATATGCGTTTATGTGCATGTGCAGGTGGGCACCGTTGGAGGCCAGAAGAGGGTGTTAGATTCCCTGGAGCTGGAGTGACAAGAGGATGGGAACTGCCCAATGGAAGCACTGAGATTCATCCTCCAATCTGGCCATTTAAAATTTCTCTATTTAGATCTGTATGCCAATTTTTAATTGGATTATTTGGTCTGTTGATGTCTAGCTTCTTGAGTTCTTTATAAATTTTGGAAATCAGCTCTCGGTCAGATGTGGTATTGGTGAAGATCTTTTTCCATTCTGTAGGCGGTCATATGTCCTTTTGATGGTGTCCTTTGCCTTAGAGAAGTTTTTCAGTTTAATCAGGTCCCACTTATTAATTGCCAATCTTAGTGCCTGCACTTTGGGTATTCTGATCAGGAAGATATTTCCTGTGCCAAATACGTTCAAGGCTATTTCCCACTTTCTCTCCTATCAGGTTCTGTGTATTTGGTTTTATGTTGAGATCATTGATCAACTACGACTTGAGTTTTGTGCAGGGTGATAGCTATGGATCTACCAGTATTCTACATGCTGACATCCAGGTATTGAACTGTTTTATTTATTTCCTTCCACTGTGTTTTCACACATTTTTAAAGGGATTTATTGGTTTCATCTTTAAGAACCCCTATCACATTCATAAAGGCTATTTTAAAATCCTTTTCTTGTGTTTCGGCTATGTTGCAGTTCTCAGGGTCTATCGTGGTGAGGTTGCTGGGCTCTAGTGGAGACATATTGTCCTGGATGTTATTGATAGTGTTGCTACACTAATGTCGAGGCATCCGGGTTTGGGATGATTGTAACTCTAGGTGCTGATATCTATCTTGCTGTTGTTGTGTGGGTGTTTTGTTCCTTGGTTTCTGTTGCTTTTTCTGCTTCTTAGGAGTGTGGTGGCTCTGTGTTGCTTAGTAGGGAATTCTTTTGGGATGCTGATCTTTGTGACCACTGGGGGCTCAGGGCAAGTTGTGTTTCTAGGTTTTGAGAGCTGACTCTTAGAAATGGTGGTGAGGCTAAGGGGGTTCGTGGGAGAGAGACAATCAGGATGTTCTACCAGGATCTGCCTAGTACCCTAGGAATGGGAGCAGAGAGTAGGGAGAGGCTCCACCAGGTGGGCCGCTGCAGAGTTGTTGATGAGACTGGGGGACTGGATTTGGAGGAGAGGAGGGAGTGAGGATCTGAAGCTTGCCTCCTTCTTCACTTGATTTCCGGCTGGTGCGAGTAGCCTAGTGGGTTCCTAGAGGATGTCTGCTGGAGTTGGAAACAGGGATAACAGGATGAGTCGGGAGGAAGGTTAGAGGAGTGAATCTGCCTGATCCACTGGAGATGGCAACAGAGAGGGGAAGAGGCCTCAGAAGGTGGTCTTCTGCAGATCTGCTTGGGACTGGGACTTTGGATTTGGAGGAGAGTAGAGAGAGGTGAAGATCTGCAGTTAGTCTGCTTCTCTGGCCGGACCACATCTCTCTTTTCCTTCACTGCCGCTTCCATGAGATTGTCCATGTCAATATAGAGGCAGCTCTTAAACTTTTGTGTCCACCCTCTGTTTAACCCAAAGCTCTGCTAGGTAAATGGTCCCAGCTCCTGCTGGGAATTTAATGTGACACACCAGGGCCTAATGTAGGAAGGGTCAGTCCACAATCTGAAAGTAGACCACTGGGAATGATCCAGAGACTTCTGTCTCATTGATCTCTTGCTTCCAAGATTCATGTAACTCTGCTTTGGGAGATACTGGCCACAGTATCTTCCTGTTTTGCTGGATGCTTTTGGTGGATAGAGTATGTATTAATTCCAGAGGACTCCATGGACATATGTGCATGGGTGTCCCTCAGATGAACTGGAAATCACTTCCCTTGGCCAGGAGCAATGTTGAGTGTCACATCATGTCAATAGTTTAAGATTTAGGACAGTGGTGCTGTCATAGCCACATGGGTAAGAGCAGGGGAGGAAACTCACTTTCTAAATGGATAAGACCTTGGACAAGGAAGACTCACTGCCTCCTGCAGGTTGGAAAGGTTCGACGTAACATGCCAACAAGCCCTGGGTGATTTCCTTGAGCACTGATGATCACATATGGGCCACACCTGGGCTGGTCTGTATGCTGCTTTTCTGGAAATCAGAGAAACCATGTAGAAATGTCTTTTAGTAAGCAAACATTTCTGTGATGTCCACGTACCTGATGGTGTTTTTCTAGTACTTGATTCCATTGTAGTCTATAAAAGCATTTCCATAATATCCGGAAATTAAAAATAGAACAAAACCTTACATTCACCAATGGTGATGAATTAGAAACAGCCCTGGAATAGCTCTGGATTGGTACCTAGGTGGGAGCTGCTGGGGGGCGGGTCCTTGATATTGCTATTGATTGGTTGCCTCACAGGCGTCTAACCAATTCCTGTGCACACCCACTAGCTCTGACAGCTGATGGTGGTCACACGGTACAGGAAATGACTCCGGTGTTTTGAGCAGGGTCCACTTTTTGCGTCACATACTTCCCAAAGGTTGCAGAAGGGGCAAGTGAACTGGGTCTTCAGGATGCTGGTCGTCTTCTTGAGGGCTGCTTGCTTTTGGATTTCTTTGGTTCCATGGCTGCAAGGGGATGAAATCTGTACCCAACCCTGCCTTGCAGGCAAGGCTGGTTCCCTGGAGTCATTAAAAAAAAGTATGTATATATGTATGTATGTATGCACGCATGCATGCATGTTCCACTTCATGGCTGTACTTCCCATGTGAATAGACCTATAGAGCTTCTCAAAGATGCCGATGACTCCGTAATAAATACATTCTTTTTATCCTTAACGGCAGAGTGTGCTCTGGACACATTGGAAAGATGGACTTGAACATCTTATATCCCAGTGCACTTAGTGATAAGGAAGAAATATTCAGAGAGAGTACGGTGAGGCCCACTGGGCTTTGCCGAGCCAGAAAAGAGAGGTGGGAGGCCTTTGACCTCTTTGCTCGGGGTGATTTGGCTCAGAAGATGAACAGTAAATCAGCTGGAGAGGAAAGTGGCCCAGGTCAGACTGGAGCAGAGATTCAATCAGTGGTTAAAGCAAGGTTATCTGGGTTGACTTGGGTGCTGCCTTGGTAATCAATAAAAAAAGCACAGAACATCTTCCCCGCATTTCTTGCCTATTCCTTTGGTTAGGATGATAGAGAACCCGACACAGAGCCTAATGCTTAAGTCTGTGAAACCCACATATACTTCAGATTCCTCAAGAATGTAGTCTTGTTTTCTCCTCCACCTCTTTGATAATTACAAACTTGGGGGTTTTGGTAAGCTCTCTGTACAGAAGAGGTGGCCCAGCTCCATGCTGTAAGCTCTCTTCCTTGCTTTTATCACCTTCTGTCCCTTCTGTCAGCCCCCCCGACGCCCACATACACACACTCTGCCCTACACTTCCAGAGTCTGCAATATTCTGGGGTGGACAGGGGGCAGTCTAAAGTCTATTCCTCGGGAGTAAGTAGGAAGCCTGGAAAATTATTTTTGGTGTCCTAAGGGGTTCACAAGCCACCCTGCTCTTTGGCAGAGTCAGTTACGAGCATGCACCCTGAGTTATAGCCTACCGCCTCGCTTTGCATGGGAAACAAAGGTTGCTAATACCAGTTATTCGAGTTCAGCCTGCAGCTATATTTGAGATGGAGCAGTCCTCCCCCCCAACCCTTGGAATAACTGGCTTCTGAGGAAAGATGGCCAAATGCAAAAATAATTAGGAGGTCTCTGCAATTCAGTAACTCATGGTTCTTCTCCCGCCCATCCATGGCCAGGGCTGGAATCCCTTCCAACTGGAACAGGAACCTGCCTCCATTCCGAGCCAAGGCGGAGTTAAATAAGCCATTGTGCCATGTGCTCATGGGTAATTAGGCATGAAGCGCCTGCAGTCTCTCCCTCCATTGTTCCTCACAAGCTGTCCTTTTGCCATGTGCCCGAGCCCCCAGGTCTCAGCTCTGGCACTCGTACAGAGATATGGATGTCGTCGTCATGGCAACTCCTCTTGCACTAAGCTACTTTATGTTCTAATATTATTAAGGGGGGCACAGGTCAAAAGTTAGTGGGAGACTTTGTCTCTAAAGCCCGTGAAAATTGTACCAGGGATGGGGCAGCAGTGGGGGCTTATGGGAGAAGGGGAAACTCAGCGACCCAGAGCTACCCTTGGGAACTCCTGTAAGGCCGACATGGGCAAATCATGGAGTCGGTACAATAGCTTCTGCTGCTCCTGCCCCCCTCTCCCATGTCCCCTTCTGAATGCGTCACGGGATCCCTTCAGGTGCCCGGCACCCTGCTGGTCCCTCCTGGGAAAGCTCTGCCTCTAATAGATTCCACCCGACTGTGGATTTTCGCCACAGCATTTTGAACCACGCTTGTGTTTCCAGGGAGTGCTGGGAATATTTAGAAGAACAAATTCTCTGTTCTCAGAAACTTAAAAGGGCAACGAAGCTGCTTTTCGTTTCTATCTTTGTGTCTCACAGTAGGAAATGTCAACAATTCACTTGTAAGGAAAAATAAATCAGCCCCATATAGGCCATCAATGCAGTTGTATTCTTATGCATGTGTGTTCACATGTGTGTGGGTGCCCATGTGTATGCGTACAAATGGAAATTAAAATGTCTTCTTTAATTGTTGCCCACCTTGTATTTTGAGGCAGGGTCTCTCACTCGAAACGGAGTTTCCTGATTTGGTTAGTCACTAGCTTGCTCTGATTCCCCGTTTTTACCTCTCAACTGCCCACTGAACCATCTGATTTTCTACAGTCATTTGCCTTGCTTGGGTTAAACACAGAGAGGAAAGGATCCTTCAGACCCTGTCTCCTCCATCTCAGCTCCAGGCAGGGGTTAATATTTCCTGAGCCATGACATAAAGGGAGACATGTTGGATGCTGCTGAGGCATATGCCCGACATGCCTGGTGAGATACCACACACAGTACTGTCCTTCTGCCATAGTCGGGAGACCTAGCAGTGCACGGGGCTCCCTCATGCCAAACCCACTTAAGTCCAAAGCAAACTGACGTTACCTGTGGTTCCACTCCCTGGTTTTCACAGGACTAAATTCACACACCGTGTTATCGAATAATCTCTTCGGAGCCAGCAAATGCTTTCCCAGTGCTGACCAAGAGGTAGAGTCAGAAAATTCTCTTGATCTTAGAATAAGGTGGTGCCATTGCGCATCCAATGGAACTAGTTCTTATTCTTCCTTGGCTAGGACTGGAGAGATGTGAAGCCCATGGAACTTTATTAGAAGAAAGTTAATCCCATCTGTGCATTAATGGTTTAGTTTTGTATGTGTTCATTAGTTGCATCGATTATTAGGTTTTATTACGACATCTTCATACATATATACAGTGCTTTGGGAATATTTATGTTCCCTAATATCCACACTTACCCTCCCCCTCTTCTCTCTGCTCCATTCTTTCTCATGTAATGTCCCTTCTCATTTTTTCCAGTCCACATTTGAGAGAAAATATGTAATGGGTGCCTCTGACTCTGGCTTATTTTGTTTAATACGATGGGGTCCAGTTCCATCCATTTCCCTGCAAATGACATAATTTTGTTCTTAATGACTGTGCATGTGTATGACATTTTCTTAATGCATTTGCTCATTGATGGACAGCTAAGCTGAAATGAATATTGCTGTAACAAGCAAGAGTCTGCAGGGATCTCCGTTACTGACCAGTTTGATTTCTTTGATTATCTTTCAAGAGTCGTACAGGTGGTTCATATGCTAGCTCTAGTTTTAGTTGCTCGAGGATCCACCATGCCAATTCCCATGGTGGAAAACACCGTGTAGGAGTTCCTATTTGTCCTGCATTCTTGCCTTGCCAGCATTGGTTTCTTGTCTTTAACTTCTTCTTATTTATTTAGTAAGTTATTTGTTGTGTGTGGGAATGCTTGTGTGCTCATGTCATGATATCCATGTAGAGCTCAGAGAACTATCCATGGACAGTTGACTTTCTCTGTTCACCAGTGATCAAACTCAGGCCACCAGGCTGCGTGGCAAGCGCTTTTACCTACTGAGCCTTCTCACTGACCCATTTTTGTTTTCTGATTGGGGTGAGATGGCTGCTCAATTGAGTTTTAATTTTATTTCCCTGCTGGGTGTTCAACATTTTTATCTATTCATTATTGTGGTGGTTGGTTCTGGGCAACTTGATTCCAACTGATGTCTTCTGGGAAGAAGGAACCCCAGCTGAGAAAAGGCCTCCATCAGCTTGCCTGGTAGGCTTGTCTGAGAGGCATGTTCTTCATTGTTAACTAATGTAGGAGGGCCCAGCCCACTGTGGGTGGAGCCATCCCCAGGCAGATGGCTTGGGCTATAGAAGAAAAGCAGCTCAGCAAGTCAGAAGGAGCAAGCCGGTAAGCAACATTCCTCCATGTTTCTGTCTTGAACTCCTGCCCTGACTTCCCTGATCAATGAACAACAAGCCATAGATGAAAGAAACCCCTTCCTCCGCAGGTTGCTTCCAGTCATGGTGTTAAATATCAACAGAGAAACAAGCTGGAATGACCACCCATTCACATCTCTTCTCGTGAAAGGTGTCTGTTCTGTGCACTGCCTTGTTTTCTGATGGGATTGCTTGTTGTTTTGGTTCTTGATTTTGGGAATTGTTTATCTATTCTGGATAGCTGTCCCCTGTTGGATGTAAAGCTGGCAAGGTTTTCCTTCCCTTCTCTGGACTGTCTCTTTATTGGTTGTGTCCTTTGCTGTGCCCAAAGCTTCATAGCTTCATGCAGTCCCACTAATTAGTGATTATCATTCTGAATTAGATTTGTGAGGCTTTCAGATTATACCGAATCTGAAAGCTTGGCATGAGGGCTTTAAAAAATGTCTTCAAAAATGGATAAAATGGGTCAAGTCTATAAGGCGTGTGCTTTTTTTCTTCTACTCATTGTGTGGCGTAGAGTTGCCTGAAGATCCTTTTCAAATCTCTAAGGCTCTGGTCATATACGTTGTAGACATAATGTCTATTAGACCAACCAGCAGGACTTCTTGTTATCACTTTGGTGGCCACTGTCATCAGTTCCCATTTCTAATGTGATTTCTTGTTTATAGTGGAATATTTTTGCATGTGAGCAAACGTGTCGATGCCTTTCCAGTATATTTGTTGGTTATTCAGTGTACTGGTTAGTTTTATTATGAACTTGACACAAGGTAAGGTCATAAGAAAGAGGTAACCTCAACTGAGAAAATGCCTCTATAAAATCAGCAGTAGGCAGGTATGTGGGGGACATTTTCTTGATTAATGGTTGATCTGGGGGTCCAGTCCACTGTGAACAGTGTCACCCCTGAGTAGGTGATCCTGGGTTGTGTAAGAAATCTATGCTGTAAGTGGCAGCATAGAGCAAACTAGGTAAGTTTAGTTATTGGACTTCTGAGGCACCCAGCCAGAATTAAAACGACAGGACCACAGCATGAACAGAGAGCTTCAAATACGTGTGGAAGGGACAGAAACAAGGGGAGTGGCAGGTGAGATGGCAGGGTAGGTATAGCTCTGTTGAGAGAATCCTTGGATATGTTAGTGAAGAGAAGTATACAACAGATACCGGGGTTGACATGATTCATGCTTAGTAATTCAGAGTTTCACTTTTCGGTATGATGACCTAATCTCTCACATAAGATCTTACATCCTGTGAGGTAAGGAGGTGGATGTTTACATCTCTATTGTTTAGGTAAGGGAGCCAAGACTCAAGTTAAGTGACTTAGTGAATAATTGAATGAGCTGAATAAGCATTAGAACCATGTTTCCTAGTCCAGGGCTCTTTAGGAACAAATCAATAAGGCAGGCAAATTGGTTAAGTCTGTCAAAGTAGCTCATTAACATCCCCCCTTCCGTTATGTGTAGCTCCAATGACCCACGTGTCAAGTGGTTTGTTGCTATTGCCTGAGAATTTACCTCCCATTCACAGATGTATTTCTTTAATTTTAAAATAAAAAAAAACATGTTAGTATTTTAAATTTTACAAATACAAACTATATTTGTGGTATGAAAGCTAGTGCCTTGATAAATGCATATTTTGTGGAAGCCTCTAATACACAATCATCTGTGGTTTCCATGTTGTGGGATAGTTGTTCTGAACCTACCCCTCCCATGAAACTGAAATCCCATGTCATGTGACCACATCCCGCCCCACTCCTCCTCACCCTAGTGGTCACCATTCGCTATTGGATTCCATATGTAACTGACCATGAAGCACTTGTATTTTGCATGTGTGTGTATAAGGTGCACATGTCCATGTGTGCCTGTATGTAGGCCAGAGAGTCATGTCGATGTCTTTCTCAATAGCCATTGACTCAGGGCTTCTCCATGGACCCCAAACTTGATGTTACAGCTACACGAACTGGCCAGCAAGCCACTGGAAACACCTGCCTCTGCCTCCCCAGGGCTGGGTTACAGATAGGTGCTGCCATGCAGGTTCTGGGCATCTGAACTCATGCCCTCATGCTTATTCCATAAGCGCTTTACCCACCGCGCCATCTCCCCAGCCCTGGTATTTGTCTTTCTGTGATTGACTTATTATATTTAGTATGACAACTTCCAATTCCAGCCATGTTGCAAATGGTAGGATTTGAAGATCTTAAAGAAATTCTTTTTCTTTGTCTGTGTCACATTTTATTTATGACTGATAGACACTCATACTGATTCCCTTGCCTGAATCTTGTGAATAACGCTCAAACAAATTTAAGGATGCATGCATCTCTGACATACTGCTTTCTGTTCCCTCTAGACAGACTCAGTAGTGGAATTGTTGGATCAGATGGTTGTACTGGTTTTCATGTTTTGTTGTAGGGAACAGGCCACTTATTTGTCCTGGCCACCCAGCTAGCTTACATCCGAAATAACCACACAGAAACTATTAATTAAAACACTGCTTGGCCATTAGCTCTAACTTCTTATTGGCTAATTCTTATATATTAGTTTAATCCATCTCCACTAATCTGTGTATTGCCACATGGCAGTGGCTTACTGAAGATTCTAACCGGCATCCATTTCAGGCAGAGAATCCATGGCTTCTCTCACTCTGCCCTTCTTTCCAGCATTTAGTTCTGTCTTCTCTGCCTACCTAAGTTCTGCCCTATCAGGCCCAAAGCAGTTTCTTTATTCATTAACCAATGAAAGCAACACATGAACAAAAGAACCTCCTACACCAATGTTTGAAGGAACTGCCATCTTGTTTTCCGTAACAGTTGTATTAATTTGCATTCCATCATAGTGAGGCATCATTTTCTTCCTTCCATGTTTTTAAATAGCACCAATGACCTTGACGTGAGCGATCATGACAGACATGACTTGTTATCACAGGTTTAGCTTACTTTTCTTTGGATATTAGTAGGGTTGAGTATTTATTTCTTTTTTTGTATATGTGGTCCATTTGTATATCTTTTTGGGTCATTTGCTTATTTTAAAGAATGGGGCTGTTTGTTTTCTTTCGGCTGAGTCTGAGTTGTTTATATAATTTGTATGCCAATGTCCTGTGAGACATCAGCTTGTCACACATTTCCCTCTGTCCCACAGGTTGTCTTTCTTTCTGTTGTCTTTTCTTGTACTACGTTTGTGTGTTTTAGTTGAAAGCAATCTCATTGATCCATTTTTGCCTCTGTTGACCATACCAGCATCTTTTATAGTTAACTTTTAGAGTTATCCTCTTCTGATTGCAAAAAAGAGAGACACTCAGCTCCAACGAACTCGAGAAAATATAAGGGCCTAATGTACAAATGTTTTCAGACGGAACAGAAAACTCTCTGGGGGCTGCAGGGGCACTGAGACTAGATGCTCTGAGCTCTTAAAAGCTTCTCTTCTCTCAGTTGACTTCTACTGTTTCTCTGTCATTGGGTTCCTCAGCTTATTCCAAACTGTCTTTCACAATCTTATCCTGCCTGTGGTCCTCCTGGCTATTACAGATCCTAAACGCGAAGCAGCTTCTACTGGCAGCTAGCACATCCTTCTATATGTTCCTCAAAGGAAATCTTAGGAGAGGCCCTCTGATGACCCAATATGCTGAAAGTGTAGGATGAGCTGGGCTTGGGTCATATGTCCATGACTGGGCAAATCAAACGTGGCCTGTGTTTGAGTTCACATGTGATTACCCATGGTGGCTTAAGGCTGCTCTGTGTATGACTTAGAGTGAAAAGCTGAAGTTCATGCATCTGTAGACATTTATTGACTTTGTTTTTTCTCTTTCGTTTGTAACTCAGTACAGATGGGGGCAGGGCACGAAAGTCAACATTGTACTGACTCTCAGGTGCCAGCCTCCTTTTAGTGGAGTTGAGGGTGGGTGCCTCCTCCTGGTTTATTTCTGGGGTTTCCATCTGCCTTGTTTCCATTACTTCACATTTCTGCCTCACCTACCTCTCAATGACCTGGTGTTCTTAAACAGCAAAAGTCTCTTTCTTGGTTTCTACTGGACACTTCTCTGTTGAAAGCCTCTTCCAGCTGTGGGATTCATTCTCCATCTTGCCCTCTTTTAGTCTCATGGATTCTTTTCAACCGGTCTTTGCATTTGGTATCCATTGATCTCCAAATATACTCTAGAGAATTACCTGGTTCCGACATATTATTACATGTTGGTTGTTGCTGAGATCTGCAGTTTCTAAGTAGTTTTTTCCTGATTGGTGTCCATATTCATTTTTCTTATAACTTCTCACCCTCCTGTCTCACTGAGGTACCAAACTCAATATTCACTGGCACAGCTTTAGAGTAGTTCCCTAAAAGCTTTCTTGGCATTCTGTGCCCCTCATGTGAACAAATACACTCAATCAGTCAAAATAATCGGCCATGCCATCCCTGGTTCTCGTCACCCCAGCCGATTGGTCATGAAGATTCTTGACTCTCTCATCCATGTAACTGTATGCATCCCTTCTTAGCCATCTTTACACACCAGAGAAATGTTTAACACATGGAGAGACACTGACAGCCTGAAAGTGTCCCCTCGATTTATTGGTATGGTGGTTACTGTGGCCTTGATGAGAACATGTTTTGGGGATGGTGATGGGAACACAAACTCTCACTCCCTGCATTTGATAGCACTGCTGTCAACAGATGGATTGAGCTCACCCTTTCTCACCATTTCTCCATCCTATAGCCAAGTTGTTTTTCAGAATGAAAATGACCTTGTATAACGTGGTGTCTTGTATAATGGGAGTTAAAGGAGACTCACACAAAAGCTAAAATTCTGAAAGGCTGAATCCTGACTTAAAAATTCGTTTATCACTACCTAAAACGATGAAGCCCAACTTTTATCATGGCATTCAATATTGTTCATAACCCAGCCTTCATCATCTAAGAATGTTACTACACATCTTCTCCAGTCCTTGGACCCAGCCTTCATCATCTAAGAATGTTGCTACATATCTTCTCTAGTCCTTGGACCCACTCATATTGCAGCTCTGAGAGGCTCTTCTAAGCCAAGCTGGACCAAGACTCCCTGCCTTGTATGTGCTTTTCTTTCTATGCTTTCCCTCATTTGTTTAGAAAATATCTTCTTATCTTTCTACTCATCTCAAGAAGCCCAGGCCAGCTTCTCCTAGATCACAGCCCCTTAAGCTGATGTTTCCTCTGTCCTACACCACCTTTGCCCTTCTGTTTGGTATTAACCCTTTTGTTGGCAACAGATGCGCCCATATTACATTTCAAGTTCCTTCCAGACCAAGGGTGTCTTTTGACGGTCTTTTCAGCCCTGTGGCTCTTTCTTGTACAGAACCAGCACTTGTTCTGCAGCTTGTGTTTGGAGACTCTGAGCTGGGATTAATGGATGCTTTGTTGAATGAATTCCTCTTCTGATTTCCAAAGCATTTTGAAACTATTTATGCTGTGTGGGTGGATCTTTTCACAAGGCCAAGTGGGGTACACTGGAAAGGGACCAAGGGTCTCCCCAGGACTGCTGTCAGTGGTGACATAATACAGCCCTTCATTTCGTCACCACGATGGAGCTATCTCTTTGTTTTTTGAGATGTCCGGTATATCTATGTTCTCCTTGATTTTAATTTATCTGAGGTCTAAATCTCCCAAGCCATAGCAACCTGGCAGCTACCAAACAAGACCATCAAAAGGCGGAATTGGTCACCTCTCTCCGCATTCCCTCCCCAATGTAGAATGTTGTTTACCTGCTTGAGTTGAAAAGGCCTTAACAACACTGAGATCTAACACTCAGTGTTGGTGGTAATCTAATAACTTTTTCTTGGGACTAATTAGTTTGTTATAGCATCTTACTTAGACAATGACTGGGGTATCTCTCTAATAAAGATGTGAGAACAGGAGGAGAATCCAGGAACAGTGGAGGTATGAAAAGAGTATGCGTCCTTAGGAATTTGGAGCAAAGGGGTTTACTGATATTTTGGGGTAGTGGAAAGGGGAGGTAGGGAGCTGAGAGAAGACAGAGTATGTTTAGTGATTCATTCAACACTTTTATTAATTTTACTATGAGCCAGGCACCCAGGATTATTAAAGAAATAATAAGGTGATGATTATGCATTGCGGGAACTCATTATCTTGTGGGAAAATTGGATATGGAAAGTCACAAAGCAATATTTTAAGTACAATGGTAGAGGTTAAATATAATATGCCCCTGGAGCACTGAGGAGAAATGGCTCTGACGGGGAGGGAAGTCTGCAGAAACAGCCCAGCTGCAGGGAGAAGGCAACACTTACCTGTGTCTGTAAATGTACTCCGTACTCCAGATGGAGAGCGGAAGAAAAACCATTTGGGGGAGGATGTCAATGGGATTTGCTTAACCAACATTTATAGGGTGCCTGTTGTACAAGGGGTACTTCTAGTTGTGCAGCATGCATAGGAGACCAGACAGGTAGAGGCCACACCCAAGGCACTTATGTTCTCGTCAGAGAAAGGGAAGAGTCAAGACTTGCTCCAAAAGTTTCAGTTTGAGTGTGTGGCTCTGAATTGAGAAAGCAAAGGGGCTGGTCTGGTTAAAATCAGTAGGGGGTTAGTTTGGGAAATATTTCATCTTGTCTCTTAGGTACTTGAACAGTGATGTTAAAAAATGTGATTTTTGGCTGTATGGCTTGAGATCCTGGTTGAATATATACTATTGAAAACAACCACCACTGTACACATGACATTTGAAGTCAGGATACTAGGAGAGCAGCATGGATCTCTGGCGGGTTAGCATAAGAAAAGGAACATGAGTAGACAGCAGGACAGGTTGTAGAAGTATTCATTTGGGATGTCATAGAAAAGAAATAAATGAGTACAGTCAGAAATGAAAGAAAGAAAGGAAGATGATGTGGTACCCTGAAAGCCAAGAATATAATTTTTTTTTTTTTTGGATTTTTTGAGACAGGGTTTCTCCATAGCTTTTGGTCCTGTCTTGGAACTAGCTCTTGTAGACCAGGCTGGCCTCAAACTCACAGAGATCCGCCTGCCTCTGCCTCCCGAGTGCTGGGATTAAAGGCGTGCGCCACTACCGCCTGGCTAGAATATAAAAATTTTTACCAAGAATATTCACTTATATCTACAGATAAGACAGACAAAGAGGGAAGTGAAAGACAAGTTCAATTTCATGTAACAATGGGGTCACCAGCAGACTGGTGGAGAGAGCCATTTCAGGACAGCTATAAGGACAACTGCATTGGAGGGTGCTTCAGAAAAAAAAAATGGGTGGGGTCTGAGGATACATCAGTTGATACAGTATTTACCTCGTATGCCCAAAGTCTTGGGTTAATCTGCTGCACTACATAAAATAAAAGAAGTGTGGTGGCACATACCTGTAATCCTAGCAGTTAGGAGGTATGCAGGAGGATCAGAAGGCCAAGGTCTTTCCTGGATATATAATGAATATGAGGCTAGACTGAGTCACTTGAGACCTTGTGCTAGAAGACAGAAAGAGGGATGGGGAGGAGGAGGAGGAGAGGAGAAGACAGGGAGAAGGGGAAAGGGAGAAAGAGAGAGAGAGAGAGAGAGAGAGAGAGAGAGAGAGAGAGAGAGAGAGAGCAAGAGAGAGCGAGCACAGGTGATTAGTATCGGTGGCCATCAGGAAGACTTCAAAACACAACAAGCTACTTACTTGGCCCCTCCATCTCCCAGCATGGCTGTAACAAATACAGCAGATGACATGAATCAACAAGGATGCAGAGACACTGGACTCCTTAGTTCCGTTGGTGAGGATGTAAAAGGGGTCAGCAACTTATACCCAGATCCTCAAGTTGTTACCTATAGATCAGTGTGTTGCTTAATCCTCTTGTACTATCTGGTAATTAACATAGACCACAGACCACAGACCCCAGACCCACATCTGGACAATGTACAGAGAATGAGAGACTTTGGAAGCACTCAGTCTCAGTGGGGTCTCTACCACCCCCTCCCCTCAAGACCCAGGGATCTATGTGGAAGAGGAGGCAGAAAGACTGTAAGGGCCAGAAGTGAAGGATGACCCAGGAAAACAGTGTTAGACATCTATGAACTCACGGAAACTGTGATACCACACACAAGATTTGCAGACGTTCAAAGTAGACAAAATCTCAGCACACAGAAGGGGAAGCAAACACAAAGTCCCACTTCTAATCAAGAAGTTGCTTGCAGTTGTTACCTGCTCGGAAATGGAATATCAGTTTTCTCTAAGGACGTGAGACTGGGTGTATCAACCCCATCCCAAGGCAGGCCCCATGCTCAGGAGGTCACCTCAAAACAGACTCCGTTGTTAAGTGAGAGTTCCCACCTGACAAAATAATTCATCTTTCTGGGCACATTCAAGAGAAATAAAAGCAAATCATCCACATAGAAACTTGTACAGGAATGTTCACAACAGGATTGCTAACAGGCAAAGCTGGAAGCAGCCTAAATGCCCTTCAACTGAAGAACAGCTAAATAAAATACAGTGTCTTTTTACTGTAAAACATACGCCCAGGAAAACAAAGCAACCGTTCTTGCTATAGCTTGCCTATGCTTTCCAATTACATGCGGAGTGGAAGGAAAGGCTCATGACAGGCCACATGCTATGCTATTCCATCTATATGAAAAGCTGAGGACAGACAGTTCTACAGTGATGGCAAGTAGGCCTAGGGGAGAGAGGCTGTAGGGAGTAGAAAATTACTGTTCACCTGTAGGTGTAGTAGAAGTGTTCTGAGCAGTTATGTTCATGTTGTACAACTCTATGAATACTAAACCTTGAGGTATAAATTTTGTCAGGTGGATCCTTTCCCTTCTGTGCTGGGTCACAGGGGAACAAGGCCACACCCACCAGAAAGTGAACTCGGGATCTGAACTCAGGTCTTCGTGCTTGCGCAGCATCCTCTTTACCCACTGAGCATCCGCCCTCCCCAATCTACCAGAAATCTGACTTAGGTGGAGATCAGTGTACAGGAATTTCTTGGGAAATATTCTCAGGAGGAACATTGGAAAAAGAAGATAAAGGGGACCTTGATGGGGTGGTGTGGCGGTAATGGAGGCCTCAGGGATTCTGAAAGGTCGCTATGGAGCCGGGATGCACCCGCCCACCCCAGCTCATTGAGGCAAAGAATCTGCATACAGGATTCTTCTGTGACAGAAACAGCCATTCTTCTGTTCAGCCAGGGTCCTGCTGGGTCAGAGGCGCTTCTCAAGAGAGGCGCCATGTCGGCACTCCTAGAGGGTGCAGAAACCAAGGGTTCCAGCCTCAAGGAAGAGCTGGACGTGGCTGCCTTTGTTTCTTTTCCTGCTGCTGTGGTAAAATGCTCAGACAGGAACAACGTCAGGGAGAGAGGGTTGATTTTTCTCTCACAGTCCAAAGGCACAGTTCATCATAGTGGGGAAGTGAAAGTGGCGGGAATTTAAAGCAGCTTGTTCCTCTGTGAGAGTCTAATACCCTTAGCCACTGAGTCAACCCTCTAGCCCATGCACACTCAGTTGTACACACATATACACATGCACACACACACACATATTCATACGCAAACATGCACACACCCACTTTCAAACACATAAAATATTAAAAAAGCAAAAGGATGCTTTCTCCAGGATTCTCATTACTTCTTTCTCTAGACCAATTTGTATGAAGTTGGTGAATCTACATCTGTAACTGGCCTAGAGGCTTCCGGCAGGGCTCAGAGCCCCAGATCTACTCACCATCTTGTATTCTTCTCTCCAAGTCTTGGTGGCTTCCCTGCAGGTATGACCCAGGTTTTCATTCATCTGTTTTAAAACGTGTGGGCCCTGGGACTCAAGGCCACCAGGCCATCCTTACATGCTGATTCCTTCCTTTATTTGATTGCTCAGAATTAGGGAAGTGTCAGAGATAGGTAGGTCACTTAAAGGTCAGACACAACCTTCTCTTTCTCCTCATGGAAGCTGACTTCCCTCGTCCGCAGGACCCCGAGAAAACTCTCCTATCATCCTAATAACGTCTTTTCTTGACTGGTGGTATTTTGGGCCAAGGTAGCAGCCATAGGTTAAACCAGTGGGTCTCTCCCTCTTTGGGGTTGCTTATCAGACATTTAAATTATGGTTCATAGCAGTAGCGAAATTACAGTTATGAAGTCGCAACAAAATAATTTTATGGTTGAGGAACTGTACCAAAGGGCGGCAGCATCAGGAAGCTCAGGAAGCAGTGACCTAAACTTTAGCTTTACTAAAGCTAAGTGGGTCCTGGTGCACTCTATTCTGAGACTGAGCGAGTATAAGCATTTAGGGGTAAGATGCACAAACTCTCAGATGCATCCCTGCGTGCACAGATAAAAGGACCACATGGTTCCCATACCTCTGTGCCTCACCTACTTGGGCATCACAGCATAAAACTGTGCTGTATTCTGGAGCACAGTGTCACACATTTCAGAGGAGCCTCTCCAAACTGGCGCCACGGCTGTACTTCTGAAAGTCCATTCCACAGCTCAGCTGACTCCCAGTGTGCTCGCCACCAACTCATCGGGGCAGGCGATGAGGCCTGGTGGAGATAGCGAAAACATGCCATGTCCTGCGGGGTGAAAGCGTTCCCTTTCCTCTAGATAACATTATCAAACACAGAGACAGTCTGGTGCCAAATCTGTACTTGTGCACTTGTGCACTTTGGTTCATCTCCATGTGGGTAGAAACTGCTTCTGGTCCTACTTTCCGACAGGGATAGAAAGGGACACGTTTTCCAGATCGCCGGCTATCTTCATACCGCCTACTTAAGGCTGTGTACCTAGGAAAGACGTTAAATCCAACAAAGACTTTGCAGCTAAGAGTGACTAAATCCTCCATACGTCACTGTCATCCATCATAGTCCGTCTGGCTTTTGTAGCAGCCAGAAGGGTGAATTCAATGAGATACGACAGAGTCCATCACCCCTGCATTCCTTTGGTCTTCAGACTGAGAAATCTCTGCCGTTCCTTCAGGGATAAAGTATTGTTTTGATTGAGTATCTTGGCCAGAAGATATGATTAAAAGAATTCTTCTGGATCCCTCTCTAGATTGCTCTAATTTCACAGCCCCAAGAACCAATGTGTGGCTCTTGATATCTCCCAAGGACCATCTGTTCCCACTATATGTGTGGGCATAGACTGGGCTAGTGGCTATGTTAGTAAGCAAACGTCATTTGGACCTGGGACAAGGTTTCGTGTATTACCTGGTCCTTAAATTCCTTCTCGTTCATGAACAACAGAGCCCCTAAAATGTCAACTTTGGTGTACCTAGCCGTCCTTCAAATGTTATGTCTAATGATTTTATTTTTTTGTTTTTCCTTTTCTGGAAAAATTGGATCTATTATTTTCATAAATATTTACTCCAATCCACAAATTGCTCATTTGGGAGCATGTTATATATATCTTTTACTCAGTGGGTTCTAGATTATTCCAGAGACAAGTCAACTGATTTTGACCTTCTGCTGGGGTTGCAGCCTTCTGACTTCTGATTCTCAATTCTTTTCAGTCACTGTGCCAAGTCGCTCCCTTGCTGGCTGCCCATCCTCTTTTCTCTAAGATTGATAAAAACTATGTGTTTTACATATTTCCATAATGTCTGTGGGTCATGCAGGAGGCACATGACAATTTCTTACAAAGCCCAGGCTTTCTGAGTTGTTTTAAAAATTATATGAAGCTCCTTGCTCAGAACAAGGGCCATCCCTGCAGGCCCAGAGGGTCCATGAGAAACTGGGAATTCCAGCTATTCAAGTGCACCAGCTCAGATGTTCCCATCCCACGTCTCAGAGTTTCATTCTTTTCCAAGTAGGAGCCTGACCTCAGCATAGATAACCCGGAAGTCTCTGTGTTCCATAATTCTCCTGCTTCTCTAATTCAAAATTGGCTTTCGGTTCTGCTTTCGGATCCTTCAGCAACAAGAGAAGCACTTCCTTCCGAAGCAGCTAGAGTCCTACCAGTTTTTATATTTGAACTTTAATTGGGGATGAATATCCTATCGCCTTTTACTTTCATTTCTCAATGCACTGACAGTCCTCAGCAGTCTCATATCCAGCATCACAGCCATATACTTCCTGCATGATTCACCACCGGTTGACATGATAGTGATTTTATATCAAGACAGTGTGCGTGCGTGCCTGGAGCTTCCCATTGCGGCTCATCACTGCTGAGGAAATCACGATTCACCTCTGGTTTTGGGGTGATCGGTCCCTAAAACTTTTGTTGGAGTTTGTTTTTCCAAGGGTGAGAAACATTAACTGTTTGGGGTAAAATTCCCTGCAAACGGACTCTGGCAGAGAAAAACATGTAGGGAATTTTTAGGAGGAAGGACTTTGGGAGGAAGGCTTGAAAAGTAGAGAGGAAGACGGGGCAAAGCTGTGGCGGAGCTAGGAAGCCCCTGCAACACAACTGGCAGAGACCTACAGAACTGCCTCAGGGGAAGGCAAGGGGCGCGGCTTTTGTGAATCCCTCCGAGGATCTTTGGCAAGGTGACTCCCAGTGACTGAGGAGAAAGGAGGCAGGAGGAGCAAGTGGGGGAGAAGGGTGACTGTGAAACAGGTTTAAGCTGGTACAGCCGATCCCTTTGATGACACCATGATGGCGTTAGTCCTGAAGGAGCCTCTAGAGTACAGTTTGATAGTCACTGTACCTGGCGAGTGCGTGCAGTGAGAGGCGCAGAGGAGCTGCGCATAAATCCTCATGGGTTTCCATGCGCTTAAGTTGTATGGGGGTAAATGGGATGAAGTTGGGGTGAAGGTAAGAAAAGACAGTTAATACCGAGAATTTATCAGTCCTGTGGATTTGAAGGTTAACAGGAATGAGAGCCTGAGTGGGCAGATAGCATAGCACACTCCACAGAGTCATGAGTGGGATGTTTGAGACTATGGGTGGTGTAAGTACCCAGGCTTACTCTTCAGCAGCTAGGATTTTCTTTCCCTAGATTACCCAATTTCTGCTCAAGCACCATCATGCTCACTTGGATCCCGCTCATTTGCATATTTAGTTAGCTTGTCATTCTGCCTCAACAATGCCTCAGGCTGGCTTCTTCCCATCCCTGCCACACCACCTCAGGATCAGGCCCCTCACTGTGTCCCCATCCCTGCCTCCCCTTCACAGATACTACAAGAGCTTTGTTCTCTGGCTGCTCACAGCAGACATAGTCTGTAAATTACTACACAGTGGTCCTCCCTTAACTGAACTTTGATTTCAGAAAGCATCAACTGGGGTCTGAAAATATTGAATGAAAGTCCATATATGAATAATTTACAGATTTTTTAGTTGCATGCTATTGTATGTAGTGTCTTGAAACTGCATTCGATCCCAGTCTGTTCTGCCTGGAACGGGAATCTTCCTTTTTCAGCTTACCCATTTTGTAGGCATGGCCTTATTAGTAGTTACTCAACAGCCATCTAGGTTACTGATCTCTTGATGTTAGTGTTCAAATAATCTTTATTTTGTTTGACATCACCCCTCCCCTTTTAGACTAAGGATTAAGCATCAGGCATATGTATACTAGGCCTCTACTTTACCGATGGACTATGTTCCCAGAGCTCTTTTATTTTAGATTTTGAAATTTTAGAACAGAGTATCACTAAACTGCACAGGCTTGGAGCTGTTCTAGAATTCGCAATCCTCTTGCTTCAGCTTCTGCGTAGCTGGGATTAAAGGCCTGTGCCACTGTACATAGCCATTATTCTGATCATGATCGCTGTTAACAACTGCTTTATTAAAAGTTACTGTCAACACTTATTGTGTGAATGCTTCTTCACGAGAGAAGTGTGTAAAGGAGGGGGTGATAGCTGTATGGTTTGGTGCTGCCTGTGATTTCTGGAGTGCTGAGATGTGTCCCCTGCAGATAAGGGGAGCCACTGGGCTTGACTGCTGTTTGGATCTTGGTGAAGGACAGCTCCAGATGCACTGATTCTTTGCAAAAGCCACGCACGACACCCCCACTATTTGCCATTTCAAATACAGAGGCTTCCTCTCATTCTCCAGGGCTTAGCCCAGCCATGCCGCATACTTTCCTCCTGACTTATTTCCCAACACACCTCTGCTGGTTGGCTGGAAGAAGTATGGCCACCCTCACTCAGGACTCTCTGTTGCTGTAACCTAGATCCAGAGGTCAGCATTATGCTTGCAAAAGGAGGAAATGAGACACACATGGACCCTGGTGAGGGCGGTAAAGAGATTGCCGGCCAGGAGACTATCGTTGACTGAGGGTCCCATCCTGTGTTGAGGGGCCTCTCTGACCTCTAGGACATCTTGCTATGGGGATGGTTCAGCTATTCCAAACTCCATGTCTCCTGGCTGTTAGACAGCCGAGAACTCCATTTGCTCTCCTCATAGTACACCTAAATACCCCATAGCAGGGGGCTCAGCTTTATTCTTCTCTCAGTCAAAGCATGACAGCAAACAAAACAAGCCCCATGCCTGCACACTCCAAAACACTTGGAACTGCAGGAAGGGAAGCATGTGTGAGCAACAGAATTTGTTCAATAGTAGGCAAGGAGATGTTTATATAACAACAGCCTTGGACGACAGAACATTCCAGAAGCACAGTTGTGACTGTGTCAAGGTGCTTCAGGCAGTTGGAGAGGCACCTTTCCTTAAATCATGGATCAATGCTGGCCAGGCAGGTTTTTGTATCAGAGGCCAGGGAGTGTAGTGTTTCTTTGGAAGCTTAGTTTCTTTTGCCTTTTGAACTCTGACATCATTATTTTTCAAATGAAAATGTGTGTGTGTGTGTGTTTGTATTTGTAGGTAAGTAAGCACTTTAATTTAAATGAGTATTTAATAATATTTAACTTTGTCATTTGGCATTTAGAAATGGAAATCTGAAAATACCAGATAGCTAACTAAATACATTGCAACATTATTTTTTAAAATAGAAAATGTCCTTGCATTTTATGGTGTATGTGGTGTCTGGTGTTGCCCTTCTTACTTCTCTTCCCTTCCTCCATTTCCCTCCTTCCCCCAGACTGTCAGAGAAATAGCCCATTCTTAAATTTTTAGAATTTCACTCTTAGTGGAAAGGAAAGCACTGTACAGAAAACAACAGCAGTAGCAGCAACAACAAAAGCCCCTGCCAGGTAGTGTTCAATGACTGTCCACGGAGCCCATGTGTTGATGCATTAGGCTAAAATGGATTTGGAGCCTATTTTTAGATTATACACAGGTACCTAGCATTTAAGAGAGAGATGGTGGGTAAACTATTAAAAATGATAGGGCTTTTTGTTTATTTTAGCCAGAAGTTAAAAATAATCACAATGAATTCTCAGTCACAAGAAAACCTTCCTTCTGACCTGCCTTCCAAAGCTGGCTGGAGAAAGGCCTTTATGCTGGCGTTTGGGATAGCATTTTCTTTAGTGAAAACGCCCGTCTGTTTTTCTTCTCTCTGGGGTAGCTGCCATTTCGGACAAGCAGGCACAAAGCCCGGAATGTAATCAAGGGCAGGGAAAACTCACCCTGTGTTCTGTTTGTCAGGTTGACCTGTAGGTCATAACCTGAAAGTTTATGGATCGGGGAGGCCTTGTCTCCGCGGAAGCCTGTTTTCTGGGCTTTAGTTGTCGCTAAATTCCTGACTTCTGAAAGAGGGGTGGGTGTGGACTTCCAGGGCTAGCCAGTGGGAAGGAAGTAATATTCATTAAGAGTGTCTCATGCAAGCTGCGCAGGCAAGCATGCTCAGTGTAAATTCTCCCAGAGTCTGCGAGCTATGTTTAAACCAGGTCCAGCAAAGCTGCCTTTACTTCTTTTCCTTACCAGGAAGAACGCCCCATTACACTGTGCTTGCCTGGCTTTCTCTCTCTCTCTCTCTCTCTCTCTCTCTCTCTCTCTCTCTCTCCCCCCCCCCCTCTATTGGAAGATCAAAAATATTTTTTCTGATCAGTTCAGTAATGCAATGCCTTCTGATGTCCACACCAGCATCTCAGTGGAGAAGAAGAGGGTTCGCTACCTGGGAACAGAAGACTTCTTAGGTCAGTAGAAGCTAAACAAGTCCTTCCAAGACATCTGGAGTTAGGAGTCGCCTTGATGGTTCAGAGATCTGACAGCAATTTAATTCTCTTCAACTGGTGGGTGTTCATGCACCAATATTTTTCCACACACAAACTATGGTGTTCTTATGGTAAAGAGATTTTCCAAACACAGGAAAAATGTCTTTGGATTAATTTGCATTTGAAAGAATCTCTTTTTGTGCAGTTTTTTTCATTCTTTTTCTTTCTTCTCAACTGCAAATTATATGTTTTCCAAACAAATACTGTGGTGAGCTGATGTAGCCATAATAGCCAAATGTGGATGTGGTCTGCATGGTGTTAATTCTCGGTGTGGGTGGATTTGCTGAAGTGACTGATTTTGTGCTGCCAAAGATGAAAAGGAGTTTAGTTTATTTTTGTCATGGTTTCTGGAACTTTTGGTAGGTTTTGAGACTGCATTGTGAGCCCCTCAGAGCAGACAGAGAGAGAGATAGAGAAAGAGAGAGAGAACAATTCATATTTAATGTGCGATCTTTTTATTTTTTTCCAAAATATTCAACTACACTTCTAAAAAAGTACTGTAGCTTTTTGAGAATCTGTGGAGGGATGAAGTATAGTTTTGGAGGGAAATAGCATGTAGAAGGCAGAGACAAGTTTTTAATGGACAATCTCACTAAAGATCCTTCTGGTGACTAGAAGCAAGACAAGAAAAAAATGTTATAGGCTGTGCAGTCACTGATTTACTGAGGTTTATAACTTAAAATTTTTCTTTTCGGAGAAAGTGGGTCCAACTTTAAAGCATTGTTTTTGTAACATCAGGTGATGATGATGTCACACTCACTAGAATAAGCAGGTGTGCAAAGACAGTCCCTTTAAAAACTTTAGAGGGCGGGGCTTAGGAAACTACAAGGCCTTCCAGGGGAACCGCATCTTGGTCTGTTTGCTTCATGCATGAATCTTAAGAGCAAAGGGGATTTGTTTGCTTTTTCAAAATGAAGGGGCCAGGCGAGGATTATTGATCTGTCTGGATTAAATGTCTGATGGCATGCAGAGCACCACAGACTATAGGCATGCAGATCAGAGCTGCCAGTTATTCAGGGCACTGAGATGAAGTGCACTGTTTCACAGGGTCAAACACAGTAGCGCTGACTCCTCATTCCCCTCTACGCCCAGAAGGACTGAGATGGGTGTCGCATGTTGAAAAAGAATATTAGGCTTATGATCTGACCTTACTCTCTTAACTTAGGTCCATGGGCTCTCAAGGGACAGTGGACACAGTGAGCAGGGAAGCAAAGGACCTCTGGGGAGATTCAGAAGGAGAGGCCATACCTGCCCTGGCTTGGTCCAGGGAGGACCAGATCATCCGAGAGCATGTGTCTGAATCCATTTCTGCTCCCGGGTCTTGGCTTTTGTTCTGGGGCTGTTTGCTGTGCCTGCCTTTCAAGGCTCTTCTTAGTGTGTGGATGAGCTTTCTTTGAGACAGACCGGTCTCTAGGTCTCTAAGGAGGCTGCTAAGTATATTCAGGTTCCTTTGTTTTATCACGTTCCTCCAACATGCAGTGGTTTCATTGAAGGCAAAGATCTTTGCTGGGGTGAGAAAACACGGGTTTCCCCTGAAGGTGAGTGTGAGTGTGTGTGCATGTGTGTGTGTTCATGTGCATGAATGTGCATACATGCATGAGTGTGTCCGTGTGTGCTTGTATGTGAAGGAATAAATATGTACGTGTGTGAAAGGGTATATGTGAGTGTGTGCTATGCCTGTGGGTGTCCCTGCAGCCTGAATTCCGAGCCTGCTGCTTCTTGCAAAGCTTGATTTGGGGTCAGGGATCTTTCTTGTCATACTGACGGATATTCTGGAACTTTCTTCTGACTCTTTTCCCATCACTTCAGCCACTCCCTTCATCTCACTTCCCTTTTCATAAACAATGATTTGGAGAATAGCATCTAGAACCTTGGAGGTACAAAGGTACAGAAGGCTGTGCAATGGGGCAAAGAATGAGAAGGGACCCCTGGTGTTCTGATCTGGGTAACATTTCGATTGTGACAAGGGTAAATGGGGGAGAGAAATCTGGGTCTGACATTACATTTTGAAAACTGTTTATCATTGTCTTTCTTGTTTCCCTTGTTCCCACATCCTGAATGCTTCTGCATCCAAGGCACATTTCCACCCCCTGGACTCGTGGGAAGGCAGGTGTGACATCTTCTACAGAAAATAGGGAATTTGCACTAAACAGTGTCTAAGTGAATAGAAGTTTAGATCCTTCATGTCCAAGTCTCACAGGCTTGACAGTAGCACAATCCCTGTGTGTTTCTGCACTTGGACTCAGTTTTCCCATTTCCTATAACACTTTCTCAGACTGGATCCTCTGCTGTCTCACTGTCTTACCCCTGAGAAGTACTTCGGGGCTTTACAAGTAACGCTCTTATCTCTCCTTCCCCCCTTTCTTCAGCATCATCCAGTGAGATAGACAGGTACCCAGTAATGGGCTGAGAAAATAAAAACTTGAAACCAAACCAGGTCGGGATAGCGTTGATATCTGACAAAGGATGGAAGACTGAATGACTTCGGGCCTCAGGAAGGAGAGAGACTGCATGGAAACCCAGGCTGCAGGTCATGGAGAAATTCTGTGTCCCCAAGTGTCAGTCACACAGAGAGCTGGGGGCTTTAGAGCGTTGTTAGTTCCTTTGCAAAGGAGAAAACCAAGGCTAAAGAAACAATTTACACTTCATTCATGATTCTACTAGGAGGTTGAGGAGCTGGATTTGAATTCTCTCTGTTCTATCCCAAAACATGTGCTGTGTGGTGTTCTGACGCAGATCTTGGTCATTGCTCAGCTTCTTGGCATCTGTCTGTCCTCAGATGGAAATAAAGAAGTGGCTGTGTTGGATATATGACTTGGAACAACCCCCAAATTCTTGAGTGACTTGTGTTCTTACTTTTGGCTGTGTTAAAGTAACTACCAGTTATTCCTGTTGTCCACTTTAATAGGCCCAGAGTCCCAACCTTTTTTTTTTCGGTTTTTCGAGACAGGGTTTCTCTGTGGCTTTGGAGCCTGTCCTGGAACTAGCTCTTGTAGACCAGCTGGTCTCGAACTCACAGAGATTCACCTGCCTCTGCCTCCCGAGTGCTGGGATTAAAGGCGTGCGCCACCACCGCCCGGCTAAATTATTTATTTATTTATTTGTTATGTATTCAATATTCTGTCTGTGTGTGTGCCTGCAGGCCAGCAGAGGGCTCCAGACCCCATTACAGATGGTTGTGAGCCATCATGTGGTTGCTGGGAATTGAACTCAGGACCTTTGGAAGAGTAGGCAATGCTCTTAACCTCTGAGCCATCTCTCCAGCCCCCAGAGTCCCAACCTTAGTCCCACCTAGAGTCCTACCTTGGGGTAGCTGCACTGAGTGGAAAATTGATTGACAGTACAAACTATGCTAAATGATAAAATGGGCTGGTTAGAGCAAGCCTCAGCCCTTGCTTGATCCAGGGAAAGGATCTGGGCAGATGTGTCTGAAACAAGCAGTACTGATGATTGGCATCTAGTCATCTTGGCTTAGCTTCTACTGAGAAGGCTTCTTGGATGCGAAGGGAAGGATGGATGGTGTTGTTGGTTGTTTTTACTATTTACTCTTGCTATTGGGGAGCCTGCCACCCAGCCCTAAAATAAATCACAGGGAGACTTATTCTTTCTTATGAATGCCTGACCTTAGCTTGACTGATTTCTAGCCAGTTTTTTTTTTAATTTAAATTATCCTATATACTTTATGCCTCTGGGTTTTTTTTGTTTGTTTGTTTGTTTTTTGTTTTTGTTTTTCGAGACAGGGTTTCTCTGTGGTTTTGGAGCCTATCCTGGAACTAGCTCTTGTAGACCAGGCTGGTCTCGAACTCACAGAGATCCGCCTGCCTCTGCCTCCCGAGTGCTGGGATTAAAGGCGTGCGCCACCACCGCCCGGCTGCCTCTGGGCTTTTATCTTTATCCTATACACCTTTCTTTACTTCTTACTCCATGGCTTGCTGTGTAGCTGGATGGATATCCCCTGATGTCCTCTCTCCTTCCTTTGCTCCAAGATCTCCTCTTCCCAGATTTTGCCTCTTATTTATTCTCTCTACCTGCCAGCCCTGTCTATCCTATCTCCTGCCTTGTTATTGGCTGGTCATCTCTTTATTAGATATTTTAGACAGGCAATGTAACATAGCTTCATCGAGTTAAACAAATACAACATAAAACACTTGTTCATATCATTAAACATATGTTCCACAGCATAAACAAATGTAACACAGCTTAAATTAATATTTTCCAACAGACCGGTACACACTTATGACAGGTTCATAGATCCGATGAGGACTGAAAATATAAGCAGCGGTGTCAAGACTATGTTTCTCTTGGGCACCCTGGCCAGTACTGACTGGGCTCTGGCGGTCAATGACACACCTGCACTCCAAAACTCCTGGGCTGTAGCAAGTATGGCATTACAATAGAAAGACCCCCTCAGAGAGAGGTCAAGGGCCCACTTCAAAGCAAACCAGTTATTCCCGATGGAGTGTTTTCTGTACTGAGAACAGTAAGCATGCCTGATGCCAGGAAAAAGCCACTCTGCTAGGATCATGCAACTTCCAGTGGAGCCCATGGAGCATAAACGTGCTTAGAGGAGCTGTGTGAATGGAGATGAGGCGGGCCTGAAAAGACTTCCCTGACCATGGCTGGAGATGAAAGTTCCAGATGTCTACTGGACATCTTCCAATTCATAGCCTCTTTACCCTTTAACTCAGAGCTCCCTTTCAGAGGCTTTCCACAGCCTTTCTGCCCATGTCTGTGCAGAAAAGGAGGGCCAATGAGGGGGGCAGGAAGGATGGAGTCAGGGTGACTTTCAAGAAGCTTTACTGAGACTTTTAAAGGTTAGACTGTCTGTGGGAAGTTTGCTGCCCAGTTTTATGTCCACTTGACACAGCTATAGTTTTCTGATTAGAGTGAGCCTTATTTGAGAAAATGCCTCCATTAGAGTTGTAGGCAGGAAGCCTGTAGAACATTTTAGTTAGTGATTGATGGGGGAGGGCCAGCCCATTGTGGGTGGGGCCACCCTTTGACTGGTGGTCCTGGGGTCCTACATGAAAGCAGGTTGAGCAAGCAATGTGGAGCAAGCCAATAAGCAGCACCCCTTCATGGCCTCTGCATCGGCTTCTGACTCCATGTTCCTGTCCTGCTTGAGTTCCTGCCCTGGCTGTCGCTGATGATGAACTGTGATATAGAAGGATAAGTAAGTCAGGGGCCGGTGGCACATGCCTTTAATCACAGAACTCTAGAGGCAGAGGCAGATGGATCTTTAAGAGTTCAAGGCCAGCCTGATCTACAGCAGAGTGAGTTCCAGGACAGCCAAGGCTACCCGGAGAAACCTTGTCTCAGAAAAAAAAATGTATAAGTCAAATAAACCTTTTTCTCCCCAACTTGCTTTTGGTCATGTGTTTCATTACAGTATAGTAGTAAGCTTAACTAAGATCCCTGTCCTAAGAGAAGTGTGTGTTGGCTGCTGAAGCTTGCGGAAGGACAGAGGGTAGCTGACCTGGCTTAGGGTACACTGAGTTTTAAACTGTGTGTGTGTCCACACACATGTTCATGTATATTTGGAGGATAGAGGTCGATACTGGTACCTTCTTCAATCAGCCACCATCTTAGTTTTGGAGGCAGCACCTTCCCTGAACTTGGAGCTCATCAAATGGCTGGACTGGCTGGCCAGTGGGTCCCTGGCAACCTCCTGTCTCTACCCCTACCCTCCAGCGTTGAGATTACAGACAAGCAGCATTGGTACAATTGCACAAAAGTAGAAGCAACTCAAGTACCCATCAAAGAATGAATGAATGGATGCTATCAAACATTACCCAGTCTCAAAAATGAAGGATATCGTGACACATACTACGCCATGGATCAACACTGAGGTCATGGAAAGTAATGTAACCATTCATAAAAGGACGGATGCTCTGAATTCCACTCCTGTGAGGTATGGAGAGCAATCAGATTCACAGGGAAGTAAAATGCTGGTGCTAAGGCCAAGGGTATTTGGGAGGTAGGACTGATAGGGCAGGTGGAGGTTTGGTTTGGGAATGCGAGTGCATGCTGGGAGAAGATGGTGGTGAACACAGACGGCAACCTGACAATATAGTATACATGCTCTTTTCTTTCTTTTCTTGTTGTTTTGTTTTGTTTTGCTTTCTGAGTCAAGATTTCTCTGTGTAGCCCTGGCTGTACTGAAACTTACTCTGTAGACTAGGCGGGTCTGGTACTCAGAGATTTGTCCACCTCTGCCTCTTGAATGCTAGGATTGAAGGTGTGCACTACCATTGCTTGGCATGCATAGGATGTTCTTAATGCCTCTAACAGTGTACTTAAAGATTAATCAGGTAAATTCTTATGATGTGTATCATTAATCACAATGAAAAACCTTAAAAATTAGATTATAAAATATGATTATATCAGAGAAAAAAAGACTGTGAATTTGAGAGGGAGAAGATGGTGGGGACCTAGGCAGGTTTGGAGAGAAGAAAAAGAAAGAGGAATGATGAAATTTTAATTTAAAGTCTTTTAATAAAAAAAGATTACTGCCCAACATGATGGCACACAACTTGAATCCCAGCACCCAGGAGACCAAGGCAGGTGACTCTGAGGCCAGGTTAATCTATGCAGTGAGACTCCATCTCAAAGAGAAGACTGTATTAAATTTGCAAGGGCTTCCATTGTAAATGTGTGAGGATCACGCTCAAATGGAAGAGAATAAAATCATTCAGTGAGGCGCCCGAGAGATAGTTCAGCAGTTAAGAGCCCTTGTTACTCTAATAGAGGACTTGGGTTCAAGTTTGAGCACCCACAACCATCTGCGGCTTCAGTTCCAGGGGCTCTCATGCTCTCTTCCGACCTCCTTAGGCACCTGACAAGCAAGTGCTGTGCAGACATACATGTAAGCAAAACACAAGAAGGAAATAAATTGAAAGATAAAACTCAAAAAGTGAGTTTCTTTAAAACCACCCAATGAATGCAGACTTTGAAAGTACGTGGAGCCAGCTTCTGATGCAGAGCAAAAGGGATTCCGCAATTTCCGCGCACACGGAACTTAGAGGTATTGTTCCATTCCAGCCTTGTGACCGCACAGTAAGCACTGAGCAGGACTTGAACTTGGTGGCTCCGGCAGCTGACAGGTTGAACAGCCACCCTGCCATGTACCTGGTTTGGAGACATGGCCTTTGGTAGTCCTGTCCGTTCTCAGCTGACTCTGCCTTTGCAGCTCTGTGGTGGGAAAAGAGACAGAATTGAAGAGACACCAGGCATGATCTAATCATCTAGGGGGAGAAGGGGAGGTCACGGGCACCCACTAAATGCTCTGTGATATCCATGCAGGTCCTACCTATCTCATCTGTACAGTTGACTCCAGGGTAGATTTTTACATGGTCGTTTTGTTTGTTTGTTTTTAGATTTTGATGTTGTTGATGATGATCATATTTGCATGCTATACGTGTGCCATGTGTGCATGTAGCCTGTAGGTGAGACGAAAATTTGGTGGACTCAGTTCTCTTCCACCATGTGGTTCCTGGGTTTTGAACTCAGGTGGTTGGACTGATGGCAAGCCTCAATGCCCACTGAGCCATTTTACTGACCTGACATGGCCTTGTAATACAGGTGTCTTTTTTGTTTTTTGCTTCTTGGTGGTGGGGTATAAGCCTGTGCGTTTTGGTGAACCATCCTCAGCAGCTTTGGAAATTTCCCTTCCCTAAACACTCCGGGTAATGCTTCCCGACTTTTGCTATTAGCAGCAGCGGAGGGTGGTCTTCCGGGAACAAATCTATGCTCCTTACGTTTAGCTTCCCAGGGATTCCAGCACAGGCACTGACAATCCGAATTCTAACATTCGTTTTTACCCACATTCACATGGCGTCTTGTCCGCTTCCTGGGGTACAAGGCCAGGTGTGAGGGTGGCTACTCAGAGTGCAGGTGCTGGAATGAATGAGATCTGTGCTCCCCTCCCAGGACGACATTTCCCAGGCTTCTTTGTTTGGTTTGCATTCAGCCCTCAACGTATGGTCCCCTCTGCATCCGCAGTTGGAGAATCCATCTTCTCTGTTGATTTCCCACAGAATGCTTACTGCTCTCCAAGGTGTGACCTGAACCTTTAGCTAATTTATTTCTGTCATGGCTTCAGAACTCTGGAATGAAGTAGGGGAGTGTGTGTGTGGGGTGGGCCCTGGAGGGATGGGGGTGGGGACAGAGCGAGATATCCAGGTTGTGAGAAGTAAATTCAGCATCGGAGGCCCCCCTGCCCCCCTCCCAACCCCTGACAGGCAGGCCTGCAGCTCTGGAGGGCAGAGCTGTGAGCTCAGCAAGGGGACTTTGTTTGAAAATCTGCTCTGTGAGATTGAAGCCACAGCCCGGGGTTGCAGAAGGCCAGGATTAGAGCAGGGCCCCATGGGGACAGAAAAGCAGGGAAAGAATGTGTTTGAAAATAGCGTCTTGACTGTTCAGGAGCCAGTCACCCTGTCGAGCAGCATGGGGTAGGGTTTTCTTTTTCTTTTCTTTTTTTTTTTTTAAATGAAATGATGGAAACTTCTAGGGGCAGGGAGGTGACTAGTGAAGTCACATTCTCATCTTCGTTATGAGATTTATTTTTTCAGCCGCAGAGTGTTGGGAGTGTCGGTCCCTGGAACTGCATTCGCCATGAGTGACAAGTGAGATATTAAATCGAGGCACACTGACACACACTTCTATGCCTAGGATACACAGGCGAGCCTTTTCATGATCTGATTTCACTAGATAATTATTGGAATGTCTGCTCCATTTTTCCCATGATAAAGCCTTTGAAATCTGACCAGCGACAAATATGAGGGATGGTGTGGGTGGTTATTCTTGCATTTGCCGAGTAGGGAGATAGATCACATTTGAGTGGCATTTTAAACATTTACAAAAATGGCATGAATTTTACCTCATTTTCTTAACAATGCTTCAAAGGAGGTGTTGTTAATTGCAATCTATAGTCTCAGAAATGCTGGCTTGTTAGACAGCCTGCTGGCGGCTAAGGTCCCAGGATTAAGACATGGCAAACTGAAGGCTCAACTCTGGGGCTTTGGGCTCCAAGTGGCTGTGGCAGTTCCGGGCACCTCAGACAGAGGACATATTTTACCAGGGCCACCTGCCACTCTACAGCAAGGAGCTGGAGAGTCAGGCATGGTAGTCCCAATTTGCCCATTCAAGTTAAAGATGCTCAAGGAGTGAATCAGAACTAAGTGGAACATGCAGGCTTCTTTCTTTTTCCCCCTGCCTTGAATAATGTTTCTATTCTTTGAGAATTCCATACTTCCATACAATATATTGTGATCGTATTCAAAATCCTATCCACCTCCAGATTTCCTGCCTCCCTAGCCACCCCCACTTCTGGGTGTGAGGAGTGCCCTGGAATGTGGCTGCCGGGCCAGGTGACACCATTAAAGGAAGCTGACTTTCCTTTTCCCAGAAACAATCATATGCCAATAGTGTCTCACCAAGGGGTGGGACTTTGTGTCCACCTCCTCTCCTCCATGCTGGCATTCTGTGGGACTTAGTCCTGCATGGGTCTTGTACATGTAGTCACAGCTACTGTGAGTCCATGTTTGCAAAAGCCCCCTCATGTCCAGAAGATGCTGTTTTGTTGCTGACATGTTCCACCTTTTGCTCTCATGGTCTTTCTGGCTTCTCTTCCACCATGGACACTGAGCCTTGGGTGCAGGGGTGTGATATGGACGTTCCTCAGGGCCGAGCACTCCTCCGGCTGGTAGTCACTGAACGTTGACTAATAGAGTCACGTGTGCTTCATCTATTCATCGGATGGTGGGCATCTAGGCTGGTTCCCCACCTTGGCTATTGTATGCAGTGTAACAATAAACACGAATATGCATGTATCTCTATGAACACCCAGATTTATAAGCTCACATGACCTGTGCCCAGGGTCACACCCCTGAAGCACGATGTCTCCGAAGGGTAAGACATTGCTACTGATCTTTCTCTCTCCTACACGACTGTCCTTATCTGTACCCGGATACACACACAGGTAATCTGTCAGTTGCCCTCAGATAGACATATAGGTACCCTGTTAACTCCATCAAAGCGAATGTAAAATAACTCCTATCTCTTCAAGCATTTTACTAATGACCATTTATTTACCCAAAACTAAATTAACGGCAATCAACTCAGTTTATGCCTGTGACTGTGAGGTGCTTGGAAGCCTTAGCGGAAGGCCACCTTATTGGACTGAGGGCCACCTGTAACTGGGGTTTCAGCTCCCATCTTCCTGTGCATTCTATTTTAACTGTGGGTGGCGAAGTCCAATTGGTCCTGACTGACGGCCCACCTCAGGGTTCAGCAGCTCTGTAAAGAGGCTCTGGACATCTGTTGTTCCAGTTTTAGTGACATAACAAGACTGCCTCCAGGTGTCCCGGCTGATTTTGTAGATTTGACATAAGCTTGAGTCATTTGGGAAGAGGAAATGTCAACTGAGAAAACATCTCCATTAAATAATGGCATTTGTAGGCAAGTCTGGGGGACATTTATTTTATTAATAGTTGGTGAGAAAGGGCCCCGCCCACTGTGGGAAGTGCCTGATGGTCCTGGGTTGTTTAAGAAAGCAAATTGAGCAAGCCAGGAGAGTGAGCCAGTAAGAAACATCTTTCCATGGCTTCAGCTTCACTTTCCATTTCCCTGTCTTGAGTTCCTATCCCGATTTCCCTTCATGAGGGACCGTGACCATGACCTATAAACCAAGTAAGGCCTCCCCTGCCAAGGTGCTTTCGGTCCTATTTTATCACAGCAATAGAAAGCAGGCAGGCGAAAGGATGCCTTCCTAAGGCTGTGTAGTGAGAAAAGAAGGAATAACTGTGTAGAGAAAGATAATTTCCCAGCATGTAGGAATAAAACAGAACCGGGCACATCCCTGGGATAAATAAAGCTATTTGAGCTGAAAAACTCTGGGCTTTGAAAGAAAATGTACTTTTGCGTTACATGTGGTAGATTCTGTTCCTACCATCTCTGAAGCAATCTCAGAACTTGCTTTCAGCTCCGCATTAACCTATATGTTTTGCTGTTTTTCCTTATTGGAGCAATTTTGATTTCTCTCCTAGTCTCTCATTTGCACACTGACTTGGGATATTTGAGGGACACTTTCTAGAGGCCATGCATGTCTTGAGGTTGGCATGGCATTGTACTAAAGATTTCCAGAGCTGAGAAAATCTGAATTTGAACTCCAAGTTGGATGGGCCATAGAGTTGTGCCTGGTTTGTGGTTAACATCCAAGGTGTTTGCCAAAGCAGATGGAGAAAGTCCACACATTCGTTCATTGTAGTTGACATGAGTTGTTTGTCTTTCTTTTGCCCCTAACAACTTCTCCCCTCCTCTCCTTGTCTTTCTTCCTCTCTCTCCTTCCTCCTTTCTTTGGGATTTTCTTAGTGTCCAACTGGACCAAAAGCAGTCTCTTGAGCTCTCCAGCACAGATAAGGCCTCAGGAGACACGATCGTAGTAGGATTATATCCGGTTTACTGTGGTTTTCACTCAAAATGCCTTCAGTTTTCTATATGTCTAAACTCTCTACTTGCAAGAGACATAGCCAGAGAATCAGGTCTTTTCTAGAAAGGGCATGTGAAAAAAACAGCGTACATGGATATTTGTTGCTCACGGATGAAGGCAGCCCTCTGCAAGCGAAGTTGGCATGCTGTCACTTTGCAAGGATGGACTTACATTCCTGTCAAAAGTCCCAAGAGCAAGTTCATGCAGGTATAAAAACAAAGAGAACAGCATACTGACTTTTCACATAGCCTTCATCTAGACTTTAGTATTAGTCGTATTGTGATATATTAATTTGGTTTTTTATTGAAGCATTTTAAGGCAAGTACCTAAAATATAATTTGGACCCCTAAATATTTGATTGAAAACATTAAAACAGGTTTCCTTCTGCTACCAGGTATTATCACACCTACTGATGCTCTTTATCTGGTCTTTCTGATTGGCAGTCAGATTTTCCCAGTGACTCTCAAGTAGCCTTTCTAGTTAGTGTCCTTGAATCAGGAATAAACAAGCCACATACCGTATCTGGTTATCGAGACTCTGAGGTTTCTTTCACTCTGGAATGGTCTGTGTCCTGGTGTAAGTCTGAGAAGGTTTTAGTGTGTAACGGGCTCAAGACTGGAAACCTGGGGAAGCTCTGAGGAGGTCAGATGGCAGGTGGTTGCTCAGGGTGCCTAGTTTAGTGCCATTGCCAACAAGGGTATTGTCAGCCTTCATCAAGCCTCATGAATGGGGAATGCCACCGTCCATAGCCAGAGTACCACAAGGAGACCCAAAAGCATAAGGAATGAGGTATGGTCCCACGACAAAGAGGCCAGGCAGTGGTGACTGTAACTCTTTATGCAAATAAAGGTGTCCAAAAGAAGCTCTGAGAATCCAGGGAAGATAGTTGTGGTCATACGCAAGAAAAAGATGGTGCTGGAACGTCTGTCTCTCTGGCCTTCCCTGTTCCTCTTGGAGTAGTTTGTAATCGCAATGAGCAAAGAGTCCTAGGCACTTCCGGGCCACGCTGGGCAGATGATAGACAGATTCAGGATGAGATATAATAATTTGAGGTTCCCTGGACTAGTTTGAGGAAATGAAGTCCTGACTGTGGTGGAGTCTACAGAGTTTCTGCTGTGTGACCAGAACAAGAAACTCTGAGAGTGAGTGCAGAGAGCGATGCCCTCACAGAACTGTTCAGCACGCTAGTTCACGCACGACATTAGGGTGGAGGTGCTGAGGTTGACCCATCAGATGAGTGGAGGTGCTGGAGCTTTTATAATCCATCAGGGAAGGTGCCTGGTAATTATAAATAGAAGATTTTAGGTTCTGTCTACAGTGTCTAATACTCTCTCCCTTAGTGACATACTGTCTGGTGTTTCATTCTTTGACAAGCGTAAATTGTGTTGGGCCTTCTTAAACATGCCAAGCCCAGAGAACTTTTGAGAAATGGGTAATATCTCCCAAGAAGTAAAATTCTCAAGAAAGTACACACGCAAAAACAAAACAAATAATGAACAAAAACCACTCCAACAATTTCTCCTTAAGTCATTGACTTAGATATCTTTGTCCAGCTATTTTGGAAGGGATTCTGATGATGAGGAATTTACCAGGAGCGAAAGGAGCAATCATACTCTTCGGAACATATATGTGTTGGAGGCAGCATGTTCCCAACGCTGGAGGGAGACCAGACGAGATAGACAGTGAGCTGGCACTGGAGACCTCTGTACTGAGGCATGGAAAGACGAGGGCTGAATTCTTCCTTCTGAATTTACTGGCTGACTTAGCTGCCTGCTTGAGGTCAGGTTTTTTTTTATTTTTATGTATGTATGTATGTATGTATGTATGTATGTATGTATGTATGTATGTATTTATTTATTTTTGTCTGACTACCAGGACAGTAGGCTAGAAAGTAGACAGTTTGTAATACAGATGGCATTGTTGATACTGATTTGAGACACTGGAGGCTTTTGCAGTCCCCCTCCCCCCTCTTTCAGAAAGGAAGGAATATAATTTTTAATCCACAAAGAAGAGGAATCCTGTCTGAATCCTATGAAAGAGTAAAGGGTTACAGGAGGGCCTTGTGGATGAGAGATAATCTGCCAAGGTCTCTAAAATCAAGAATTATCAGTGGCCCAAGACCATTTATTTATCTTCAGAATAAAAAGTGGTGGAAACGCTAAAGAATTTTGAAATGATATAATTTAGCCACAATCTCTATTATTAGGGTTGGGAGGATGAAACCACCTTACAGACATTTATTTAAGGTAAATTCAGTTGCAGCGTTAATGATCAGAACCTCGATTTCTTTAGAAAATGAGATGATAATAATGGAAAATTGGCTTATTGAATACACACACGAGCTTGATGGATGGGGAGCCCTTGTATGGAGAGGGCAGTGAAGGTATGGTCACATGGTGTATTGATTATCCACACAAAATTATATCTCAATGCTGTTAATATACAGGTGCTCGGATGCAAATATTAATCTTTTTGACCTTCATACAATGGGGGAGGGGGAGCTAGGAGGCTTTGTCAGGAAACACAGGAAGGCTCGAGAAGTGCTATAGTCTGCAGAAGCCATATTAGGACTGAGCCAGTCATGGGGGCTCTTACCTGGAAGCTCAGTGCTTAGGAGACTGAGACCGGAGGATTGATGCCAGACAGGACTGCACAGTAGACTCCAGGCCAGCCAGAACTACAGAGTGAGACCTTGTCTCAAACAAAAGATGCAAACCAGACCAATAAACAAGACCTGCATTAGGGAATGAACACTGTGTGCTCAGTTTATGACACATTACATGACAAAGCCCAGTTATTACAAGACCATCTCCCTTGCTGTGGTCAAGCCATTCCTAGATGGCCATTAGTGAGCCAGGCATGGGTGAGGATAAAGATGGATGGTGAAGAGACACCAAATATGTGAAGTGATGAAACTCACGGGGAGAAATTATTATATAGTCACTGCAGCAGTTGCTAGATTTAATAGCAATTATGCTATCAAAATAAAAGGCCCGCTTGTCCACTTGTAAAGTTGAGTGCAGTCTGGCTACACATCGTCACGTAACATTTCCACTTTAGTTTTGAGTATCAGCTATTGTGACTACATAACACCTTAAAAAAAAAAAAAACAAAAAACCTTGCTGCAGCGATTCTGTATCGTGTCTGCCGAGCGCTTACCTGCTGGAGGGCTGTGTTTGTGAAGGAATGAGCACCATGAGGTAACATCAGCATTAGGCCACACAAGATAAAAACAGCCCAGTCTCCTGGGGATTTGCGACAGCTGAAGGCAGTAGGGCATGAATAGTTTCAGAAAAATAGGAAGAGGAGGGATTACCCAGGTAGTTTTCAGGGTGTCTCTTTTCTGGTTACGTGGTTGTCAAGGATACAGTTAAAGCTCACCAGGGTCCCAGGCTATACACACAAGTGTTTTCCAGAGAATTGTTGCTGCGAGTGAGGAGGGGCTTTGTCTCCTGTGTCTCTAGGACTTGTTCCTTCTCATCCCAGACACATAGCACGTTGTTTCTAAGATGCTACTCTATGACACTCTCAAGTCGACAGAAAAAAACCTGAGAGAAAGGGGCTGCTTGAAGTACACGATTTCTTTAAGGCTAACATGTGTGTCGTTAAACTCTGAGCCCAGCAAAGTCTGCAAAGGACATGGAAAGGAAAATGTGCGAATCTGCATGGATTGACTTCTACCTTCTCTGAGGACCTCTCATCCTTGCTGTCCAGTTTAGAAAACAAAGTTGGGAAAAGTTACATGCATTGAAGTTTGCAAGGTTCAGGTCTTAGAAGTCAGCATAGGATCAAAAAATCAGCCCTATCTTTCTCTCCCTCTCTCCCTCGCTCCCTCCCTTCTTTCTCCTTTCCCTTCTTTCCCCTTTCCCTTTCTTCCTTCTTCCCTCCCTCCCTCCCTTCTTCCTTCCCTCCCTCCCTCCCTACCTTCTTCCTTCCTTTCCTCCCTTCCTTTTTCTTTTCTTCCCTCCCTCCCTCCCTTCCTCCCTTCTTCCTGTCCTCTCTCCCTCCATTCTTCCTCCCCTCTCCCTCATTTCTTTTTTTCCTTTTGGCATGTTCTCATTCTCTTTTGTAACTCTTCTTCCTTAGAGCGTTCTTTTGGTTCAATCCACCACTTGCCAAAAGGCTCCCCATTTGGGAATGAGAGTTTCCTATTGACGTGGCTGGAAGATTTTACTGGAATATAAGAAGCGATGACTCTGGCACATATAATACCTTCAGAATGTTCCTGTGTATTGAGCCGTCTCTGCTACATTACTGGAGGTTCATAGTGACAGATGGGCCAGTAAGAAGGGGGCACATTCCCTACATGGGGGTTTCTTTAGAAACCTATCCTCCTTCTAGGGTGCTTGGAGTTATTCTTTTCAACTGGGCTTGAGCACATTCACCCCTAGCAGAAGTACCTCAGGCAAAAAGGCTGCTTGAGGCAACTTTTGTTGCTTTGTGCTTTACTTCAAACAAGAGACCAGCTAGGCTGTGCAGATGAAGAGAAGTCTAGAGCCCGAATGGCAAGTCTGCCGGTGCTCTTGCCACTGACCTGGTGCCTGCCCAGGAGTCTTCAGTCCATATGGGAGTGAGACATTGTTTCCGTTGATTTCCAAATTTTGATATATGTTAAGAGAGCATTTTCAGGTGTGTGGTGGAGTAATGAAAAATTTCATTGTCTGATGAAGGTTAATAATATTCAGGAGGATGCCTATATGTTTTTCTTTGGGTTCACCTTCTTATTTAGCTTCTCTAGGATCACGAATTATAGGCTCAATGTCCTTTATTTATGGTTAGAAACCAAATATGAGTGAGTACATCCCATGTTCCTCTTTTTGGGTCTGGCTTACCTCACTCAGGATAGTGTTTTCTATTTCCGTCCATTTGTATGCAAAATTCAAGAAGTCATTGTTTTTTACTGCTGAGTAGTACTCTAATATGTATATATTCCACACTTTCTTCATCCATTCTTCCATTGAAGGGCATTTAGGTTGTTTCCAGGTTCTGGCTATTACAAACAGTGCTGCTATGAACATAGTTGAGCATATACTTTTGCATCTCTTGGGTATATTCCCAAGAGTGGTATTGCTGGGTCCAGGGGTAGGTTGATCCCGAATTTCCTGAGAAACTGCAGAGACAGAGACCCACATTGGAGCACCGGACTGAAATCTCAAGGTCCAAATCAGGAGCAGAAGGAGAGAGAGCACGAGCAAGGAACTCAGGACCGCGAGGGGTGCACCCACACACTGAGACAATGGGGATGTTCTATCGGGAACTCACCAAGACCAGCTGGCCTGGGTCTGAAAAAGCATGGGATAAAACCGGATTCGCTGAACATAGTGGAAAATGAGGACTGCTGAGAAGTCAAGAACAATGGCACTGGGTTTTGATCCTACTGCATGTACTGGCTTTGTGGGAGCCTAGGTAGTTTGGATACTCACCTTACTAGACCTGGATGGAGGCAGGGAACCCTGATTGCTCTTTGGGCTGATGAGGGAGGGGTTCTTGAATGGGGGAGGGGGAGGGAAATGGGAGGCGGTGGCGGGGAGGAGGCAGAAATCTTTAATAAAGAAAGAAATTTAAAAAAAGAAAAATTTCATTGTTCCTTACAACTATCTTTCTAAAAAAAGGAGTCTTAAAAAATAATTAATTAATTAGTGTGTGTGTGTGCCCAAGAAGGCCAGAAGAGTGTTTCAGATCACCAAACACTAAAAAGTAAAAAAAATGAAAGCAAGCAAACAAAAAGAAACAACCAAAAACAAAAACAAAACAAAACAAACAAACAAAAAAACCAAGTCGAACACCTATAAGTCAGGAACCATCTGTAGGTGGAAGCTAAAGGGTCAGGAAGGCACAGGAAAGATGTGAGAGGGAAGAACTGGCTCCTGCAGGCTGCATGGGTGGTGAAGAATGGCCCTGAAAGGCTTGAACAAATGTGTCTAGAGCATTGTGGGAAGGTTGGGAGAAATAATTTTCCCTTTTTCCTTGCTTTCCTCAATCTAACTGACGCTACAGATTCTCCCCAAATGTAATCGTACATTCCATGATAGCATAGACTTCTGTTTTGGGGTGAAAGGTGATGTGATTTAAACATGCATTTGTGGGATTAAATTCCAACCTACCTTGGCGAAAACGCAAACTGAAGTAGAATATCTTGATGTTCCAGTGCACGGCAAATCTGAGCATCCTTCTCCTTTTATTTCTCATTGCTTTCCCTGACCTGTGTGTATCAGATGTGCGTTTGTGAATCATTCACCTGCCTCTTTTCCAACTGTGCTCCACGGTTTTTAACTTACACACATGCACTGCGTTGAGAGAGCTTTGTGTTTTCTCAACAGAGCTTTCCCATTTGGGGGCTACGATGGTTATCGTTGGGTAAAGATGAGATACTGACATGAGATTTACAGGTTGGCAGTTTGACATGAAGTGGGAGGTCATTTAACAGATGATGCAGGAAGGTCTTTGGAGAAGGAAAGTAACTTGCTACAGAGTTGCTGACTTACCAGGGATGCCACTGGAGGAAAAGAAAGAAGCCCCAGTTCACCCTCCTAAGTGGGTTTGGAATTCTTGCTGAAAATAACTGGGACCATTGGAGGGACAGAAGATTAAACATATGGTCTTATTTCTGAATTAATGAGACTGTTGGTTGAATTTGAACTCAGACATCTATCCCAAATAGTCAGTACCATTTGGTTTCAAAGGTGCTTTGAGACTGTAGACCAAAATGATTATGAATGCAACTCTCCCCTTTTGACTCCTTCATCACCCTTCGCAGGCCCATTGTGTTTCACCATCCCCAGCATCTCCCTTGCCCCTGTCTTCTGAACCCAGCCATAAGCCTCGTCAATCACATCCTCTTATACTCTATTGTTCTTGAACTTAGTGTTTGACCTGGGTGTCCATGATGTTAGACGGTGACCTGTTCAGAAAAAAGATGAAAATGGCCCATGGCTCAATGAGGACAGTGGGAAGGTTGAAATTGCAGGTGGGGCGGAACCTCTTCCAACAGGACTTGTCATTCCTGTAGCTCATTCCGGAACCACAGTAATGCGACGTGACCATAGGTGGAGCCCCATCTATGTCAGGGACCATATTCTAACCAGACTGTTTCCTGCAGGGAGACCCTCCTCTGCCAATACCAGCGATATGTAAGAGACTTTCTTCCAGAGCCGATCTGTCTCACATTCATAATACTTTATGTTAGGAGTCTCAACTATTCAATATCCCCAAGCTACTGTCCATAGATTCTGCTATCCACACCTGTGATCTATGGTTTTGCCTTTCTCAGAAGATACATGGGTCTCTTTCTATGACTTGGCTTTTCCATTGTCACTGCCTTTGTTCTTCCTCTTTAGTTTGATCACCAGATTTTTAATTAATAGTCTCTTTGCTTCTAGAGATTTCTTTCACTCCACTGCTCATTAGGGCCATACTTCATTACATTTCTCTCGGTAAATACAGAAATATGTCAAAATTGTTCCTTAATAAAGCAAGTATGGTTAGTCTTTAGTGGTAAATGTGTGTGTGTGTGTGTGTGTATTTCGATACAACTTCAGAATGTGCTTTCGCTTCTGGGATCCTAATTCATGGAAAACATGCAGAAGAGATTTATTTTGGGGTGGTACATGGAACTTTAAGAGTAAGTTGAGCTGAATTCCAGACCTGGCTTGCTTGTGTTTACTGTTATTTGACAAGGGACAAGTACTGCTTCCAACAACTGAGGACCATGGACTTGGAACATCTGAGCACTGACCTTCTCTATAATTTCTCACTGTGTGAGGCAAATCCTTGATTCAGGGTAACTTCTGCATGGGAATTCAGTTTAGGACTCTATTTGATCAGTTTATCACCTGCAGTAGTTCTGGAGTGCCCGAAGATAGTTCATTTCAAAGGAATTTCGCTACATAGCTCATGGGGGAAAGGAAGCTGTACTCCTGAGAGGAAACACATCATAACTGTTGTTGTAGACACCCTCCCATCCAGGTATTGCCCACATGAGTTCCTGAGAAAATACTCTGCTTGTAGCATTTGACTGGCATGGACTACATTTTGTTTAAGATAGTTTATTTTATTTTTTTTTTGGCATAAGCCAATTAATTGTCATATTTTATCTTCATGGGAATATCCAAATCCAAGGTTGACTGACATCCAGCTGGCTGAGTCCTGGATGGTAATAACTATTGTTTCTAAACAACCTTGTTTTAAAGACTCTCTATTCAGTGGTGCCACCACTTGTGATGCAAAAGCTTTTTCTAAGGCTTGGGAGAAAGGTCTTTGTTATGTGTTAGCTGAACTTGGCAGACTGAGCCTTTTTACTTTTCCAGTCTTCTGGAGATGACTAAAACATCTATTTCCATTTTACTATTTGATGTCAAATGTTCGGAGGTTTTAATATGTCACTTGCTGAGTGACTTTGAATGGCCCACTGCAATCTTACGTGCACCCAGAAAACACAGATACATTATAGGGAACTGTATTTAATCAGAGACTTCAAACAGGACAGACTAGAAGGCAACACTATCTTTCTTAGTGTGCGTGTGTCGGCTTCTCTTCTGTGCAAGATGGCCTCCATGTTTCAGGAGAAATGTGCTTTTAACAACTTCAGTGAAGGGATTTTGTTTTTCATCTTAAGAGGCTCCTTTTAACCAATGTATTAATGATTTATGAACAAATGAAGGAGTAATAGAAGGATTTAATTTCTTTTGAACTGTGCAAAGTTGTAAAAAGCTTAGCGAGAAGGACTTGGTTCAAGATAAACGTTTGTTGAACTGATTTATTGAACCCTCATCAATGTTCTTCGATGAAAAAAAATCAGATACAAACATATTTTTTAAAAGCTTTTTAGAATCTGTCTTTGAAATGTGAAATAGCCTATCTTGGAGCACGGTTTCTAGCACATATTAACTTCAGTCAAGGGTGTGGGTGCCACACGCTCGGTTCAAGAACGAGTGGCAGTCAGATCAGTTCCATGACACCCTCAGAGAAAAGAGACCCATGCAGGTGATCTTTTACATCTCGAATCCGCTCTTCTTCTTTCATGGTCCATTAAACAGTCACTCAGTTCCTTACGCATCCTGGCAGTAGCTGAGTCACAGCTAGAGTCGTCCCTTCCGAGGAGCTTACGAGCAAGTGACATGATCTACAGGAAAACTGAAATGTTAACTGACAGCGTCATTATTATTCTGGAAAACCAATGCTTCTCAACTTACAGTAGAGTTACAGCCTAGTCAGCCTGCTGTAGGCTGAAAATATACAGTTGAAAAATGCATTGAGTATACGTAGCTTACTGAACATGGTAGAAGTTAACAGCACAATACGGTGCAGAATTAGTTCGGGGTTGCTGTTTGTTTTCTCTGCCTAAGATCAGGAGAGGATAGCATACTTCTAGTTCCTACCTGGATGAAGATCAAAGTTCAAATCTCTAAATATGGTTACTTATGAGCGTGTTTATACTTGTGCAGCATCATGAAGTTAAAAAACAATTCGTAAGGGCAAACAATGGTTAGTAAGGGGCCATCTCTAGATGGAGCCTGGTGGGCCAGGGAGGGAAGGAGAAAGGTGTAAAGAGAAGGACTGTGTCCTGGAGGATGGAGGGGCAGGTGCCCTTGGGTGCAGAGCAGGAAGAGTTGACCAAGAACATAGCACAAATGGCTCTAGAGCACGGGGGAAGATCAGAAATAGTTGGCTCAGCTGCACTCAACCAGATAATCCCCCATGAGACAGACTTGTACATAGTCTTGGGTGCTATCAGAGCAATCCTCAGTGATTATGCTTTTTTTTCCTCCTCACAAAGGGCTCCTCATTTACAACACGCTTTCTCTCTTTCCTCTTGTCACAACTGGTCTTTCCTTTAAGCCCATGAGGTAGTATTTTCTCAATTTTAGAGACAAGGCTAAGAGACAGAACGACTTGACAGAATGACTTCCCGTGATGACGTCATGAGTGGTTGCTTGAGTTGTCTTGGAGAAGTTTCCTTCCTTTCTGCTTCCTCCCTAGACCTCCCCATCCCCCCTCCCCCCGCCCCAGCCATCCTCTCTGTCTCCCTCTTCACAACACTAGACACCATTTCTGTAGTTGCTGATATGGGTCAGTTTCCTCCATGGACTGTTCGGTCATGGTGTCATTAGTCCTTCCATCAGCCAGAGTAGAGACCGGCCTGCATTCTGCCTACGACATCTTGTCTCTTGCAGAATGGAGGTCAACCTCTTTGCTTTCCTTCACACCTGGACAAGATTGTGGGGGTGGGGTCAACATTGATTAGAGTAGTTTTTAAGTGAAGACAATGGACACATTTAATCTTCTAGGGGCTGTGTGTAGTATCACCGGGTGAGGTGTTCAGCAAGTCTCAGGCTGAAATTGTATGTATCTAGAGGTCCTCACAGAGTCTATTATGTCTGTTATTACTCCGTCCTTATTTTATGGTGGTTATCCAGGATTTTCTTCTTTCTCTTTTCCGTCACGCGTCCAGTCTGTCTTATCTTTTCTGGAATAAAGCAGGATATAAATAATTAAAGGGTAATGAAATTGCCTGGGCACAGCATGGATTTGAAGGGGTTTGTCTTGTCGTTCTCTGCAGCTAAGAGCTAAGCTGTCCTGTCAGCCCTCATGCCTGCACTGATCAGTCTTCCCTAGGACCCTGGCTCTTGTTGCTGAGTTGGCAGTCCTGGCTGTAGGAGGCTCATGGGGCACAGGGCATACTTGGTTAGCAGTGTTCTCAAATCCTTTCCAGTAACCTTGGTCTCATTGTCCTACGTTTCCTTCCTGGCGAGTTCAGACTTCATTCTGCCTGGTTGTCTTGCTTCACCTTTGTGATTATAATTGCTTGTTTTAGTTCAAGCAAAGAGGCTCCAGAAAGCTCTCAAGAAAGCAATTGCCTGCTGATTGCTCACCTCCCAAGAGCGTGGGCTTCACAGTGAGGTGAAGTGGAAGGGGTGAATTTAGTAGGTGCCTCCACAAGTCAAACAGCAAAAGGAACCACAAGCTCTCCTTCCTTTCTTCCATTTCCCTCCCTCCTTCCCTTCCTCCCTCCCTCCCTCCCTCCCTCCCTCCCTCCCTCCCTCCCTCCCTCCCTCCCTCCCTCCCTCCCTCTCTCCTTCCCTTTGTCTGTCCCCTCCCCTTCTTTTTGAGACAGGGTCTTACTTAGCCCAGGCTGGTCTTGAGAAATTTATTTAGTTAAGTATGTCCTTGAACTCCTGCTCTTTCTGTCTCTACCCACCAAGTGCTGGGATTTCAGATCTGTACTACCAAAGTCCAACCTTGTTTTTATGGATTCTGTTTTTATTTTTCTTCTTCAGATAAGGTCTCAGGTGTCCCAACCTGGCCTTGAAGTCACTGTGAGCTGAACTCCTTGTCCTCAGCTTTTGGTAGGATTACGAGCATGTACCTCACACCTGGCTTACTCTCTCATGGAAGACAACAAAATCCTCATGACTCTTGGAGTTTTTTTTTTTGTCTATCAGCTGTACCTAACTTGTGGCAGAGGGTTGTTTAGGGTCATGGGCTGGGGACTCAGGGTCCCATAGGGCTGTCACTAACTTTGTGATTTCAGACCAGCGACTTTACTCTGCTATCTTCTTATTCTTTCTTATTGGTTCAAACCAAACATTAGCTCCTCTGGGACTTGAAAGGATTCCATGGAGAACTTGGACTTGGGGAGTAGAATGCCTGGTGCTCAATATATGTTCTTTATCATCACCGGTGCTGCTTTTCTTCTTTGTATGTTAGCTTGGTTGTTATACCTCATGGAGAGATCACTAACAGAAATAGTAATTGTTATTACCCACACACCATGGGGTGGTCATATGCATGGAGGAGCTGGTGTTATGGCCCCTTTTCTAATTTCTAAAAGCTCATTTCTTCCTTACATTTGTGGCCACTCGTCACTGTATCTTTTTAAACTTATTTCTCTCGGTTTCCATGTGCTTAACTTCCTTGTTCACTGGTCTCTCCTACAGTGTGAGGTGTAAGAGGACGGGCATGTGTGTATGGGGTCTTGCCCACGCTGTACTAATCTTTGGCACCTAGAACATTGCTGGGCATGCAGCTGTCATACAAATCTATATTGAATCAAAGAGCGGTCTTCAAACATCATCCAAAGTTCACTGAGATGAGCGTCAATGATACTTGAAAAAGAAAGGGTGCTTGTTTGGCTGAGGGCAGAAGCTCTTCTGTGGAAGTGGGTGCTTGAAAGGCCAAGGGAAGATGTGGGTTGCATGACTCTTTAAAGCGGCTGCTTGCTCAGGACTCTCTAATAAATTAGTTCTAGTCTCTTTGTCACCGGCGAGTGGAGTGGCCACTGAGAGCCAGGGAAAGACCAAACACGAAACCCCTCCATGCCCTCAGAACACTGTTCCTTTTGCTGTTTAGACACGGGATTTTTGACAGAAGGAAGAGACATGAATATCTGAGCTAAAGCTCCCAGGTGTGAAATTGGAGCCTCTGATCTGCTGATGTGTTTGGGTTGAGAGAACAGACCATTTATGAGTAAACACTTTATATTCTACAATCAACCCAAGTCTTTTTACTTGGGAAAAATGTCAGCAAAATGCAGCTTAACACGCTTTGACATCAGACATAATAAATACAGTTCTTTAAGGCATGGGAGGTGACACCAGGACAAAGCCCTATGCCTGTAGGGACATAGCCCCACCCATTGGGGGCGTGTTCGCCTCGGGCTAATGTTTACGGATAAATCTGCCGGGCGTGAGCCCAGCAGCCTTTTTCTTTTGCTCCGCTTTTCCGGTACACCGCGGGAACCTGTGGTCCTGTAAGTTTATTTCCTTATTAAAGCTGTATATATCTATATAATCTGTCTACATTCATTTGCGCCACCACATTTATTAGACCTGTTTTTTGGTACCAACTACAAGAGACAATTTCGAATGGTGCACATTTTTGACAACACTCTGGTCGGACCTTCTCAAAACGCTCTGAGACTAGTTACAATTTTCTTAGGTCAAAGGTTAATTTGGAAATTTTACCATCATTTGCTTTCACAGGACCCCCTAAGAAGAACGTCGCCCCCATGTCAGCTAGAAGCAATCTTAGAGGACGGCATCCCCTCTCCCAACAGAGTTTGCCCTCAGGGTTGGGGACATCTTTTAATGGTTGGTTTAGGGTTGAGGGGATGAGGTGATATTTTTTTTTTGGAAAAAAAAAAAAGAAGAAGAAGAAGAAGAGGAAGAAGAAGGGAGTAACTGGTTTTTTGGGATGATTGGTATTTGTGAATTACTGTCTATAGAAAATTGTACTGGTACTGTTTCTTGTATATTGATATGTTAAATATTGAATATGAGTGTTCCTACCTCTATTTTTGTATGAGTATGCTTATAACTTTGTCCATATTGTATTGATACATCTACCATATTACATTGTACATTTCTACCTCTGATACTATGACATTGTTTACAGTTGAAGATCATTGTCTTCATATATTGCACAGTTGTTTATTCTTTTAGTCTTCAAAGTTAGATAGGTATTGAGAATTATATGTTTGTCATATTTATTTTTAAGTTTATCAGGTCTTTTAGTTACATAGAGATTATATTTAGTATAGATAGTATGATCTTCAGCCTCTTCGAAGAGCTGTAGAAAATGGCCTTTAATCTAACCTAAAATTTCTATGCCAAAGAGACACAATTACTCCTGGCAACACCACTCTACTCCCGAGAGAATGTTGAGCACCAAAGACACTCCACTGGGAGCTTGTCTTCTTGGCAGAACTGGCCTTTGGGTTAAGAAAAGCCCATACCTCAACTTCTGACAAAGATACAGAATATCCCTAAGTGGATGAAACAGGATTGTCTTATCTTGCCAAGACAGGGTAGGATAGTCCTAAGAAAGTTCCTTGCCTTTAATAATGGTATGCCAGTTATGTTAGGCCTTAGCCAAAGTTGGTTGACTCAACATTGCAAACGAGACTTTGGGTGATTGCCCAGGTAGTCAGTTGTCTCTGTCAATTGTTGCACATTTTGGATATCTCTCGATTGTTAAGTGATATTTATTCCCTTCTCAGATCTTTGACGGAGTTGAAGATTATATAATTGTAGTTACTCTCTATGTTATTTAGACTCCTTGAGATAGAATGTTTAGCAAAAGTTTTGTTCTCAATATTGTTTGTTATATTTATTATTTGTTATTATTGTATATAGTTGTATTTGGTTTGGTTCTATCTTATTTAGACAAAAGGGGGAGATGTAGGGACATAGCCCCACCCATTGGGGGCGTGTTCGCCTCGGGCTAATGTTTACGGATAAATCTGCCGGGCGTGAGCCCAGCAGCCTTTTTCTTTTGCTCCGCTTTTCCGGTACACCGCGGGAACCTGTGGTCCTGTAAGTTTATTTCCTTATTAAAGCTGTATATATCTATATAATCTGTCTACATTCATTTGCGCCACCACATATGCCTACCATTTAGGGCACATCAAACAGGCAGAGGGAACCAACACCAGGAAAGAACAATAAAGAAAACGATTTTATGTCAGCTGTGGTGGTGCACACCTTTAATCCAATTCTCTAGAAGCAAGGACAAGTAGATCTCTGTGAGTTCAAGGACACCTGGTCTATAGAGCAAGTTCCAAGATAACCAGAGGTATATAGTAAGACGTTGTCTCAAAACTAAATAAATGAAAATAAGGAAAGGAAGAAAAGAAAAGACAAAGAAACTGATTTTCTTAATGCTAATATCTTACTGATGGAACATTATGTTTATGTATGTGTTTGTGTGTGCACGCATGTGGATTGGCTTGTGTATGCCATGTCATACATGTGGAGGTCAGACAACAATGTTTGAGAACTGGTTCTCTCCTCTCTACACATGGGTCCTGAGGGATCAGAGTCAGGTCACCAAACTTACCCACAAGCACTTTTACCAGCTGAGGTGTCTCTCTGACCCCTGAATATATTTATATAAATGAAACCTTTCAGAAAATGTCATTTTCTTTAAAACAAAAATACTAACTGAGGCTCTTTCTCTCTATCCATAGCTAAAGATGAGCATTTTCATCTTTGTATATTTCAATTTCTGCATTAAGCTAGACATGTGAAGGGTTTCTCTACTCACCTGCTCTTTCACTCAGGTTCTGACGTTTCCATTTTGCATCAGACATAGTATTATAATTTCATAGATAGAGAAAATGAAGCATGTTTAGACATCAAGCCTTGGCTGAAACTCTTCATTTAACAACAAAACAACTGAAAGGAAATAACTAGGTTCCCAGAAGGATTTCTGTGGCTTAAACTTTACGCTTTCTTCTTCACCTCTCTCCTTCATTAGACCCAAAGGCTTGCCTCTCTGAAAGGCAGGACCAGTAAGACAACAGCCTTGTGAATGGGAAGAGTAGCAAAAACTCATATACACACAGGAAATGTGCCGGCTAATTCAGCATCCACTTGACTGGATTTTGAGTCACTGTGGAAACATCTCTGTGTCTGAGTATGTCTTTTCAGAAAGAGTCACTCAAGATGGAAGATCAACCCTGATTGTGTATTGTGTTATCCCTCAGGCTGTATCTCAGACCAAAAGAGAGAAACAAAATTCATCTCTCTGTTTCCTGACAAAGTGGGACCAGCTGCCTCATGCTCCTTCACACCTTCCCCCTAGAACAGACTTCCCCTCGGACTAGAAGCCACAATAAACCCTTCCCTCTTTAAGTCACTTCTTGTCAGATATTTTGGTCCCAACAACATAAAAGTAACTAACAGAAAACTTAAGCAAATATTGTGTATGATTATAAGAGATTTTCACTTGAATGATTCAGAGGGAAGCTTAACCACTAACAAGCTTCTTTACTACAAACTTCAGAGTAGAGAAAGACAAATAGAAACCAGACAAGTTGGGACCTGCTATATCTGCCAAGACTGACAGGAAAAATAGGAAGGAAGCTCCTCACTGTCTGCAAAGCTCTCCTGGCTTGCTAGCCTGCTTATGCTCAGAACAGCCTTGGAATTCAAATTCCTTGGCCAATATGTTTCATGTTATAGCCTGGAAGAGAAATGTCTAGTATAGAAAAGTCCTTTTTTTTCTTTTTGATTTACTTGGTGTCTGTGTGTGTGTGTGTGTGTGACATCAAGTATCTTCTCAATTATTCTCCACTGTATCTTTTGAGAGAGGGTCTCTTATTGAGCCTGGAGCTCATCATTTTGGCTAGGCCAATTGACGAGTGAGCTCCAAGGACCAATCTGACTCTAACTCAAGAGCATTTTAATTAGAGAAGCATACCTTTATGTCTAGCTTTTTCTTGGATTCCAGGGATCTGAACTCAGGTCCTTATGCTTGCATGGTAAACGTTTTACCAACTGAGCTGCCTCCTTAGCACTCCCTTTGGTTATTTATGTAAAACTTTCAAGAGACTCCCAAGGAAGAAAGTCTCCAAAAGGGCACTCACGCTTTGATAGCACAGGAGTAAAGTGCCCTTTTGATAGAGAAACATGATGTCTCAGGAGGACAAGTAGCTTTTCTGTGCCCTTGCGGCTGATGAATGGTCCAAGCAACTCCAGAGCTCACTCTGGTCAGTCCTCTGCTCTCCTTGGTGCTATATGCCAAATCAGCAAGTAACATGTCATTTAGACATTTTACATAATTTCTCTGTGAATGTTCAAAAATTATAACATGACATTTATCTGTATGGAAGCCACTGCTCCTAAAGTGACCCCTTCCTCCCCATTTCCTGGCAGGGCAAGAGTAAGTTATACCGTCTGGTTTGGATTATCTTAGATTCTGAATTAGTGTGACTCAAATGAATGAGATTTCACTCAGAAGAATCTAATATCACCCTGAATGTAACATGAAGGCTAGCTTGTTGGGGTTTATGTCCTACTCAGTTCCCATAGCCGGCAAGCCCCAAAGAAAATCACACAGAGATCTTCATAAGTTATAAAACTGATTGGCCCATTAGCTCAGGCTACTTATTAGCTCTTGTAGCTTATAATAACCCATTATTCTTATCTATATTAGCCACATGGCTCAGTACCTTTCTCATCTGGGTAGGTTACATCTTGTTTCTCGGTGGTCTGGGCAGGAATGGAGGAATGGTCTTCCTCCTTCCTAAAATTCTCCTGTTCTCATCGCCCTACCTCTACTTTCTGTCTGGTTGACCTGCCTATACTTCCAATTCTCCCACACCACCTAAAGATGCTCTGTTTTATATTATCTTAATTTCAGGAGATCATTCCCATCATGCTTTGGCAGTCAGTTTTCTACACCCATTATGTAATTCTCCTGAGCCCCAGTATCACTGACATACCCCATGCCTCTCTGAAGAGCAGGCACTTCAGTCTAGTGTGGTGACTTAAGCTTGGGATCACAGCACAGGGATGTGGAGGCAGGAGGATTCTGAGTTTAAGGCCGGCTTTGGCTACACAAAGACCCTTTCTCAAAAACCAACCCTTACCCCCCCCCCCCAAAAAAAAGCCATCTCCTTAATGTTTCCCTAGAGAATTGATGGCTGAGCTAAAGCAAACATCCTCTGTTTGGTAATTCTTTTCTCTGTTCTGAATTGAGATCAAGAAAAGAGAATTAATCACCATAGGCCTAAATTTGGGATAAAGGCTGTTAAGTAGAGTTGAGTAACCTTTGTGAGCCGTTGGAAGCTATGCTTATCTAGAGAAAGACATACATGTAGCCCAAGCTCAGAGTGAAGGAAGAGGTTCTTCCCATGGTCTCCTGGGACATCCCCCTGTTCCAGGCTTCTGCCTGATCCTGACTGCCCATCAGACAACTATTCTCAATCTGAAAAAATAGAAGCAAAAATCATATTGTGGTTTGGCAAATTGCCCTAAGCTAACACCCAACAGCTCTTAATGAATAGTAGTGAATCTAACACTTATTGGACACAGGAATAAATACTTTCTTCCTTAATAATGCATGCCATTTTGTTCATTTTGCCTTATTTGAAATGTTATTTATTTAAAGTGGAAAACCCACAAACTCAAAAAAATTAATATTTTCACCTACTAAAACATCAGTAGGTAAGAAAGTTAGGTTTTTACTCATATCTGTGTATGTAAAAACCTTTATTAATATTACGTTTTATTTTATTTTTTTCTACTATAACCTATACTATTATTTAAAAAAAATTCCTTGAGAATTTCATACATACATGCAATGAACATATGATCATATTTAACTCCTTCAACTTTCCCTGACTCTCCCTTAACACATAGTCCTCCTAACTTTTCTTCTCCTTCTCTTTCTCCTCTTCCTCACTTCTGCCTCCTCTCCCATTAAGTCAAATTGGTGTTTCTCATACATACATGGGTATGGGGGTCATTAACTGGAACACGGATAGCTGTCTATACTCACAACCACTTTCTCAAAGAAGAATTATTTTTTTCTCCTTCTGTAGTTACCAAATGTCAATTGCTCCTCAGTTAAGGATAGGTCCCTATGAACTTTGCCTCCATGCAAGCTGGAATTTTGACTGACATGATCTTCTATATATCCTGTGGTAGTAATCGCAGCTGTGCAAGCTTAAGAATGCAATGGCTGGGTCCCCAGGAAAATAAAACACAACGTGGCTGAGTAAGAGAATTCACACTAATGGGGCTTCTTCCCCCCAGTATCCAGCTCTACTTGACCATCAACAGAATTAGAAAACAAGAAACCTGAGGGTCACCAGAGTTCCTCCATCTAAATTGCCCTCCATCCCTAATAGTTCTCTCAAGTGTGCCTTACCGGTTTACCTTGTTTTTCCTGTGTGTGCATTGTGGTCTTCAACACACAGTCTCAATTACTCTTGTCTAGATGTAGTGACATATAAGTCCCCCACTTCAATGTTTCAGTTCTTTAATATTCCAATACATTCTTCAATACTTATCTACATGAACAAAATTGTTCTCTTAAAAAAAGAGAAACATGCCACTTTTGCTATTTAAAATCATATTGATCTGTCCACCTCTTTAGAAAATAAATAGACCTTTTCAGTCTTCTCCTTCCCACTTCTTGGACTCAACTGCTGTCAAAATATTGTACTCTATCTAGGTTCTAACTATTAAGCCATATTTGCTTGCCCTGAAGGTATCATCTTCTCCCCCAGTTCCTTCCATTCTGTGCATATGTGCTTCTATTTCCAGTGACCTTCATTCCTCTGACCTTTCTGTTGTGTTTTGTTGGTTTGTTTTGAGACAAGGTCTCACTGTGTAGCCCAGGCTGACCTTAAACTGCAGTCTACCTCTCAGTCTCCCAAGTGCGGGGATTACAGGTGTGAGCCACCAATCCTCTGATATCTTATCTAGGTAACAACTCCTCAAACGAAGTAGCCCACATGTGACTTTCCCAAACTGCCCTGGCTCTTAGGTGCTTTTTTCTCTCTATGAACACCAAACACCTATACTTGTTTTCATTATTCAGTTGAAAAATTATCAAGTGCCTGGCACATTGCTTATTTCTCTTCTACCTCTGTCTTACACTTACCTATAAGGGGCTGAGACAAACGCTGTACTTCTCTTACTACTGGTAACACTGCATGCCTTCCACAATGTGCAGTTCAGAGTAGGTGCCTACAGTAACAGTCAAAGACCATGTACTAGGCACAGACGCCCAGTTAAAGCCAGTGGTTCCCTTTTTATCCAGGAGAAATTTTTTATTTGGTTTCTTCCACATGAAAACACATGATGCAGTAGTATGAGTACCTTTCTTCAAGACAGAACTTTCTAGACCTGTGGTAATTGGAGCAAGATACCCCAACATTCAGCATCAGTTCAGCTTTATTATGTGGCAGACACCCCCTTACACATGCTATGCACATAGTCTACTAACGTGCATTTAGACAAGGAACTAAACTCAGACACAGGTGAGCTTCTGTCTTCTTTTCTGTGGTTATGGAGAGATATGGTTTGTAACAAACCTTTGAAAACAAAGAGACCTATACCTTAATCCCCACTATTATAAAAAGAATGAAAATTACCAGAGTTTTACTGATGCTCTGTGATTGAGTGAAAACTGAAAAATACAAATTTTGTAAGATGAAGGTCTATCTCCCACACCTGAATTGAGATTCAACTGACCTATAATTAGAGGACTAGAAGCTCAGAGTCCTTAGTCCCCTTTCATCTTGCAGTGAGGGGAAAGCAATGTCTAGAATGTTGCATAAATAACAGAACACACAAGTCTCTCAAGTCAATAGCATGCTAGTAGTTGCTACATCTTGCAGAAAAAAAGAGTATGTAAATGTAATCCAAGACTGCTTTTTCATTTCCTGGCCACCCCGACCCAAATAATCACAAAGAAAACTTTATTAATTACAACACTGTTTGGCCAATAGCTCAGGCACATTCTTAGCTAGCTCCTATATATTAAATTAACCCCTTTATATTAATCTGTGTATTGCCACAAGGCTGAGGCTTCCTAGTAAGGTTCTGGCATCTTTCTCCTTCGGTAGCTACATGGCATTTACCTGACTCTGTCTTTTTTCTCTTTGCATTCTGTTTAGTTTTCCTACCTACCTATATTCTGCCCTACCATAAGCTAAAGCAGCTTCTTTATTAACCAATGATAATAAAACATATTCATAGCACACAGAGGGGAATCCTTTATCATGGAATTCAGAGCCTGTGGGGCTTATAACTCTGAGCATTCAACTCAAAAAAAAAAAAACACTTGACCATTATAGTCTGTGGTAATGCATACTGATAGGACGTATGGGAGGGGTAGTGGCAAGAGAGTCACAAGTTCAAAGTTGACTTAATACTCAAAACATGCTACTGATGGTCTGGGGTATAGTGAAGTGGTAGAACACTCGTCTAACATACTCAAAGTCTAGAGTTCAGTTCCCAGCACCACCAAAGTGGGTGGGGGAAGTTTCTGGTATCTCTCCTCACAGAAGTTTTCAATCATTACATCTGTTTTTATTAAGCAAAAAGATATTTATTCAGGAAATTGAGCTTCATAAGAATCAAGAGGAAATAAAAGGTATGTAAGAGCCAAAGGGCAGAAAGGATTGCTAGGAGAAGTCCAGGAAGTCTTTAGAAGTATTTGTTTGTAGTTTCAGAGACAGATGACAAAGATGAGCATGAAAGAGAACTATCAGCAGAGTGGACAGGAAGTGAAGCTTCAGCTATAGAAACAGCGGCAGTGGATCAGGAAAATGGGTGCAAGGAGTCATTTGGTTTTTACTGTGTCTGAAGAATCCAGCATATTCTTCAGACTCTGAATAGTAACTGATAAAAGAAATATTGAGGTCCATCATTCTAGGCACCTCCCTGAGCAACATGATTCTCTTACTGGCAACTCTGGAGTAATTGGAGAGAGATTTGGTAGTCACTGGGATCTGGGCTCCCTCTTCCTCCATTCCTCCTTCATACCACCGCTCACTTGTGGTTGTGTAGGTGGAGGCTGCTTGTTCGTTCCTAGCCATCTGACCTGAAATGACCACACAGAAACTGTATTAATTGCAATACTGTTTGGCCAATAGCTTAAGAATAATTCTAGCTTAAGAGTATTTCTAGCTAGCTCTTATATCTTAAATCATCCCATTTCTATTATTTTGCATATTGCCACATTGTTATGGCCTACCAGTGTTGTTCTGTCCAGAGTCCAGTGTCTGTCTTCTGTGGTGGCTACACGGCTTTTGTCTGACTCTGCATACCCTCTCCTCCTCTATCTGCTTGGCATTCCTGCCTTGCCCTATTCTGTGCTGCAATAGGCCCAAAGCAACTTCTTTATTAACCAATAGTATTTACAGCACACGGAGGGGACTCCCACATCATGGCTGAATCAAAGAAAGTCAGAGGAGGGCAAGAGGATCCACTGGGCTATACATTGAAAGACCTCTAGTTTGTTAATTCAGAGATCTCTTATTTTGAATTTGTGTTAACATTCCCAGAAGCAGATATGATGGAAATGAATTAGTGATCTTAATTACAGTCAGTATACTACTTTGTGGAAAATATATTTTATTTTACTTTATTTTCTTAGAAGCCCCCTCCCCAGATTTTTTTCTTCACAAAGACTCTCCAGAGTAAAGCAGTCTGTTTCTCAGAAGAACTTTTCTTTTGGTTCAGGGTTTGGGCTTCAATTTTTATGCTAAGAGAGGTCAGGAGGTAGGGCATTCCTCACATTACCCTTGAGCTACTCATGAGTAATGGCCTATATCACATCTATTGTCTGTCCCTGAAACATGAAACATAAACAACCTGTCATAATATAAGCAGAGAAATTTAAGGTCATTCACAACACAGAGCAAGGTAAAGCAAGTTGGTGTGAAGAAGAAGACTGGAGGTAGACCAGATAGATGACTCTGTGTAGAGAAAAGCTTGATGGTGTTAATGCATCAAAATATAGAGAACAGGATAGCTCCTCTGGCAAAAAAAAAAAAAAAAAAAACCAGCAAAAAATATTCTAAAATCTTCCTCGTGAATCTGAAACCACCTCTACCAATGAGCAACTAAGCTAAAATTAAACAGTGGTCATTATTCCTAGATGAATGCAAAGCCCACTGCTATGTTTACTGAAAATTCTCCTGCCCTTTTCCATGGCTTCCTGTGATTTATACTGCCAGTTGTTGCTGTCTGGAGGAAATCTGTGTCTCTAGATACTTTCCCCCTTCAGTTGTGAATTGATTTCCCCAAGCTCCAACTGGGGCTACAGATTTGAGGGGGCTGGACAGACTGGGAAAAGCGCTAAGATGACCGAAGTCAAAAAAAAAAAAAAAAAAAAAAAAAAAAAAAAAAAAACCAAGGAAGCCAAACTTCTTTCCTAGTATAATCTATTTTTGGAAATGTCGTTGTTGTCATTTTTAAATTTCTTTCTACAGGTTGACGATTTGCATCAAACAACGCTTTCTTATAACCTTACAGCCTGGCACCTGCCTGTTAAAAGCTCAGTGGAGACTTTCAAGGGCGGGGCTTCTTTGAAAATGGAAATGCGGCTGGGCTTCCGTGCGTGCGCTGCCAGCTGAGTCATTTTTGAAATGAGCAAAGGAAACAAAGGCTACACCAACTGAGGAGGTCACCGAGTGTGACGGGGTCTGTAGAAGGGCATGCCGTGCTGCCTAACTAGAGAAAACCAAGCCTTTTGTGTCGGGATGAAGCCAGGGAGTGATGGATGCTCTCTGTGCGGGAGCAGCCTTAGACCTTCCTGTCCATTGGCCTGGCCACTGCTGGGCCGGGTAAGAGGATGGGCTTGGGGACGGCTGGTTTTTTGTTTCAGTGCCTTCTGAGGCAATGACATCAGACTTAATGGACTAATGGTGCCTTCGGAGAGCCACATTCCATGCTTCTGCATTTTATTTTATTTTGTTAGAACTTGTTAGAAGTAAAAAGCAAAGTACTCTTTAATTCTAGTTAGGAATCAAGACACTGGAACAATAAGACTACCCAAATCTGCTTCATCCCTTAAAGACATTCTGAAAAGATTACCTCATTCTGTCTTCCATTAAGATAGAAGAAAGTAATACATCACTGAATGCTAGATGCAATCTCTCTCTCTCTCTCTCTCTCTCTCTCTCTCTCTCTTTCTCTCTCTCTCTGTGTGTGTGTGTGTTTGTCTCTCTGTCTCTCTCTGTCTCTCTCTCTCGTTGAAAGCACCAATCCTTTCTCCTCCCTACTCTTGCATGGCAACCCAGCATCTGTGACCAAACCAATGGCTACACTTTGCTGCGACCCAAGAATACAAACTGATCTGATTGAGGAGTAGGGTCCCACAAGAGTTGAGAAGTCTGTTGTGTGGGGAGCCTAATTCTTTCTAGGAGGTGGCTTGGGGAGGTTCCTGAGGCCTAGCTAAGGTCTCTGCCATGAGTTCTCTGGATTGAGATGGTGACAAGACAGCGTCTAGAAAGGCAGGATTAGAAACAGCAAGGGCTTTGAAAAGCACCTCTATACCACTCCCTGCAGGTGCCCTTTAACTACCCTATACAGATGAGAAACTTCCAAAGTAGGACCCCCAAGCCCTCTGTTTAAATAAGACCTACTCTATAGGATTAAAAACTGCCCCAAGAATGTCTTAGCCCATGGATGGTTCAATTTTGTGATACACAGAGGAAACTTCCTTTCTTTTTCATCTCTTTTGGACCTACTGAAATCCTACCAATATACAGATTAATTAAACCCTTCATTTATCCCATAGGCATTGATATGTTAAGTGCCTTGAGTGAGCACAATGTAAGCTGAGCACTGGGGAATACAAAGGAAGTAAAAGAACATACTTAGTCTTTGAGAAGTCTATCATCTTATTGAATGAGCAAGGAAATAATTCCCTAGTGACTCGAGAACAATGCATCTTAGTACAGTGATGCTGAGGGGAGGTGATGTGCTCTGGGATGCAGGGATGTGGAACCTGGCCAGTCTTGAGCTGACTCTTGAGGAATGTGCTGGATTTAGATTGCCAGAAAGGAGAAGGGGGGGGGGGGTGGTGGAGTATCTTCACTGTGTGTAGACAGTGTATAAATTTGAGGTTTTATGCGTTCCCTTTCCCAGAGGTTACTCTTTTTCAAATACTAGGAACCCCATCTCCCTCCTTTCTTACCCATAAGCTCCATCCTTTCCCACCCTCTCCCAACCACCACTGCTTCTGATAGCCACATTAGTTGGACTTTACTCTGTCATCCTCCAGACAGCATCCTTTCTAAGACACGCATAGTGGGTGCTGTGGGAAGAATTAACCCATGAAAAGGCTATCAACTTTTCATTTTGCCTTCCTTCATTTTGGTGGGCAGGTTGAGACCCACCCTTTCTCTGTCCTTTGCCTCCATAGTGAAGAGCTGGTGGGCTTTGGTACCCATGGCCCTCGTGTTGACCCTTGTGCTGCTCACAGAGAGCATCTTCTGGTAGGACATCTCAACGGTTTCTTCTAAGAATGTTCATGAAGAATTTATAGTCAAAGTTGGTGTTTCTCCTTGAATATTGTCTGCATATCTCTTTAAATCCCCCTCCTCAAGGTTGTCTTCCTTTTAGGCACACACAGACTGTCATGTTATTTTTTAAAAAAATAATTTATTTTTAAGTTTATTTCATATGCATTGATGTGAGCGTGTCAGATCCCCTGGAGCTGGAGTTACAGATAGCTGTGAGGTGCCATGTAGATGCTGACAATTGAACCCAGGTCCTCTGGAAGAGCAGCCATTACTCTTAATCACTGAGTCATTGCTCCTGCCTCCAGTCCCTCCTTTTTTAGTTGTAATATTTTCTTTCTTTCTTTCTTTATTTCTTTCTTTCTTTCTTTTCTTTTTTTTTTTTTTTTGGTTTTTCGAGACAGGGTTTCTCTGTGGCTTTGGAGCCTGTCCTGGAACTAGCTCTGTAGACCAGGCTGGTCTCGAACTCACAGAGATCCGCCTGCCTCTTAGTTGTAATATTTTCATCCCTATTTTGAGTATTTATTTATCAATGTGGTTGTTTGACTTTCCCTCTTGAATGTGGGCTGTGTGAATGAATCAAGGACCTAATTGATTGGGCTCAAACAAACAACTTAGACAGAGAGAGAGAGAGAGAAAGAGAGAGAGAGAGAGAGAGAGAGAATATGACAGGGGGATGCACAGATGAAATAATTTCAAAATAAAATCAGGAGTGGGTAGAGATAATGGTCCTGAGAATCAGGATATTTTGTGATTTTCCTTACAGATTGAATTTCTGAAATAACCCACCCAATTCCTGAGAAAAACCAACCATCCAGTTCCAGAGAGAGAGAGAGAGAGAGAGAGAATGCCCATAGTCACCATCTCGAGGAAAGGCATCTGTGCCCTTTGAGTGAACTCAGGCCACCTCGGAACTGTCATGCTGGTTGTGTGAGAGGCACTGTGTGTGTCTATGACCCACGGGGAATGCCTCCGGCATTGCCACAGGAGCCTGAGTTCTTGTAGTGTGAGTTTCCATTAGGAGAGAGAAAAGCTTAGAAAGTCAACTTCAGTTATAGTACATATCCAAGGAAAAGAAATTCCTCCTTGTCTCATGTTTTCGGTTTCTGACTGATTGTGTGTGTGTGTGTGTGTGTGTGTATGTGTGTGTGTGCACGCGCATGTATGAATGTGGGTGCGTGTGCATATGTGTACCCATGTATGTGGAGGCTGGCAGTTAATATCAGACTCCCTCTTCAATCATTCTCCACTTTCTTCTTTTTGAGAAAGGGTCACTCACTGTACTGAGGCTCACCAATCTGGACAGCCTGGCTGTCCAGCCAGTGCTCCAGGGATCTGTCAGTATCCACCTTTCCAGCACTGGGATTGAAGGCATGCATTTCTGTGCTTAAAAAAATGCTTTATGTGGGTGCTAGAGACCAGAACTCGGGTCCCTATGCTTGGGCAGCAGTATTTTACTGACTGAGTCATCTCCCCAGTCCCTCTTAGTGACTTTTGACCTAAGGATTTTAGTTTCATATTCTGGGCACTAGAATGAGAGCAATCGCACAACCAGCCGCTAGGGAGATGGCCCCTGCTCCCAGTGCCCGTGTTATTTCCTCTGCTGTTCACAGCAGCTTTGTGTAGTGGGTGCCACATTTAATAGAGAATCAAGGGACAGGACCAACAGTGGTAGACCTGGGGTCTGAGCTTGAGTTTAGGCTCTCTGTTCTGCCATCGGGTCTGATTTGATATTGTTTGAGTTGTTTTACTGCCTCAGGATCCCTATGTAGTCCTTAAACATCTAAGTTACCATGAGGTGACTGCAATGACTATACTCACAGTATAGGAGATGACATTGAGGCTCAGAGGGGCGAGGAAATGCACTGAAGAGCACATAGCCATTGCGCAACTCAAGCGCCACCAGCTTGTTCCAGTTACTCTGTTTCTAGCCACTCTCCATCATCCCCTTATGTGCTCCCATTGAGCCCGTGGGACAGAGTGGTGCAGTGGCTTTGCTCCATCCTACTTCCCCTGCGTGTGCCCTGGTAGTGAATAGATGGTTTCTGTTTTCAGTCTTTGTTCGAACCAGTTCCTGCCACTGCAGCAAAGGAAGAGGGTGAGTGTGGCAGGAATGCCTACTGCAGCCTGAATTCTACTTTTGTGCCAGTGAAAAATGAGGGACTCTCCAACTGTCCAAGGAGACTCTCTCCGTGACCAGAGCACCATGTGTTAGGGGAATAGATAGCGAAGCTGCTTTCAGAAATGAGGGGCCAAGTGCGTCAGTCTTCCCTGATCTTCACCAAGTCTGTTGGCACGTACTGTCCACGTGCCGGCCAGCAGGAAGGTGGGCCCTGAGCTCCGCTCTTCCCTCTCCATACTTGTGACCTTCCTCCATGTTGGTGTGCTTCGGCCCCTGGTTTCACCCACTTCTGTAGAGATTGGCTCAAGCAAGGGCCTGATCTCTCCAAAGTCCAATTTGTAAGTGTTCTTGTCAGCGTTTGGGCCCTGACTATTCCTAAAAGGTCTTATTTGATTAGCCCCCGTGACTCCTGACTTTTCTGATGTCCTTGAAGAGGGTTGTTTAGTTTCAATCAATTCTAGTCCCTTTGTCAGCCTGGCCAATCCTGTCCAGACCCAGTAAGTTTCTTCCTCAGTCTGATCACATCTGAAATCCTCAAAACCACTCTACCAACCTTTAGTCCTCAAAACCACTCTACCAACCTTCAATCCTCAAAACTGCTTTACCAACCTTCGAAACAGGAAATGCTGGCCTCTAACTCTGATCACGGGATCATTCACGTCACGAGACAAAGAGAAGCAGAAAATGTTTCCAAGTTTTGTTTTGTTGTTTTGTTTTGTTTTTCCTACGGAAAAGTTAAACACAGAATTTGATTGGAATATGTAGGACTCATATTGGTTTGGAGAAATATACATCACTGCTGTATTTACAATAATTATTGTGGATGGGGAAGTGGTGGGGCTAGGGAGATGGCAGTTGGCAAGGTGCCTGTGGCACTAGAGGAGCTGAGCTAGGATCCCCAGCACTCACATAGAAAAGCTGGGTGTCCTGGGGCATGTCTGTAACACGAGTATGGGGATGGATTCAAACAGGTTCTTGGAGCTCACTGTCCAGCTAGTCTATATGAGTTCATGAGGTCTGGATGTACTGACGCTCTCTGAAGAATTAAGGTGGCAAGCAATCAAGAAAGACACCTAACACTAACCCCTGGCCTCTGCACACATATACATGAACCCAAACATACAGATTCCTACATTTACATGTGTCTACACCCCCACATTCTTTAAAAAGAAATGTCTATATGATGATTGACAGACTATAGAAAAAAGTTTACATAAACGCACATGAAGGTATCTTATAAATCAATAAGAAAGACAATACTGATGAAGCATAGATGATAAAAAGAGGATATGGATAAGGTGTAAACTCGGAAGAAGTGCTCAATGGGTTCTCGAAATACCAGTCAGTCCACTGTTCTAACTCACCATTGCTGTTAATAAGTAGCAGAAATGGAAACACTGCAGAGACATGGAATTCCTATCTGATAACTACATAAAATGACCAAATTTCCTATTTAGTAGACACACACATACACGGCAAATATTTTGATTTAATAAACCCACTTTTGATCTCTACTAAAGAAAACCATCATGAGCTTAAGTCAAAAGAATGCCTTTTATAATCGTACTTGTAACCTAAGATTTGGAAGCAGTTCAGTATTGGTGGAATGACTAAGAAAGTTATATTGATTACGTAGAATAGTCTGTAGTTGTGAGCATGTGTTTGAACTTAACTATCAGGTGAGAGGGTAGGAAGAGAAACTAGCTGTCGTGATCCATTTATTGTAACAATGTATATAGGTATGGGGATAAACATTTGTACATTCAAAGGAAGAGGAGGAGAGTCATCAAATCCGAAGTGGCTATCTGTAACTATTATTATGGATGATTTAATTGTCATCTGTTTGCCTTGTTTGGCTTTCGTATCTGTCCCCCTAATTTTTTGGTAACAGATCTGTGTTATTATACTCAGAAAAGTAATTGGCATCTCTAAAGTGTGTGCACCTGTATTATTTGAATTATGACTGAATGTTCTGTTTTAGTTTCCCTTAAACATCTGGGGCAGAGAGAAGGGCAGTGGCTTCTTTCCTCAAGTTGTGCTTGGGCTGGTGCACACTGCTTCTCTTGAAAAGCACACTGCATGTGTCCTGGGGGTCTGGACAGTGAAACCCGGAGGCAACACATGCTACCGGCCCCGCAAAGCTTTCCCAGGTGCTTCATTCTTTCGTTAATGAGACAAGTCTTATTATATAGTATAGAACTCGCTATGTAGGTTCAGGGTGGTCTTGGTCACACAGTGATTCTCCCACCTGCTGTGGGATGCTAGGATTATCAGTGTGAGCCACTCTTCCTGGCTACCCAGGTAGTGTCCATAGACAAGAATTTGAAAAATAGTTATCATGAAGGCAGATACTAATCCTACTGAGATGTGTTCTTCTGGGAATCTGGATTCAGCTATTTCTTGCCTCATCATCCTACTGTCTTAAAGGATATTTTTCATGGAAAAAGGGAATTTCTGTTTTCAACTCCTGTTTTGCCATCAGAATACCTGCCCACTGGGCCGAGATCAGATTTTTAAGCCTTCCTTGAATAGGCTCACTCTGTGGCAGAGCTGATCTCCCTCCACAAATGAATGAGGTCTCTCTGCTCCCTTTTGTTTCTGGGTGTGACTTTACTCAGCTCTGCAGATTGGTCCTCTTTTTCTCCCACAATTTTCTTGTTAGGCATTTTGGTCCTATTTTGCTCTGAAGTTCAGATTGATGAAGATCTATAGAGAAAAAGCACAGACTTTGCTATCAATTTATCTAGGTATGACTTTGGCTCTGTTATGCACCTGCTTTGTGTCCTAGAGAAAGTCACTTGACCTCTCTGTGCTTCTGTTTTGTATATGCCAAATACTGGTGATAATACTATCACTTATGTCTTGAGGATATTGTAAGGAAACAATAGTTGTTGAAGTGAAACCCTTCACACTCTCTAGATTGTCTGACACAGAATGAATGTTCTTATTCTTACAACTACTATAATTTTCATCTAAAGGGAGAAGATGGCACTTTTATTTACCACACCTACGGAAGTAGGCTGTTAGTTTGTTTATGATTTCTACAAGTCTCCAAATATTGTATTAACCACACATAGTTCATTAACACGAAAGTACTTTTAAAGATTTATTTTAAATTATGTGTATGTATGTGGGTATGTGCATGTGAGTGCAAGTGTCTGCAGGGAAAAGAGGCTTCTGATCGGGTTGGAACAGGTGTTCTAAGCAGTCATGAGCTGCCTAATGTGGGCACTGGGAATTGAACCGGGGTCCTCTGGAAGAGCAACACACTCTTTACTGCTGAACCATCTCTCCTGCCTCTAAGCCTGATGTCTTAATAAAGCTTGACATTTTGTAGCAATTCTCTTAAGCTCTCTTATTCATTGTCTCATTTCATTAGTTAAGGATTATCATGACTAAGTAACAAAAAGAATGTTTTTAAAAACTACTTCTGGGCTTGCCGAGATGGCCCAATGGGTAAAGTGCCTGCCATGTGAATGAGAGGACTGGCGATCAGATGCCCAACACCCATGTGGAAGCTGAGTGGACTTTGGAGCTCTGCTTGTAATCCCAGGATGCAAGAGGTAGAGGCAAATCTTCCCTGGGGCAGAATTGCTGAAGAGTTTATAGAATTTTGTATGCACATTATCTCATTTAATCATTACGGTAAGACTATATTTTTAAGGTGTCTCATTTTTTAAAATTAAATACAACTGCATCATTTCCTTTTGTCTCCTCACTTCAACTCCTGCTGTATTGCTCCCAGTTCCTCTCAATTGCAGTCTCCTTTTCTTTAATTATTATTGCATATGCGTGTGTGCACAAATGAATATATAAGCACGAGCAACCAGCTCAGTCCATTTGGTGCTGCGTGTGTTTGTTTTAGGGCTGACCGCTTGGTATCTGATAGTCACTCAGGGTTCTCAAGACTAATTAGCAGAAGGATAGTGCTTTTCATGCATCTTAATATTTTGGATATTTCTGAAGCCCTAGTGACACTAAATATCTAAAAACCAGGATTACAGGGACACCCTAGACCAGTCCTTTGCTGCCCTGCCACAGAGAATGCGCTCTTTCTCTTGGTCTGTCTCTGGTGATAAATAGGGAGCTGCCCGGGTACATCCCTCACTGTTTGTGGTCGTCCGGACCGTGGCAGAGCTCCGTGAGCAGGCTCATTCGTCTGTCCTTTCTCCAGCCTTTGCTCTCTGCAGATTGCCACTGAAAACCAAGATCAGGGATCTGGTGGCACAGGGCTGCCTTTCTAGGTAGAGAACAATGACCACCCCTCCCCATTCACACATGCTGCGACTAGCACATAGGGGTATCTGCACCAAAATCCTGAGCAAAGGCCCATTTGACCATACCGCCCTGTTAGTGTATTGCAGGGTCTTTTGATGAAAGGGTAGACTCAGTCTTGATAGGACAAGCCCCTCACTCAATCCCAACAACACTGGTTGGAAGGGAGAAGCTGCAGCGCTCATTCTTGGACTGGGGGAGACATTGCCTGGTGTGCTAAGAGCATCCATCTCCCGAAGTGTTTTTCCTTTCCAGTCACGTTTTACTGCTGGAGTTACTCAGCGAATTAATAGCTACAGAAATGCAAAGCTCTTTTCTTATTACATTCTATCGATCTAGTTGCCCTGTCGTTAATTGAAAGCCCTGCAAAGTGTGATGGAGAGTTGGACTCCGGATTCTCCATGCATTTGGGCCCAGATCTGTCTGAAAGGAGCCCTTTGGTCTGACGTGAATTATTCTTTCTTTGTCAGTCCTTGCGAGAGCTTTATTCAGGCCTTGTGAGATTTACAATGCGAAATTGTACACTGCCTCTGCTCTTAAAGGAAAATCAAAACTCGGAGTGCTTCTCTGTGGCGTTGGAAGTAACCCATTCCGCACCCCTCTCTCTGCTGATTACCTACATACGACAGTGAAGAAGAAAAAAATAAACCAATCCCAAACCCAACTCCCAAATATGGAAGGCAGACATTTTGTTCACGTCTTAAGCAATTTTAGCTGCGGCAGTGCCTGCCCCAAGCTTGTCCTCGCCCATTTCCATCCTCTCCATTCTCCTTCTACACATGAACGAGAACACATGAAACAAGAGAGAGACCGGCATGTAGTTAGAGATCTTGTTTACGGTTGGCTCGCTATTTTGATTGCTTAACCTACTCTTCCATAGATTTCTTCCATAAAATTCACTAGAGAATTTTATATGTGTAGGGTATGTCCACATACATATTTCATAAAAGGGAGTCTTCTAAAATATCTCAGTGGGGGAGGAATCTCCAGGTCAGCTAAGAGCACACCCGACCTTGTTGATTTAGTTCACAATGCAATGCCCAGGGGTTTGTGTTTACTACGTTTTAATGAGATGTGAGTTTTTTTTTTAGTTATTTCAGGTTAGATAACCAGATCTTAACAGCACATTTGAGTCTGCCACAAAGCCTCATTCACCTCTTACTCTTCTGGAATAATACAGTTCTATAGTCTGGATGAATTTACAAACTTAGTACATGTTATAAGCAACACAGGTCCTGCCTAATGTTTTCACTCTTATGGCGCATGCATGCCTGAATTTTCTTCCTCAAGGTGTGTCTGAATCCTCCTACTGCTTTCAGCCCGCAAAGACAGGAAGTGCACACAGGGCGACAGAGCACGACCTCCTTCTAGAACACATCTTGAAAATGTTTTGAATGCTTTCTGAGCACAGGAACAATGGCTTACTGACTTCCTTTTTTTTTTTTCTTTCTGGGGGGTGGTGGTGTTCCCCTGTCTGACCTTCGGCTTGCCGAGTGAGATGTGCATCGCTACCCTGGACTCCCTCAGCTGCTTTCAGGCTGCAGAGAAGGCGGCACCCACGTTGGGAAGCAAAAGCTGTCGCAGGCTGCCTTGCCCACGACAGCGTGTCTAAAAATACATCCACCGAGACGCAGGCATATGCTCACGCCTCGGTGTGAAGGAGCTCTCGCCTGTGTTTCTTCTCGCTATCCCCATCTAAATGCTGGAGCGAGGAGTTAAATTATTCCAGAAGGCCCGCCAGGGTCTGATTTGCCACTGTCTGCTTCCTCGTTGCCTTTGAATGGGACCCTTGATCCAAGGCTTTCAGAGACCAGCCGGTGCTGATGGGGGCCTGTGACTTGGCGGTGGCGCCAGCTTGCTCCTTCTCTGTCTCAGCCATGGTTTTCTGTCCTGCTGGGGAGGGCGAGAGCGCTGGGCAGAGGTGGCACCTGACCCGCTAGAACTCCGATGTCACTGCTGTGGCTGTTACCCCCCTCGGCAAGAGTCAAGGCGCACGCAGGACGGTGGGTCACCTCGCTGGCTATTTTGCACATTTCCTTTCTCCTCCTCAACCTTGTTAGTTTTTTTTCTCTAAGTGCCCAGGGTTCGAGGGGGTTCCTTAGCCCTTCTCTACCCTTGATCTATTCTGATCTGAGTCTCTCTCTAAGGTTTGTAGCACTTTCTCTCATTAGGAAAGCTTGCTAGCCTCTCATTCATTCCCTGTCTCTGTAAACATTTTTTTTTTTTTATGATCTGTTGTTTTGGGGTCTCTCTTTGAATGTCAGCTCCAAATTTTTTAGTTTCTGTGGCTACCTCACGTGTTAAAAGGGGAGAAATCATTGTTGAGCTATTGTGCTCAGGGAGGGAAAATACAGAAATGGCTCTTTAGAGTGATAATCTCAAGAAAAGAGATCAGAGTAGACGGACCACAGAGAATGCTGTGCGGCTGCCTGCACTCCTGTTCCAGTTCAGCTACAGGAAAAAAAAAGTCTCCAGGTGAGACTACTGTCTCCTTTGCAGAGTCAGAGAACATCAAGATATTTTGTGTCTAGTTGGAAATGATTTTAATTCTAACAAGAAGCTCTAATGAAAGAAATCCCAGTTCCCATGTATGGGAAAGGAGGGGCACAAAGCACAAATACAAACTCGGCTCCAGACCTCACTGTTCCTCTGGAAATTTGAAAGTGCAGGAGAGCGATTGTTAGTCTCCCCTGTTTTCAGGTTAGCAATATTTCTGTGTCCTTGGCCACTGAAGGCAACCCATTGTTTTCCCGTAGGTTGTGTGGAGGTTTCTGTAAAATGAAATATTTTATTTCAGACGGCAAGAGAGCTCAGAATCCATCCAGTGCAAGCGAACACAGGCATGTCCAACATAAGCTGTTACTCTCCAAAAGCAACTAAACACCCCAACATGCACACCCCTCCCAAAAACAAACACTCCCATTAGCCAAAAATCTAGGCTGCCTGTAAATCTTGAAGTGCTTTTTCTCTGAGGAGAAGAATGAACCTCCCAGGATGCTTTTCTGCAGCTGAACGTTTTCTTTTGCTTTTCTTCTCTGCTAAATTTCCTTAGCTTCTTTCATAGAAACCACTGAGTCAGACAAAGAACGTTAGCCACACAGTTACTTTTAGCTCCTGGTGACAGCTGGTTAAAAGGGAGTAAGGATCAAATATGCTGTAAGCTCGTATTTGTCTCAAGGCATTTGCTTAACAGGTCTTGTTTCCAATGATGCCCAAGAAACACACGTGTTTGTGGATGCGCCACAGCTAATTACTGGGCTGGGTTTGTTAATAACCAGAGTAGGACATAGAGTTAGGGGTAAGTAGGAGGAAAAACCAGAGAAAGGCGTTGCTTTGTACAGTCTGAGATGCATGATCCAGCTGCTGGGATAGAAGTGAGCTTTTTCACCTTTGTTCCGTCACAGGCGTTGAGAGTCTCAGCTATTGCTGACTAATTGATATCTCTAGTCCCTGTGATAGGCTCCTTCAGTCAGAAATGCATGCAGGTGTGTGTCCTGATGCAAATACTGAAGAACACACAGGCTCCCTTACACAGGCGGAAGGTCGGTCTTCACACCAACAGAGAGGTGGGATGGAGGTTGTAGGGCATAAGACGAGAGAGAGAGAGAGAGAGAGAGAGAGAGAGAGAGAGAGAGAGAGAGAGAGAGAGCATAACCCTGCAAACAGTTCTAAATGCATTTGCAAATGCAGAAAGCTTCAGAACCTCTCAACAATTCAAGACACCTTTTTCTCCTCTTCTCTGCGGGACGCCTCCATCCAGCCTCTTTGCAAAAATGATAATAATAATAATAATAACCTGGACAAGGTGAGAGCCCTGCATCTTAGCTCAGAATTCATCCGGTTTCCTTCCCCCTTCTGCCTTGTATTTCTCAGTTCATTGTCCATGCATCAGATGGCAGCCACCCTTGCTCTTGAATGCCAGTGTCACAGCAGGCATAGAAAGGGGACTGAGGGACGGCATTGTCAAAGCCAGGCTTGTCTATTGTTTTCTTTGCTTTCACTGCTCTGCTTTTGAATTTTTTTTTTCCTGAAGCTTTCCTGTCCTAGTGGCCTCTGTCCAGGAGGAGGGAGAAAATTACAGGGGTTCCTAGAATAGAGGAATGCAATGTTTTCATTGTACACTGTTTTAATAAACAGCTCAGCAGTGCAGCCCCCAGAATTAGGAAATGGAGTAAGACCGAGGAGTCTGGTGGGAGGTGGAGGGGGAGGCTGGGGAGGCTGTGGAGACCCGCTTCAGCCCCCTTGCCCACGGCAGTTTCTTCTGTCACGATCCCTGTTGAGTGCTGTGTCTTTTTCGTCTTTAAAATTGTGGGAAAGGGCTTACTCATCTGTCAAGCTTCCCATTCACTTATCAATTGATTCTGTGCAAACCTACATGGAAATTTTCGGGAGGGCCAGAACTGCTGTGTGTTCTGCTCTGAATTCAGTTCAGTCTGACTCTGTGGTTGTGTTTTTGGGCAATCTAAGTTTGCATGTGAAATCCGTGTGGTCGCTTTATGAACCATCTCTCACACACAACAAACACACACGATTGTTTGTGTAGGCGTCTATCTCGGTTTTCTATTGTTTTATAGCTTCAGCTTGGCTGCTGTTTTGGATGACGCTCATAAATGAATGATTATCTTCTGTGCGTGGGCTAACTCCACATAATCCCTGAAGCTTCCAGAGTCACAGCCCAAGTGAGAGCCCTAGGAAGTTGCTTCAAATGTGGCATCTGACAGAGCAGGAGAGCACTGGGTTTTACAACCTGCCACTTTGACTTTCTACTATGTTTATCTCTTCAAATAATTGAAATCAACTCACGATGTTTCCATATACATTGACTTGCAGGGTGGATTAAATGCCAACTCTGTGTGGTGCAAATCATTTAGCTACCAGCCACTTTCATGCATTTTGCAAACTTAAGTTTTAACTTAGAAAAAATCACTTGGCTCCAAGTAGACAACTGTCATTGCCCTCCAAGAGTTCATCTCAGGAAAAAAAAAAAGATTCTAAGTTCTCTCCCTTTTTTGCCTTTCGTGCTATTTTTTTCCCCACTCGGGCTGGACTCTAAGGTTCTTTAATATTTTCAGAATTTGCTAACTATTCAGTATTTCAGTTCTAAGTGTACTTTCAGTCAAAGATGGCTATACCTCCATGCAGAGACCACACTTTATTCCCAGAAGCCTTTCAATTAATACCACATGCTCTGAGTGGGTGCTTGGTGGTTAATACAAACTCATGATTCCTTTCTTTTCCAAGGAATGATAACAGGCCGTTTGTTAATGTGAGTCTGGAAAAATCTTTTGGGTTCCCTAGGAAAACATGTAAATTCCAAGTATGAGACCTTGTGTATGTGAGCATCTAACGACCCACATATTCTTTCTCCTTCCCTTTCTAGTGCTGGTCTTAAAGAGTCCTAGACTGAGCCACCTTGTCCCTCTTTTGTGAAGAGACAGTTTGAAATGTCTGGAAAAAAAAACAAACTTCTTAAAGAAATTCAGGGCAGGTTACAGTGTGAATTCAGTTGGGGCCACCATGATAGGCCGCTGTTTACTTCCAGTGTGTCTACAGCCCTGTCCGCCCAGTGCTCCAGACCAAACATTGGGAGCAAGGGAATTTATCTATGATATCGTAGCTACAGATTGTAAAAAAAAATTTCTTTATTAATATTGTTAGAGATAAATACCCAAGGCCTTCTCTATGTTAGCAAAAAACCATTGAGCTATGCCTTTGGCACCCTATAGTTTTTTGAGTTCTTGACCAGTCATTTGGGGTTGATTCAGAAGTCAAAATTTTAAAAAATGAGTTTTGGGAATGGGGAGGTCAGAAGTTGGTTTCCCGGGTTCTTCAGAGCACTTTGGCCAGAGAGAAATGGAGCAAGAGTCCCACTTTTCTGATCAGCTCTCCTTTGATAAAGTCTGAGATGGATGAAATGGGAGGCTGAGCTGTCTTTCCACTTAGAAAATACCAGAAAAGGCACAGAGGTGGGTTCAAGACCCTGCATCTGTAGGACTGAAATCATGGGAAGTTCTGCTTGCTGTTTGTCAAGTAGTTGGGTTTCCCTTGGAGCTGGAAGGTGTTCTCATGCCTGGGGTGGGGGACAAATCTAAAAGAAACCAATCTTAGCCTGGGCCCTCTAGAGATGTTCAACTTCTGGAACAACTAGAAAAGAATAACTGTGTTTGGGTCCAAGACTGATCCCAAGATGTACTAAAGGCACAGTTTCAAGTTTGTGTGTTGACCAACGTATGCCACATGATCTCTGTAGTAGCTCCAGTAGGCATAAAGCTTCTGGTTTTGTTTTTATTTATCGAGATAGGATTTCACACTGTAGCCCAAGCTGCGCTTTTAGTCATGACAATTCTCCTGCCTCAGTCCCTCAAATGCTGGGATTATAAGATCATGCTGCCACATCAGGCTGGCATAAACTTAAAACATACAGACTTCTCACCTGAACATTGCTTTTCCATTTCTCTCTGTGTGTTTTCTGCACATGCACATGCATATTCAAATGTGTGTAGGAGTATGTAATGTTTGTGAGTGTGTATGCATGCAGACACGAGCATGTTGTGGCTAGATGCTTCCTTCAGAATTCATCCTCCATTGGCTCCTCACCTCATTCATTGCAGCGAGTCTCTCAATGAACCCTAGAGTGGACACAGACGAAGTGTCACTAGCTAGCTTTCTTGGGAGAATTCCCCAGTCTCTGCCACTTCCATCTGGACATGGTGAAGTGAGTCCTGGCAACCAAACTCTGGTCCACACTTTCTCAGCTACCACTGACCCCTCTCCCCAACCCAGGGGCATTTCTTAAAGGTGGGTTTGTTCTACTTCCTGTACTTTTATGTATTGAAACACCATTTGGTCAAAATATTACTCATGTTTCTTTGTCTCTTGGAACCTAAGGCTATATATAAACAGCTTTATGTACTCTTATTTTAAATTGTGTATGTGTTTGCATATGAGTGCATGTGCCCACAGAGGCCAGAGTCAGAGCCTCTGGAACTGGAGTTACAACTGGTTGTGAGCCACCGGATGTAGATGCTGGGAGCCAAATTCAGGTCTTCTGCAAGAGCAGCCAGGACTTTTAACCACTGGTCCACAACTCTGTAGACCACAAAGACAAACATCTTTTTAAAAGAAGGGAAACAGTACTTTTTTTTTGTTTTGAAACAGTACATTTTGACATTGTCTTACCCAGGATCAAACACTAGATCACGTGTGTATATGACCACTGAAGATAGAAAGTGACTCCTCATTGCTCCTTACCAATAAAGCCCTCATACTAATGTAAATAACTGGCTAAAAGGGCAGAGTACAGCCATGACTAATAAACTAATCTCCAGTCCCATGATTAATTGAAAATATTTTTTAACTATGTGTTTGTCACTGAGATTGTGCAATTCTGAAGCAGAAACACCTTTTGTATTTATCTCCTATTAATACTGGTAAGATTGCTTTTTTCTTCCTCCAGCAGGGCAGACACAGGTGGCCTTTCCTTTGAATGGATAGCAAGCCCTCCATTGTCAAAGGATCTGAAGGCTGTGCAGATCAAAGTTCACATAACTTCATTTGTGACGTAGAGACCTTAGTTGTTATAGACGTACAAGACCTTATTATCAGTGCTAACCAACCACCGTAGCACACTGTCCTTGTGACTTGTGGGGAGATACATAGAAAACCCCCAGGGATTTGTCAGCCCAGCAAAGGGGTGGCACTTGGAGGTGGCATTTTATGTTCAAGGAGTTCAGTTTAAAAATAAGCAGATGTGAGAAATGAGGATGCTCTCTAGAGATGGTGCTTTGAGAAAGGTTTGCTGTTTTACTCTTAACTGTTTTCAGGGTGGAGTCTAGGGGTACACACAGATCCTTGTGTACAGGCTACCCACAGACATGTAGAGCTCTGGGACTTCTTTGAAAATAATTATACTATCCTGACAATTGGTTTGTTAAGTAGAGTATACAGTTCTCTAGTATATGATAAGAGACAAAATACAATAATATATACATATTATGTAATGTGTATGCATTCATTTAGTATGAAATATTTACAGTAAATAGTTTATGAATTTTTTAGGGGCAGAGAGTGTGCATGCTACAGCACATGTGTGGAGGTTAGAATATAGCTCACAGGAGCTGGTCTCCTTCCATCTTGTGGATTCCTGGAATCAAACTTGGGTAGTCAGGCTTGGTGGCAGGCGCTCCTACCCTATCTTAACAGCTATCTTAATGGCTTTGATATGAGTTTCTATATAAAAGAAACAATGAGGATTTGGGGGAAATCCTTCCCGTAGTTACTTCTCTGGGCACAGATTTAAAAATGAGATGTCATGGAGACTAGCTGCTTCAGAACTGTTGAAAATGAAATTTGTTGTGGGGTATAAAAGTGTTGGAGGAGGAGCTGCTTGTTGGTTCCCAGGCATTTAGCCCTGAAATAACCACACAGAAACTGTATTCATTAAATCACTGCTTGGCCCATTAGCTCTAGCTTCTTATTGGCTAACTCTTATATATTAATTTAACCCATTTCCATCAATCTGTGTATTGCCATGAGGCTGTGGCTTACTGGGTAAAGTTCCCAGAGTCTGTCTCTGGCAGAGGCACCATGGCTTCTCTATGACTCTGCCCTTCTTTCTCCCAGCATTCAGCTTAGTTTTCCCTGCCTATCTCTGTTCCCCTATAGCTCTGCTATAGGCCCAAAGCAGTCCCTTTATTTATCAATGGTAATCCAGCATACGGAGGGAAATCCCACATCATAAAAGGCATTCTCAAATGACTAATCTTTCACACTGTTAGCATCATTGTTGCATCTCTCCTCCCTTCAGTTTGTTTTACCAGCCTCTGTCTCTTGGGAGCATTTTTCCCACCCTCATTTCAGCCTCTGAGAAGAAAGAAATGAAATGATACCCTATAGAAATGCCAGCATCACTAACTAGTGAAGTCAGGTTGTTTAGGCATAAGATCCGAACTTAGAGATAAATGTATTCTATTCAGTCTATTGAAGTAAATCTATTAGTACCATACAAAGTCATTTGGTAATGATAGTCTAATTTGACTTCACAGTCTTCCCTCCTCCCATATACATAAAAGGAAACTGGGGGCTCAGTAGAGTTTTCAGTTACAAACAGTAAGTCACACATGACATTGGGTTGGGGAGACAGAACCTTATGTAAAATTCTGCATATAGTTGCATGCACCTGTAATCCATCACCGGGAGGACAGAAAGAAGAACACATCTGGGCTTGTTGCCCAGCTAATCTAGCTAACTCTGAGTGTTCAGTGAGAGGCAGTACCTCAAAAACAACAACAACAAAACAAACAACAAAAACAAGATGGTGATTTATTAGCAGTGGTCAGTGTCTGGGTCTGGTATTACAAGGTTCTTAGCTTCTTATTAAAAGAATTATAATAAAGGTACACACCAATTGCAAAGCAGCAAGTAGTCTTCATTCAAAAGCAAAATGATAGTATTTATACTCAGAATTATCTGTTGAGTCTGACAATAGACCACCTGAATAGGGGAGTGCCCAAGGATGTCTGTTGTTATTGAAACTTCTTTTTATGGAGTTCAAAAGAGAGAGGGATTTGTTGTTCAGGGGCATAACCATAGTGTGAGTGGTTATCTGTTTTGATTGACAGGTTTAGATTATGTAAGTTTTTCCTCATTGTACATGTCCCTTTCCACAATGCATCTGACTTTAGCAATATGCATGCCCAATTATTTCTTTTTTATTATTTTTATTGAGCTATATATTTTTTTCTGCCTTGTTCCCTTCCTCTCTCCTCCCCTTCTACCCTCTCCCATGGTCCTCATGCTCCCAATTTACTCAGGAGATCTTGTCTTTTTCAACTTCCCATGTACATTAGATACATGTATACCTCTCTTAAGGTCCTCATTGTTGTCTAGGATCTCTGTAATTGTGAATTGTAGGCTGTGTTTTTTTTTGTTTTTGTTTTTTTTTGTTTCTTTTTTTTTTGCTTTATGTCTAAAAGTCACTTATGAGTGAGTACATACAATATTTGTCTTTCTGGGTCTGGGTTACCTCACTCAATATGATGTTTTCTAGATCCATCCATTTGCCCGCAAATTTCAAGATGGCATTAATTTTTTTTTCCGCCATGAAGTACTCCATTGTGTAAATGTACAACATTTTCCTTATCCATTCTTCAGTTGAGGGGCATTAGGTTGTTTCCAGGTTCTGGCTATTACAAACAATGCTGCTATAAACATAGTTGAGCACATGTCCTTGTGGCATGATTGAGCTTCCTTTGGATATATACCCAAAAGTGGTATTGTTGGGTCTTGAGGAAGGTTGTTCCCTAATTTTCTGAGAAATCACCATTCTGATATCCAAAGGGACTGTACCAGCTTGCACTCCCACCAGCAATGCAGAAGTGTTCCCTTTCCCCTACAATCTCTCCAACATAAGTTGTCATCAGGGTTTTTGATCTTAGCCATTCTTACAGGTGTAAGATGGAATCTCAGAGTTGTTTTGATTTGCATTTCTCTGATGGCTAAAGATGTTGAACATTTCCTTAAAGTGTCTTTCAGCCATTTTAGATTTCTCTGTTGAGAATTCTCTGTTTAGGTTTGTACTCCAATTTTTTTTTTAATTGGATTATTTGTTCTTTTGATGACCAGTTTTTTTGTGTTCTCTGTATATTTTGGAGATCATCCCTTTGTCCAATGTGGGGTTGGGGAAGACTTTTCCCATTCTACCACTTTGTCTTGTTGACCGTGTCCTTTGCTTTACAGAAGCTTCTCAGTTTCAGGAGGTCCCATTTATTAATTGTTTCTCTCAGTGTTGCCTGCCCAATTATCCATAGATATAAGGTGAAGAATGGGCAATTCTTTCTGAACGTTTGTTCAGAGGATAAAATTTGCCTAATTAGACATCTACTCCAAACTAGTTCAAACCAGATTGGCCTTATTGCTCTTAATCTGAGATATAACTGGGAATGTTTGAATAGAAACTGCCATACCTTACGGTTGGTAAGGGAAGCAGAAAACTTATTACATTGTTTTGGGAGAGTTTCTGTGCAGATCAATGCAGTGGGGATTCTAGGCAGTGAAGGAAATTGTTAGGAGAGGGGTGTGTCTTCATAGTACATATAAGGGAGGTTGTAGATTGTAAAACACATCAGCAGGAGAAGGATGTGTTGTTGTTAGGAGGATGTGTTGTGTATCTCAAACCAAGTAGAGTTCCATGTTGCTAAGCTGTTCTGTATTCTTGCTGCCTCAGAGTGACTGAGGGAGGGACTCAGTGCCATCCCGATGCCTCCACACACAGAGGGATGTGTGCACACGCACTCTCACAACATCTTCATGCAGGAACATGTGAACACTCACATTAATGAAATGTATTGTCTCAAGTCATGAATTGAGACTAAGTGCATGCTTGCCAGGAGCTTCTTGGTCCAGTGTGTACTAATTTCCAGTCCCATTGCTGCTGTGAGCTGATTAGTATGCTTAAAGACCCAAACTGCTCTTAAGAAACACAGGTTTCAGTTAGAAAGGAGAAATAGGTTCCAGTATTGTACTGCACAGCAGTAGACAGCAGAATGTGCTCAAGTTCCCCAAACAACTTGAAAATTTAAGACTTTTCAAAAAAATTGAAAGGAAAAGATAAATATTGAGGGAGATATTTATACCCTGACTCATACATTAATGATATATCATATATTAACATATCACATGAGACCCTATGAAAATACACATTTTGTGCACCAATTCACTAAAGTACCATAAATTAAAATCTGAAAAAATTTTGATACTCCTTGTTAGTTTCCTGGCACAAAATCAACCTTTATGCACTTCATACACATTAATTTTGTACATTATTTTCTCATACAGTATGTCCTGACTGCAATATCTCTTCCCTCCTCTCCTCCCATTCCCTACACCCCACTGCAGCACCTCCCCTCCCCCAGAGCCACTCCTTGTCTGTTTCTATTCAGAAAAGAGCAGACCTCCCAGGGCTCTCAATGAGCAAGGCTTACATAACAAGTCACAATAGGACTAGGCACAGACCTTCATATCAAACCTGGGAAAGGAACCCTGGAGATGGAAAGGGGTCCTAAGAGCTAGCAAAAGAATCAGATACACCCCTACTCCCACTGTTAGGAGTCCCACTAAAATACCAAGCTACACCACCATAACACATATGCAGAGGACCTATACAGGCTCCCTGAACACTGCTTCAATCTCTGTGAGCCTGTATAAACCCTGCTTAGTTGATTCTGTGAGCCATGTTCTCCTGGTATCCTTCATCCCTCTGGATCCTAAAATCCTTCTTCCCCCCCTTCTGCCGGGTTCCCTGAGCTCTGCCTAATGTGTGGCTGCTGGTCTGCATCTGTTTCCATCAGTTGCGGGATGAAGGCTCTCTGATGACAATTGGGTTAAGCACCAATCTATGAACATAGCAGAATATCACTAGGAATCATTTCATTCACTTTTTTTTTCCAGTCATGTTTGGTTCTACTCTAGGTCTCTGGGCTATCTAGCTTCCTGTCACTGGCCATTCAGGCAGTGTCAGGCATGGGCTCCCTTTCGTGGCATAGGTCTCAAGTTAGACCATTGGTCTACCTTTAGAAGAATGACCTGTTTAGGCTCTGTATTCCCCATTGTTAAGCATTTTCATTAGGGTCACCTTTGTAGATTCCAGGGAGTTTCCATTGCACTAGGTTTCCACATTGCCCTTCAAATGCCCTCCTCCAATTCCAGTCATCTCCCCCATACTCGCTTCTTCCATCCTCCCCTCCACCTGATCCCTCCTTTTTCCATCCCCACCTGTCCCCAGTCCACCAGCAAATCTACTCTATTTCCCCTGCCCAGGAAGGTCCATGTGATACCCTGAGCCCTCCTTGCTACTTAGCCTCTTTGGATCTGTGAATTGTAGCATGATTACCTTCACTTAGTAGCTAATATCCACTAATAAGTGAGTACATGCCATGTTTGTATTAGTAAATAGATCTTAAGCTTCCTTTTTCTCTCATGTAAAACTGATTATGTGGGACAAAAGGACCAGTGACACCGGAAGCATTGAGACTTCTCAGAATGTTTTCTCCCAAGTACTGCTATTCTGAGATAGATCCCCTTCTTTTTTGACAGGTGATTTTAGAATTTTCTAGGTTTGGACCAGTGACTTTTTGTGATGGAGATCAATTACTACCATCACTCAAAATAGTAGCAAGCTTTTCTCTACCTACTGCCAGCTTTCATAAGACTAATATGAACTAGACATGGTACCTTGCCCTTGTAATGTCAGTACTTGGGAGAATGAGGCAGGAGGATTTCTGTGAGTGATTTCAATGTCAGACATGAAAGATGCTGTGGTGGAAAGAAAGCATTATAAATACTTAAGCATTCTGTTGAAATGATCAAGATGAACCCAAGTGAAGAATCAGGGTATCTGCATGAAATTCTGGGCTCTATTTTGATACGTGTAGACGTTGTGGTCTTGAAAGAAAGACTGTAGTACAAAAAGTTGGAGTTTTGAAGTGATTAAATGAATAGATGTATAAGTTGTGAGGCAGTAGAAGCAGCCAATAGGTGTTCAGCAACAGCATGAGAAAACCAGAGATAATGGAGAGCTGTGTTGATAGGAGCAGAGAAGTGTTTGGGGGTGCGGGGGTGGGCTTCAATTAGCATTTCACAGCACCAGCAGCATGCTCTGCTGAGTTGAGGAGAGTTACGAGGGGGATCAACAGCAAGAATGCGGGAGCACTTGAGGCAGGATAATGATACAAGTGACTGAATAGTAAAACTAATTTGTACTCTGCTATTTGTCCTTTACTTACAGCCAGAGCCGTCATCATCCCCAAAATGGGCTCTGATAGGTTAAATTAAAGTCTCAAGTGGTTCTAGTTAGTATACTAGAATTTAACCCAAATCCTTTACCCAGAGTCATATTCTGATTGGATGTGCTATGTGTTCTTAAAGGCAGGGTCCTCTTACTCTTTTTAAATTTGATTTTAAAATCTTCACTGTGCTTACTCATTGGACGTGGCAGTGTTACACATGGATGTTTTCACTTGCCGCGATCCTCTCTTTTCTCATCCCTAAGTTGGTCCCCTTAAGTTGACTTCTTTCATTTAACTTATACACACTTGCTTTTATGTGACTGTATGAAATGTAGGAACCACAAGCGAGAGAAAACACATTATTAGTCCTTGGGGGACTGCTTACTTCAGCCAATGTGATCATCCCAGTTGTCCCCATTTCTCCTGCATGTGACTTTCCTTTTCTCCATATCCCATCTTCTCCACGCATTCCTCTGTTGTTGGATACCCTCGCTTCACCATAATTTATATGTTGGGAGTAGTATAATAACTAACACTGATATACAAATATTTCTGTTATATAATGACTAGGGAAGGTTTTTTTTTGGCGGGGGGGATGGGGTCAGTACCCAGGAATGGTATAGCTGGGTCAAATAGTAGATTTATTTCTATTTATTTTTTAATAAACTTTCATACTAATTTCCATAGTGACTGGACTAGTTTATGATCCTCCAACAGTGTGTAGTTTCCTGTTGTCTATTCTGACCAGCAGCGTTTGCTGTTAATTGCTTGACTATTGTGCTAACTGGGTTAAGACAGAATCTCAGTGTAGTTTTATTTGTATTTCTTTGGTGATACCTAACAGTGAGGTTGAACAGCTAATCATATGATTAGTGGCCATTTTTATTTCCTGTTTTGAGAACTGTCTGTTCATTTTATTCGTCCGTTTACTGGCCATGATGATTTCCTACTATTTACTTTTCTGAGTTCTTTGTGTATATTGTATATTAATCTTCTGTCAGATGTATAGCTGGCAAAGATCTTCTCCCATTTTATATTGTGTCTCTTCATCCATTTAACTGTTTACTTTGCTGTACGGAGCCTGTGGCTTTGTGAGGTCTCATCTGTCAATTGTTGGCATTGTTATCTGAGCGACTAGAGTCTCATTCGGAAAGTCTCTGCCTAGGTCTAGATCTGGAATGTTTTCCTTGTAGTTTCAGGTCTTACATTAAGATCAGTGATCCATTTGGAATTTTGTATGCTATGAAATAGAGGAATATAATTTAATTCTTCTGTATGTGGATGTCTAGTTTTCCAAGCATCATTTATTGAAGAGGTTGTCTGTTCTCCAGTGTATAGTCTTGGCATCTTTGTCAAAAAATTAGGTGACTTCAGCTTCTTGGGTTTATATTTGGATTCTCCACTCTGTTCCCCCCTCTCTTCCCATTGTCTCTCTCCCTATGTGTGTGTGTTGATTTTGTTACTGCAGCTCTATAGAATAGTTTGAAACCAAGTATGATGATACCACCAGCAATATCCTTTTTGTTCAGAACAATGCATTGCTTTGGTTATCTGGGGCCCTTTGTTGTTAAGGTTGTTCTTTTTTCTTGGTTATTTTAGTGTTTTGGTTCCTAACTGGCTGTTAAGTATCCTAAGAAGAGCAGACTCTCAGAATTCTTGAATTAAACTGAAATTATCAATTCTTTTGCGTATCAACTTAATGATTTCCCACTTATACTTAAGATTAAATACAGAGGTGTAAAAATGTCAGATTTGTTAGTCTGACCTAACCAGCTCCCTTTGTAGAAGAAATGAAGAGAAAAACAAAGAGACAGACACAGTCTCATATAGAATTAAAAGCAAAACTGAACCTATACCCAGATCTCAGCTTCTCAAATAAGACTATTCTCACATATTGTGAGAGATGAGAAATCCACATACATTAGTTGTAAGTCAATTCTCTCTCCTCTGAGCTCCCCAGAGTTAGATGGAAATAAACACCATAGACAGGCATTGGAGGACATTTGGTAGGTAAATAAAACCAAAAAACTCTGGACTACTTTTTTTTTTCAGTGAATCTTCTCACCATTGACTAAGGGAAGTTGATGGAGGAAGTTAACACAGATATTGATAAGCAATTCATCTAAGACCAATCCCAACAAGGACTAAAAGGTTGAATGACACAGGGAATTTAATGTGGATGCCCCTGGGGTACAGGGGGATCACCTGTTCCACTCTTTATATGTGTGAAATAGAGCCTCATCCTCTTAGGACAGAAAAGAAGAAGAAACATTATCCCAAGCTAGATAACAGATTAGCTGTAAGACCTAACAACAAGGGTCTGGGGATGAGAAGTAAACACGTCTCACAAGCTCTATACAGGTCGGCTGTCCCAGGCTCCTTGTCTGGCAGTGAGAGGATTATTCCAAATTTTCTGGCTACTTGCTCTGTCACCTGAGTTCCTGCCCAAAGCTAATGAGCCATTCTTACCAGTGAGTCAGGGAGCGAAATCCCTGAAGGCTGTTTTACGCTCTCATGGATGTTGGTTCTAAGGTTGAGCAGACACTGGCATTGCACCAATAGTGACTGTTGGCCACAGTAGCGTCCTTGCTCTGTCACCACCATATGGGACCAGATGGCTCATCTGGACCCTTCAGCCCAAGTTGTTAGAGTCGGTGTGACCCTACTATGCATATCTACCAGGCGGCCACGGGAAGTCTCATCTCATCTGGTTCTTGCCAACCTGTTCTATTTCGGTTCAGTTCCACTCTGGCCTTCCATGTTTTGCCTGTCGGCATACTCTTGGAGATGGTCACAAACACACCTTACACACACCGTCTTCTTTCCACGTTCAATGCTGGGGATGCAAAACAGGTTCTCGCATCTACCAGATAAGCATTCAACACTGAGTTAACAGCTCCCTTCCCTCAACCCCCAGAATTCACTAAGTATCTGCTTATCTAATCCTGTCCTCGGGTTATATCTCTTTGTTCTTGCAGCACTCATTTTGAACACATATTAATTTTTTTCTTTAAAAACATTGATTCTAAAATTAGCGTAAAATGAAACTTATATTCCCTAGTCTCTGGTTTGATGGCTTTAACTCATGTTTGGATTTGTCACCCAGAGCAGGGTACAGATAACACTTGTCAAATGTTTTCCCATATCTTTGCTTTGTAGTCGTATACCTCTGTCATGTCCTGTCCCCACAGCCTCAGATTTGCAAGCATAGCCTATTAATGGACTCCTGAGAATATAACATTTTGGAGAGGTGGGGAATGGCTTCTTCCTCTCAATACAATGTCTTTTAGCCTCATCCATGTTGCTGTACGTGTCAATAACTTATTTCATTGTTGTTTGGACAGATCCTTACTACCCACCCACATTGACCTTGAACTCACGTTGATCCCCTGCCTCAGCATCTTGAGTGTGGGGATTACAGGCTTGAAACAGAACATCCAGCTAGAATTTATTTGTTTTTATAGCTCAACGATATTCCATTGTATAACAATATTGCACTTGGTCTTCCATTCATGAATTATAGGACATTTTGATTGCTTCCATCTCTGAGTGACTGTAAATAAGATTCCAATAAATATCCATGAGCCGATATTTGTGTGGTTGTAAGTTTACCTTTCTCTGTCGTAAATGCCTAGCGGCTTTTAAGCTCACCCCTTAATTTGGATCACTTCCCACTTTTGAACCTGGGCTTGTTCCATCCCTTGGCCTCTTGCTAAGACCTGCGCTTTTCCTCTCAGATGAGCAGGCTTTGTGGATCAATTTCATTTTCCTCTCTTCCATCCCACAGCCTTCCCTTTGCAAATGAGGAATTCCCAGAACACAAACCGAGCGGAGCCCATTTGAATTAATCTAAATCTCAGCCCAGCATTTGTTGTGGCTTAGGTTATTGCACCAGTAACGTAGTACCCTCTGCTGGCTGGTTCACAAAGCTGGCTCCGTGCCTGCGATCAAAGAAAAATGATAGGTGGAATGGAGACAAGGGAAAGAAATGGGGTGGGGGAGGAGGAGGGAGAAGGAGGAGTTGTGAGAATGCCCGTAGAAATGACAGCCTGACAGGGACACTTCATGTATTTGATGCTACACATATAGATAAATGCTGTAATATTTTTGTGGAACCTTACAATATTGTCTTCTCAATTGTAGGCAAAGATGGGCTGTCTGGAAAGCTGGACCCAGCCTGGAGCCTGCCACCCAGATTGCTAGTTTGTGAAGCCTTCTGCATACAAATGACTCAGAGCCAAACATTCAAAAATGATCTTGGAGGGCCATCTGGTTCTCACTGGTTCTAAAAGCTTCATTCAGCCCGGCTGTGGATCCAGTTCAAAAGATAGCAAGAGCTTTTCACAGGGAAGGTTTAATGTGTTCCGCTGACCAAGGCTGCAAACTAGCTTTTAAAACCAGCCGGCCATGATGCTCTGAGGGCTGGTGGATGATGACTTTCATAGGTCAATGGAAGTCTGATAAATATTTAATTGGTGATGCGGTTGTATAGTGGTATGAACACATACATACACCCAGACACAATTCTGCATCACCAGGAAACATGTGTTAATTTGTTTGGGTGTCTGAATCAGTCTGTGATTTAGACTGAACCAGCATGGCAGGCCGTGAGGTCTGTTGGAGCCGTGTAATCATTGCGATATGTCATTTCTCATTTGTAAAGACAATACAGCCAACCTTGCAGTTGGGAGGCTGGCGTTGACTGCCTTTGCCATTTACACTGCCTGGTGCCTTGCCTTCCTGATCAAAGGAAGGGTTATGGCCTCTGAAGCCAGGGGATGGGGACTGCTGCTCCGGGAGGATCACAGCATGAACAGGAATGGGAGCCTGTGATCTCAACCTCAGCTTTGGGCTGCAACCAAGTCCAGAGACCAGGTGTCAGGGATCATGGGTTGCAAACAGCCTTCTCAGCAAAGCGAAGTGCATACAGTAGGGGGTGGGACTTGATTGTCTTTCCTTTTCTGTCAGTTTTCACTATCTCACCTAACAATAGTGTCCTGGGAGAAATATATGCTTCCATGCATGCAGGCACACCAACCCCAAATGTAGCCTATGTTGTGGGCTTGAAAAGTTTTCATAAACACTTTCTTACACTTACACAGGGGCTGCATCTGGCTCCTGGAAGCCCAGCACAGCACTTGGCATAAGGAAGATATACAAGGGAGTTTGCTAAATCCTGAGGACAAGGAATAGCTTGTTAAGGGCACTGATGTATAAGATGGCATACGTGAATGCTGGGATCTTGGTGAAGTCATTGTACCCCTACTTTAAGTGACTCGGCTTTCTTGTGTTCACTCTTAGTGAATCCTACCTTGGACTGGCCTCGGACTATGGCTCTTCAGGAGATCTGCACTATTGCTGAACAGCTGAGACTCACGGTAGTTCTTGGGTACATTTGGTAAGTGTTTTTTCCAGAAGTTAACATTTGCTTTCAAAACCGAACAGCTTCCGTGTTGACCTGTTCCTCATGGTTCTTCCAGGAGGCAGAAAGCATACCCTCTCAGCAACTGAAAGCAAAACTCAACGATAGATAACATGCTTATCTGTCCCAATGCTTCTATTCTACATGAAAGGGCACTTAAAGTGTCTTCTTTAAGTGAAGGAATTTAGCAGTATTGGGTTCTCAAGCTCTAGACAGAACCTTGGTCTTTAGGGAAGACTCGCAGGAACTCAGTCATGATTCTTCAGGATGGCTTCCCTTTTCCCATATTAGAGCATAATTTCACATTGATGTGATTGTGTGTGTGTATGTATGTGTCGTGTGCATGTTTATGTTTGTGCATGGATAGAGGCCGTACTCTTTGCCTTGTTCCTTGAAACAGTGTGTCTTCACTCAGCCTCGAGCTCATTAACCCAGCTACATTGGTACTCAGTCATCTTCTGTGGGGAGTGTCTACCTGCTCTGCCCTCCCCAGCCCTGCTGGGGTTACAGACACCTGCCATGCACTTGTCTTTTATGTGGCAATTAAGGATTTGATTATGAGTGAACACCTTATTCCCTGAGTTGTCTCTCTAGATCCATATCGACTTGAGATATCTTATTTTGGGGAGGGTTTTCCTGTGTCTCTGGTGTGAGTTCTTATAGCGCTGACTGGTCTTTGGAGACCTATTTTGGCTTCATTTGAGGCTACGATGATGACAATTCTAATGTGTGTGTTTGTTAATACAAAAGTTACCATCTTGGCCAGTTTGAGATGAAAAGTTTAGCCGTGTTAAATGCGTCCATATCATCGAGCTACTGTCCCCATTAGCCATCCACTGAGCCTTTCTCATAGGCAAATCTGACTGTGGCTATTAAACAATAATTCCTCTCTCTGATCTCTTTTTCCAGACTTGGACAGCCACCCTTCTACTCTCTGTCTAGGCGTTTGAACTGGCTTACATACCTCATCGAAGTGGATCACTTATCTGTTGATTGGCCTATTGTCACTCAGCATAACGTCCTTCCGGTCCACCATACCATAACACATGCCACAGTTTTTCTTTTCACTTTTTAGGACTGAACAATGTTTCATTTTGTTTATATATCATGTCTCAAATCTCCACTCACCTGCCCATGGACCTGTGCTTTCTTCCACTTCTTTTGTTGGCTGAGAATAATTCTGCTGTGAATATGGGTGCCCAGTTACTTCATGACTTCATTGTTTCACTTCTTTTGCATAAATATTCAGAAGTGGAGTTGAGAGAACAAACAGTCCCTGTATTTTTAATTTGTAGAGGTTCCACCCCTGATTTACATAATAACTGCTCTAGTTCACACTTACTAGAGATTCCACTTTTTTTGATAATTTCATCATCACTTCTTATTTGCTCTTTTATTTTGTTTTTAATGTAGATACCCTGACGGGGAAGAGTGGGATTGCACTGTATATTTGATCTCCCTTCCTTCCTTCCTTCCTTCCTTCCTTCCTTCCTTCCTTCCTTCCTTCCTTCCTTCCTTCCTTCCTTCCCTCTTATCTCCTTCCTCCTTCTTTCCCTCCCTCCCTTTCCCTTTTTCTCTCCTTTCCTTCTCCCAGTACTGGTGATTGAATTTAAGGTCTCACACATGCTAAGCAAGCACTCTACTACTGAGATCTAGACTCAGGCTTCTTTGTTGGTTTTTCTTTTGAGACAGTCTCACTACGTAACCCAGACAGTCCTAAGCTTGTGCTTCTCCCTCCTCAGCTCTTCCAAGTAGCTGGCATTGCAGGCTTTCACCCTCACAGCTGGATGCTCTATATTTCATTAATGTTCCGTGATGCTAAATGTCATTTCAGGTGTGTGTCGATCTTTTGTTATCTCCAGAGAACTGTCTGGTCAAGTCCTGTGTCCATCTTGGAGTTGGCTTGTTTATTTAGAGATGAACGTGTCAATCCCTTCTGTATGTCAGGTCTCTTAACAGATCCATCATCTAGTCTCCCATCCAGCAAGTTGCCTTTCCTATTTTCTTACTCTTATCCTGCTGCACACAGAAAAGTTTTGATGTAGTTTATTCAGTGTTTCCTTGGTTGTCTGTGCTTTGGGGGTTACACATAAAACACCATTCCAAATGCATTGCTAGGAAGTTGCCCCTTGTCTAAAAGTTTGATCGTTTTAGGTCTTCCATCTTCCCTATATCACGCCTGTTTTCACCTTCCCTCCCAGGCCCAGACAATGAACTTCTTGAGCTTAGAGGCTGTAGATACACACTGCGGTCCTAGCACTGAGCATGTATTTGGCACTTGAAACATACATTCGGCAAATTATGGCAGAGTAGACCTCCTTTACAAGCTATTGTGAAGATAAGTCAAATGATAATTTCCCATCTTTATAATAATTACAGTAGTTTCACAGAATTTAACTAGCTTTGCAGACCCCAAAGAAATCTCAGAATTAAAAAGATAATTTTTGTACATGATCTACTTACCCTAGGAATGCCTTAAGGGGATGCTTGGGCACTTGTGATGATCCCTCTACTATTGCTGCACCTGGCTCTCATCAGAGGACCTGTGCACTCAGTTCTGTGATGTTGATAATGCCCATGGAGGAAGATGGTTTCTTTCATCTGCACACGCATCTAACAACCTGCCTGGACCCCTAGGGAAGGGAAACACTGAGTGGGGTATTGTCCTCGCCAGTCTCATGACTTTGGAGAAGTTCTTTATTTTCTTTAACTTCCCTCCACTTTCTATCTAGAGTGAGAGGGGAAGAGTTGAGTGTGCACTTCCTTCTAGTTCTGAAAGTACAGAAACTTAGGTGCTGGTGATTGATCAAGTGTAAGAGGAATCAGCACTGAACCACCTATGGGAAGAACAAAGCTAAGGCTCAACACGATTTGGCTTCTCAAAGGAACCTCCATACCCAGGAATGATGGCGAGCTACGTGGATCTAAGTCTACGCTTCAGCGCTGAGTTACAAGTCTTGTTTTCTCCATAAGGGCTGGCATGGGTTGGAAGCAGAAGACAGCAACAGTTGCTGTTATGATTGAATGAAGGACGTTGAACTTTCAGCCACTCCCGAGCAAATTGTCTTGTACATGGAAATGTGAATGCCACAGACAGTTGAAAACAAGAGAACCCACTACTGTTGAGCTTCTGTCTCGAGCATCCTCCAAAGGCCTGTGTGCTGACAGCCTGGCTGGCGGCCTGTGGTCTTATTGGGAGGAGGTGGAGACATTAGGAGGTAGGGTTGTGTGGAAGGAAGTTAGGTCATTGGGGACATGTCTTTGGAGGAGATATTGAGACTGTGGTCATCTCATTGCCTTTTGGTCAGGTTGATATGAATAAGAATTTTCTACCACAGGGCTCTGCCATGGTGTCCTCTGAAGCAACAGGCCAAACTACTAGAACTGTCACTAGGGACGTCGTGAGCCAAAATAGCTCATTCTTTTATTTTTTTAAAATATTTATTTATTTATTATGTATACAATATTCTGTCTACATGTATGCTCGCACGCCAGAAGAGGGCACCAGACCTCATTACAGATGGTTGTGAGCCACCATGTGGTTGCTGGGAATTGAACTCAGGACCTTTGGAAGAGCAGGCAATGCTCTTAACCTCTGAGCCATCTCTCCAGCTCCCAAAATAGCTCATTCTTTATCCTAAGAGCTGCTTACGTCCTAGTGATGGAAGTTTTACTAGCAGTTACACTGTTATCCAAGACCATGTGTTGGCTCATGCTCAACTCTACAACCCATGTGTCTCCACGGTGACTGTCAATCATATTTGACAGGCAACTAGAGTTATCATCTTTCAGATAGATGTGGCCTGGATTTCTTCTGTCATGGCAGTCACTGGGACTTTCTGAGGTGATAGCTAAGGCATTATTAAGGTAGCAATCACATAGCGAGACTGAGAATGTCATCAGGCAAAGGACAACGGTCCATGTATTGTTTTACATGTGTTTTTATGTAACAGGTCAAACATGTCTTGCTATATTTTCCCTCTTTCTTAGGAGGGAAGGAAATGAGGAGGGACTTTTCTTCCTACTGCAGTGGGTGATTATATCCATTATCAATGTTCAGACGGTTCTATGGAGCGTCTGTGTTAAGATGGGTGCTTGATTCTCAGAGAGGCTAGGTGATTCTCTCAGGGTCACACAGTTGATACTGTACACAGCAAAGCTGATGTTCCTCTGCTGAATCTAAAGCTCATACTCTTTCCTGCGTGTCTGTGGGCTTGGACATTATGTCAGGCTGATATGTTCTCTGTGGATGGGGACCTTTTTTTCCTTTCTTTTCGATGCTGAAATCACTCATTTGCTTCCTTCTTTTAGTGCTATACACACAAAGTGGAGTCCTTATCCTTTGAGCAGGTGACACTTACTCTCAGTAGGAGCCATTTTTTTTTTCCAAACACTGCATTTGGTCGGATCCAAGCAGCCAACAATTGCTCCCGAGACTAGGATTCAGACACATATGGATGAGGCTTCATCTGACTGGGACCCTGCCTTTCGACTTTTTCTTTCTCCCTCTTTTCCTTTCCCTTGACATCTCTCCAAATGCTCACTCTCTTTGGGGTCCTGGGGAGTGTGATGCTGTCCAGATGCCTTCTCAGGGGTCTCTGGATTCACAAAAGGCCAAGTTGACGTCCATTCTGCATCTGGTTTATTTGATGCCAGAAGAGTGAGTGCTCAAGTCTCCTGGGGGAGCCAGGAGAGATTTGCCTCCTGCAGAGGTTTGGATAAGCCCCAGCTAATCTCCATGGCTTCTTAAGGGTACACCTGCTTGTCTGCCAGCCAGCAGCCTCCTCCCTCATTTCCCGTGGGAGGGCTGGGGTCAGAGGGCCTCCAGAAAGCCTTTTATCTCCCCTTGCCCCTCCAGCTCCCCCTCCACAGCACCTGGGTCTGCACATAAGACTTCCTTTGAGGAGAGGTCAAGACACTGTCCCTCCCAGAATGGAGGCCAATGCCCTTTTCCTTCCTTTTAAGGCGGCTTGCTTGTTGCATCCTTCTAAACAGGAATCTGATTCAAACTTTATCATGCGTGGCTCAGACTTGATCGCACTGGGGCTAAGCTGATCTGAATTAATTTTGAGGCCGCCGCCGGGCTATGGACAGGTAATAGGTGCTCAGGAAACAAAGGCTCTCCTTTAGGGCAGCTCACCAATTCAGAAGAGACACATGCCAACCTCCCATCTGTTTTGCCACTCGAGTGACATGGTGGCAAGGGTCATCTGAACATGTCTGAGGACTCTGAAGCATCTCAGCCTAGCTGTGAAAGGGGATGGTCTTTCTCTCTTTCCACAAAGCACATCTTTTTTTTTTTCATTATCTTTCAGAACAGTTAGCAGTCCTGTTGATTTGTTTTCTGTGAGCATTTCGGTTAATCTAGGCGGTAGGAGGTTGCTGTTTGGCATGGGGTATCTTAGAGTTTATCCTCTCTCTTTCTTTTCATGCCCCACTACCATTTTTTTTGTACTCAGAAATAGATATTATTAATAGTAATTTGTATCTGTAACTTAGAATTTTTAATTAAAATAACAGTGAGCTTACTTTGAATGCATGAAGTATGGTGCCAGCTTCAAATTCCACTTTCTCCTAAATCTACTAATATATACTGATCTTAGATTCCTGAACAAAGACAGCCCAAATCCAGCCCTGTGGAAGCTCCATTTTACTTCTAAAGACAGGCCACAGATTTTACCATGCACTTAAGTAAATCACTATGGTTGCTAGGTCGATGGCCAAATTGGGTCTTTTAGAAAGAAATGGGACATGCGATACTGGTTGCCCTGGATCTGGATCAGCTATGATGCTACAAGCTTTTGTGCATTTTGCTTATCCTCCCTAAACCTGTGTAAAACAGGAGGATTAGTTCATTTTCAGTGGTGAGCGAGGGGGACTTGAAGTCACTTGGAGACACAGGGCTTGCAAAGCAAGATGCACAACAAATGAGCAGACTGACACCAATGGAGAGATTAAGGTCTGGTCCCGTAATATTGTAGCATAAAGTAGAGAACATAAACAGGCAGTGCTGGGTACAAGATAATAGCATAATGGGATAAGTGTGAGGGAGTCAGGAGGCTGTAATGGCCTTGGAGATGCAGAAATTCTGGGAAAGTAGGACGGTATGAAAGCAGAGGCCGTCTGCCGGACCTGGGCAGTTGTGAGCAACTCTAATGAACAGAATAGGGAGATCTGTTATACAATACAATACACAGCAATAAAGCCATCATCTGGTCTAACAGCTCTTAGACATTCTTTGTTTGAAATGACACTATGCCAGCCATGGATGCCAGAGTATCCAAGGTTATAAACAGCTGAGCTGTAAATTGCCCCTTATTTCAGATAATTAAAGGTGCAGGAAATAAGATTGTGAAGAATTGATGTTCCCTTCCTTTCTTGATAGAGCTCCCTTGGCTGCTCGGCACTGTGAAAATTCTTCCTCCATCTCATTCACACATAAATACAGCATCTATAGAGTGCTATCGCAGGGGCTGAGGAAGAAAGTTAGCCTCACTGAGAATGTAGGTGTACCAGGAGTAATGCTTGCTATAGTGAACATCATCTCACATGGTCCCCACAATTTTAAGGATGGTAGCATCATCTTTATTTTAAAGCCACAAAGAGCTGGGGATGTAGCTCAGTGGTAGAGCACTTACCCAGCATACGTGAGGCCTTCAGTTTGACAGGCTAGCATTGCAAAAAGGAAAAGAGAAGCTGGGCAGAGAGAGGGGGTGGGGAGGAAAGAAGGAAGAGAGAGGGGGTAGAAGAAAATAGAAGGGAAGAAAGAAAGGAAGGAGGTTCAGTGAAGTAAAAATGACTTCCTTAACTTTCCCTAGAGGCCAAGATGGGAGTCTGTTTCATCTTGGAAGACTTGTAGGTCCATTTTCTGTCTCCTTCATGTACTTTCTCCAAAGATGGAAGAATCAGGTGAAGCATAATATCTCATTTTGAACCCCTCCCTAATTATCCATCTACCTTTGGCACAAAATTTTTCATTGATTACGAAAATCTTAAATCATAACTCTTTCTCTAAAACTATGGAACTCGTCAACTCAAGCTTCATGTAGTCAGAAAGGTATTTCCCTAGTCTAACTTTAATTGAAAGGCACAGACGAGAGACAAATTAGCTTAAGAGGGTGGGCAAAACATTAACTACCACAACAACAATTCCCAACCTGTGGGTCACAGCACCCTTGGGGGTAAAACCACCCTTTCACAGGGTCACCTAAGAGCATCGGAAAATATAGATATTTACATTACAATTCATAACAGTAGCAAAATCATAGTTATGAAGTAGCAACAAAAATAATTTTATGGTTGGGGGTCATCACAACATGAGGAACTGTATTAAAGGGTTGCAACATTAGTGAGACTGAGAAGCATTGTTCTAGAATATACTTTTATTTCAGCACAGTTTAATCTTAACCCCTTATACTGTACTAAGCTGTGACTGCTGAAGTCGACAATGTCAAACCAGAGGTGCTATCAGGGCCTAAGTCCCTGCAGACAACTAGAGCAGAGTGCAGAAGACAACCGACTTTCAAAGTTTCACGAGCATAGCCTCGAACCCATGCATAGCCAGATGGGAGAGCCTTAAGAACTGATCTAGCTCTGCTGGCTAAGGGGAGCCAAGCATAGCTCGGTTCTGAGCTTGCTCTGCGTCTGTCTCAGCTTCTTTCATAAAATGCACAACTAATTTTCAGACATGAATAAAACAAGACAAATATTAGCCATTGATAATTTTCTGTTGCTACCACTAGGAAAACATATATAAGTGGATCAAGAGGATCGTGCAGGCTCATGCCTTTTCACCTGCTTGTTTCACAAGCAGGATCCTCACATGGAGTCTGTGCATTGACGAGTAACTGTGTGCCTTCTGTATCATTTGTGTTTCTATATAGTATGGGGGAGTGATTCCTACTATGATCCGCTGGTTTATTGCTCCAATTTAACAGCCTTCTTTTCCTGAAGCAGTAGATAAGCCAATCGAGGAAGACCATCTGACTAAGCTCAGATCTCTACCATCCATTTTAAGCTTTCACCCTATTCCTCGACAGCTCAGTTGCCTTTGAAGACTTCTGCTCTTATTCTTATGGATTTAGACATGCCGAAGACCGTCAGTGGTCTCCAAAGCCTGGGGGACTATAGAAACAAGCCTAGGAGGAGTATGCTTCCCTGGCTTTTGAGGTGGATGCAGATCTTCGGTCTCGGTGTCCTCATGTATGACCTTATGAGGGTGGGAAAGTGGCTCACTTTTCTAAGCCTCGGTTTCCTTTTAAGTAAAGTATATCTGGTTCATGCCATAGATATATAATAACTATGTTTTAAATTAAACTACCTTTTTTGCTTTTTCTAGTGTTAATTTACTTTTATCTACTTAAAAAAAATCTCCTTTGAGGTTAAGCTATAGTTTATCTCCAGTGATTTTGAAGACCTACGGTGTCCTCTGTCTCCCCCACCCCTTCCTCCTCCTCCTCCTCCTCCTCCTTCTTCTTCTTCTTCCTCATTTCTTTTATCCCTCTTCTCCTCTTTTTATTCCTATTTTCCTCTCTGTGTGTGCTTGTGTGTGTGTGATCTGTGTACATTAGTATGTGCAAGTGTGTATAGATACGCCACGGCACACTGGTGGAGGTCAGGGGACATCCTTAGGTGGAGGTCACTGTCTTCTTCCTTGGTTGAGACAGGCTCTCTCACTGTTTGCCACCTTGTGTACCAGGTTAGGCTGTCCTGGAGCTTTGAGTGAACCTGTTTCTGCTTTTCATTTTCCTACATAAGCAGCAGGTCATGGACACATGACACTGTGCCCTGCTTTACATGGGTTCTGAGGATCTGAACTCAGAGCTTCGCACTTTGAGTAGTAACTGCTTTGTCCTCTGATAAAACCTGACAGAGTTTTTTTTTTTTTTTTTTCTCTTGAATTGGCCTGATGGGTACTAACCTGTTTGGACTTCTACATCGTCTTCCTTGGCATCTGCCATTGCTGTCCCCACCTCTGTTCTTTATTTTCTCTCCTCATGGATGGATATCACAGTACTCTTGTCAAGATGGCGGTTGTTAGGGCTTCTATCATGAACCCTGAGCAGAGAGACCATTTTGTCTGTTTGCTAGGATTGTTTCCTGCTCCAGACACCCACTCTTTAGCATTATTGATTTCCTCTGTCTACTGAGCCAGCCAGATGCCTTTGACCTGGTTTCACCGGAGCTGTCAAAGGGCCGCCTGAGACTGTCTGGCACGGTGACTGATTCAGTATCTTCTGATGTCTGCAGATGCCTCTTTGTTCTGTCTTAAAATGATTGAGATCATTGCGGGTGGGGTCCGGAGTCTCCATGCCAGGCAGCTATTTCTCCTTAGATTAAGAGCATCACTCCAGCTCAGCCGCTTTTAGTCTCTCAAGGCTCCCACCGTCTCAGCGGTGGAAACACTCTACAGTATCTTTTCCGGGAAAGTCGATCAATGCACTTTCTGAATGAAGCAAAGAGGAGTTGAGAGGAAATTGTTTAATGTGTGCGTATAAACAGAAATGAGAGAATGACTTGAGGGAAAAGAAAGGACACTAGACTAAGAGAAGGGATGTAAAGGTTTACAAGATTTTATTTTCATGTCTCCTAAGAGTTGAAACTTCCCCAGAACTGCCTTGACAGATTATATAAGACAGGGAATCTGAAGGCTTTAAAAAAAAATCCCCTTATTTTACTCATTCAAAGAACAGCTTTGAAAATTAGCCTTCTTAAATTATTCTCACGGCCAAATCCTTCTCCTCCAGATGGCTACATGTCTCCTTTTGGATGCCACCAGATCATTCCAGCCACCTGCCATTGTGTTGTCTCCAGACAAGGGCAGACGACCACAGAAGCTTTGAGGTCCTGAGGCTCCCTGGAGAGAAGAATAGCATCCCTGGCAAAGGTAGGAGAGTCCTCCTTAGAATTTCTAGTGTTCCACAAAAGAACACGATGACTTGAATGAGCAACAGCTAGGCATCTGGGTCAGGGAGAAGGGCCAGGTAAAGTCTGCATTGCAAAGCCGACTAGAGTGGGGGTGAGAAATGTGCTCTCAATCCACCTCAGAAGGGGTTCAAGGCTCACTTTGTGTATATTGTTCCATCTGTTCATCGCTCTGTCATATTTTACTTTATTTGATTTTGGTATGTGCTCCCTTGAGTGCACAGAGAGGGGCTGAAGGTCAAAGTTGGTGTCTTTCTCTATTGCTTTCCACTTGTTTCTTTCAAACAGGCTCTCTCTGAGCCTGGTTGGTGCTCGCTGACTGACTCACAGGCTAACAGGCTAGTGAGTTCCAGGAAACTTTCCTGTCCCTGACCCTCACGTGATGGAACAACAGGCACACAGTACTATACCAAGATTTTTATGTGGCTGCTAGGGTTCTGAACGCAGGTGGCACAACGTGCTCTTTACATAGAGAGCCATCTCTCCAGTCCCCCACTTTTAATTCTGTGGGCCCCAAATCAGTCCCTCTGTCCGTTTCTTTTCCTCTATGATTGTGTATTTCTCTTCTGTGGAAGCAGGATTTGTATGGCTAGGGCAAGGACTCTCCAATACAATACTCTCATCTAAATTCTGAAATTCATTTCTCTTCAGAACTGGCCATACTATAAAATTGTTAACTAACCAGTGCATGAGATTCCTACAAGGGCAAAGACAAATGGTTGATGATCGCGTCAAGACCCTGAGTTGTTTTCCCTGTGTGATATCTTCATGTTGCTTTATTGCTGCCCCTTCTAGTGCTAAGTCGTCCCGCACATCACATGCACTGTGTTGCTTTAGCTTGTTTCTATGACAACCTCAACATTCGCTCACAGTATCAAAATTCAAATGTGTGCCAATAAATTTGAAGGGAACTACTCTAAGATTCAAACACTATTGCCACGCCAATCTGTGTAATCACTATTGCTACAGATAATTTCATGGGTTGCTGTCTACATTTAATCCTTTCTGGGAAAGTAAAGGTATTCAATCTCTTCTCTAGGCAAGTCGGTGAACATCCTGCTTGTGGATTCATTGTCCTTAAAATGTCCCTGTATGTCACTTTGCCAGATTCATGTATTAGTTAGTATATATTCCAGTGCCAAAAGATCCTAAAGTATCTAAAGATTTTTTTAAACAGAAGTAATTATACTCATTTGTAATATTCTGTCAGAACTGTCCCATGCATTGCTCTGCCACAGAATGTCTTTCTTCAATGTACTGATTTGGGAGAGCCTGGTTCCTTTCATCACAGGGCTCAACCAAGTCTTAACCACCCACGAGCCTAGATACCCATATAACTCGGATCAGGAAAAAGGGGGGCTGTTAGTCAGATTCCAACAGCAGTAGATAAAAGGAAGAGGTTAATTGGATGCACACTTTTAAATGGCCCTGCCCATGTTCAGGGCAAACTCATTTGCCTTAGGTCACTGGTGGAGGCACAGGACAGAAGTCACGAGGAGTCTATGGAGAAGGAAAACTGTCCTTCTAGTGTCCAGGAAGCAGAGAGAGAGAGAAGGAAGAGTTTGGGGTCTGGCTAGTCCTTTCAATGTCATGTGCTCCATGGCCTAATGACATCCCACTCAGCCTCTGTTCTTATAGGTTCTACTTCTACCAGTAGCCCTGCCCTGAGGACCAAAACCCTTAACACATGGGTCTTCCCAGGATGCTTAAGATCTAAACTGTATCAGAGAGTGTAACAGCATGGGCTTAGGACACACTTTTAAAAGCTTAAAAGTGAGACGCCCCCTCTACGCACTTTCTGTTGCCTAACATTTATGGCTCTGCTAGATCTTCTGAAACCGTGAGCTAAAACACAAGCTTTTGATTTATTAGTTAATGATCCCAGGTAGTTGACTGATATCCTGTTGACTGATATTGTGCAGTCATGTCTAGAGTGAACGGAGCTGAAAATGTAGTCCCTGGCTGGGTAGGAGCTCCCCGTTGCTAACTCTGTATTAGAAGAGCGGTCTCATGAGCGTGTTCTTATCTGTTGACCCAGGAGATAAAACACATGATGAAGGATTCAGCGTGGGAGGGGTGTGAAAACTATCTAAATGTGTGTGCCACAGTGCATGGCTAAGCTGAGAACTGTGAAGACCAATGGCTCTGTGCGTGGCCACGTTGGGGGTGCATTTAACAAGACATTTAAAGGCAGCTGTACTCTAGATGGATGAAGGAGAATCATTGCACAGTCATTTTAAAAAGGCACACTTGTTACATTTTTGCAGGGGTAGGCATCTCCAGGGGACGGACTGGAGAGGGTTGATTAGATACTGTGAATCTCCTTTCTGGTTCCTGAGCTTAAGCCCATGTTTTCCACTTACTCTCTACTTGTCATGAGTTAGTGACTTTGATGAGATCTCCCCTGAACTTTATTATCAGTTCCTTTTAATCACCCATCAGTTGCTCTCACTGTCAATGTGACCCACCTCCAGTGAACAAGTCACCTGCCATTTCAGCCTTACCAGGAATGCTAAGTGGGGAAATGCCTGGATGACAGGAAGCCCTGAACACTGTGCAAGCATTACTTGAGGGGGCATGGAAAACTCCTGAGATGGCTTCCCTTTCTACATGGGCTGAGAAGATCTGTGCTCTGACCTTCTGAATCTTTCTTTGGTTTGAGCTGATACAGGTAGAGCGCTATCCCTTTTCAATACCGATGGGTGCTGTATTATCCCTGCCAGACCATGTGGGGATCTATACATTTGCATTAGGAATGACTAATTGCCAGTTTACCAAAAGGTATCAAGACCTAGAATGTGGCATTTGTTGGTGGGCAGGGTGATGGGTAGAGTTATGTGCTTATCTGATAAACAAATAAATTAAAACGGTATCCGTAGACACGTTCTGCAAAGCTATGAAAACTTCAACATAAATCAGAAAGTACATCTTTGCTTTCTATATTTGTATAGATTAATAAGTTCTTACTTAGCAATTGTTATTTGTGATTACAGTGGTAATCAATATTTGCATTGATAACAATTATTAATATTTATATAGAGAGCCTAGTGAGAACACCTGAAGAATTTCTCAGCGGACATTTACATGAGACACCTAACTAGCCCGTTCTGAGGAGAAACAGAAGTTAGAATGTAGTGATTTCAGTGAGCATGGGCTGCTACTCAGCCACAAGGATCAAGACAGACACTGAGCTGGATAAAAGGAAGACATCCCCCTCCAACACTTGGAGTCTAGTTTGCAAGGTGAATTCCACAAAGGAGTGATTCACCAAAGCATGAACCTTAAAGCAGAGAAAACGGGCCGAAGAAACAGGTAGTTACTCAGATAACTGGATCAAAATTCCTTATCTATGAATTATTGCATATTTGTATACATTTTTACAAATAAAATTTATTTTACAAATAAAATTGACAGATATATCTGTCAATGCTTTTTAATGAAAAATCATGCATAGTTTGGTGTGGTCTGCAGATCTTTATCTTGGTTCTGCTTGTGACTTTTCTTCTTTCCTCTGACTCTGGTAATTCTTTATTTGATGTCTAGACCGTTAGTTTCCAGAGATCTATGTGTCAATAGTTGAAAGGATGCCATATAAGCTGTGTTTTTTTTTTAAATGGGTCTTAAACCTTAAATATATACTAGGAGTCCTCGTTACTTCTTGCAGTGATCACCTTCTTCTGTCCTTTTTTAAATATTTATTTTTTTTATTTTGAAATTGGGACTCTATTTATTTCAAAGTTAGGTTGGCTGATGTGGACCTTACTATGTAGTCTAAGTTGGCCTTGAACTTTCAGGAATCTTCCTGCCTCAGCCTCCCAAATGTCAGGATTGCAGGTGTGCACCATCTTCTCCAGATGATGGCCCTTCTCACGCCTTGTTTGGTTCAGGGTGACAGGAGCCAATCCTGTCTGCAACACGGGTCTCCGAGCTCTGCTCCTGATCCTTCTTGCATTATCTTTCTTCTTCTCCACTTAAGTATTTCCAGGTATAATGCTTGGATTTTTAAATTGATCCACTGGGCTAAGGATGTAAAGAAGTGGCCAAGCATTTGCTTGGTGTATGTAAGGTTCTGGGTTTGATTCTCTGTTCCACAATGGAGTAAGTGAATTTACCTATTAGAGGTAAATTTGAAGTCTCTAGTTGCTAAGTAGACAGTGTTTTCTCAGACTTCCCAATTTATGTTTGTTACAGTGATGCAATCTTTGTTAAATAAATGATTCTTTTCATTTTGTTATTTGTTTAAAAATATTTGTGTGTATGAATGCACACACGTGCATGCATGAACATGCATGTATGCTACATGCACATTTGAGCTACAGAAGACAGCTCAATGAGAGTCAGTTCTTTCCGTTTGCTATGTGGGTTCTGGGGATTGAACTTGGCTCTTCAGGCTTGACAGCAAGTGCCTGTCCCAGCTGACCTAGATCACCCACCTAAGTCCTTTAAAATAAAACAAAAAAACAAAAAACAGAAAAAAAAAACAAGTTTTTTCCCCTCTGTGTTGATTGTTTATTAGAATAGGTAATCTGAAATTTCTTATGCATGTGGGTCCCATAGCTACTTACCTTGATGGTTCTTTCCCTAAAAAGGACACAAGGTAAGAGCCCACTAGCGACAGGTGTTTGTGAAGGATGAGCCAGGATGAGGGTGTCTAACCGTTAAGACAAGCTCAGGGCAGTGTCTGAACAGTGAGAAGAAAACTGGCCACTGCTTTAGCAATTCCTTTCATGTCCTGAGCTGGTAGCTTCTCCACCAGAAATGAGACTTTTTAGTGAAGTCCATGTTATGGAATGATCTTTCTGTTTCCCCCAAAGATCATAGAATCACAATTCCCATTTATAAGTCAAGTTAGAAAGTCACCGAGCCCCCATTTCCCAGCAGTTGAAGGATTTTTCTATATGATATCCAGGCTCTGTGGGGGGTCCCTTCAGTTATAGCAATAATAAGAAAATCTTGCCATTTTATCTCTGTCTCAAGTAATTATAAGTTTCAAAAGAGCTTTGAGCGGCTGATGTGAAGATCAACTAGCTAATGTGGATACTAACCAGAGTTTTAATTATAGCTGCAGCCAATTTTCCACATTTAATATTGATGAGTAATGACAGGCTGTGAGCTGCTCTGGCGGTAAGAAAGCAGCCTGAAGTTTCCGAGACTTTAATATTCTATAGGTAGGGAAGTGAAGCCCCCCCCCACCCCACCCAAGATTGAAATGTCATGTTAGACTGAGTGTTGATTCCTTGCATGGAAGAGATTGACATGTTGGATAAAGCAACGCCGATTTTCTGATTATTTTCTTTTTAATTTTATGTTCTTTCTTTTATTTAATTTTTAATTTTATTTCTTCCTCTTATGCTTTCCAATGCTGGCCTTTTGATTAACCATGACAATTAAAACAACCCTGGCAAACTTTGCTCATTATTCTTATAGTTATTGCTGAGCTTGGAGTGTGGTCATTGGGGAGCAAATTAATAATGAATCTATCCTCCCCAAATCCAGTTTGAGAGACAGGTGTGTGTGTGTGTGTGTGTGTGTGTGAATTATAATAACATAAATTAAACACAAATGTTCTGGAATTACTATCTCTTTTAATTTTTCTGTGCCAATATTTCAACATTAGCCAAGCAATGTATAACAGACTATATCTTGTATTTGGAAGGCTATGCAGGTAAGTGTGAAACATACCGTAAGTCATACATTTTTTGACTCCCGTGTATTTACTGTTTGATTATTCAGTGTCATACTGTCTTTGTGTCTCGTCTGGACTAAACTGTATCACGCCAGTGCAAATGGGCTAGCAGCTGCTTTCCAGCTTACCCAGGTATCTATTTATGTAGCTAACATTTGGTAAGTGGCAGTGATAAATGATCACGTACTTCCTGGGAGCACAAGTGTCTTTCTAAAGGTCAAGTGCATTTGAGTGCTCGGGTGATGATCTGGAAAGGTGCAAACTAGTAGGCAAGACAAGGCAAGGCAAGGCAAACAATAGGGAAACTGAAAAGTTCAGTGAAGAGCATGGTGACCTTGAGCAGGGAGGATGCGTCTACTTCACTGTGACTGCTGACTGTTTCTAAGTGTTTTGTGAACTTGGTGAACACGTCCTCTTGGGATGCTTTAGGGACAGGCTCTTTTGAGAAGTCCCTGGATCTTCTGCAGCACCTTGCATTGGGGTAAAACATAGTTTAACTTTTGGAAGGAAGGCTCTTCATTGTCCCTGAGACATGTCTTTGTCAGAGACATTTTCCATAATTATCTGCTTTGCCACTTAAAAAGCCCTTTACTGACATTCACTAATGAAGCTCATGGCTCTGTGAATTGTGGTCCCTGTTTTTCAGAGCTTGGTTTATTAGCTGCAAATAGGTCAAGGTAATTGCCCAGAGCAGACTGCTTTGATCTAAAATGGTCCTAGACATTTCGAATGTCAGTTCTAAATGTTCGTTCCCTCACTTTTCTGGATCTAAGTTGCAATTCCTTTAGGTGTGGCATATGGGAAATATTATTGATTCAATCAGCAAATACTTACTGCACATGATTTTATGCCAAGGTAGTGGTTAGAGAAAATAGCAAAGCCATCAAGAATCTCAGAGAGGGAGGGAGGGTGAGAGAGAGAGAGAGAGAGAGAGAGAGAGAGAGAGAGAGAGAGAGAGAGATCACAATATGAGATGTTTACAAAGGTAGCAGAGATGGAATTAGATACAGGGGCAGCCCCCCAGTTCTGCCTAGTCTTCGACAGCTATAGGAGCAGTGCTTGATTCTAGGTTTTGATGTTTAGTTGGGGGATTCCAGGAAGACAAGGAAATGACATTTTCTATAATGATGGTTCATAATTTCTCGCAATATCTCCTCTCCTTTTCTAAAATGCTCCCCAGATAAGCGCTCCTGGTTGAGAAGGTTAGGACCATCCAGCACTGCTTCACCTTCCACCATGTGAAGACCTCTGTTGGCTCCCATCTCCCTGCCCTCTTCAGTTTTAGTTTACAGGTTACAGTTCATCACCTAGGGAAGCTAAGGCAAGATTCCAAACAGGAACCCAGAGGCAGGAACTGAAGCAGAGTCCGTGAAAGAACACCACGAGCTGGCTTGCTGTCACTCAGGGTCAGCTACCTTTGTTACACGATCCAGACCCACCTGCCCAGGGGCAGTGCCACCTACAGCAGTAGACCGGCGCCTTCTTCACCAATTAGCAAAAAAAAAAAAAAAAAAAAAAAAAAATGCCCCCGTGTCCACAGGCCAATTTGATACAGATGATTCTTCAACTGACAACAAAACTGATGAATGGGACAGACTTCATTTGGTTTCATGATGGCTTCTGTTTAAAAACAAAACAAAACAACAAAAAAAACAAAGTTGGTTTCCAATAGGGAGAAACAACCTCTGAGCTAGCCACCATCCTATTCCTCATACTTGGTCATGTCAGAGCTGGTCCCCATGAACTAACCATCCCTTTTAGAGCACTCTCTATAAAACTCCCCCAAATTAGGTCCTATAGCAGACTTAGGGCAGGGAGGGGCCCTTGTCAACTCTTCTTATAGTTTTTGTACCCCGAAGTACCAGACACACAGGAAGTCCTAAGTAAATACTCATTTAATAAATAAGGGAATGAGACCTTATAATGATTTGGGGGGCTCCTGAAGAATCTGCAGTTGGTGGCAGCTCTAGATAACAAGGGATTCTGGGTAACAAGAGATTTAGTGTTGTGTGCATGCTTTTTCTAGTATGATAGATGTGAACATTGGAAAGGGTGTTTTCAGTTCTCTTTTAAATGCTTATTTTACTTTAAAATTATGTGTGTGGTGATGGAGGAAGAGCATTGGTTAATTAATAAAGAAACTGCTTGGCCATTATAGGTTAGAACATAGGTGGGTGGAGTAAACAGAACAGAATGCTGGGAGGAAGAGGAAGTGAGCTCAGATGCAGGGCAGCTCCTCTCAGAGCCAGACGCAATGCAGCCAGCTGCCAGGTCAGACATGCTGAATCTTTCCTGGTAAGCGCACCTAATGGTGCTGCGCAGATTATTAGAAATGGGCTAAATTAATACGTGAGAATTAGTCTAGAAGAGGCTAGATATAATAGGCCAGGCAGTGTTTAAAAGGATACAGTTTGTGTGTTGTTATTTCGGGGCATAAGCTAGCCAGGCAGCCGGGAGATGGGTGGCAGGAACGCAGCCCGCAGCTCCTTCAACAGTGTGGGGCTGGAGAGATGGTTTGTTGGTCAAGAGCATTTACTGTTCCCTGCAGAAGGCCTGGATTCTGTTCCCATGGTGCCTTCAAGCTGTCTGTAACTTCAGTGACAGAGAATCTGCATGCATGTGAACCCCCCCCCCCAAAAAAAAAACCCTATGTGAGCACATGCACACACACACATACACACATGGAAATAGATAAATATAAACAATTGATTTTTATTTCTTTTAGTTATATGTGTGTGTATGTGTGTGTGTGTATATGCACACATGTGAATGTGGATACCCCACGAGTCCAGAACAGGCTGTCAGATGCCCTGCAGCTAGAACTGTAGGAGACTGTGAGCCACCTAATGTGGGTTCTTAGAGCCAAACTCCATCCTCTGCAAGAACACAGCACATTAACTGCTAAGGATCTCCGCCCCCAGCCCAGGCGTGCTTTACTGGGTTTCACTATCATCTGTACCTCCCCCTACTCTTTGTCTAACTCCAAGACATTCATCTATCTCTGCCTCCACCCAGACCCCCCTTTTGTCTAGGCAAGGTTAGGCAACCTCTAGAAATGAGCAGCTCTTTCTTGGCCCCCGACTTCTCATTCCTTTTCCCTTCACCGTTTCTTCCAGCAAATCTTGTTCAGTGTGTTTATGTTTATGGAATGTGTAGATAAAAAAATACAATTTTTTTTCTGTGCATCGGCTCTGGCCAATCTCCACATTTGATGTGTTTGCTTTCCTGAAGTCCTTCCCCTTTAGAGACACTGTCACAGACTCTGATTCATTTGGCCAAAGCAATAGAAGGAGTGTCATAATAATGTTAACACTGCAAAATTAATGACTGGCCGTGTTGCTGTATGTCTGCTCCCAGAGTCAATACATTAATACATTATTTTATTTCATTCCCAAGTACTGCCTAATAGGACAGGCACTATTGAGCTGATTGCACTTGAATCTCGACCGTACATATCAGTTGACTGGTCTGAGTCTGAATAACGCATTCCAACTCCTGATGCATTTCCCCTTTGTCAGAGATAGAGACCTTGCAACAGCACCTATTGCAAGGGGTGGTTGTGTGTGTACCCGCAGTTAGATATAACGCGTATAAATGCTAAGCACAGTGCCTGGCACAGAGTGCGTATTAGCAAACAGCATCTCTGTGGTATTATGAATCTTTAAAGTAAGCCTGTTACTAAATCTATTTTAACAGATGGGCAAAGAGAGACTTAACATCTGTGTGCATGCAGCTGGCCACTCTTCGCAACATTGCCCGGGTATTGGAAGTCATGCATTTGTATTGGATTAGACATAAAGACTTCAGTCAATTGGACTTGAAACATAATGAAATCTTCTGGCAAGGTGTTTGGTACAGCTTGAGGCCTTTGTCCCAGGTGGTGCGTGCCTGGCCCTCTGATCTTTCTTCCTTATTCTTATCCTCCCCACTGGACTATAGGAGCAAACTTTTCAGTTCGTAAGGGCAGAGCAGTTACTCGCTACGGTTGATCAGGCACATCCCAGATGCCAACCTCCCCACCAGCTGTCCTACCCTCTACCTGCTGCCGAGTGGCCCTGGAAGAACATCCAAGTGATTTCTGTCCCTCGGAAACATCAAAGCGCCCCCTTCTCCCTCCCCGCTTTTTCTAGTGAATGCGCCACTGATTGATATAAATGGAAGAGAATGGTGGGCAGCTTCAGCCGTTTGGGAGGAATGTAGGTCTATTGGAGGGGGCTGACTCCATGACCAAGGCAGGGAGCTGACTCCCGTGCAGCAGCCAAGGACAAAGCCAGACACCCAGGCCCTGAAAGCACCCAGGAGAATCCTGATAGGCTTGGTGTGAAGTCATCGACCTCACAGCTTGGGTAGGTCCCCAGGAAGAGGCCTACCGCCTTAAGGTATGATTTTCACATTGTATAACAATCCAGCCACTGTCTCTGAGACCATGTCAAACACAATAAAACCTCAGAGCCTCTCCTATTGCTGAAGAGCCAATCAACCTAAACTAATACTTTAATGACCACTTTTCTCAATGAGAAAACAAATTCAGAGGGTAAAAAAGAAGCAGGGAGCTGAGAAACATCTTGTCTGGTCAATGAAAAGAGCAACAGAAAAAGACGTCTGCAGCCATGGCAATGGATGATGAATTACTTTGATCTGAAAAATAGTCTCCCCCCCTCCTCTCTCTCTCTCTCTCTCTCTCTTCTCTCTCTCTCTCTCTCTCTCTCTCTCTCTCTCTCTCTCTCTCTCTCTCTCTCTCTCTCTCTCTCTCTCTCCTCCAGTGTTTGTTCTCAAGCCAAGAGATGTTATTGAACAGGAGGAAGGAGACCCTTTTAGAGTGAGGAGGAGCTCAGAGCAGAACAAAGTGACCGCTTTCTTTCACGGCCACTTGTGCTAAAGGTCTCGTGTTTGGAAAATACTCAGTTAGAGGGAATACTATTACAAGCAGTGTCTACGTTTTTGCTTTGAAGACACTTGTCAATAAACAGAAAACCAAGAGGTGTGCAGGATTGCTGTGGGACGTATAGAATATAGATTGGAAGAGGGACCACCCCTCAGCGCAATAACCCAGAGATGGAGCAAAGGACACATTTTCTAAACCTCAATGCTCAGTTCCTTTATTTAGAGAAGTGACTTTGAGGAAATGTCACCCTGATGCATTTTCAAGTCGGGTGCTTAGTCTTACTGCCGTTAATCAAAACGGAAGCGTTGTTAGTTTAGGATTTGTCTCTGGTAGGCTTAATCTGTAGCAGTTGGGGGTCTTCACGTGTGAGGAAGCTTTTCAATCAGTGACCTTTCCGTTCGGCCATAGATGCAGCAGCAGAGACATTGAACAGTGAGATCCTGTGTTTTCTGCGGAATTTGCCTCTCCCTTAAAGCGCCCAGTCAAGACCATCTCTATCCCCTAGGTCATCCTCGTTCCTCTCAGATCTCGTCCACTGAGGAACAGTCTGCAGACAAGTATGCATCTTTTCTGGGGAACTAGATGGAAAGATCTCTGGCTATGCTTTTTAAAAGACTACCAAACTCTTTGTCCAGGTAACATGCCTTGTTGTCATGGCAACGAGAAGACAGCTCATGCCTCTCTTTTTTGCTTGGCCTTCCCAGATTTATTTAACACTTTCTTAGCTGTTGGTGTAACTTTCAGCTACAAATGGATGGTCTATTCTGTCCAAAGGTGTGTGTGTGTGGGGGGAGTGATTTAAAATATAATTACTTAGTTTTAGGCATTTGGATTTCTTTTCTTCTCCAGAAAAAAAAGTTGAGTAGATTTCTTCACTCGTTTCTAAGTCATTCAGATTTTCCAAGATACAAACCAAGCCAGACCCTTTCTTTTCTTTATTCAGCTCAAATCTACTAGGTGCTATCTGAACCAGTCTGGTCTGTGTTTAAGCCTCGGTGGCTTCACGCGCAGGCCCCGCTGTGTCATTTTACGCATGAGAACTGCACCCACTCAGGTGCAGAGGAGTCCGTCTCTTGTTGCCGCAGTCACAGGTGATGGGACCAGCATCTACATTCTGACTCCAGACTCTGGGCTATCTCAGATATTTGGAGAGACCCCATCACTAAAGATGACTTTCTTCTCTCCTACTACGGATTTAAACAGAGCCAAGACTTGACCTAGTATTTCAGCATGAGGCGTTCACTTCAAACCCTGCTTAAGGTTATCCTGAGATTCTCCTGGCCCTGTGATGAGAGGCTAGGAGGGCTCAGTGGGATCCTTTAGAGATCTGGCTATAAAAGGAAACAGTTTTGGAAAGCAAAGGGATACACTACTTTGTCCTGCTCTCTTCTAGGAAGAGACAGTTTCCCAAGACCCAGAGCCCACTGGGGGATGCTATGTGAACTAAACTCTATTGATCTATAGGACCAGTAAATTATGATTTCTGGGAACCTCAAATAGCAAAGGCCTCTTTGTAATCCCCCAGCCTCCCTCCAGGGGCAGTGCTTAGTCACTACCCTACTTCCTAGTAGGGCAATAGCTAACCGGTCACATGGTCAGCAGACTCATCTACAACTGCTAGAACTTGATTTCCCCACTTGAATTCTTCTTGTGACCTTTCTGGAAACCAGGTGTCCTCTCCCAACCAATCCCCTCCCCAGCCCAGACTCGCTCCAGTAACTCACCCCAGACGAGAGATGATATACTATTTAAAAGTATGGTCTCTCAAAGCCAGTCCCCCTGGGCTTGAATTTCATTTCTCTCATATCCTTAGGTACTTTGAGCAGATTAATGTATTTCTGCCACGCTGTTTCTTTCAACAGACTGGAGGAATTGCAGCATCTGCTCAGAGTGGTGGGGACACCTGGGGTGACACACCTTAGGCGCCTAGAGAACAGACGTACTCAGTGATTTCACTGATTCATGTTTATCATTAGGCAATCCTGAAGTCTACAGCCTAAGAAAACTTGACAAACCATCTTCCTGAGATCTCCCAGACTCCAGTAGATGCCACTCCATTGTGTCTCCGAGGCTCAGTATCTCCCGTAGTCTAATACAATGGATTTTTTTGTTTGTCTGTTTAAAAAATCTAGGGAGGTTCCTGGAGGGTCTCTTGATGCTAAAGAACAAAGAACACGCCATCTGTGTGGGACATTCATCTCGAGACAGGAATAGAAGTGGGAAAGCCAGCATTGGAGTGGGACAAGTAAAATCATTGTTAAAGTTATCTTAGGCAGAGAGAGAGAGAGAGCGAGAGAGAGAGAGAGAGAGCCTGGTGGAGAAACAAACAAGAGGACACATGGAAGACATGATGATCTAATCAAGGCAACAATGGAGTCTGACTGGTATGAAGTGCAGTGCTACTAGAAGATCATGAGCCAAACACAATATTATTAGCAAGCCATGTAGGGGTCAAAGAACATACCAAAACCAAGGAGACAGCGGGAGAACAAAAGTTAAGTCCTAACCTGGAGGTGTGCATTGACTTAGGGCCAGATGATGAGGACAGAGTTGCTGGTTGATGAATTAGCTGCTCTGGAGGAGAAAGGATGACAGACAGGTTTTTCTACCAGATTTGATTGCTAACTCATCTGTGTAGTGGAGCCAGCAACCATGGGCCAAAATCTACACCTTGCTAGGTTCAGTCTTCCGTGATCATCTCTGTAACAGTGACTCCTTCACAAGGTTCCTGGGATAACCTAAGGTATCCATGCCGGAGTGCAGCCAAAGCCAGCAACTAGCAAGCATGGCTACTGTTTGCTCGGTTACCAAACAGACCCTCCTTGGAAATGCAGTTTTTGTTTTCCTGGCTCTGAAAGATAATAAATGCATGTTATTTCCAAAATCGTGTAAGAGATTTTAACCTATTCCTTTTGCTAATGATACTCAATTTTTAAAGTGTATGTGTGTGTACATGCGCGCGTGCACACCCGTGTAAGTGCATGCTCAGTGGCTACAGGGAGATCCAGAGCACTCTCTTCCTTTAAGACAGGGGTTCGCTGAACCTAGAGCTAGTCTAGCAGTCAGCCCCAGTGATCCTCCTGTCTTCCTCCTTACAGCACTGGGGCTACAAAGCGATGAATTGCTTTTAATTTGGGTGCTGGACAGTCAAATTCAAGTCCTCTTTTTTCCATAGAAATCATTCTTACCCACTGAGCCTCCCGAGACCTCTACAATATTCAAATTTTTAACTGATAGGCTAGGTATTTGCATGAACTGCAGCTTAGAATTGCAACAAAGGATTATTGTACTTTGTTAATTCCTCAGTTAGGTGAGGTAGGCTGTGTAGGTGTGGTTATACCCATTCTTCAGGTGTGTCAATTGAGTCATGGAGAAAACTTCTTCAATGTTATGAAGTTAATGGGTGTGGATACCACTATGTGCTTAGTATTTCCCCTTCTTTACAAATAGACAAAGATGTTCACTACCCAGGACACCAAAGTCCTCTTCCCCAACCCTGCCCAGTCTTTTTGGAGCATGTTTCAATATGTTTCAAATCATTGTCATATGAGAACTCAGGAAATAAAGGATGCAAAAGACACCCCAAGTCATCACTGTGTCCAAAGGATAACGTAAGAAGAATGTGGGAAAGCAATCAATGTGCTGGGTACATGTCTCAAAAGTATCAAACCTCTGTTGTTCCATGTAGACAGGGAAGAAGGGACTTTAGATTTGGGGCAAGGACATGCTACATACAAGACATATTATGGCTCATCGCAGAGTTTTTGGTTGTTTTTGTTTTTGTTTTTGTTTTTTTTGGTTTTTTTCCTCAGAGAGTTGAGGCCTTTACAAAGAAGCTTCTAGTTCAGATTACTCTGCTCCACTGAGTGATTCTAACCAAAACCTTGTCTGCCCACCGACTTGAGCAAGAAACCTTCCTGCAAGCCTTTGAAGGACCAAGCCTGGTGGCAATAGTCATTCCTTGTAAAAAAAAAAAAAAAAAAAAAAAAAAAAAGTACTGCTTCCGACATGGGACTGAGTAGCGCCCCCATTTGAAGTTACTTTGGGAACTTTTCAGTCTCGCTTTTGGAATTCAGGCAGTGATGTATTTTAACTCTGTCTTGAAGCAAATGCAGCAAAAGATCAAAAGCTCAAGCATGCTTAGCCCCCGATGGTCTCTGAGGTATGGAAACGCGTGAGAAGCGCACCTGCCATTGTGTTCGCTTTATCTGGGCCCAAGATGTTTATAATCCTTAACACTAGGAGGATTATCAAAGTTACTTTAGTAAAACTCCAAAACGGCAGCTATTGTTCAGAAAAAATTTTCAGAAATGATTTGAAATCTACAGTTTATAGCAAGAACCTTCCTGCTTATATTATGACTGCTCGCTCTATTGATCTCAAACTACAAATCTGAGAATTCCTGTTCCATTGTATTGTGAGGATGACACTGACTTTCTTGGATTTTTTGATATATCTCTTCATAACACGTGGTCCAAGGTGACAAAACAACAGAATGTTAGAACTGGAAAGGACCACACAGGATGGAGAGTCTGACGATGTGGTAGCTTCCTGCTAAAGAAGAAAGGTACAGAATCAGTGTCCAAATGGGTCCAGGCCCTTGGGTTTAAGAAATACCACTCTCACACTGTGACTGCACAGTTCGTTCCCATTTAGCATTCTTTGGGGATCTCATGTGATGATGCTTCCAAGTGGTCATCTTCATATTTCGAGGCTGATGATGCATCTGTTTACATACTTGCTGTTGTATCTGGGGGATCTTGATCCAGTCCTAAGGCTCTGGGTCACCAGGCAGTACTCCCAGACCTTATTGGATTGTCTTTAGAGAATACAGGGAATGCATTTGTTTGGTGGAACACTATAAAGTTTGCTATCCTTGGACATTCTGACTATCTTTTAATGTTCCTAAATTTGTATAATGTGCCTTAAAGCCTGTGGGGTGAGTTTATGGATTAAAATGAAATCAGGGTCTCAGAGAGAAGGATAGATCAGAGGACAATTTAAGCAGGCAGTGAGAATGACTTTTCTGTGCACAAAGCTTGGAGGAGAAATTGCACTGTTATATCAGAAGCAACTTCTACCGTGGCTGTGCCTTATTCATGGGTGGCACTAGAAGAATGACATCCTACAGTTGTTGTCTGGCTTCCACACACACGTATTTGCAAACGTTCATTTGTACACGTGTGCAATACATAATTCGATTAAATAAAATACATTCATAAGAGACACTCAAGGTATCTTCCAGACCCAACTTTACTAGTCTGTCAAAGCATTTTTAGATGCTTAATTCTATGCCAGAATCCTACGGAAAACTAACAGCACCCAACTATTTGCTACTAATATATCCAGGGATCAGGGAAATCATCACCTTCATCTCTGTGTCCTCTGATGTCCCTTCCAGGCTCCAGTGACATTCCCAGGCCAGTGGTCATGCAGATGGCCCCAGGTAACCTAAGTGTGTTACAAACATAAACCCCAAGTCATAAGCCTGGGAAAAGGACAAGCAGGGATGACACAGAGCTTGACAGGGATGAGAGGGACAGCGAATATGAGGAAAAAAGAACAAAGAACCCATATATTGTATACATGTATGAGTTTTTAAATATGAAAGTTAATCAATTTCAAAGTAAGAAAAAATAAATTGCAAAGGCACTAGGCAGCTAAAAAAAAGTCAAAGTGGAACAAGCTAAGTAATGAAGTTTGGCCTCATTCACAATTCTCTCACCAACCGACTACTGCTCAGGCATTTTTCACAGTACTTTGTAGGTAAATGCTTCCACAAGGATGTAGAAAATGCTTTCCAAAAGTGCATCAAATCCTGACACATGGATTCTTATGCTACAGGATAAACAAATCTATTTCTCATTGATAGAAATCCATTGATTACATTGGTTTTTATTTTGATTTTTAAAAGGGCACAGCATTGAGGCAGTGTGTTATCTTTCAATTGTTCTGCTATTGACAACATAATAGTGATTAATGTAAAAAGATTACTAGATTCTTGCAAGAAATATTGTTAAAATTAACTTCATTTAAATTAATCTAGACGATGGGATATTACTTATAATCTAAAGGATCTCCCCCTTGAAAATACCCAACATCTATATGAGTATTTATGTAGGTATTAATTAGTTTCAAATTAACATGAAGTTCCTACTTATGACTTACTACAATCCTCTTTGGGTGCTGTACTTTAAATTGTCCTATTCCTGAGATCGACAAGGGGGATCTGTGTCCATTCACAAAAATGCGAATTTTAACCAACTCTGCCATCAAAACATATCTCCAGTCCTTCCATTCTCTCTTGCTGTAATGATACCCACCCAATCCCTGGTTTATATCATCACTAACCTTCACCCAATCTACTTTGTGGGCACTAGAGGTGAACTTTTCTACTAGGTGACCTCCTGACTTGCTAACTGGCATCTTTACTTGCCATTTTTCACATCATGGCCAAAGCTAAATTTCTCAAGGATTATTAAATCCTGTCAGTGTTCTGCTAAAAACTCTTCTTCATATTGAGGATAAGGCGTGAGTTCTTTTGGTCCCCAAAAGTGCACAGCACTCGTAGTTTGATGACAGCCACCATCGCGGGTCTCCTAAGACCCACCTAACACACTTGGAAACTTGGTGGAATCTCAGTGATCAGATGGCACAAAGAGAATGGGCTAGGCAGAGGTCAATAAAATCAATGTGGGAATAGGGTCAAATCTCAGCATCAAGAAGGTATGGCAAATTGCATCCAATGCCTTGTCAGTGTCCTCAGATGATCAAATGGGAGGAGTTACATAAGATTGTTAACTAGCAAGAGTACTCCCCAGGATACTGGCTCCATGTAAGTTTTTGGCCCACATACACTAAGGGATGGGTTCAGCAAAACCTTGTACTTGATTTTTGGCCACTCTACTGGGGAGAGGCTGGACAGTTGGGGGCCTCCAGGATCCAAGGTCTGTTTGGAAGCTCGGGTCACCTGTCCTTGTTTTCTCTAATGGGAACCCAATCACTTCTCATGTCCTCTTTACTTTAGACTGTGTCGCCAGGGTTTCAGCCAGTACCAACAGTGCAACCCACCCGTTAAGATTTCTTAAAAATAAAATGCCATGTCTAATCACAGCTATGTCGTTGTTCACTCGTTTGTGTTGGGGAAGATCTTTAATTTTGTTTTCGTTCTTTTATGGCATCTAATTTTCTTTTGGGCTAAGGATCAGCATTTACATGAACTTAGAGTGTCCCTGTCCCCATTGCTTCTCTGAACTCCCTTTGCTCCCCTGTACAATTCCCCTCTTTACATTTATCCCTTCTCTTTTCTCTTTCAGAAGTAACAATGATTTCCTAGTTGTCTTTAGAATTTGACTTTTGCACCCTTTTAGATCAAATCTAGATTCTTTATTATTTTTTCTCTCTTTCTTTGGTCTGGGATATAGACAAGCTTCCTCTACATTTTGATTCCCTGCTTTTGGTTTAGAAAGAAATTAAACTGTCAGACAAACCAACCAACGAACAAAAGCCCTGTAAAGGATCAAAGATGATTGCTCTTCAATACTTTATTTTCTACTGCAGAGAAAGACACGAGCATTCCTTGGGAAGGTGTGCTGGATGTCCTTCAAGAGGCATTCTGTTGTCATGGAGTCCCACGTCCAGTTGGGAATAGTAAAAGGTGAGAGGGGATAGCGCATCAGAGAAAATGGAAGGCTTCATTGCCTTGAGGGAAGAAGGCTCCAACCTTGGCTCTCTTTTCTAATCAAATGGAAGCAGAGACAAAGAAGGGCAAGACAGGAAGCTTTTCAGCTGTCCATAATGAACACAGAAACTGGAAAGCAGCAGTGGGACCTTGGTGAAGGTTGTAAGTTACAGAAGTGGCCTTCTTGGCCATTACTGTGAGACAGGAAAGAGGGTCACCTGACTAGCTGGTGCCAGCAGCACAGCTGGATGGGCTTCACTAAAGCTAGGATAAAAGCGCCTAACAGGAGGAGGGAAACTGTATGGAAACTCATGTGGACTCGGATCAGTAGCCGCACTGAGCATCCTCTGGACCAAGGTAAACAGACACCCTCATCCACTCACATCTTTCTTGTCCTGTATCCAGTATGAAAAGACTTGGCAGCACACTTTCTGAGGATAAGGAAGTAGAAGAGTGACTCAGGAGTGAAGGGTAGAAAGTCTTGAGGACATTAGAAACATGCTTTCATCGTTTGGCAACTTGCAGTGACACCATTGCTCAACAATGAAGATGACGCACATTGCTGACCATAGAGTTTTGTTTTTACAAAAATGAACATTTTAAAACCCAAACCCTGCTAACTAAGGTAGCCCTCTTCAATGAATGTGATGAGTAGTTACATGTGGCTATTGCAATGGAGCCATTGAATTCTAAATTTTATTCCATTTTAATTAATTTTAATATGCATAGCTAGGGGCTACCATTTTGGATTATACAAGTTAACAGTATAGTGCAGTATTTTAAACAGGGAGGAGACTGAAAATTGTTCATTGACTGATGGAACAAAATGCCACGGCAGATGACCAAAGACAAAACGAAGCAAGCCAGGCCTCCTGGTGTTATGTATAAGCCCAGAGTTTGGGAGGCTGAGGCAGGAGGATTAGGATATCAGGGATAGCCTCAACTATATAGTGAGCTTGAGGTCAGCCTGAGCTCCTAAGTCCCACCTGACACCAAAACAAAACAAAGTAAAATACCAAACCAAACCAAACCAAACCAAACAAACAATAACAACAACAAAACCAAACCAATGACAAGAACAAGGAAATAAAGTAGTAATTGCATGGTTAGTTACCTCTTTCCTCATAGGAATGCTATGAGGATCATGAACCTAACATAGACCTGAGCCAGCTGACAACTGCCATTCAAGATTCATATGCTACTGGGAACCAAGGTACAGTTTGAAAACTCACATGTTGACGAGACTTCACGGGTATAGCTTCTTTGACATTTCTAGGCAATCAATTCCACAGGAAACTCCCTGCTTCTCAGGATTTTGCAGTCTTTCTGTGTCTTCCATTATGATTCATGAACTGCAGATGCTTGAGTAGTGTTCTAGATGTCACTAGTTGAGGATGGGTGGCACACAGTCACTTGTTCTCTGCATTTTGACCCATTGTGGCTTTCTGTAATGCCCTCTGTCTGTTGCAAAGGGAAAATGAGGAGTGAGCCATACACTCATCTGTGGGTAGAAGGACACATGCTTATAATGCAGCTGAGAATTAGGTTGCTTTAGTAAAATGGTGGTTATAGATTCTCCTCCTAGATCCAAGGCTTTACCAGCCCCTGATAGTCGGCTAGGTTTCCGGTACCAGACACGATTTCCCTCTTGTTGAGTGAGCCTTGAGTCCAATTTGAGAGCTGTTGGTTATCACAAAGGTGTGTGTGTGTGTCACTGTTTCAACCTTAGGGATATTGTGTCATGGTGGTTGAGTTGTTCAGAGGTAGCACAGCTGGGTAATACTTGCTGCTTCTCTCCCTTCTGAGAGCTGATTTACAGGAAGGAGATATTCCGGTTAACACCTCTGGGTGTTATGTCTTAATATATATGGACTATATGGACTTACCTTCAACCTCTGTGAGGTAACCAAGAATAACAGCAATAGCCTATGCTATTTTGAGAATCTCTTAGACAACAACAATTGATCAACAACTCAAAAGGAGGCTTCCCTTGACTGATGTTGGGGTTTTTATTGGGTAGTTTATGGCTCTTGGAGTGTGGAGCATTGTCAACCCAGATGGGAAAATAACATTTCAACAATATACTTATCTGTGCTATATGTAATTTTAGGTAAATAGACAATAATATTATTTCTTATGACTTTTTTATTTTACCTTCCTTCTGTCTTTATCTCTTACCTCACCTAAGTAAAAAACCTTCCATTTTTCCATCTCTCCCTTCAAATCACTCATATTCTGCTATATACAGTGACTCAATGTTAAATATTCATATCTGAGGATTTGAAACTAGGAGAGTCAGATGAGAAAGAAATTGTGGTTTGTTATTTGAGTGTGGGTAACCTCATTCAATAATATCTTTTTTAGTTTATCCATTTACTTGAAAATTCCATTTTTTTACAGCTGGATAGTATTGCATAGTGTATATCTACCAAATTTTAACTAACCTTTAGTTGGTTGATCTTGTAGGTTTGATTTTCTAGCTTTTGTGCATAGATGGATGTGACTAGAGCAACAATGAACACTGCAAGCATCTTTGGAGTGGGATGCTGAGTCCTTTGGGTATACGCTGAGGCTTGGTATCTCTGGTGCATATGGTAGATTCACTTTTAGCATTTTAAGAATTTTCTATGCTGATTTCCAGCGTGACTGGATGAGTTTTCAACCTCACAGTAGCGAATGAGTGCTCCCTTTCCATTCCGGGTAGAAAGGGTAAGAGGAAATCTCAAAATTCTTTTTATTTTCAATTCCTTAATTTCCAGGGATGATTAGAACATTTTTGAGATATTTGTTAGCCACTTAGTGGGTTCTAACTCAAGTGGAATACTTGACAGACTCCTTCCTATGAAAATACGAAGCGATGTTGAGTGAGAAACACAGTTGAGACTTTAGGCGACCTTATGTTATTCTTTGCTTTGGTAGATCTCAAGACTTCATTCAATCTGTCATTTTGGTGTTTTTGGTTAACATTAACAAATAATTTACTGTTGGAAGTCTCGAATTTTAATAAGAATGGCATTCCAGGAAAGGTTTGAGATGACACATAAGAACTTTCTAGCATGGCCACTATTGACTGCCTGCCTGGAGGCTGTGTGTTAGACAGGGCAGTGCACACTCAGCCCCCAAGCACAGGCAATGACACAGATTATGGCTTCATAAATAATTGCTGGATATCTGTCAAATGAATGAAGGGTGAATGCGCAAGCATGCAAAGTTCCTCACTCCGACTTTCTTTCAGAAGTGGGTATACACCAGTTTTTAGCTAGTCTGGGGAATTTTTTTCTGACCATACCTGATTGCTTGAGAAGGCTTTTCTCTGAAACACTCAGATGGAGCTGTCTGTTTGAATATAACCCAACAGCAATATGGTTTGTCAAACACTGGGAGCTGGTAGACTTGGGCTTCTCACATCCTTAAGCAACATGACATGACTACCACAAAGTGTTGCTTAGAACCACCTGCTGGCAATTGCTGTTGCCCCAGGGTTAGCTGAATTGCAGACATCAGCTAGATCTAATTTGATTTCTCTTATCTAATTGGCATTTTTTCTGGGGAGCTGGAGAGAGAACTCACCTTCATTTTTAGGGCAAAGTCTGGCTAAGTTTAACATAGCCAAGGTCAAATATGCAGTTGCCTTGTATCGCTGGGCTTAGCTGACAGCCTGCTGGACTCTTATTTCCTTGGAGTGTCAGGAGCAGCAATAAAGGAACAAGTAGGATCTTAGCATTAATGGCTGGCCTTTGCCCTGTAACAACCAGAAAAGTGGCAGTTGTTGGGTTCCTAAGGAAAGCAGACTGTCTGGGTTTGGATGCTGTCTCAGTCACCTTGTTGTTTGACCCAGAATCAGATCTACTAGTGAGAGTTTTTATTTATATTTTTCTTTGAGGTACATAATTTCATGACAGCAATTGAAAAAATATATATTAAATGAAATACTGTTCACATCAGGGCATAACGTCCAAAGAATAGTGAAGTTGCTGGCACTTCATGAAAGCATGTTAATTCTAGATGGGAAAATCCTTCTACTTCTTAAGTCTTGTACCTAACAAATTTTGAAGCAAGACAGATGCATGATGTTTAGCCTTTGTTGCTGTGACAATATACCCGAGACAATTGATTGACAGAAGGAAAGACACATTTGGATTCCTAATTTAGAGACTTTGGTCTGTGGTTGGCTGACTCTGTCGTTTCTGAGTTTTGGTGAGGCAGAACAAGAGCAGAGAAAGACACAATAGAGGAAAGAGATTTACCCACTGTCAGCCAAGAAGCCGAGAGTTCATAGAAGGAACCAGGGCTAGACATACCCTTTAAGGGCAAGCTTCCAATCTCCTAATAACTCATTCATCTGTGAACTCATCAATGGATTAATTCTTGAATGGAGTTAGTGCCTTCATGACTGAATCACCTCTCAACATTACCACCAGTTGGGCACTAAGTCCTTTAGCCCATGAGCATGTATGTCAGATCAGGGGGCTCACAGAAGTGATCAGGTTCTTGACAATGGTGATCATCTATTGAGATCATGGAAACCAAAGTAGACAGAATTCAAGCCATAATGTAGAGGAGAGATATAATTAGCACAAACCGAGGGTCTACCATCTCTTCAAGGAGACCACTTTCCCCAGCAACCTAGAGATAGCCCCAAAGAAGCTAGAGTTGCCTGGAATTTGTCAGGAGTTCTCAGCTAACTCTCTGGATTTGGGGGTTCAGAGAAATAAAGTTAAACTTAATTATTTATTCATGGACTGTCTTACCACCTGCACAGAAGTATCTATCTTGAAATTTTTCTGACGCCTTTAGGAAAAACAGTGGGGGAGATGAAAGGGAAAGAAAAAAGGAACCTGCCATCACTCATTTCCCTAGAGAGTTGTTAGTCCTGTCAAAGACACTGTAGGGACAATGTTGTCAGAAGTGCCAGAGATGTCAGCTCTAGGGGGAAAAATTAGATGGAAACTCCATTGAAAGCTTTTGGATAAGACCTTAGCTCATATCAACTGTTATTAGAGAAGGGCTCATTCATAAAGCTACTTCCTGGTGCCCCAAGGAGCATATCTTTCAGGAGCCTAGTGCTGAATATTCATTAGAGTATATTTTCCTGGGTGGATATGAAAATCCACAAGCGCTCCCAATCAATTCTTTCTGTACTGTGCATACAGAGCAGGTGGGGGTCACAGACAAGTGTTCCGAGAAGAAGACGAGGGCAGAAGCACCAGGCTTTATGGAAGGAGTGCACGTAACCCACACTGAGGAGTCATATTTGACTAGGTGCACACCGGGGAGTGGGCAGCATAAAGAAGGGATTTAAACATGGGCACTCATGAGAATATACAAATACACACATATTCTATTCGATTCAAAGATTTTGCTTATCTCCTATATAGAAAATCTTATCTACATAGTCCTAGTTTTATTTATGTTGTTATAATAGCAAACCCCAACAAAACCAAAGGGGAAACACAACACAAGAAAGAAAGTATTGATTTGTAGCTCACAGTTCTAGGCCACAGTCCATCATTATGGGGAAGCTATAGGTACGGGATGGGGCTTGAAAGAGGTAGTCACTTCATAGACACATCCAAGAATAGAGAAAAAGAAATGCATGCATGCTCAGTGCTCAGATAGCTTTTTATGCTTACACAGTCCACGCCTCCTAAATGAGGGTCTAGGGCCACACACTTTCAGGCTGTGTCTTTCCATATCAGTTAAAGCAATTGAGAAACTCCCCCATATTCATGACTACAGGCCCACCTGATCCAGGCAATAGTTGATATTCTTCTCTAGACTGTGTCATGTGGACAATTCAAACTGACCATCACATGTGTCAGTGGCAAAACAGCTCAAGGAGAAATTTACCTCAGCCACTTGACAAAGAGAACTGAGTACCAAACAATCAGTCAGATTCCAGCATTGTGTACAGGTTTGGGGAGGAAACAAAAACTGTAGGTTCTTAATCAGTATAAATATAAAACACTTGGGGTGCAATTTCCTCACAGCTGAGAGCCCTCCTGTGCCCTTTGTTGACTAGAAGTCCACCAGAGAACAGTGCTTTTAAAACAAAAGCAAGGCACAGGCTCTCCAACAACAACCTGGAACTTACTGCAGTTTCCAGAACCTTCCCCCAGAGGGACTAGGCTTCCGTAAGCCTCTCAAGGCCTAAGATGATGCTGGACCAAATTCCGAGGACCCCTGACTGGCCTATAGCTACTATCACATTAATGGAAACACCGCTTTAGGAATATTCAATCATTTCCCCCACCCCTAACTCCTGCCCCCACAACCAAATTCTGCCCTGTCCCTACCCACACGAAGTTTAGAGCTGAGAGGGCCCTGAGGATCTCAGAGGCAATTTCATTGTTGCAATTTCGGATCCTATCTCAGATAATATCAAAGCTATACAAAATGAATGCAGGGCAGAAACAGATTTGATCTGTCCCAGCGAGATGTCTTGGAGATGACTGGATAATTACAGGGAGAGATCAACATCATGGAAAGATGGTCTGTATCCTCTGTAATTCATACAGGTGTGCCATGCCACACAGGACCAGATGGGGGAACATCCACGTTGGTTAGGAGGTACACAGCGGTAAGGAAGGATTTAGACCAGGGTGTAGGAGAAGCAAGATGGTACAGTAACAGTTTAGGATTGGTTTGTTTGGATAATCTTGGAATCCTTTAGGCTAAGAGGATGGTCTCCAGGTCCCTGGCTCTCGTCCCTGGAGTGACTGTAAGTAGCACAAGAATGGCACAGTATATGACTTAGATGAGGCATTCGTTGGCTTGCCTGAGACAGGCATGCTTTCAACTAAGCCATTTAGTGTAGTAGGAGCTGTGGGCCTCTTCCCACAGCCCGGCTCATGGCTCCCTAGCTAGCTTATGCCCCGAAATAAAAACACACAAATTGTATTCTTTTAAACACTGCTTGGCCCATTTCTATTCATGTGTGTAGCACCCCAAGGTGCGCTTACGGGGAAGATTCTAGCCTACGTCCATCCTGGGTCAGAGCTTCATTGCATCTGCTCTGGAGAGGAGAGCATGGCGTCTGCTCCAGAGAGCAGAGCTGTCCAGTCTGAGCTCACTTCCTCTTCTTCCCAGCATTCTGTTCTGTTTACTCCACCCACCTATGTTTTAACCTATGAGGGCCAAGCAGTTTCTTTATTACTTAACCAATGAAATCAACAGATTGATATATGACACTCCCACATCAATTTAGTGCTTTAGGAATTAGCCAGGCCTGGGAGGGGTTAGTATCACCCGAAAGCTGAAATATGTGCTCAAATGCACAAACACAAAGATTGAGGAAAATGGGAAACACAATAAATATAAATGTCCCCGTGATTAACAGGTAAAGAGAAAGTACAGAATCTAAGAGTCACCACCCTCTGATCAAGTGAATTACATGAGAAGAGCCGAGGAGAAGTAAGGCAACATTACGTGGACATCACTGACCGAGAGCTGTGTGTGATGTAGCTGGGAAGAGGTACATCTTTCACTTAGAATGGTGTTTCTCCAGAACTAAATCTGGCAGTTCAGAGGTTAATGTATTTAATTATTTATGCCAAAGTCTGGTCTCCAAATGCCTGGGTGCTTCCCATCTCTTTAAGATCTTCCTGAGCAAAACAAGAAGTTGTTGATGGGAACTGGAGATGGAAGTCACTGACCTCCCACTCCCTGGAGGAAAGTGGTACCTAAAACCTGCAAGGAGATAGTTTGATTAAAGTAGATCGTATCTGATGGTCTAGGTACTTTATGAGAACACTGTATTTGTGTGCATAGGCTAAAGACCTCACTGTTGTGCCACAGGATTGCCTTTCCCTCTTTGGGAATCATGGAATCCATAAGGTACCATTGGAAATGAGTTGCAAAGTTAGGAGGGCCTTTTCTCGTCCCGTGTTTCTCAATAAACATTTGCAATATAATGTGCTTTGTGTTTTCTCTTGGTCCTTGATCATGTTTCCCTGGGGGAGGTGGCAATGACTAAGATAGATGTCTATAAAGAATGAATATTGATGACACATTATGTAAGGCTCAATGAAGGTTGTGAATTCACCAGATGCTTGGGAAGTCAGCCGCTCTATTACGCATTTCCTTGGCCCAAGCTTGGATGTTTTCCAAGAAGCAGTTGCCGAAGCAAGTAGGATCTAGTGTGTGTGTGTGTGTGTGTGTGTGTGTGTGTGTGGTGTGTAAACTCCAACTTATTTAAATGGGCAACGTGTGAACAACTTTCCAATCATCCTTCAACTGAAAGTTGAGCTTAGATTTTATAGGAAATCAAATAAGAAACAAAAACAACAACAACCAAAAAAAGAAAAAAAAAACCCAAAAAACAAAAAAGCACCACCACTACCAACAAAAAGAACCCCAGCTTGGATCTTTACTTTTAAGCAAGCTGGCCCCTAGGCAATCATTTTGTAAGGGAACCAGGTCCTTAGTGCTAAGTTTGCTTAGCAACACATTTTCTTGATGAAGGTTCTCAAAGCAGAGGGAAGTGAATGGAGGTTTGATTAACCACAGGCCATAATGGCTATATCAGTTTCTTTTGTAAGTGGAAGATTGTCTTTGCATATTCATAAGGGGGTGGTCTAAGCGTCTCTGCTGGAGCTGTCAGGGCTCTAAACTGGGTTGGATTAGGGAGTGTATGGGAGGCCTCCCAATGGGTGGCCCTGGGGGACATTTTTTTTCCACAATCAACGAATTCAGATCGCACAGAATTTACTCACTGTAAAAGTTGTTAGGCGGAGAAGGCGGTTGTAGAATTTATTTTTTTCCCATAGATCTGTAAGGACAGGACAGAAACTCGCTGAATGGGTTGAATTCAATACAGTTGTGAAGTCTTTGAATTGAACTATAACCAGGATGGAAGACATAAAGGAAACGCAGAGAGAGAGAAGCATGAAAGTCAATCCAATTATTCAGCAGCTGAGGAGGAGTCCCCGTGTAGAAACTGGGCCTTCTGGGGTGATGGTTAACTGGGCCTTCTGGGGTGATGGTTAACTGGTTTTTGCATTTTAGGATAATATAGATTTCCCAGTACTGTCGGTTTGCCCACTGCAGGCCTACCTAGTTTAAAATCTGTGGCCACCATTGTGGGCATTAGGAAGTAAAGCCAAGGTTTGTGCCACTCAGAGTCAGCCATTGTTCTAGGCTGCGGGTTGCTTCGTTTGTCTAATATTTTTCCCTTTGAAGTGAAGTGTCTTGTCGAATTTTATCCTCCAAACAAATCTAACAGAGTGATGAGAATATAGGGTGGATTACTTACACCCAGTCTTAGAATAAGTAGCAGGGCTTCCAAACTCTTTCCACAGTCACGCGACTTCCCTCAGAGACTTCTAATCTTGGCATTGTCTGACTCTGTTTTCTAAACATATTGTTATGGCAGAGACTCTTGCATTCTAGAAATGTGAGCCCACAGAGACTATCCCAGCTACCCTGTTCAAGACTCAGTCAGAAATGGATTTCACTACCGCATGTTCGACTCCAATCACATATCCCTCAAATCTAGGGATGAAGGATGCATTCACAAGCATCATGCAAGCAGTCAACGAGGAGGTGAGAATTAGACTCTCAGGCTAGTTTCCAAACGATTCCTGCTCAGGATGCAGACTTAGCTGAGCGTGCACGCATGCTGGGTATTAAAGGCTTTTTCAGAGAGCTGGCTTTTGCCTGTGAGCTCCTAGAGACCATTTTTTTTTTTGATCCCTAAATTCAGCTTACAGGAACTTTTAAACAAATGCATGCTGCATTATTCTCATTATTCAATTATGACAGTCTTTCCCCCAGCATTTTAATTAGAACTCATTTACTGAGAATTAAACTGTCATTTTAGTTGAACTCAAAGGAGTACCCCAGGGACATGCATTCCACAAGATAACAAAGGCACCATATCATTCTGATGCTTCAACAATGTAGACTGAAGCCACGACAGGGCTTTTCTGTCAGCCATTTCGGATGGAACTTAATCATTGCTGCTGAAGGATGGGGGAGGAAGCATCATTCCCCACGTGGAGAGTTGAGGCCTAATCACATTAGATCAGGAGAGGGGAACTCAAGAGTCCCACCTGATGCTGCGAACCAGACAAGTCAGGAGAAAAGACATTCTGCTTCCATCTCTTGTTTGGCCACACGGCTGCTGTGAGTTCTAGGTTATGTGGGCTCCTTGTCAGAGATGTTAGGGTGCTATGGTCATAGTGGGCTTGGACTGTGGCTTCCCCTGCCCCCTGGGGCTGTCCTGACTTCCTCAGGTCTGTCATATTTCCCTTGGCATTTATTCTATAAAATTATTTCGTGTCTGAACATCAACAGGGCAGTATCAATTTAACCAGACAGAGGACTAGATTTTTCACATCATTACCTCTGGAAAAAAAAAATGTCATTATCTTTCAGTTCTAGAGGTTCAAAATAAAATGAATGAATTCTTTTGTTGTTGTTGGGGTTTGTTTAGCCCTTAATATGCCTTAGATCTTGGGTATCATCTTAATAGATTTTCATAATTTCCATTCAGTCAAACAAGTGACTCACTAGTTTTGAAAAGTTGAATGTCCTTGGATTCAAGAGTAGCATCTCAGGACTGTGGCATTGTAGGGGAGATATAAACTGAGATGATTTGGGGTCAGACAAATTGAATGATTTTCCCAGGCTGAACAACAGAATTTGTTGGGAATGAAGTATTCTGGATTTCAGTTTTATCTTCCTTCCTTCCTTCCTTCCTTCCTTCCTTCCTTCCTTCCTTCCTTCCTTCCTTCCTTCCTACCTTCTTTCCTTTTTTTCTTTCTTCCCTTCCTCCTTCCCTCCCTCTCTCTCCTCTCCATTATCTACAAGCTGTTGTGAGCCCTGGCTTTAGCCCATGGTATTTAAGTACATTGAAACTTAACAGTGATGTTGGTCACAATTCTCAGTATCACACTTGTTAAAGGTAGCCAATAGCAGTCATAGACCTGGGATAAAGGAGATGGGAAAGAGGGGACAAGTAGAAGGTGGAATAAAGTACAGACAGCCAAAAAATAATAACAAAAAATAAGATCCTTTTAAGGAACAGACTCTCTGAATATTGGCCATTGGGTACTCCCCCATCCTCATATCTTAGGAGTTGCCTTTATACTGGTGTTTCATCTTCATAGTGAGGCTAGATACTATAGTTATATTGAAGAATTACCTCAAAATAAATACACACACACACACACACAATTCTAGAGTAGGAATCTGATGGAAAAGTCTGAGCCTGTCAACTGTCGCATGTAAATCTCAGCAATGTTAAGTGCAATGCTTAGAAGCAATGAAAGCATTGATGGTAACTGTGGGCATGAGGCCTAGTCTAGATGAACTCAGATGGAAAGGCTGAACCGTCTTTCACAGCTGGATCTTACGCTGCCAATGGCTGTGCTGATCTGTGATTCTTTGTGTGGGGTAGCGGCACGGATTATGAACACGGATGGGGGTAATGCAAGGGCCTAAATACTTTTCAGTGAATATACTTCAATTAATTAACTAATTAATTTTTAGATGTGTGTGCATGCATGTCACAGTGTGTCTAAGTGTATGTGTGTACACTTCTGTGTATGTGTATATGTATACATGTGTGTATGTATCAGATATAAATCAAAAGACAACTTATGGGAGTTAGTTCTCGCTTTCACTATGTGGGTCCCAGAAATTGAAAACCAGGTCTAAAAAAAAAAAAAAAAAATCACTGTTTGGCCCTTTGCCAGTATGATGCAAAGAAAATTAATTTATATTTTTCTTTTCTTTTCTTTTCTTTTTTTTTTTTTTTGGATTTTTGAGACAGGGTTTCTCCGTAGCTTTTTGGTTCCTGTCCTGGAACTAGCTCTTGTAGACCATGCTGGCCTCGAACTCACAGAGATCCGCCTGCCTCTGCCTCCCGAGTGCTGGGATTAAAGGCGTGCGCCACTACCGCCCGGCTATATTTTTCTTTAGCATGTTTAAAACCAATTAAGGTGAGATTAGAGATGCTGCTATAAGAAAGGTCAGGACAAGGATTTCTTCTTATTTATGTACAACATTTGGAATAGGGGCTCAGACAGAGTAGTGCTCAGGAAACGACAGGTTTCTGAGAAGATATTTGGAAAGCCTAAAAACAGAAAAGCACAGGAAATATTTCATATTTAAAGAATTTATCACTATTTATTATTTGTGTGTGTGTGTGTTTGTGTGTGTAACATTTAGTGTTGTGCTACATTTAGTCGTCAGAGGATGATTTTCAGGAGTTGGTTCTTTCCACCATGTGGGTCCTGGGGAAAAATACTCAGGTCATCAACCCTGATGACACATGCCTGTGCCCGCTGAGTCATCTCATTGGCCCACAAAATGCCACATATTACCAGGGAAGTAACATGGACAATGAGGGTGTGGTGCAAACCTGGCTGGATTCTTGACTCAGTGGTGTCTCCAAATACTTTTGAGACTCATAAGCGGTTGCTTCCCTTTTAGGAAAAAAGAAAAAGAAATCCCTGGACCTTGGTTCCTTGTATAGAAAGGGATGAATTAAGGGTTCCAAGTTATATTTTACAGTGATTTTTTTACTAGTTGGACAATAGATAGGACTTCCAGAGTTAGCAAGTAAAACCACAGGTGTCTGGCTTGCTGGGGACGTGGCTCAGTAGGCCAAGTGCTTGCTGCAGAAGTGTGGGGACTTGAGTCTGAGGACCCAGAACACATGTGTAAGTTGTGGTAGGGTGCCTGCAATCCCAAGCTTATTACAACGCGGGGGCTGGGGGGGGCAGGAGAATGTGGAGAGTACCAAGGCCAGCTAGCCTGGCATACTCAGAGCTGGGCAACAACAACCCTGCAACAAACAAGGTGGAAGGTGAGGACTGACATCCAAGGTTCTCTCTCTCTCTCTCTCTCTCTCTCTCTCTCTCTCTCTCTCTCTCTCTGTGTGTGTGTGTGAGACGTGCACATATATGCCCTCATACACAAAACTCTCCCTACCCCTTACAAGCACCCATGTGAACACCTGTGAATGCTTTTCCACATAGAACCAGCTCCTCATGTTTCAGGTTAGACGTGTGAAGTCATCTATCTAGACACACTGTGCAACCCCAGAACACAGTGCAGCTGAGTGGAGCAGAACCAAGTGAGGCTGAGGGCTTTGGGGTTCTAGGGTTGTAAATACAGGTTAGAACCTTCACCCCGTCACCCCTGCCCCCTGACACTTTGCCATTTAAGGTTAAGTGGGTTTAATTACACGGCTCCTTCTCCCATCCTTGCTTCTTTCTCACACCGTAGAAGATATTTTAGGAACAGAGAAAGGTTAACGGGCTGTGATGGGGCCTCAAATTAACTTCCTTAATTAACCCTCCAGAAGACATGTTTTCATTTCTCTTAATGACCTGTCTTGGTTAAGAAAGACCCTCAGCACCTGCCGCTCTGTGTAGGCCTTGCTGCCGTGAGACCACAGCTCTGCCTGAGACAATGCTCTGAAGTCAGGCACATGCGGTCCCCAACAACGACATAGAATTTGGCAGACAAGGGGAAGAAAGAAAGCAGCTCAATGAAAATTTACCTAGGTTGATTTTAAGCAGTCTAGAGATCAATTCTCCTTCTCCTCCTCTTCCTTTTCCTCTCCTCCTCCTCCTCCTTCTTCATCTTCATCTTCTCTTTCTTCTTCCTCCTTTGCTGTTATTGCAAATTTGAACCCGGCCCCAGGCAACTGTGCTACACTGAGCTACAGGTAACTGCGCTACCACTAAACTACACATCCACTTCTTTGTTCATTTTCTTTACATTTTGAGAAAGAATCCCACCAAGGAACTTAATCAATCTGGTCCCAACCCATTCTGGAGCAAGGGAGGCCTTGGACAAAACAACTTCAGCTCCTAAGGCTCAGGGAACATTGCCGAAGAGAAGGGCAAAAGACTGTAAGAGCCAGAGGATCAGAGAGTTTTCTGTGAGATTGTGTCTCCTAGGAATACCAGGAACTATACGATTAAAGTCTCTTCAACATGGCTGCCTAGACAGGAGCTGAAGGACAACAGCAGACCTCTTTCAGATTCATGGCTTCTTTTTTCATTAATTATTATATGCATCTCTGCATGTGTCCAGATGTATATATTCCTAAATACAACCTGCTTAGTCTGTATCTTGTTATTTGTATGTATGTTTTCAGGGATGACCATTTCATAGCAGATAACCACTTGGTGTGTTCTTGCTGGGGAAGACTATTTCGCTCATTTCCAGCACTCCCTAGTTGCTTTGGCAGGTCTGCTGTTGTCCTTCTTCAGCTCCTGTCTAGGTAGCCATGTTGAAGAGACTTTAATCGTATAGTTCCTGGTATTCCTAGGAGACACAATCTCACAGAAAACTCTCTGGTCCTCTGGCTCTTACAGTCTTTTGCCCTTCTCTTCGGCAATGTTCCCTGAGCCTTAGGGGCTGAAGTTGTTTTGGAGATGTGGCCACTGGAACTGAGCTCCAGAATTCTGTCTTTTGATTGGTTGTGATTTTCCATAATGGTTTCTGTTGTCAAGAAAAGTCTCTTTGGTGGGGATTGAGGACTACACTTATTTGTGAATTTAAGGATGAATGTTTATGATGTAGTTAGAATTACGCCGGTTTAATAAAGTGGTAGTTATAGGTTTTCTTCTAAAATCCAGTTTTACTAGCCATGGACAGTTGGCTACCTTTCCAGTGTCAGGCATGATTTTCTTTTGTTGAGTGGCTTTTAAGTCCAATTAGAGAGCCATTGCTCACTACCAAGGCATGCTTGCTGGCTGGCTGCTGCTGCATTCTTGGGGTTATCATACCCTGTTGGTGGTTACTGTGGTTCATAGGCATCATAGCTGGGGAGAACTGTGTGTGTGTCTGTGTGTTCCTGAGGAGGCTGGAAGAGGCTGTGGAGTCCCCTGGAGCTGGGAACTGAGCTTCAGTCTTCCTGCAAGCAGGAAGTGCTCTTAGTTGCTGAACCATCTTTCCAGGGAATGATCTCCTTGTGATCAGTGATCTCAGAGCCAACACTGACATTTAGAGGGTTAATATCTGACCTTGGGGAATCTGAGAGAGTAAGCTGTTGGTGGGAAAGAGCCTTTAGGAGAAAAGAAAAGAAAATCTGGTGTTTCCAGGAATTCCTTCTCCTAGGTAATGCAGCAGTGATGGTTCTTGCTCTGTAAGTTGCTTCGGTTTATTAATGGGTGTCTTGTATCATATTTCACAGAGTATTTAGGAGCCTGCATATCTAGGATAAGCCAATAATCAATCATTTAAAAATTACTCCTGGTCTTCAGACTTTAATTCACATTTATATGTTATGAGTGGTTGTCACCACAAGGCGTTTTATACATCCTCTAGTGTAATTCTTTATATCAGCATTAATTAAATATTCATACCCAATGAGAAAAGAGTAAATGGTCTTATGGTTACTTTTCTCTCTCCCATTTAGAATAGGGCTGCAAATGGAAAGTTAATCTGCAAAGGCAAGGTGGTCAGATGAGTCTATGGCTAAACAAGCAAGCAGCGCAAGACGAGGGACAGGGGAATTTGGGTTCAGAGGTTCAGAACTAGCTGAAAAAAGGTAGGGGTGTAACATCTGAAGGACAAGGCAACTAATACATCCAAGTATGGATTTTGGAGCCAATAGTTTCAATGACAGAAAGCAGGACAACCTGCAGAAGCTTTCTGTGCTGCTGTTTTCCCTCATCTATGAACCACATCCAGTACCTATGAGAGTCATTGCGATGTTTAAGATTGGAAGTACGTGCCCAGTTTCCCAAATGTCATCTGCTATACGATAAAGCTGTGTTTATGTAAAACAAAGTCACGATTATTATTTCCAATACAAATGAGTTTTAGGTGGATTTTAGACCTCACAAATGATGAATGGAGATGGGAATGTGAATGTAGCTTGATTTCTAAGGACAAAGCTGGGCTTTATTGTGTGCCACTGTGCCTGTGTAAATGCATATACAACAGACAGGAAACCAACGAGAGACTAAGATACAGATATCACCAAGGTCAATTAGTCAAACAATGACTTCATGGGGGTAATTTACAGGAATCTGGGTGGGGGATTACTTAAAGAGCACAAGGGACTCAATGGCAGCTGAGTCACCAAAAGCCTACCCTACCATGGGTGATTGCTCGTGAAAGCGGGAGACCCGGAGCACACTCACTTACCTGCGGCATCTTAGCAGATTGTAGTGTCCTTGCCAGGTGTCTGTTGATCTGAGCCTTTTCCAAGCAGCACAGCTGCCCTGAGAGTGACTCTCAGGGGTTCTTAGTGCTTACATATGCTTGGGCAGGGAGGGAGCTAATGAACCTGGTCAGTTTCAGGAACTTCCTGGAGCCATTGAGCTTAAACCCTTCCCTGCAGGATAGAATGTTTCACTTTCCTTTAGAACATCCCATGTCTCCAGGAATTTCCCTCTTGGGTGGAATGTCTTATCTCAGGAGTAATGTAACTGTTGGAAGCTCTTGAATTCTTTCTGTCTAAGGCCCCAAGGGATTTGGGAGACCTATTGAACTGAATTTGTAGCAGAGCATTTGGTTACCTAAGTGTGGCAAAAAAAATTTGAGATCAAGATTCAGTTTCTGGACCTTTTTCCTCCCATTGACCCGTTGTCTTTAGTCTCTTAGGATAACACTATCAAATCCCAATGACAAAAGTTCAAGAAATGCATTTGTGGGACTGGTATTTATGGTTTCAGATTTAAAGCCCCTAGAAAATACAATTTGTTGTATTACTGATGCTAACATTAATGTTCATTTATGTCACCAGTGACAAGATATTTGATAAAGGGTAGGAGAACATCTCCCTTTAGACTAGAAACATAGTTCATACAGGAAGCTTCTATAACTAATCATTGTCCTGAGGCTATGGAGATGACTCAGTCAAGTTCTTGCTGCAGAAGTCATGAAGATCTGAGCTCAGATCCCTAACATACACAAGCTGAAAGTGATGGTGTGCACCTAAGATCCTAGCCCTGGGGAAGCAGAGATGAAGGATCCCTGGGACTCTCTGGCTATCCAATCTAGCCAATCAGTGAGCTCTTGGTTCAGTAGGAGACCTAGTTCCCATATACCCCCAAGTAGAGAGTGATTGAGAAATATATCTGACATAAATCTCTGGCCACTAGATACATGTTCATACATGTGCACATGTACTTTTACTACATACACATACATATATAGTGCATGTGCGCGCACGCACACACACACACTTCCATTGTTATAACTCCTGAATATTCATCATTCAAGAAATTAAAATAATTTTGTTTTGAGACAGGGTCTCACATTGTTGCTTAGGCTAGCTTGAAATTCACTATCTTTAGAGTGGCCTCAAATTTATGGTAGCCCATCTGCCTTAGACCCCCCAAGTGCTTAGATGACAGGTGTGGACCAACCAATATACCTGACTCAAAGCTCAAAGATGAATCTTTTGAAGCTATTCACTCAATCTGAGGTTCTGTTTATATTTTTCAGTTTCCAGGGGGTAATGTGGTAGCTATTTTGCATGATAACTGCATTTATTTAGTGATATAATCCAATCAGTATTTATCTGCATGTTAACAATGGCAGTTCTTGATTTTCAAGATACATGATAGCAGGTTTCCTGTAACACGGACAGAGGTATGTTCAAGACACCATGTTCATGTGTGTGAAAAGCAAAAACAGAGCAAAGATGAGGTGCTGTTAGGCATTAAAGATGATCACTCTATCTCTGTGGTGGAGAATGATGACAAAGGAAAGGTTCACAAGAGTGGTAGAGTCACATGATCTTAGAAAACAAAAGTTGCCAGAGAGAGGGAAAGGTTAAAAATGATTATTCATTATAGAGGAGACCCAAGTTAAAGGGGAGGCATGGGACATGTGTTAAGGGGCCGGAGAAAAAGTAGGAAAGTGGCGGAAATTAGATTCATCAGGTAGGAAAGTGTGCCGTGAGTTAAAAGCTTTCAGAGCATCCTTAAAGGACTGATGTTGTAGAATATTAATGGCTGAAGAAGCATGGCATTAAGATCTGATTTGCTTTTCAGAATGTTCTTCCTGAAGACAGCTTGAACGATGGATTGGACAGGAGCAAAATGACACACAGAATGTCTATTAATAAAGATGAAAGAACATTTCAATGTTCATGCTGTAGATAACAAGAATATGAACTAGTATTAGAAAATTCAGGAAGTAATTCCAGAGGGACTTGGTGACCAATCACATGTCCAAGTGAAGGAGGAGTTCCTGCGTGCCCAACATAGTGACTAGCAGTTATCATAGTCCAAAATCTTTACATTCTGCCTTGAGGTCTCCACTAATGATCAAAACCAAATTCTGCTACAAAAGATATTAGAGGGAATAAACCTGCAAGGGTAAAACTGAAATTCACTTGAAGGGAGCTCTGTTGCATTGGACTCTGTTCTTGCTCTATTTACATATCTCAGACTGGGGTGGTACATATAGACATAACCATAGATAAATGCACAACACAACAATCTGAATGTTTAGATCAGCGCTTTTCAAGTTTAATGTACTTTCAGAACCATCTGAGGATCTGCTCAAAATGCATGTTCTCATTAAGTGAGTCTGACTATATGCAGGGAGGGATTATGTATGTCAAAGGCATTTCCAGGAGTTGTAAATACACTTGGCTATACTTTAAACAGTAAGACTCTACACTGTTTTGCAGGGAGAAGTAAAATTTGTTAGTCCAAGACAATTACCACAACCAGACTGTGCAGTGGAGAAAACCAGCCAGTCTTAGCTGAAGCTAAAAGGAATCTTGCAGCTTTTGCTTGTAGCTGTGGCCTGAGTGTGGCCCCTTGGGATGGGTGGCCATTCCGAGAAGAGAGTTCAGAGAGCCGTCTATATTCTGTAACACCAGTAAGGTTGCTATGGCGTCCCATGATGAACCACAAAGGGTTTCTCTCACCACACTGGCCCTGGCACACCCCACTGAGTAAGCAAGCCCAGACTCAAGTCTGAAACTAACTCCGGCTCATTGGCCTGCAAACACTACCATCTAGCCAGAGTGGAATAGAGTGGGTTTTGTTCACTTTGCCTAAGGTTGAAGACTCTTTGGAGCTCAGTTTTATAAGAAACCATCTGTACCAATTTTAGTATTTATGTACTTGTCACCAGAGACAAACAAGGCTGGACATTTATAACCTGGCTCCGTCGAACCTTATGAGTCAACACTCTCTTCCACATTTGGCCTCTACTCCCTGACCATGAAGCATTTAAGTTATGGCTGTTTGGATACGTCAGCTCTTTAATTACGAGAGCATAAGTGTTAGGGCCCAGGCCCAGATGCCAGCTTGGCACTGCGTAGTGGGAGAGTACCACTGACAAATGGCTCTGGGTGGCTCAGACCCAGTTTGGCCTTCTCTGGGCCCTGAAATAGACAGAAACGTTTGCTTTAGGGAGATAGCACTGGGCTCTGGAGCTGAGAGAAGTCTGGCAGGAGGGAAAATGCTCTCTTGGAAATCAAGAAACTCGATGCAACTTGGTGATACCCACTGCTATGGATTCTGGATCACAGCCTATTTTGTCTTCTTTTGGTCTCTGTTTCCACTCGAGAACTGGAAAGCTGAGCTGTGTCCCTTGTCCTCAAGCAGTTCTCTTAAGGAACACCAGCTTCATAAGATGGGAAGTAGTCCTACTAATAATAAGATTTATGATTTCTCCTTGGGTCCCTTTTATGTTCAAGACTCTCAGAATGCTCCAGGATAAGGTCCTACCAAAAGAGTAACTCCAAAGTTATGCCTGGGAACCATGTGACTTGTAGCTCATACATACAAAAAACAGAGGAAAGTTTGTAAATTATGGAAACACGAAAGTGTATAGTTATTATGTCTCTAGGCTTTAAGTCATCTTAAGGAAAAATGTTTCCTGGGGCCAGAGGGATGGCTCTAGGGCACATACTGCTGTTACAGAGGACCCCAGTTAGTTCTCAGAACCTACGTGGGGTAGCTCCAAGTGCCTATGATTTCACCGTTAGGAGATCTAATGCCCTCTCTCGCTTCTGTGGCCACTACATTCACCATATAAATCCACACTCAAACACACATATAAAAAAATCATTTTCTCAAAAATAAAAAATTTCAAAAATTGATTTCTGAAAAATCAACTACAAGATTAATTTCAGTAATTGGAACCAGATGTATGTAATATACTTTTCATTTTAAGAAAAGTACATTGATGTGACTTCCTGTTCGTGACCTGAGGATACTTAACTTACGAAACTATGAGGCTTATCCAATATGGCAAAGTGTTTCCTCTGGGTAGCCTGCAACCTTAGCAACGCATCCAAGTAAGTTCACCTGGCTTCATTAGTCATCACTGCATATTTCTGCATTATGCATTCCTCTCTGAGGACTGCGTTAGTAGAACAGTCACTGCATTATTGTCCTACCCTAACAGCCACGGTGTTATCGCTTTGCATTGCTGATGGCTTCGTGAGGGACTGTCCCTGCAGTGTATGGGTTCACAAGGGCTGAAATGCCTGAGAGCAAAGTCAGCTGAATGGCTCTTTGCACACACCTGCACAAGCAGTGGGGAGTTTCCACAAAGCATGTGCCTTCGCCCTACTGCCAGCAGTGAACAGAAAGCGGCAGGCAGACTTGCTGAATGACTGGCTGACGATGTCTTCATTCATTTATTCTCTGACCCCACTGCAGAGCTCATGAATGACTCGTTTGTTTCCTTTGGACAACGGAGGTGAAACTATACATTTTCTTAATAGCTTTGCTCTTATCTTGATTCATTTGGCAATTTGGTGCTGCATTATGAGCTGGCATGGAAGATCTATCATTTCCATATTTTTTTGGATGAGGCTACTCTCATTGGTCCATTGTTTTTATAGAACTCACTTCTTACCAAAGAAAAATGATGACGCCTGGTTGTTTCTGACAAAAAGGCACATTCTTTGAAAATAAACATAAAGTATGACTAGTTATTATGAGTATGATTCTCAAAGATACTAGGAAGTATAGAGGGTTTTTTCCATGCACCAAAAATTATTCATTATCGAACTACTTCAAAATAAAAAAATACATGCTCACAGTTTGAGTTTGTTTAGGTATTTTATACTACACGTATATCTATTATTGAAGTTTGGCATTCACTATTAATAATGTTGATGTGCCGGAGAGATGGCTCAGTGGGTAAATCATTCACTGCCTAAGTGTGAAAACTCTGTTCAGATGCCAAGAAGCCACTTAAAAAACACAGTGCTTACAAAATCATCTCTAACTCCCAATCTCTGATGGGAAGATGGGAGGTGGAGGCAGGAGAATCGTTGCAAGTTTGCCAACTATCTTGGTGTGCATGGTAGAAAAAATAGCAGAGAGACCATGCCCCAATCAAGGCAGAAGGGAAGGACAGACGGCTGAGCTTTTCCTCTGACCTCTGCATATGCGTCATGGCACATAGGCAGCTACAACTATCTGAATGTGCATCACACAGAAGTATGTGACACACAGACACACACACACACACAAACACAAACTGATATGGGAAATGATTATCAAATTGGATTCAGCATCCTATGGGCCTTAAAGCATTTCCAGAATGTGCCATATGTTTTTATCTTCTAGGATATTAGGATATGAGGGGACTGGCATTTTGAAGCATAACAGGAGAGAAAAGTGCTTTGTAAACTTAGAATCTGAACCCAAGGCTATAGATTTTAAGACACCTTTTCTGGTATTTCAAGTGTAAAGAGGCCCTGTCTGTCTAGCTAAGCAAGCTACAGGTAAGGTCGCAGGAGAAACTGGTTGAGAGAAGAGAAGCCAGGATTTGATCTTGAGTCTCTTTTGGGTTTTCATGCCCACCCTCAGAAGGACTATAGCACTGTCCTCTCACTTCTGTGTGCTCTTTGGTGTTTGTCACTGTCATCAGGATGAAAGTGTCATAGATATCTGATGGCTCACTATCAGATTGCTAGGATGAAAGTTTAGCGTGGAGACCATCAGGCTATTGTTGGGATCTAAAACTCCAGCTGGAGAGATGGCTCTGTGCTTAAGAGTACTTGCTGCTCTTACAGAGAAACAGGGTTTGTTCCCAACACCCATATGGTAGTTAACAATGGTCTGTAACTCTGGTTCCAGGAGATCCAATCTTACAAATGCAGCTGCTGCTCTCCCTGAAACAGAACCTATGAATTCAGCCAAGTATGGGATGAAAGTTCGGTGTGGATATGAATCGCTACTGACAAGGTATAGAGTTCTGTTGGTCACAGCTTCCTAAGTAAATCAGTGTAGCAGCTACTGTGTGTATAACACACACATTCCACTGGGACTCATGTGTGATACAGAGATGATTCCGTGTATGGAGGGGAATGTACAAGAGCTACACACAAATGAAATGAGCTTATTAGTTAGGGTCCAGATTAATCTGTCATCAGACAAATGCTATACCAGTTCATATAAGGAGTTGAGCCTCCATGAGTTGTGCCGTCTTTGGGGTTTCTGGAATGAGGTCTCAGTGTATATACTAAGGGACAACGTTATGCTGTGGTGCGCAAGAAACATTGGATGGTAGTATTTTATTTGTAAATCTAAAGCCATTGGGTGGTAGTATTTCATTTTGTAAATCTGAATCTAAAACAAATGAAAAGCGAAGCATGTGGCACCATTGCCTAGACACAGCAGATTTGGTTTCCTTCTTGATGATGTGGAAGCTGTTTGAAAATATGAGTAGAATGTCATGAAGTGACTATATCTGAAGTCTGTGTGACTGCCATGTGAAGAAGACATGGTTGATGGGACAGGAAGAAGAAGTGGAGATCACCTGCTGATCATTGCAATGCTATCAATGAAAAATTGCAAAGGTGTTTTGGGTTGGGGTGGAAGGTGGCAAAAAATGATTGAGTTTTGGATGTATTTGCTGGTAGGTTGCAGTGTGGTGTGAGGGAAATATTGGAGTCAAGGCTAATGTCAAGCATTTGGATTTCAGCCCCAGGAAGACTGAAGTTGGTACTTGTTAAGGTGAGGAAGACTGGGGTAAGGAGCTTCCCATTCATGCACAGTTAGGTTTTGGATGTGTGTTAGCTGTCCGAGTGTAGGCAGGGTGAAAGTTGGGCATGTCAACCAAACTCTCCAGGGCAATATTAGAGCAGGAAAGAGAAATTTGGCCATTGCAGGGTGGAGAGATGGCTCAGAGGTTAAGAGCATTGCCTGCTCTTCCAAAGGTCCTGAGTCCAATTCCCAGCAACCACACGGTGGCTCACAGCCATCTGTAATGGGGTCTACTGCCCTCTTCTGGCCTGCAGGCATACACACAGACAGAATATTGTATACATAATAAACAAACAAACAAACAAACAAATAAATAAATAAATATTTTCAAAAACTTGGCCATTGCCGGGCGGTGATGGTGCACGCCTTTAATCCCAGCGCTCGGGAGGCAGAGGCAGGCAGATCTCTGTGAGTTCCAGACCAGCCTGGTCTACAAGAGCTAGTTCCAGGACAGGCTCCAAAACCACAGAGAAACCCTGTCTCGAAAAACCAAACAAAAACAAAAACAAAAACAAAAACAACTTGGCCATTGCCATACAGTTAGATTTCAAAGTCAATAGACTTAGGTCATACAGAGGAGAAGAAGAAGACAAGGTCCTGAGATGGAGTCTCAGAACACTTGGGCAGAAGAAGTCAGGATGACAATGACAGGTTTGGGTCAGCAAGGGAGGACTAAGGGCAGACAGACAGAGAGAGGGAGAATGGTGCCACTGAGTAGAGGAGAGAAAGTAAGAAATGACCAAGTTTGTCAAGTGCTACTAATATACCAAACAAAACAGGGGTTGGGACTTGTCCTGGGCCAAAGCGGAGGTCCACTGATGATAACCTTGGCAGAAGGTGTGCTGCTAAGCAGACTGGATTGGGCTCCGAAGAGCATCAGATGAGGAGTGAACATGGTAACAGTAGACTACCTTTGTCATCGCCTTTAAATATCAGCTTGCCACAAGCTAGAACTCCCTAGGAGGAGACAGATCTAGATCAGCTTGGCACATAGGCAATCACTGTGGGCAGCACCAGTCTACGGATAAGCTACACTGAACAATAGGAAAGAAGACATCTAGATGCCTTGGGTACATTCTTTGCTCTCTACTCTTGACTGTCGATGAACATAACTCATTGCTTGAGTTTCTACCATGACATCCCCTAAAATGATGGATTGAAACCTAGAACTGTAAGATGAAATAAAACGCCTTCCTCCTTTAAGCTGCTTTGGCCAGTGCATTCGTTTATCGTATCTTTGGAAATAAATCTAGAACACAGCTCTTCCCAGAGTTTTGATGTATGGTGTAGGAGAAGCGCTGCAGAGCAGAGAAGCTCAAAGATGATGTAGAACTTACACAGGGATAGCAAAAATAATGCTGGGATACAAGAGACTTGCTGGTCTTCGGTCTGACAAGTGTTGTGGTGACCCTACAGTGGCCTTTGTGATGCTTGATTGTGGGCTACCCCGGTGATTCCAAATGAGAAGCTGGATTGAGGAATGTGAAAGCAAGAAACTCAGAGTGACAAATCCAGAATGCTTTCTGCTTTAATAATCAACATCGTGGTACTGGTATGGGGGATTCTTTTAACTTTGTGGGGTGTGTGTGTGTGTGTGTTGTGAAAAATTTGCAACGTATTTTAATAATGTTGGAAAGGATTAGAAAACAGAAGAGAGTTGACGTTTGATGATGTCATAGAGTAAGGCATAGATTTCAAGAAGTCTTTGAGTGGGAGAAATGGAGGAATCACATAGGTGAAGGAAGGGGAAATTTGATTGGCATATAACCTCTGCTGCTTACAACAGGCAGGAGGCATAGAGGACTGAGGCCAGAGATGCAAACATTTTAGTTTCTCAGTAATAGGTGGAGAGCACATAGGAATTTTTCATGCTTGCATCTGTTCTTTATGCAACACAGGGCATTGACCCATCCCCATCTATCCCTCAAGACTCCTGCGCACTCTACCTACTCCAAGTTTTAACTGTGATTTATGTAGGACTCTGGGGAACACTGGTCACTAGACCAAATTTTGGCTCAGAATCTGCTTCTCTCATGAGAAGACACCCATTTTGGGAGCTGAAGTTCTGTCTCATCCCAGGGACTTGCTCAGAGGTAGATAGCTTAAAATGTGCTGAACCCTGACCCTCATGTCACCACTTTGCTATGAAACACTCAGGAAGGAAACATTTCTCACCTGGCACAGTGGTGTCTATCCAGGGTAACTACATAACCTGGCTCAGATTTTTAGATAAAAGGAATGAACAAGGGGAGGGACAGAAGGATGGAGGGAAGGATTCTCTTTTCTTTAATCTAGAAAGATCACCACCACTCCAGACTGATTAAATATGTTTCTGCTCAGAAGATTTGCATCTTGTTTGTAACTAACTCTTCTGTTACATATTCAGCATTCTACAATGTCTGCCTAGACTCAGGAATAAATCCAAAATGGCTGCAGAATGACAGGGTTTGATCGCTTGCCTCTCTCTCTGTCCCTGAAGTTAATATGATGCTTATCTGAGAGCAAAGGCGCAGACAGGGAGAAATTTAATGCAAATTTCATCAGGAGTCTAGTGCCACTTCACAAAATATTGATTAGGTGTCTGATTTGCTGTCCCCTGACAATGGGCCATCGGAATAAACCAATGAGGCGGGCTTGACTCCAGCTCGTCATGGTCATTCGATAAAGCCAGGCAACCAATAAGGAGCAGCTACCTTCTGATTGGGCGAGAGGCCAGTGGAGGGGGAAACCATCTTAGCAACAGCAGAAAATATTGCACACGCCCTGCACACCCGCACAAACACAGACAGCGTGCCACCACCCTGCTGCGGTGAACAGTGGCTGCTTGTGTCTCCTCAGGCTTTTGTCTTGCCACACCCCCCTCCAAAGGACAAATTTCAGTTCACACAGCACACTGCCTACCTGGTCAGACAGCCCGTAATCCCTTTTTAATGGAATGCAGGGCAACATTGATTGAGCTCTCAGCCCCCTCCAACAGTCCCCTTATTAAGAATGAACTTTGATCTGCAGGTAACTGCACAGGCTTTGTTCTGGAAATGTTCTGGTCTCCAGGGAGCAGGCCACATCCTTGCCCTTCCTGCCCAGCATGCCGTGGGGAAGGGACTGTGGTGTGGGATGGAGCCCACTGCCTGGAGGTGGGTTTGTTTTTTCATTTTTCTTTTTCCCTGCTTTCTGTAAGAACGGCAGAAGGATTTTGCGAGGCTGGAGCAGGCTCCAGAGTGCTTGTTATTTTCCTCCTAAGCTTCCTTTTCCATTGTTCCGTGACCTCCGAATGCAGAGCCTCAAAAGCTTTCCTGTTTTCCCTGTAACATTTGGCAAGATCTTTCGCAGCTACCAGGCTCCAAGCCTTTAACAATCTCCTTTGAAAGGCTCCCTGCCTCTGTGTTTTTATGTTTCCCCCAGCATCCCCCTTGTTCCCCAGATGCCAGGACAAGGAGGCTGCTTGCCAATCCCTGGTTCCCCTACAACTAGCAGCTGCCATGACCTCTTGCCTCATTTTTCCCCCCAGCCTCTATGGAGAACCCAGGGGCTATTTGGAGGACAGTGGGAAGGGCAGGTGACTGGAGGGCACATTATTTCCAACATCATTTATTCCTCCACACTCTTGGTTTCTTTGCTCCGGTGCCTGATTTCAGTAAGCATCCTTGGTCCAGGAGCATCTGCCCATAGATTATCCAGTCCTGTTGGCGCACTTACCGGTGCTCCCTGCTGACAGCGGTAATTCTGTCTGGGTGGAAGAGCCGATCAGAGGGGATAGCCTTCATTCTAGGAGGCATGCAGCCATGTCTGATGCCAGAGGGAAGGAAGTTGAGACGATGTCATAGGCATTTTTTCCAGTCCAAGAAGGATTATCTGCTAGGAAACGGTACCAGCTGTTTTCCATCTTCCTGACTACAAAGCAGAGGGGAACAGCGTGAAATGGAAACAGAAAGGAAGAAAGCTAGACACGAAGACCAGTTTTGTTTTGTTTTGTTCTGTTTTTATATCAGGTTAAGAGAGCCTAGATTCCTTTTGCAAGTGGTCATCTGGGGTTTCCTTTGAGGTAGCTGCGATACTCACTCACCAGGGTTTTGATGACCTGCGTTCTCATCCGTCCAGCAGGGTGGATGTGATGAGAGGCTGGGACCTAACTTGCCTGGTGCAGAACTTGTATGAAGTCCTGAATTTCAATCCCGACACTACAGAAAATAGATGCACAATGAGCTTGGGCGTGCTGTGACAGCATCGTGGATTATGGAGTCAGACTGGTCTAGATTTAAGTCCTAGCCTTGAAGCCATCCAATGAGGGGATGTAAGCAAACTCTTAGCTTCCCTAGGCCTCTGAAAACCGTCTGGATTCTGGAAGTCACATCATCGTGTCGTTTTAAGTAACATCATATGTGTAAAATGCTCAGCTGAGGGCTTAGCATACATGCTTTACATTTTAAAAAAATGTTGAATCTTGCTGGATGTTGTGGTGCAAGCCTGTAATCCTAGCACTCCGGGGGCTTATGCTAGAGGATCAGGAGGTCCACATCAGCCTGGTCCATACACACGAAACCCTATGCGAAAGAAGAAAGGAAAGAAAGAAGAAATAAAGAGAGAGAAAGAAGTTGAGGCAATCAAACAACAGACAATCTTGTTAAATCTTCCAATTCTAGAATTCTCTCAGCTTCATTCAGTCACTAGACGTATGGGCAGAGTCGTGCTATTTAATTGAAAACATTCGGAACATCTACAAAAGCTAGACATTCTACTTCGTACTTGAGGAGAGAAGGCAAACAAATAATAAAATAGGAGTCAGCTGAGGCAAGGCAAAAGTTCAGGGCAATTGTGAGGCTAGGGATGTAGCTAGGTTGGGAGGGTGCTTGTCTAGCATGAAGAAGTCCTGGGTTCCATACATAGCCCCTCGCAAACCAGACATGGTGGGTCACACTGGTAATCTGAGGAGATAGGAAGATCAGAAGTTCAAGACTGGGATACATGAGAGCTTGAGAGGAGAGCGAGAGAGAAAGAGAGAGAGAGAGAGAGAGAGAGAGAGAGAGAGAGAGAGAGGAAGAAAGGACTGATAGGTGGGTAAAACATCTACCTTCGTTAGAACTAACAGTAGAGCTTGGATAAGTTGATGGGATTGACCAGGAAGAAAGATGCAGCCTTCTAGGCTGAAGTATAAACACCAATAGACTCATTAGAAGAAATGAGTGTGGCCATTGAAATGCATAGGGAGGAGAGTTGTCATCTAGGAAGAGAGTTACTGACTTGAGGAATAGACTGTAAAAAACCTCAGGCCCTAGACTCAGCCATGTCTTGCTTTCAATTCAGAACTGCTCTTTATAGCTCTTTGACTCAGTTTCCTTAGCTCTAAAATGGGTTTCACTTTGTTAAGTGATATTGGAATAGGAGAAAAGAATGTATAAAACCATTTTTCAGTGAGATGATTTCATGTCAGAAAATTCAACAAAAAAACCAAAGCCATGCTTTAGCCAACACACACACACACACGCACACGCACATATACACCCCACAGAGAGAAAGACAGAGAGAGAGAGACTATGGGAGAGTCAGACAAATATTTTTAGTGTGAAAAATAAATAGATAAAAGGTCCAGCTGTAAATGATGGCTGGGCAGTTAGTGCTGGTGCCTGTAGGACCCCTATGACAGTGACCTTTGGTGTTCTCTCTCCCAGACAGCTGCCTGTGTTGACGTCTCTGTCTGCAATAGTGATTTAGGACATAATTTTTCCCTTTCATCTTCCCACTTGCATGCTTATATTAGACATGGATTTGGTTAGACCTGCATCTGTTGAGACGGCTAGCCAATAATAGAAGCCCCACGGGGCTAACGTGTTCTGGTTTCAGGAGTGGGTCTCACGAGTGAGGTCTAGGTCAGGAAGTTATTAGCTGCAGACTCAGGGAATATATTCAGCTGTCATCACTTTTTAATTAAAAATAGCTTGGCGACACACATGCATTCCAGCACTCTGCTGCTGATGGGTAAGTATCGTCCTTTTCCTAGTCACAGTTTTCTGCCCCAGAAGAGGGTACCTTCTCCCTGGCCCAAGTTCTCTGGGGCCTGTCCAAAAACCCTGAGAAACTCGACCTCCAAGGTAGGGACAGGTACACATTGGTAGCCTGGGGCCAGCACTGAGCAGCTAACCTGTGTACAGCACCTTTTTCCACCTTTAAGACTGGTAGTTAATGGGGCTATGGTCACCAGGGAACTGTATATGTCTTCTTCTTCTTCTCCTTATCCTTCTTCTTCTTCTCTTTCTCCTCCTCCTTTTCTGGCATCAGCATGTTAGACATTGACGATAACACCATTGAAAGAGGGGTGGGATAAATTCCCAGCTGGTTAGCCCTAAACATAACCACTGTAAAATTGAATTTCCAGACTCCAGATCGCCTTCTTCCTTTTCTACTTTGCTTAGAAAGACTGGGCGATGAGAAACGACATGGGATCATGGAAAAAACCGACCTAGCTTGGCCTAAGTTAAAATCTTTGTCTTTAACTCTTCACATGACTTTGGCCATGTCTTCTACTTAGCTGCTCTAAACCTTGATTTTCTCATGTGTAGTGTGGGCACAATAGCAACATCAGCGACTTAAGATCACCGGGAATAGGAATGTCCAATGAATCTTCCATGTAAAGCACTTTGTATTTCACACAATTATGTGAAATAATCATGCAGCAAACACAGGCAATTTCATTAGTCAGTGTTAGACTGGCTAGAGGGTGTATGATGGCTATTCTTGGTTGTCAACTTGATTATATCTGGAATTAACTAAAATCCAAATGACTGGGCACACCTGTGACGAATTTTTTTTTCTTAATTAAACCATTTGAAGTGGGAAGACCCACTTCTAATACCCATCTTTATGGTGGGAAATCCACCTTTCTTCTGGCCCACACCTCCTGCTGGCGGTTTATAGGAAGGACACGGAGGAAAGAAGTTAGCTTTCTCTCTGCCTGCTTGCTCTCACTCTCGCCAGCAAATCCATTCCTTCACTGGCAGTAGCCTGCTTCTTCAGATTCCGGAATATACTGAAGACCAACAGAGATATCCAGCCTTGTGGATTGAACAGTGACTGCATTCTTGGACTTTCTGTTTATAGACAGTCATTGTTAGACTAGATAGACCACAACCTATAAGTCATTCTAATAAATCCCCTATCTATCTATCTATCTATCTATCTATCTATCTATCTATCTATCTATCTATCATCATCTATCATCTATCATCTATCTATCTATCTATCTATCTATCTATCTATCTATCTATCTATCTATCTATCTATCTATCTATCTATCCATTCTGTAAGTTCTGTTCCTCTAGAGAACCCTGACTAATTTAGGCTATAAAAATTCATTGGGTACAACTAGTTATAATCTATCAGTCCTGTGATGACTGTAGATATTCAATAAAGGCATTATTTGACACACAGTTATCTGAGCTACGACACAGTGAAATAGTGAAATATGCTAATATGTTCCAGGACGCTTAATTAAAATGCATAATTTATTACTCTGGTATTTTTACATTTAAAAACATTATGCAAAACAAAACAACACAGTCCCCACTCTCTTAAATTGACATAATGCAAATTATATATTCAGCATAGATAGTAATATGCAAATAAAAATCAACATATTTGCAGATTCACAATCATATATCATTTATTTTGCACTTATTATCCACAGGCAAACCAAAAGAAAATACTTCTTGATTAAACACAGTTTGTATCTTTCTGGACTTTATGGCATAAAAGGACAATATGTAATCTCTCCTACAGGTAGATATGGGAAAAGACTTTCTATTCTTTTATATCTCTGTGTGTGTGTGTGTGTGTGTGGGAGAGAGAGAGAGAGAGAGAGAGAGAGAGAGAGAGAGAGAGGAGGGAGGAAGGGAGAGAGAGAGAACAAAGTACAAAGAAAATGAAGACCACAGACAAACTGACTTAGCTGTAGCGTCCCATATGTGAGCAGGCTCTTCCCAGCTTTACTAAACAATGTTTGAAAGCAGAGGAAGTCCATAAAATCTGCCCCTTCCCTGATGCCAAGATGTAGAGATAACAAAAAGCAGGACTGAAGCAATGAAACTAGTGTCTTTGTTGTTTCAACCTCAGAGAGAATGTGGGTAAGTGAACAAACCGTACGCCAAATTGAAGGATCCTTCCTGAACGTGTTCTTACTTAATTGGTTGATTTAATTTCCTAGCAAAGGGACATTGAACATATCCCCGAGAACACTCGTTTGCTACAAATCCTTCTCTTGGCTAAACCTCATTTGCTTAAATTAATTTCCCACCGTTTCTTCTCTTAACGGCACCCAGTGTAATGTGGGTACTTCACACTTACTCTTCCTTTCTAAGTACAAAACCACTACCAACCAGAGCAGTTTATGAATTAGCAGGAGCGTTCACAGATTGCTGGTGTAAATGTGAAACGGAGGAGCCACGTTGGGATAATAGATTAGCGGTTTCTTCAAACTGAAATATAGAATACGCATTATTGTTTTCATTCTCAGGAATCTGCTAAATGGAAATGAAAATAGGAGTCCACAAACATGTGTTGAGCAACGCCCATAGTGGCTGGATTCATCATGGCCCTCAAAGTAGGAACACTCAAATCTTTATCTACTTAGATGAAATAGAGTCTATCCATACAGACCCTCACATGTTCACATTCCTAACAATGCTCTCTCTCACATACATACACATACTTAAATACACAAGAGATTTGTTGTGTTTTAATGTATGTGGATGTATGTGAATCTCTTAGAAAACAAGGCGAGCTAAATGAAAGAAGCTAGGCCCAGATGGGTACACACAGTGCTATTAGATTTCCATAAAATTCGCCAAAGGACAAATGTCAAGACAGAGAAAGCTTGGACTTGGAAGGGGTTGAAAATAAGACAGAAGCTAGAAGTGACTGCAAATAGGAATTCTGGGCTTAAAGATCATGTCTGAAACTAGGCTGTGGTTCACTCGGCTCTACAAACTTATGGCTCGTTGTTGCCTGGCGCCCTCACGATAGGCAAATGTGATGCCAGGAAAATCATGCATCAGTTAAGCTGTGGAGTGGGGTTGAAATTGCCACCTGGTAATTTCATCGTCTCATTTCAGTGATATTTTAATTTTATGAATCCTTCCCAGGTAATGTAAAAGAAAGGTCTTTAATCACAGATTCCAGAATTTAAGTTGGCTTCTTCTTGGAGCCCCAAGGGCCTTCACCTTTATACCAGTGGAGGCAGATTCAGAATGTAAAAAACCTTTCTTCCTTTCAAACTAATTAAGGAAGCTCTGACATCAGCTTCATTTTCAGCACACCTGATGGAGGCCACGATACCAATTAAACTCCTGAATGATTAGAAATGCAAACTGTCAGAAGCCTCGGCAACAGGCCTTGTTGCCGGCACCAGAATCACGAGGCAGCAAGGACGTCTTCTTAAGGAACAAGAAGTTCTCAAGTTCATCTGAGTCGAAGGAGAAAGGAATCCTTGCTATGATGGCCCGGAACTCACCTTTCACGTTGGACAAAATTTCTGTGATGGGGCAGCATCTTTCTGGGTTAAGAAGTTCTGGTACAGGGTAGGCTGACTCTGCTTTGGGTGAAAAGAGAACCAAGTTTGACTTCTGAATCTAGGATGATTTAGTTTAATGTCTTTGCCGATGCTAACAGGACGAGTCTCCGCCTCGTTGAGAGGCTGAGTAAATGAGATCTCATAGATGTCAGTGTATACAGTGTATACAGAAGATACTTAACGAATGGGATCTATTCAGAGGATGGCTTAAGTCCTGACTCCTCCCCCCCCATAGGTATTGTCTGATTGCCTGCCATTCCTTCAATTCAGCAAATATTCCATGAGCACCTGCATAAAACAACAAAGCTATGCCATAGCAGAGCAGCTGAGCAAAAACTGCCAACAATAAACAATTGAATTTTATATGATGTTACAGTTATATGTCCCGTGGAAAAGGTATCAAGTAAGAAAGGAGGCCTCTGGAGTTGTGGGGGTGAGGAGAGGGTGGGATGCTGACAGGCTGCAGAGGAAGGGACTTCTGAGCAATGAGTGAAAGAAAAGCACCGTCTAGCAGATGCCCGAGGCACAGCTTAGGACTCGGGATCTTCTAGAATGTTCTACACAGGTTCAAGGAACACTAGGGAGGTGGCCACCAGCCCAGACCCCGGTGGAACAGTCGGTAGAGCAATGAGAAATGAACGGTAGCCCTGTTGCTATCGCCTGCCTGTTACGCCGTGCTGGCCCAGCCGTTTCATGTCTCTTTATAAACTCCAAAATGGGCCTTGAATCTCTGTTTCAAAAGATAGCTGTCCCTAAGGATGGAAACATCTACCAGTCCCAGGTGACTCTGAGGTTGGACTTTGTCGGCTGTGTTTCGTCAGAGCGAGCAGGAGAGCCTGCTGATTTGTTTCTCTCTTCTGATGGATGTGTTGCCCAATTATTGCTGGTGAATCAGCAAAATTACCCAGGGCAGCTGTGAGGTGGGACTGACCGAAACAGAAGAGCAATTCCAGCGTGTAATGAAATCACAGGCAAGAGAACAATTCGCTTATTCCCGGACCAACAACTGCTGACGAATGGATAAATTAATATAGTTATCTGCTTTGAAGAGAGCAGCGTGGAGTGTGGCAAGGAGTTTTCGGTAGTGGGATGACAGGCTTTGTACATGAATGAAGGCACGCACACGCACACCGCTGTCATAATTGGGGTAGAGCTTTTCTCAGACTCGTCCCACACCAAAGGTGACTCGGATACTTGGGGGTCATTTGTCAGACATTGGAGATTCAAAATGCAAAGGGAAACATGGCAGACCCCTCAGTGCTAGTCTTCTCGAGCCCCTCTCTCAGCCCCGGCCAGGTATAAGAGGGTCAAGGCAAAGAAAACTGAAACAGAAGATCATGGCTCCATCTCTGGCCCTTCAAGATTGAGCTATGCGGCTTGGGCCCCCCATTAAACTCTGAACTCTATTTTCCTCACCTCACCTAATGGCAATAAAGTCTCTACTTTGTCTGATCCCCAAGTGTCAGAGTCAAGTGTAAGGTCATTTGGTAAACTGCAACTATCTACTCAAAACAAGCTCAGGGGTCCTGGTTGGAAACAGGCTGATGAAAACCTGGGGGATGATCAAGTATTTGAAAAAAAAAAATCAATGAGTGTTTGGGCACTTCTCCAGATTAAATGTGTTAATTTATGTGCATTAGTTAGGTTCGTTTGCTGGGCAATCAGATGGGACCCCCTGATGGATGTGCCATCCCCGACAGCCAAGAAACACATGGCTCAGTAACTGTGATCGTTTCTGACAGGATTATGAGAGGCATAGGTCTGGGGGACAGTTTCAGGGATGCCTGCTCACAAAACCCTTCAGAGACCTAGAAGCAGAGTATGTGGACTGTTGGGTTTCTTCTCAAGCCTTCTCTCTGTTGCCTCGGTCTGCGATTCAGGCACACTAAGAATAAACTGTCCTCAGAGAATGGGGCCTGATGGTGCTGTCCCACTTCCCTTCCAACTTAGAAGCCATCTGGGCTAACCGAAAGTGAGAAGGAACAGAAAGTAGCCGGCTTTCTCCTGGAGAAAAACACCTCTCGGAGTCAGGTGCAGTGGAGGTTCTCTGGGAAAGAGGGTTACTGAGGAGAAAGGCAGCCAGATGTTGTATTAAATGATGTGTGCCTGGCTGGAGCAAACCAGGGATGGGCTAAGAATCATGGATCTTAATTCTCATTGAACTTGCTGGATATGGTGGTTTCTGCCTGTAGGCCTGGCACTTGGGAAACTCAAGTAGGAAGAGTGCCTCAGTTCACGTCCAGCCTGGGCTACCTAGTTCATTCTGATCATCCTGGGCTACAAATTGAGACCCTCTCTGAATTGTGAAACTTGGTGATGGACTCGATGCACACAAAACTTCCCATCGCTCACTGTGAGCTGTGAGCTTCTCCTAGAGACCACCAAGGGTTTGAACCTCTTGCCCCTCCAGGGCTTACCCAGTGCCTGGCACTCCATGGTCTCTCGGTACAGATGCTACAATGCAATGACTGCCTGCCTCTGTCCACACAGCCAGGTGGTTGGTGACAAGCAGCCAGCATTGTGATGAAGATGTTCTTTTGGTCCAGGATTTCTCTTATTTGGTACATTCATCATGGAAGTATTCATAGCACAAAACCAGGACGTAAGCACTCCGGGATATCTTGCTGTAAGATAGAAGAAGCAGGACTTTTGGGTGGTTTGAGGGATATTGGGAGCAACTTCCAAGTCTTGAGATCCTGATGATTGCAGATTTCTTGTAGTGGTGAATGACGTAAGTTTGGAAACTACTTAGAAATGTTCAGTCCATTGTATGACTCTGCCTGTAAAGACTGCTTAGGTCTGTGACACCAAGGGGCTGTGCTAGGGCAGGTGCACTATACTGTGCTTCATGTCACATCTCCAAATTTTTTAAGTTGTTTTTTATCATGATTTCTTTAACAGCAGTGCAACTCTTTGTTCGTTGTATAAAGCATTAATTTTTAAAGCTTTTTATTCATTCTTGCAATTTTCCTCTTTTACCCCCTAACATCTTATACTTTTCCTGTAGTATTTGAAGCCAGGTAGTAGGTACTGCTAAATAGAAAATGATTATCGGGGAGACTTTATATAGACTTCACATTTACTATCTTCTGGAACATTTTCACTAAAAAATATCTGTGCTAATTATAATTAATGTTGTCAGGAAGCCTCATATAAAATACCTCCAATCCTTGGGACCTGGAGAGACAGTCCAGTAGATAAAACTGCTGACCACTCTTTACAGAGGCACTGGGCTCAGTTTCCAGCATACACACTAGTCAGCTGGCAGTCAACTGAAACTCCAATCTCAGGGGTTCTGCTGCCCTGTGACTGACCTCCTTGGGTACTGCATACATGTGATACACGTAAATCCATATGTGTACAAATACACACATAATTAATTAATTAATTAATAAAACATCTTTCCAATCCTTTTCAATTCGTCCCAATCATGAAATGATCACAATCTCTTGTGTCTCCTGAAACGGTGAGAAACAATGCTGCCGTCATCTTGCTGCAGCTTTCCCTTGGGGAATAGATACAAATAGAAAAAGTATTCATTTTGGTGGAAACGTCTTAAAGGAATCCAAGATACTCCTAGTTTCACACTTTTGGAGAAGAAAGGGGTTTGTTTTGGCTGGTAGCTTCAGGAGAGGGGAAGACGTGATGAAAGGCAGAGAACCTGGTGGCGGCAGCAGAAAGATGGTGATCACACCTTATCCCCACACAGGAAGCGGAGAGAAAGAGGACAGGAAGTGAAGCAGCCTATACAACATCAAAGCCAGCTTCACGTGGCATAATTCCTTCAGGCAGGCTCCACCTCTTAAAGGTTCCATAACCTTCCCCTGCAGCAGAACCACCTGAGAACCAAGTGTTCAAACGCTGGACCCTATGGGAGGACACTTCTCATCCAAAGCGCCATACATTAATCTCTACACTAGAGTCAGCTGCATCTGAACCAAATACCAACACCTAAGACTTTATAGCTACCTGAAAATATTAAGTTTATTTCTCATACATTACTTTTACATCACTTACTTTTAAAGGTTTTCATTTTGATTAAAATATTGTTACATCACTTCCCCTTCCCTTTCCTCCCTCCAGTTCCTCCCATGCCCCCTCCCTTCAACCCTTCTCGTCTTCCCCATTCTCAAATTGACAATCTCTTTTCCTTTGGTTGCCATTGTTACATATATATGCACAAATATAAGTACAACCTGCTGAGTCTATATGTTTGTGTCTACACAGTTTCAGGGTTGACCATTTTGCGCTGGATAACCAATCAGAGGCTCTTTTCTGGGAGAGGTTCATTCTTCTCCCAGCAGTCATTAGCTGCCTATCGTTCTTTGTCTAGGTGTGAGACCATCATAAGATTTTCCCCTTCTGTGCTGCATGTCTATTGATAATCGTCTTGTTTAGGTAGCCACTTCTGAGAGATGCAATCTTGTAGCCACTTCTGAGAGATGCAATCTTGTAGCAGACTTCCTGGTGGTCTGGTTTTTGCAATCTTTCCATCCACCACCCCCTTTCCTTGATGTTCCCTAAGCCATAGATGCAAGAGCAATGCATGCCCTGGGAACTGGGCTGCCCACAGTTCACTGGTGTTTGCAAATCCAGCTGGAGTTCATGTATTAAGTCTACATTTGCTACATAGGAAAATAAAGGGAAAGATGTTTGTACCAATGGGCACATTCTGATGGGACCGGATATGTCTTGCAGAGTCCTTCTTTGCCACCTGGATGTCCCCGCTTCCTTCAGAAGAATATGGGTAGAAAGAACTAGCAGATCTCCAAAAGGTAAATGCCACTGCATCCAGCATTAGCAACCTTTGAAATTTAACATGAATTTAGCAGGATTGCTAAGTGTCATAGTCATACAACTCATTAAACCACGCTTAAATGAAAAGCAAATGACGACCTTATTCATTTTAAAAATAAATGGACAAGCGCTATTATGTAGAACTGCAGCACTCATCCCTCATTTCTATTGAATAAACATCCTAAAGGTAGGCGGGGCAGCAGCCACACAGAATGGGTTTCAAACTGACCTTCGTCTGCTCTTTCGGGCTGCTGGGAATGAGTTGAAGGGCAACTCCTTCTCTTTGGCTAGGTTGAGGAGACCCAGTGTAGAGGAGATGAACCTGCAGATTTGAATGACTAATTACAGGGCAAGGGAAGCCTGGGCAGAACCTCTCAGGAGTAAGACTGCTACAATAAATAAAATAAATGAAATGCAAAGCATACCGTATTGGTAACACCCCAAAGCACTGTTGTCTCCTGGAAAGGCAAATTTGGTCATTCTCTCTCTCTCTCTCTCTTTTTTTTTTTTTTTTTTTTTTTTTTTTTTTTTTTTTTTTGGTTTTTTGAGACAGGGTTTCTCTGTGGCTTTGGAGCCTGTCCTGGAACTAGCTCTGTAGACCAGGCTGGTCTCGAACTCACAGAGATCCGCCTGCCTCTGCCTCCCGAGTGCTGGGATTAAAGGCATGCGCCACCATCGCCCGGCTTGGTCATTCTCTTTTTATCTAGCAACTCTAGCTTAGGGAAAGGTTAGAGGAGAAGGTTCTAGAAAAGTGTTAAGAGAAACAAGCCTAATAGTCTCCCAGGTGGCTCATGAAGCATGTAACAGAAAGATAAAGATGTGAGTATCGTTCCCGCGGGAGACTGACTCGGGATCCCTAAGGGTCAGGGTGCTAGTTACCGAGGGCTGCAAGTTACAGTGTGGACCAATTCTAGAAGACCAGATGCACCAAAGGAAAATCATGGGAGCAGGAAGGATTTCAAACACGGACAACAGCATATTCAAAGGCATAGAGCGTAAAATAACTCCCTCCATGGAGAAGCTTTTCTGAGCGGACCCACAAGGAGCAGATCTTTCTTCGTACTGCCATTGTGTTTGGTGAGTTCACACATTCCATCATTGAAACACCTGTGTTGTGGCGGGGGGGTCCCCCAAGGTGGCAGGTGGGTTTTGGGGTAGGCCCAGAACACATCTACTACTCGAGCAAAGACTCCAGATGCTTCTGGCTGACAATGGGAAGCAAATGCACTAAATGTTTCCACAGTTTCTCTGAGCCTCGCAGTGCTTGTTCTCTGTGCTTACATAACCTCTGAGCACTGTTTTATGTAACACGGCGCTCAGAGAGTCCTTGCCTGCGAGAGAAGTCCCAACACAGAGGGAAACCAAATGGCAAAATAAGGAAAATTCCTTGCATTTCCCCATGGTTTATCCCCAAGTCAACCCACACAGCTGAAGCTCCTCTTAACTCCCTGCGGCTTCGGGCTTTGGAGATGTTACATTTTTGAGAAATATATGTCAGGTGTACCCCCTTTATATTTTGTACGTCAGGTGTACCCCTTTATATCCTGTATTTCAGGTATACTCCCTTTATATCCTGTATGTCTGGTGTAACCCCTTTACACTCTATGTCAGGTGCACCTCCCCTTTATACCCTGTATGTCAGGTGTACCCCCCACTGCCAGCGTTTAGAACCCTCCTCTGCTTCAGGTTCTTAAACTTATGATGCTGTCCGTGTAAGCACACGAGAAGGACCGTTCTGTCTTTCCCGTGGAATGCAGAATATGAAGAATTCAGGGTATTTGTGTGGGAAGGGAGCCTTCGCACTGCCCTCTCCCACAAACTGTGATCTGAGACAAGCTTCAGAAGACCCGAAAACACCAACGTGGCTTCTTTTAGTTCCTTTAAGACGTATCCATGTTTTCTTTGTTGCTGCGGCTCCCAGACTGTTGCCAGTCGTAATAGGTGAGTGTTTTTCTTGTCACTGCTCTGATTCTGTTTTGCAGCCGGGGTTAGAATTGGGAAAGCCAACTTTGTTCATGCCCTGTCTCAGAGTTCAGAGTGGTTTGCGCCTTTCCGCTCCACGAGCTTCTTCTACCCTGCTCCCGAAATCAACGGTCTACGTTGATCCTTTGATTTTCTTGGTGCATTTCTTGAAAGTTTTTTATCTCCGGACCTATCTTGGTTTCTCTTTCCCTGAGAAGAACGCATATCTGACTCTGTACTCCTCCCAGGAAATGTGTCTTTCTCGGGACTACGAGGAGAGCATAGTTTCCTTGGCGTCCCTTGACAATGGGGCTTGCTTGCAAAGGCCGGATGAACGCATGGGCTTCCTGCTTCCTCTTGGGTCCTCTGAGGGTTGGTTTCTGCTCTCCTGCGCCACCTGCTGTAAGTAGCACCACAGGCCGACTTCCCTCCCAGTCTCCAAGCCCCAGGCTTGTAGAGGAAGCCAGAGCCAAGCCCTTAGTCCCAGCAGATGTTGCTTAGGCTGCCAGGTTTCTGTCCAGACCTTATCTGTGTTGCCTCGGCTGGCTCCTAGCTCAGAATTCCAGTGTCCCCAAATGACTTGCCTGCAGTCACGCAGGCCCTGGGCTTACTGGCCAGAAGGAAGGGCTCTGCCAGTTTGAGGGCCGCTGAGGTGTAGATCTTGCTGGCTCTCTGAATGTGTGGTCAGCGAAGACCGTGTCTCCTTAGCAGTGAAAACACACACATTTCTTTTGAAATGGCAACAGGAATATGGCATTTGTCCTTTCGCGGCCTTCCATCATGTCTTCAACTTATCCCAAATGAGTCCCCCCCCCCCCCCCAAGTTCTCCCAAGTTTGGTTTTTGGTTCATTGTTTTGTTTAGGACTTGGGACTTTCCTGTGTGCTCGCCAATGAGTTAGTGATTTTAACCAAGGGACCATAGAGAGAACGTCTGTTTTTGTTGCCTTCCCATGGTTCCCTGTTGCAGACTGACCACCTCTTGACAGCAGGTTCTTACACATTTGTCCTTTATATATGTTTTTATATGTATGTGTGCAGCCTGGCATGTTGGAGGCCCATCTCAAAAGTTTATAGCAATATGGAGAGTCTGATTGATCAACATCCTTTCTGTCTTATTTTCTTGAGACAAGTCTCAAACTGTAGCCCAGGCTGATCTGCAACTCACGATCCTCTCTCCTCAGCCTGAAGAGCACGGAGATTACTGGTGTGCACCACTGTGTCTGTTTCAAAACCCACCTCAAAACTCTTTCCTTATTTGCTCATCAAAAGGAAAAGCCGGCCTTGAGATCTTGAAAACTCAATCCTGGTTTAATTCCTCAAATAAAGCTGACTTTGTAGGAAAAGTGACTTCTGCTGTTAGTCTGATAAGAGCGAAACACGTGGCCAGCAATTGTTTCTCAAAATTAGAGGGGGGGAAAAACCCAGAAATATATTCATATGGCTGAGTATTGAGATAAACACAAGTCAGAACTTCCTGAGAGCAAAGGTTACATGAAAGTCATGAGAAACAGGAGATTCTATGCCAACAACTCCCGTCAAAGAGGGCACGCGCTCATTCTGCTCAGTAAGCACTTACACTACTCTTGCCCTCTGGTAGCACTGGGAGATGCGCTGTTAAGAATAGCATTTGACCACTGAGAACACAGAGACAAATAAATGGACAGTCTCAGCATAGTTTTCTGATGGCTGAAAGAGGGCATGCCCTAGATGCTGCGGGAGATCCCTAATTCAGGCTGTCTGGCTAGGGAGGGTGATGTTTTTATGAGCACACACAGCCAGGGAATTGCAATGGTTGGTTGACCTACAAATATCTTCAGATCCTGGGAAGGCCTTTCAGTTCTTTTCTAGAAGGAGATGTTGACTCATAAACAATGTCCTGCCACCTTGATGGCTCCAAAAGGCTCAGTTTTCTCTTCGCTGTTGGCTTATGACATTGACACAATAGCGCCTTGTGTATTAGAAGGAAACAGGCAAGGCAGGGAATCCTCCTTTTCTCTGCATCTGAGGAATGTGGTCCTTGAAACAGATGTCGTACAGCTGGGGACCTAGACCAGGAACTCTCCATGCAAGCTGAGGCGTGGAGAGGAAAGAGAGGCTCAAGACTCAGGAGAAATATATGGTAGCCAATCAGAGTTCTAACAGATCACCTGATCGTTAGGAAGGGTGAGGCTAAAATGTATGGAGCCACCTGTCATCTTGGGGCGTAATTCACATCTGTGCTCTGGCCTGTATCTGACCAGGCTGGGAACCTCTGGGAGGTGTGTTTTGCAGAAAAAGGCACTTTGAAGACTGGGTAGCATGGTGGTGGTGGCTCAGTCAGTAAAATGTTTGTCTTGCTTCCTGATATCCATGTAAAAATGTTGGGCATGGTAAAGGATGCTTGTCATCCCAACTCCGTGGAGGCAGGGGCAGGAGGATCCCTAAAGTTCACTGTTCAGTTTAGCCTAACGAGAGATTCTGTCTCAAAGGGAGTAGACTAAATTCACAAAGATGACTTCTGTGGCTATACTTTGGTCATTATCTACACGGCATCTTCATGTGCACACGCATCCTTACACAGACAGATGAGCACACACACATATACACATGTGTGCACGCACGCGCGCACACACACTCTCACACACATGCATTTAAAAAAGAGACACTTGGAAATAGTAGACTGGTTAGAATTGACCTGTTTCAACTGAATACCCTGCCAACTGGATTGGCATTAGAAGGGTGGTTCTCCCTGCCTCCTCAGGGGAGTTATTCAATCTATACTATGGCAGCTGGTGTCCTTATTGCCCTGGATCCATGGTCAGAAAGAAAGAAAGAAAGAAAGAAAGAAAGAAAGAAAGAAAGAAAGAAAGAAAGGAAGGAAGGAAGGAAGGAAGGAAGAAAGGAAGGAAGAAAGAAAGAAAAAGAAAACAGGGAGAAACAAAAATTGTGGAGTGGCTACAGACCCAAGCCCTCCAGGCCCACTTGCCCAGGGTGGGGCCCAGAGGGTTGGTGCCAGGCGCTGTGTGGCTTCTCCACCCCTTCCCACGCCCCTCAGAGCATCTGCTGGCTTTCAGAACTGCAACCACCCTGAATGGGTCTTTGTGTGTGCCCCAGGAGCTGGCTCAGAGGAGCCCTGTTGAAATGCTTTAGTGATGTCTCCTCAGGACCAGGCGTAACCCGGCATGGTGCCCATCTTGCGAGGCTGGGCCTTTCTGGTGCTGTTTAGATGAACGGGAGACACATTCTGCACTCCTGTGAGGGGTTATCATGGACAGGTTGTGGGCATGGCATATTCTCTCCCTCCTCCCCTATCCCCTCTCCCTATTCTTTGTACTTTCTGGTCCCCATACGTGACCATGGTGATATTCATAAGAGGTGCAATACCTGGCCGTTCCTTAAAGCCTGGTCCTGGGTTGACAGCTCAGCATCATTCCATCCAACGTTCTCAGTCTTGCTCTGAGACACATTTCACAGTTTCCACTCTATGGGTCGAAAACCCAAGGTTTAGAGGTGGCAATCTCTCTGCAGCCAGGGAATTCTGAGCAGGAGCATATAAACAGGATTAGTTGTATATGCGTCTCTCTCCCATTTCAGGCTTCAAGGTGTCTATTGCAAGACACTGAGACCTTCAGGCCACTTGTAGGTCCAGAGATTCATGACTGAGAGATCTCTGTACTCCGGGGAGCTGAGGAAAGCAGAGGCTGAGCGTGGGAAAATTCAGGCAGGCTTCTGCACACTTAGATCCCATCCCGCTTATTCCTCTTGTGCTTTGTCGTGTTGCAAACAACATTTTACTTTATGTGATGGAAGGAAATACAGATATAGAAAAAAAAACCTGTTGTGGACAACTTCATCTTTAGACTTTGGCTAATGAATCTTATTTCCACATCAAAGAAACCAGGAAACAAATGGCACCAAAGGCCACAGCACAAGGCTCTTTCCTTATTCCCAATGGTGGCCACAGCCCTGTCACTGCCTACACAATTTATTGTCCTCTCTTGCCACTCAGGCAGTGACAGTCCCTTCACTGGGCTGTCCTTGGCAAGGCAGGGATATTGCTTTTGTTTATTTTTCTTCTTAGTAGATAAAAGTGGTAGTGTTGGTGACATCAACTTTCCCCTGCCTGTCTTCTCTTGTGTGTGACAGGCCCAAAGCTGGAGCATACAAAGCTCCAAGCATGACCTTTTAGAAGGACAAATGGTTGACTATGGCTGAGCCATCCGGCCGGCTGGAAAAGCCTACATCTGTTTGCACAGAGATTTTTAAAAACTCACGGGAAACAAAGGCAGCATCAGAAATGAAAGTGAACACAGACGCTCCTAGCTCTGTGTTCTGTGCTTTGGTAAGGTGCTGTCTGCCGTTTACAGTTCTTTGACTTTCCTTTCCACTCCCCATCTTTCTCTTCCCTTCTCTTTCTTGCCCTTTTCTTGTCTTTCTTTGAGACACAGTCCTTTTATGTTGCTGATGCTTGTCTTGACCTCTTGGGTTCAGTGTCCTCCTCCCCTAGTAGATTGGACAATAGACACAAGCCTCCACATCCAGCTCTTGTCTTTCCCTTAGAAGAAAATTGACCTCCTCACCTCCTTGACTACTGGCCATATAGTCATATTTTCTGGAAGCAGACGAATGGCATTGCCTCTCAGAGGGATATTCAGCTTTAAAAAAATTAAGATGGAGTTGGTGGTACTTTGTGTGTTAAGCAAGTGCTTTATTCCTGAGCTACATTTTCAGTTGTGGGAGGCCTTTAACATCCATCTTTAATACACAATGAAAAAGAAACTCAGTAGAATTGAATTCCTAGTTGCATGTGGTTTAATGCACTGGACCCTTCAATGTGAAGAATCAACTTGCATACATAGCTATTATGTCATGCAAAGCCAAAAATAGCAGTGTTGATGTGCCAGTAAGAAGATCATCCTGTGTATCATTCTCCAGGGTGCTCCTGTTAGTCCACAGTTCTCTCTGATCTCTAAGAGTCTTTACCTAAGTATATCTGTCCATTATACCACTGTTGTCTCTATGAAGTAGAAATGCAATATGATTGACATCGTAGATGATAAACACATATTTTTGTGTAACTGAAACGTAAGCCCAGCAGAGAAACACCAAGCAGAATCAAGAAGGTTGTGATGACTAGTCTGTAGATGATTCAGATCCTGAGGGTGGAGGAGGCTGAGCAATGAGAATGAACAAGACATACCCGTTAGACTACCTTTCAATAAAGATGAATTTCAGAGAAAGTAGACCTCTCTATTAAAAACAAACAATAAGCCCAAGAGATTAAGGGACAATTTGTGACAGATAGTATAAAAGTTTGTTTGTTTTATGTGTGTGCATGACAATGAGAATATATAGGAAGCAAACCCATGAGGTTAAGATGAGTGAGACTTACTTCTGATACATGGGCTATACAGAGTTTGAGTAACTTCTTACATTTAAATATTTTATTCATAGGGCAGCATGTGAGTCATAGGAGAATCCAGCCTTTGTCAGTAGAACTGTCAATTTACTTCTTAGCGGTAGCTGGCAGGCGCTGCAGCATCACCTGTCAGGACTGTGATGATTTGGCAACAGGGATTGCCTGAGGTTTTCAACGAGAGATACAATCAAAGGTAGCTATTAGGAAGGCCAAGCAGGAGTCATACATAAGCTGGATTATAGTGGGTAGTGTTAGGAAACCAAACTAGGTGGTGTAACAGAAGTCCAGTGGGGGCGGAGTGGGGAGAGGAGAGAGATGGAGGAAGACAGAGACAGAAGGAGGAAAGGAGAGAGAGGAGGGAGGGAAGAAAGGAGAGAGGGAGAGAGAGAGAAACCGAGACAATGAGAGAGCAAGGCTTAACCAAGGATAGCTGCACAAGGAATAAAAGAAATGGGCCAATTCAGGAAACTCAGTGGAGGAAAAGAATGAACAGAGCAACTAAAGAGCAGTAGTGGAAGGGATGAATCAGGGAGGAAGTCGATGTGACGCACAGTCACCGCCAGATTTCCCAAGAAAGTGATTGGGCATCTGTGCACTGGCCAGTACAAGCAACCCAACTCTCTGCTGTTTCCTTCCAGAAAACAGGCAAGGAACACGTGGCTAGTGCCTATCAGCTGCACAAACTTACCCCGAAATCTGGTGTCATGGAAGTCACATGACCCTGTTGAAGGCTGAGTCAAAGTCAGAGATGAGGTGAAAGATGCAAGTTTATGCTCCCCTGAGGAATGAGGCCACTTCATAGATGCCATTGCCACAGCTCTACCATTCTTTGCGCTGGTGCTGGGGAATGCCAGGCTTAAGTTTAGTGAGATAATCTACACAAATGTAAGAAGAATTGTGCAAAAATTTTGGAGTAGGACAATCTAAATGCCATGGTGATCGTCTGTCTTTTGTGTGATCCCACATGACTCTCTATGGTTTGAGTCCCATTCTCTCTTTTGTCAACATTTCTTTACTCATACATCTAAGGCGCTGGTACCCAATTTCCTCAGCTTTCACAGTGAAATGGAAAATGGCTGTCTATTAGTTTTCTGCCATGGCATCCAACAATGGGCGTTAGGACTCTGATAAAGACAGCATCTCATTGGCTCTAAGATAAAAGGCTGGTTATGAAGTCATGAGCTTGATGCCCTGGCCCCTCCCAATGTGCTGCTCAGATTACCTAACAGCATGTTCTTTTATGCTGACTCCAGAATCAAAAAGGGAAGAAAGAAGAACATTGCTTTGATACATGGAGGTAAGGTAACTAAAGTCCATTCTTTAGAGACCTACCCAGTCCCAAGGGAGTTTTATGACCCGGGCTGGTCTCTGGCCAAGGACCCTTGAGGTCCTCTAAAGAGGAGCAGCTCTTCAAAGTTCAATTGTAATTTTCATCAAAGACGAAATTAGCCTCCTTTCATAACCCTATTGCTTTCCCACGCCGAGGGCTACTGTTAGCTCCTGGTGCTTTTTTCCTTTCCTGGTATGAAAATGCAAATGTCTCTTGTCCATCAAGAATGAAACATCCTCATCCTCATCCTCACACTAATTTCTAAATGTCCCTCAAAAATATGAATATACGGTAACGTCTGAATGTTAGCTGTGGTGTTTCTAGTGAGCGAAACAGTCCTGTGTTGCTGAGGGTTCTTGGCAGAACCCAGTCCTAGGGAACTCGCACCGTCCACTCTCTGATGAGCATGTTGAGATCAGCATGGGTCCCTAGGAGTTATTCCCTCACTTGGAAATCAGAGATGCCCTGATTTCTTCAGCTTCTTGGTTGACCATGACAGTTAGAGCTCAGGAACCCTTTGGTTTCTGTCTGAGAAAGTCTGGTTCCGATTGATGGCTCTTAGAGTCCCTGGACACCTGAAGACCACGGTGCCTATGAGACTGAGTTCAGAGGTTTCTATTTAAGACATCCTGCGTTCAAATTTAAGGCTTTCAGACTTGAAGTGTCGCCCTGCAATGCTGTTGCCTTAGTTAGCCATGAATGCAGGAGCTGCAGCTGCAGCTGCAGCAGCGTGTCTATGCTACTTGTTCTGTGGTTGGAAAGACAGAATTTGGCTTCCTTGGCAAATGCCTTGCAGGAGTGGTCAGTTCTCAGTGACCCCCACATGGACTGGATCACATGCTCTGTGAATTAGCCATGGATAATTTTTAATTCCAATCTGGCTATACTATTGTTTGGCATGCTCTTATGAAGCTATCCCTCAATATCTTCCCTTAAGCAAGGCACAGTTTGCTTGCCAAAGTTAACATGGAAGGAAATAGGCAGAGCTAAATTTACTAAGCTGCCATGGTGTAGCAATTCATAAATCAGAAAGAATGACTTCGGAGTAATCCTGCTTGAAATTGCATCATTACTGCCCATCCAGCTCTCTGTGATTATGAAAACAAAAATGACAAAGCAATCCTCTCTCTATATACCTACTCCACACTCTTCTCAGTGCCGAAATTTGCAAGGATATAATCGCCACAGTGAACCCTAAACCCAGTGGAAGTTTAAGGGTGAGAGGGAATTGACGCTTACAGTTCTGCCAACTTGCGATCCCTTGGGACTTAATCTGCAAAACGTCTCTAGCTCTTGCCCAAGACCGTCATCAAGGAAGTCACACTGGAGTCATCTTGTCCTCCCCGCTCCACTGAGTAAAACCCAATCAAACAATGTATGAAAATACAGTATGAAAATTGGTTGTGCCTTATCACCTACGGTGTATGTGTGTGTATGTGTGTGTGTGTGTGTGTGTGTAGAGGAAGTGCCTCTTAGGCCTGCTCCACCTTAAAAGCAAAACGTGCACTTTCTGTATGCAGCCCTAGCATGAAGGGGCCCCCCGTGATCTGTGCAGAGAGTGGGAAAATGTAAACAGATCTCTGGAGAAACCACTTGGCTCAGCAATTTTCTAGCTTGTTGTAATTGGCCTAGCCTAAAAGAATTCTTCGGGCTGTACCTAGGCCAAGGAAAATGCAAAGGCTTCCCTGAAACAGAGGCATAAGAAAGGGCTCATCTGCAAACTAGACAAACAGACGAGCAAAGTGGACAGGAAGCTGGGCGGGGTAAGGGGGGCAGAGAGAGCGCACAAGGACCATTTTCTCTCGACACATCAGCGGATCTGGCCACGCCAGGCAGGGTAGGCAGATTTAGAAAAATATCTTGGGCAGCCTGCTCCTACTTCCCCGAAGACTAAGCCACCTTCTTGTCTAGTCTGACTTCCTATAGGATTCATAAGGGCCCTTTCTCTGAACATCAGAGATTGGGGTCCTCTCTGCCAGTCTCAGGCTGAAAGCCAACTTCCTGTGGACTGATTGTTGTTGGTGCCCAGGGAGCCTCACAAGTCTTCCAGTCTGACACTTAGCATTATTTCCTCTTCTTTCTCTTGGTCTTCTGTTAGTACTGTAAGGGTAGTAGGCCTGGTGGGTCCCATTGGGTTCCTAGTGTATACCTCGACCCTAGATCAGTCTGTTGAGCAACAGCTGCCTGGGCCACTGAGTACTACGAGGCACATTATAGCTTGGTTTTATTCTATTATTGGTGCATATTTGAGTACATAGGAGGTGTCCTATCTGCACCTGATGGACTCCTGTTGGCGGGATGTATTTACAGTCCTTGACTACAGGAGGGTGTCCTGAGGTGTGTTTCCCTGAGAAGCAAGGAAGTCAGAGAAATGGAGAAACCCAGTCATGAGATGGCTCTAACTTCCTTCCATCTCTCTGCTCTGGTCTTTCTTGCCTCCTCTTTTGCAATGTGAATCTGAACATCCACTTCCATCATCTCTTGGTACCCCCAGGGGACCTTGGAAAAGTCTAATCCATCTGGCACCTCCTGTAGGACGTCACTTCCTGTTGCCTTCCCTCTAGCTTCCCTCTCGCCTCCCTGCTTCCTTTCTTTTCCTCCATGCCACAGTTCCAGCTTTTCCCGCCTTTCCTTGGTCAGAGATTATTTTTTAAATGTTCTTTTCTTGTTCCTCACTTCATGCGCTTTGCACTTCTCCAAATCTCTTCAGCTCTTTCGCAGCACACCTCATGCAAGGGGCCCCAAAGTTCCTCATCATTCCTGCCTTCCTCGCTAGTGGATCTTCACCCTTCTTTATCTTGCTTCTATTTCTCTATCTCCCCTGTTTGCATTATAAAGCATATCAATAATGAAGGGGCAGTAAAGATGGGGCAGAGCAGGGCAAACTGACAATGTCACCAGTGGGGCCATTCAACCCTGAACTTTTAAAAAATGCCAGTGTGGAACCATTCTGGGGGTACCCTTTTCTTCTCCCTCATTTCTGTGCCTTGCTGGTACATATTACACACAAGTGGCTATTCTTTAGCCCCAGTAGCATGCTCTATAACCAGATGCATCTCTGAGGCTGTCTACAGAGCTATGACAGCCTCTTAGTTGAGGAAAGTGTGGAAGGGGTTCAGGCATGGGTGGCGGTGGTAGCTTGCTATTGCAGTGGTTTCTTCCCATCGCCATCTCTTTAAACCACAGGTTATTAAGAGAGCAAATGCATGCCTTTTTGTATTTTTTACCACACTGAAGGGCAATTGCCTCATTTAAGAAGTCCTATAGCCTTGTGGAATTACCTCCGAGGGTAAACTATTTTGTTTTAGTGAGAGACAGGAAAAGAAACGAAGCACACTTTGGAGTTAGGTGGCTGTCAGATTAAACCATGAGGCTCCTTAGCAAGTATCGAAATGTTGTGTAGACAGTTCACATGTTTTGTTTGTTTGTTTTGGTTTTTTTTTTTTTGACTTCTCCTATAGGGCACAGTTATTTATCAACCCAAAGATTCTGAGTCAGAAAGATTCTCAAATGTTATTTCATCTCAACTGGCCTCAACGGTTGGGTCTTCTCTTTGAAGGCAGAGCCCTCCTAGCTTTTTCTAGACAAGAAGTGATTTCTAACTTCTACTGAACTGGAAAAATACATTTTTATTTTTATATTTATTCTTAGGTTTTCTTTTGGTTTTCTAGATGGGGTCTTTTGCAAGCCTGCTTTCTCTACTTTCCAAGGGCAGGGATTATAAGCATGTAAGACCATGCCTCTTAGAACGTTGTTCTTTGAGTAAGCAAGTCAGAAGTCTTTCTGTTTGGACTTTCTTTCTGATGGCTCCATTCTATTTCCTAGTTGACAGAGCAAATATCATCTGTCTCCCACTTGAGAGCTCCTTTTACATTTGAAAATATTAATGATAGGGTTGGGTCCTTGTCTAAGTAACCCCACTTTCAAAACGTCCCATGACCTGGTTTTACAGTTTTTGGAGACACTGGCTACCGAATCCTCAGTTCACCCCACTTGGCTTGGTGGAGGCTAAAGCAGAATGGTTGCTCCAAGTAGCTCCGAGGGAACATTATCCATCCTGCTTCTTCATCTGCATCCTTGACTCTCTACCACTGATCTGCCATTTCCTACAAGCTCAATACACCTGACCCCAACACCCTGAGCAATGGTTTGGACTTGGATGTCAACTGGACGGCAGAGTGAGACTCAGCTTTAACTGAAGACACAATTGCGTGGAAGGTAACAGTCTTGCTTCCGAAGCTTCCTTCCAGTTCTTTGACTTTTCCTCTTTCCTGGATGGGGAGTCCTAGGCAGCATTGGCTGCTCTCCAGCTTGCGATGTGGCTGAAGATGGGCTTGAACTTCTAATTCTCCTGCCTTCATCACCTGTGTTCTCGAACTACAAGCCTGCACCACCATGCCCACCTTTAAACCTCTCTCTGTTTTGCCAGAGTCACTGAACACTTGCTCAACCCAAGGAGCCAGGACAGATCTAAGCAATAATGACTCTTCGGTCAATAACCATATCATTAACTGACTTCTTCATGTTTACCATCACCACCACCATCTTAATTCTGTTATGCTTCTTTCTCATGGATTATTGTTGCTATTTGAAACTTTATTCCGATAGTGTCCATGTTGCCATTGGATAAAGAACCCATAAATCAGCAATGATTTTTAAAAAGCATAACTTATATGGAGTTTGAACTTCCCACATGGTTCAGTCCAGTGCTGCTCCCAACATGAGAGAAATAGCGGGATTTAATAAAGATGGGTGTGACTTGGTTGTGATTTGGCTTGCTGAGTAAATAGGAAGTGTTTTAGATTGATTTCTGATTTCTTGACACCCCCCCCCCCCGGGATAGGTAGAAGGGCACCTACAGCACTACGACATGTGAAATGGACTCTGAGCTTTCGGAGATTTCGATTTGATCACGGGCTGGTCCATTAACCACTCTGACCTCAGTTTCTTTATCAGTGAAACGGGACTCTTCTAATCCCACAGCCTAGGTCCCCCCCCCCCAGCTGGTCTGATGGTGAAACGATTAGATCACAAAGCGTGTGGTTATCTGGTCAGCACCAAATTACTGTCACCATCCTGTAAGGTCTCCTTATTTGTTTACCCTTCACTGTTAGCGGTAAATAAAAAGCTTCCCATTTGTCCTATTGGTTCCCTTCCCGATTTGACACAATGATGAATTGAACTCTTGCCTGCAGCATCAGGCTGGGTCTCTCTCTCTCTCTCTCTCTCTCTCTCTCTCTCTCTCTCTCTCTTTCTCTCCATCACACTCAACACACTGTCCTCACATGGGGGGGGGCAATCCCTGTTGCTGAGGGGTCTAGCTCACTGCCCTGTCCTGAGGTTGAACTCAGCCCTTAGTCCCCTCATCTCCTGAGGTGGAACACAGTCTGGATGTCCTGCATGGGAGGAGGCCAGGAAACCCTGTCCCAATGTCCCCCCGCCCCTTATGGTTTGTCTAGTAGCACTGGAAACATCACTTGCTTGCCTCCTTGCAGAAGAGAATAATCGATTTCTTATTTCCTACCTGCCTGCTGGGTAGGTTAGAATGGATGAGATTGCATCTCTGCGGAGAAAGATGCTATTTGGATATGCAGTCTGTATTCATCACAGTGGACAGCAGAAAGTAACCCGGGTTCCCATGACACCAAAAGGCCAAGAGAGCCCAGGAGACTGAACTGGCATTATTTTCTCAGGCTTCAGAAGCTATGCCTGTTCCTCCAGGACAGCTGTGGGTGAGAGACAGCGTGACTTAGGAATGCATTTTTGCCAGTAAGAGCTGTACACACAGCAGCAGCAGCAGCAGCAGCAACAACAAATGATTGCAAATCATCTTGTCCCTTGTACAGTATAAGCCCTGCAAGTTTGTTGACTCCTTAGACCATTTCCACCTGTACTCCGAGACATCGGGTCCCAAGAAGTCCAGATTTCCAAAGGATTTCCCCGATTGATTTCAGAGGACCTCCGCCCTGCTATTCACACAGATGCTGTTGCTCACAGAACACAGTGTGTGCTCTCTCCTTTGCTTCACTCCCCTCCTCCCACCCGAAGACAGGATTCCAAACCTAGTACGGGCCTGCAGTGCTCAGCATCTCCCACTAGGGGGAGCCCCTGGAGGGCAGCTGGGGCTGAGCAATTTGGGAAGTGCTGAAGTTTTCTGCTCCTGTCCTGTACTGGTTTTCACTAACCCAACTGTGAGATTTCTTTGTTGCAATGTTGGGGTCTGAGATAGCACTGCTGGAGGCTGCAGGCGAGAAACATAGCTGAGACCATCTTGTATTGTGTGTTGTTATTTACTAGCGCTGTGAACCAAGGAAGTGGAATGACAAAGGGCCCGAAGACTGCACAGCCCCAGCTGGTAGGCCCTGGAGAGAGGCTGGAGTCCTCAGGCGGACAGAAGGAAGACATCTGAGGGGCGACCAGGAGGTGCCTGTGACTGCGGAGTACAGGTGAGAGCCAGAGAGAGGATGACCAGGGGGCTTATGGGTAAAGAGGCACAGAGCCCCTGACCTGGGAAAATGGATAGACCAAAATGAGAGTGGTTAGCAGAGATTGGGGGGTTGGGGGGGAGCGCAGAGGGCTATTGGGGGGGGGGAGCGCAGAGGGCCATTGATTGAGGATATTAAGGCAGGGAGGAGGGTAACGTGGGGGGGTGCTCAAAAGAGGACTAAAGAAAGAAAAAAAGGTGGCTGGCTGAGAGAGGGAGGGCTTGAGAATAGCTATCAGTCTGAAGTTGGCTTCAACTCAGCTCCTTAAGAAGCTTGACATGAAAACGGGTGGGTGGGAGACCGGCACGGGATGTCCAGTTGCATAAGGAAGTTTGGAGTGAGCCGATCTGATCTAGCTGTGTGTCATATAGCCACACCTACTCCCTCTTTGACCTAAACGAAAAGGAATTCTGGCCTGTCGGCTTTTCCAGGTTCTTTCCACTCTGAACCAATGTTTCCCACTTTCCCTTTCTTCCCTTGGATCTTCCACAGCCGTTCTAGGAAGCGGAGCAGCCATCAGCAAGTCTGTGTTCTAGTCTAGAACTTGCCACTTATTGTCAGGATTAGCCTAAGCAAGGAAACCCTGGAGTTTCCCTTTCCTTTGTGTAAAAAAAGGAGATAATAATATATTACCGACGAGCGCTACAGATTGTTCCCAGGACTGAATAAGGAAGGGGATGTGAAGAAATGCTCTTAATAGATTATAATTGCTAGCTAAATAAAAGTTGGCATTAATAATAATTAATCAGCTAATAGAGCCTCGCTCCTCTCAGCAGGGAGTTTGCTGAGTCCTGGAGAGGACAGCATACATGCAAATCTGCGCTCATATCTTACTCTGCTATTTGTGGACAATTTGTACATGTAACTCCCCAGACTTTTAGAACTAATCTCTTTGATAAACGAGACATTTCACACTCTTTGTGTGTGTGTGCGTGTGTGTGTGACAGAATCGGGTATTCTTTTGCCAGCCTTAGTCCCATTTTCTATTTCTCATGCAGATGAGTGATTGATGGCATCCACACAGTGCCTGGGGGTTTTCTGTGTCCTGGACACACGAGTCAATGTCATGTCTTGGGCATATGGTCAGACTATTTGGAGGAAGCAATGACAGTCTGTGATCATAATAGTCCCGTCACTCTCTCCCCTTTCTAGAATGTTCCAGGTCACTTGTGATTTTTTTTTTCTTTTTCCACCAAAATGAAATGTGTTAGACATAAAGTTGGGTCTTTGGCCTGGGCCAGGCTGGTGAAGGTCACCTATGAGAGCACCTTCGGTTTTAAGTGGCAGTGTGACCTGTGGGGACAGTGGTGTAGGCCATTTGTAAGGTGCTTGACATCTCTCCTTCATTTGTCACTTGGAGTGCTCACAGATCTCCCTTGTTGCATCTAAATGTACGTTTGAAGAGCGCCATCGACCTGCAGACATCAGCAGTTTGTGACGTGGCTAGCTCCGTACTATTGTCGTGACTCCACTGGGCTCTTCTAGTGCTTGTCCCAAACCTTGAAATTATTTTAAACTTTTGTTCCAGCTGCTAACAAAAGGAAGCTTTCTCCTGCTCCTCCTCTTCTCCGCCAATCAGACGATGAAGTGAATATTCACAAAGATGCCAAGTTTAAGTCACACGCTACTCACCTGCATGCAGAAAGTCAAAATCTTAGCCACATCGACAAGAGGTACAAGGCTGTATTTTTCTAAAATTACCAAGCACAGACACTTGCACACACACATGAATATGCACTCACATGTGCATGCATTTGTATGTGTATGTGTGTGCATACTTTCCTTCCCCTTTCAAACATATTCATTCTGCATTTTAATCAAAACTATATATAAATGTTCACAGAGTACACTTAAAGTGCAGGTTTAATGGAGAGCAAGAATATTGGTGTCTCTCTCAGGATTTCAGCTGTTTTAGAATATAGAAGTGACCACAATTCACATGGCTCAAAAAATTCTGGACCAATTTCTGCTCTGTCCATAGCAATGACTATCGATACGTTGCATCTTCTAGACAAACTGTCACCAGTCAGCAGTTTTGGATATTTTTAAATGAGTTCTTTTTTTTTTTTTTAAAAAAAATACATTTGCAAAGTCAATTATTTTGAATCTCATCTGAGGCAATTAAAAAACATCCTGACATTTAAGGTGATATTTTTTTTCCCAAGTAAAATAATTATAAATAATTCTAATTATGAACAAATCATTTAGTTACTCTCAGTCTAGTTCAACCTTTAGGTTAATAAACCAATCCATTAAAATTCATCTTGCTCAAAGGACCAATTTGTTTAAAAAATGTAGTGACCTTTTTACCACAAGTGTGATTGATATTTTCTTTAACAGTACTAGAGCTGCCTTTCCTAGAGAAGAGTGTGGTCCAGAGTAAGGTATGGAAAATTTGGATTGTTTTATGCCTCTCCTGATGGTGGTGAGGGTACTCGATACAGCTGAAAGCCTCATTTCAAATGGTACCTTAAGGAGACATCTGGAAGTCTTACAAAGTTCACCAGTTTCATTCTTTATGCCAGGAAACAAGCTTAGATAGTTCTTTCTACCTCTGGTGTTTTGTTCTTACCAAACATGTCGGGCATGTGCGTGGATGACCCACAGGCCAAAGCTGGTCAACCATGGTTTTCACAAAGTATCCCTGGAGTAAAATCCCATCTGCGGACATGTTGTCTAAAACTACATTTTCTACTAGAGAGGTGGCTTTGAGAAGTTGTGACAGAGTCAATGTATCCTGAAGAACTGAAAATACTTATTACCGGGTCCCTAAAGATGCACGCAAGGCCCAAGGTAGAGGAATGAGGGAAAAATGGGCATTTTTGAATGTGTAGCTAGCTACAACTCCTATCTGGGCAGCAGTTTAGAATTTACTAAGTCTACATGGTCCTATTATAGCAGGTATTCTGTGGCTCTCTTAGCTGAGACAGAAATGGCAAATCTGTCTATGGCTGTGCGGTCATTAGGTGGCACAGGTGGGGGCTGGCAGCCACCAGAGAGACAGGGAAAGAGGGCCACCAAGGCTTCCCCCAGAGGCTGTCACTGCCAAAAGACACTGGACGGAGAGAATTCTTGACGCTCTGTTCCTGCCATATCTGTCCTTGGCTTGGGTGAACCTCGGCTTATCTTCTCTGTCCCCATTCGCAGGACCAGTGCTGAGCGACTAAGCAGAATGGAAAGAAAGCATCGTGCTTTGTAATCAAACAAAGCAGGGCTTTATTGCATCAATTCTTGTGTCTCCATCTGCCCAGAGATGGGCCTGGTAGCTCAGATACCCCGCAACAGAAAGTAACAAGGAAGTCTTTGTTTGCAGCGCATACTATCTTTTAAAAAGTTTTCTTTTTAAAACAGAAGATCCACTTTTAATTACATTTCTTTTTTCTTAATTCAAGTTAATATCAAAATTATATCTTTCCCCACTGAGTTTATGACATCTGCTAGCAAAGTAGGCCACAAGGAGGCGGGCCCTGGGAGGAAGGAAGCCCAGGATGATAAAACAAGACAATGGCTGTTTTCAGAGACCAGAGTTTTTCTTAATCTTGTAATTTCAGGAAAGGAGGTAAAGAATGAAAGGAGAAACCTCCACATTGAGCCTTTCTTGATGATTTTGAGGGAATAAATTCAATTTTCCGTTCAACTAAATTTTATATTGACTCTTCATTTTACTTCACACAGCTAGTTGAAAGATGATTTCACCGACCAAGATTCTAACATCGCCAAACAAAGCCTTACTAGAGAGCCAAACACAGTAGAGATCGTGTGTCTGTCATACACTTTCAAAAGCTCAGATGGGAGCATCTGCCAATCAGAAGTTACTTTTCCCAGTGGGACAAGCACAGCAGACAGGGTAGAGGAAGTACTATTTGGTGAGATTTGAAAAAGTTCAGATTTTGGACATCTAGAAATTGGAGGAGAAAGCAATGCCAGAGGCACAGAGAGAACAGAGACAAAAAGTGAAGAGGAAACTTCGTATACACTGAGAAATGTCGCCCATGGTGGTGGTAAATGGAAGCTTATGGTATTGGAGGAAGAGAAAGTAAGTGAAGTAGACCGAGGCCAGATTCTAGAAGACCTTGGAAATTAGGTTAAAAAGTTAGGTCTTGGGGCTGGGGAGATGGCTTAGTGCTTAGGAGCATTTTCTGCTATTGCTAAAGACCTGGGTTCAGTTCCTAGCACCCACAGAGTGACTCATAGTCATCTATAACTCCAGTCCCAGAAGATTCAATGCCCCCTTCTTGTCTCTTGGGTACCAGGCATACAATGGAACACATACACACTTGTAGGCAAACGTTTATACGTATAAAAAATTTTAAGAATTAGAGGAAGCTAGATATTACACTAGAGAGATGGCTCAGATGATAAATTTCTTGCTGTGCAAGCATGAGTAATGGGGTTCAATCCTCAGCACCCGCAGAAAAATTCTGAGTACAGCAGTGCATAGCTGTGATTCTAGCACAAGGGAGGTAGAGACGAGAGATCTCTGAGGCTCATTGACCAGCCAGTCAAGCTGGATTGGTGTGCTCCAGCTTCAGTGAAAGACCCTGTGCAAAACAATAAATAAAAAAAAAATAAGAGTAAAGAGCAATTGGGGATGGCACCCAGTGTTGACCTCTGGCCTCCACAGAAATGCACACACATACAATTAATTTTTTTTTCTGTAGATCAGTGGTTGTCAACCTTTTACAGGGGTCACCTAAGACCATCCTGCACAGATATTTACATTAAGATTATTAAAGCAGTAGTAAAATTACAGTTGTGAAGTATCAATGAAAATGATTTTATGGTTGGCGGTCGGCACAACATCAAGAACTGCTTTAAAAGGTTGCAGCATTAGGGAGGTTGAGAACCACTGCTGTAGATGGGAAGGCCCACTGACTGTGTGCAGGAGAGTGACTTGACCTTTGCTTTGGAAGAGAGCATCACAGTCAGAACCTGGAGGCAGACCACCAGATAGAGACAAGTTGAGAAAGAGAGGCCGTCAGCTCATGTTCTCCAAGCAAGACTGATGGGTTACAACCCAGACTGTTGTAGGTGATGGCATTAGCTGAGGGCTTTCTGAGGGCATTTATTTAATGGCATGCCAGTGGCATTTACTCATAAAACCAAGAAGCCATTGGGGCCAGAAATAAGGGTTTTGGTTACTTCCCCAGACAGGATGCAGTTTGGGTGATTATACACATGAGTCATGGAGGTCGGGAAACAAATCCCGCACAAACACACACCCTCCCCTCCGAGCATAGTGACTCATGGCTTCTTCAGTTTGGTCTACAGAAGGCTCTGGAGTCCAGGCAGAATTTGAGATATGATGCTCGGTCATAAAATCTGTATCATTAGTAATTGCAAGAGAAGAATTTCTCCCCAGTCTCTCAGTTGCTCAGGCAGTAGGCATTTATTGAACGCTTACTATTTTAACACAAAGACTGTGATCCTATGAAACATGGTTCCTGTCATAAAGTGCTCCTCGGTTTAGTTGGTAAAATGCATATAATAATGACAGCAAAGAGAATGTCCCACAAGTATTCTAGAGAACTCCAAGCTGTTTGAAAGGGTCAGAGAAAATATTTACGGCAGCTATAGAAGGGGAATGAAGTTGCGTCTTAACAGATATCATTCTTTGTTGGACAGCTCAGCAAACCAATGTCAAGCACTTTTTATGGCCTGGGTGTGGTTCTCGGCATGAGACTCCATACTTTGGTAGAACTTCCATTCTAACTAATGGGACTCAATAAATATAGCAAGAACCAACCAAGCAACCTCCTCTCAGGGCATTTCCATTCTCATAAAAGGACATTTCAGAGAATAGGAACTCGCCCCTCATGCCAAGACAGAAGAATGTGTGCCAAAAATTAGCCCCTTGGGAATGTGTGTGCAAAGAAGCCTCAGGTTTGGGCTACCCAGTATGATAAGAGGGCTTCTTTTAACTTTGATGCTTACTTATTTATGGGGGTATGTGCATTTGCTATGGCATGCCTGTGGCGGTCAGAGGACAACTTGGGGAGTTGGTTCTCGCTCTCCACTATGTGGGGTTGAACACAGATTGTCAGGTTTGGCAGCAGTGTCTTTGCCTGCTGAGCTAACTTGCTGGCCAACAAAGCTTATTAATATGCCTGACATATTTTGGGCAAATTTCCTTGTCTCTATTTGACTTGAATGCATGACAGACGTAAGATGGATACCATTTGTTTACTTGTACATGCATGCATATACATGTATGTTTGTATGCATGTATGTGTAGCACTGAGGATCAAATTCTAGCTATATGCATATTAGGTAAACTATGCTGTACAGCTGTAACACTTGTTTTTGTTTCTGTGTTATTGTGTGTTGAAAACAAGACCTATTACATGTATCAGGCTAGCCTGGACCTTATGATTCTCCTGTCTTTGCCTGGTGATTGCTGTGAGTATGCCTATGCTCTGTCAGCCTACCAAAGATGGAAATCATTCTTATCTGAAGATGCATAGTTCTGAGCCCCAAACACTGTGACTCCACAGTCTCCATCAGGCAACTGGAGTCAGCGATCAGGACTTGGTGTACTCATTGATAATTTTTCTGTGACAGCTCTGTACTCACTTTGTATCTTGAAGATTGAAAAGAGAAAACTACGCCACAGACACACTTTGCTTAAATAGTATTCAGGTCAAATTCTGTAACAGGCAACTCTGACTTAGAGGTTGAGTTTGATTCTCATTTTCTCAGGCTATCTAAAATAACCGGGTCATGAGGTGGTGATTGGCAGGGTCCTCACTGCGATGGGATTTGACCTACATAGGAAGAGAACCAGGACAGGAAGAGCTAGTTCTTCAGCTTGTCACAGGCTTGGCAAAATCCAGTTTGAACAACTGCAGAATCACAAAGTGGGGAGACATTCCATGTGACCTAAGGTGATCCTGGTACCTGCCTCTGGGCAGATAGAAGACTGTCTGAAAAGTTAATAAAAATTCCAGAGCTCATTATTTTAAAAGATGCTTTAAAACATATCTATTCTGAATACTCTAAATCCCTCTAGGGTAATAACGCTGTTCAGCCTTGGGCGAAAAGGCTTTGTACCTCCTGTCGGTGGGAGGACTCAGACCCTATAATACATTTCTTTCAGATACTTGTGAGATAAAAATAATTGTCTTTGGAGTATATGTCACCATTTTAAAAGCTAGTCAAAGTGCTAGGTCCAATTGGCCCAGCTAATGAGGCCATTTTTTTATTTATTAAAAATAAATTTAAATATAGCTATAAAATGGTGAGCGGATGTTTTCATTTGCATCATGACTGCTTTAAAAAAGACTTACCAGAAATTATAAAAATATTAAGTTCATATCCTCCCAGATGGCTAACTTGAGGTCCAGGAATGCTGGGAAACTGTGCTATTTCTTCCCCCACTTGGTAAGTTGCTTAAGGCCAAGAAGAATGCTTCATTTGTCTCCAGATAGCCTACTCCAGAACAGGTGCATGCTGGGACGAAGTTGTTGGGTAAATTAAAAAACAATGAAGTCATCACTTTGTGGCCATGTCATGAAATTTCTATTTTTATTTTATTTTACCAAATTCAAACCCCAGGATGACCTTGAAACTAACTAGCCAGCAGGAAATAGAGAAAGCAGTTTAGACACAGAACAGTTGTTTTGGGAGGAGTTTGGATCTCCACAGGCGGTTGGGAGTAGGATGGGAGGCAATGGAATAGACGAGTGAGCGAGCCTGTGTCTCCATATTTAAGTGAAGAGATTGAGTCCAATGATAGGTGTCTTGGTTAGGGTTTTCTATTGCTATGATAAATACCATGGCCAAAAGCAACTGAAGGAAGAAAGTCTGTCACTCAAGGAAATCAAGGCAGGCCCTGGAGGCAGGAATTGAAGCAGAGGCCATGGAGAAGTGCGCCTTCCTGGCTTACTCCTTATGACTTGCTCAGCCCACTCTCTCACAGCACTCAGGACCACCAGTCCCAGGAGAGGGGTACCTTCTACAGTGGGCTGGGTCCCCCCACATCAATTATCAATTTAAAAAAAAAAGAAAACATACCACCACAGGCCATTCTCATGAGGGATTTTCTCAGTTGAGCTTCCCTCTTCCCAAGTGACTCCAGCTTGTTTCAAGTTAACACAAGCTAAATAGTACAACGAGGAAGGACCCATTTGAGTGATACAATCCTAAGCAACCCTTTGCCTCTTTCTGTGTATATGTGGTAGGTGATGGTTTTTTGAACGTCTTGCTGTTGTTGGCTAGGATCTTGTGTTTGCATGTATAAGTCAGATTAAAAATTCAAACTCCAGAAAGATATAGAGTACCCTTGATTCCAGAAATTACCTGAACAAAAGACCGTGACCCTTCCTTCCACCTTATCCATGATCTCTCTACCGAACCCTCAAGACCCACTCACTTTTCGCCAACCCCGCCACTGCCTCCGCCCTCAGGTCTACTTTCTTCAAGAGGCTGGATCATTTTTCAAAACCTCTGGGAAGTCTGGTGCCCCCAGGAAAAGCAGAGAATGCACACTACAGGCAGTGCTATTAGAACCAGCAGGCTGGGTGGGGGCAGAGGGCTGGTTCTTCCAGGAAAGTCGGCGTACTGTACAGCACACAATACAGCCCTGCAGGAGTCTGCCTTCGCCCTCTCCTGCCCACATACTCCTCTGTGAACGCTATCTGCTGACTCTCTGCTCTTCTTTCAAGACTTTGTTCAGTTCGGCTCTCTGAGGCCTCACTGTGGGGACAGTAGTCTCTTCTTATCTCCACTTCCAAAGTACCCTGAACCCACTGGTGTGTGGGAAGTACACCTTCTGTTGCTCTCTTTACATGTTGTTCTCCCTGCAAAAGACTAGGAACTCCCTAAAACCGCTGGATACCTTGCTCGGTTTCGTGTTCCTTCACCGGACTATGCACGCTTTTCTCAATTGCTAGCTAGCCTCTGGAGCTGCAAGAGAAATAGTCTAAGATTTCTCTTCTCAGGCCGGCGGAGGTCAAGCAGGGAGATGCACGACAATAGATGTGTAGAGTGTGTCCAATAGGATGTGCACTAGGTGCTATAGGAATACGCGGCTGAGCATCCTTCCTTCCTGGTCAATGTTGTTAAAGGCTGGAGAGTTTCCAGGGGTGGAGGGGAGCCACCCTTGATCTGTGCTGAGTGCTGAATGCACATAGGGCCTGGAGAATAGTAGACGAGAAGGCTGTGGGATACACAAGGCCAGAGCTCTGTGTTCAAATAGGAAAAATAAACCAGAAATTCACAAAATAATTATACTAAGTTTTCAATAAGGTACTGGTTTATAGCACAACATACTAAGGGTTAGGAAATTAGAAAAACATTAAGCTGGTCATGAACTTCCACTGAAAATCTCTCAAAGACTTTGACTCACTTAATGGCAAACTGAATCGGAAATCTGAGTGTGGATTTCAATCTCACTCTGCCAGGCCTTACAACAGTGACAATTTTTCCCTCCTTAATCTCTACGTCATGATTTGAAGACACTAAAACATGTCACTCACAGTTAGATTAAGGATAAAAAGGACTCCATATTTGTGCTAATTTGTGTTCAATTGGCTAAAATCTTGGCTAAAGTTATTTTAAAATGCAGAGCAGATCAATGAGTTAGCTATGTGTTTTATATATATTTGAGCCTTGAAGTCAGGGGGGCCTGACTCTGATACCCGTATGATGCATTAGGAATTTTTCAAGTGGTCTGGGTGTTGGGTAGAAGGTGTTCTTCCTGTGAAGAAAGTGTGCTGTAGACAGAAGTTTCACCCACAGACTTCCTCTCTCATAAAACTCTAACAGATGCACCATTCCCTCGGGCATCTGTTTCCTCCTCTGTAGTCCAGGATAAATGGCATAGTGACATTATAAAGTCATCCCTACAGGTGATCTTACAGGGAAGTATGATTCCATTATAGTAGGTGAGTCTTAGGTGAGGGAGAGACCCAAGGAGTTTCATCCAGCAGATCCAGAATGACCTGCTAAAGGAACTGGGGCTCTTTTCAGTGTGTGTCAAAGGCTGCCATGGCACTTGTTAAGAGTAATCAACCTGTGTGTTCAGGGACACAGTAAAATAACCTTTCCGTCCTTGTGCTTCTTAGTGCTGGAGAGTCCTCGTGAGAAGAGGGCCTGCCTTGTCCCTCCTTACCATCTGGCACCAGCAGGGCTCCACTGTTTTCACTACCGTGAAGGTGGCGCTGAAAAGGGTGCCATGGGATACTGGGGAGTTCCTATCCATTGACTATGCTGAAGGAGCCTAAGTAGAGGCCCAGGTATCCCAGTCAAAGGCATAGCCAGTTGGTAGTTCTTATCGCCTACATACTTCCCATGCTTCTAGCTCGAATGCTGCTAAGAATTGTCTCTCTAGACTGTATGGCGGTGGAGAGCACGCTTCCTTTTTCGGAATCAAGGTCAATGACATTTTGGTATAAGTGCCACTAAATCAGAAGGTACTCTCTAATCAGACAAGCTTGAGAAATGCCGAGTATGTCCCTGTCGTAGAAGAGACATAGAGAAGCACAGCTAAGGATGCAAAGCGAAATATTTACAGAGTTCCCCCCAAATTATTAGTGAATCACGTTAATTCATTCATGAATAACATTAGGACGTTTATTTCAGAGTACTGGGGAACAACTTGAAATCCTCCCAATTCCTAGCTACTAGGAAAATGCTATTTTATTCTCATTTTTAATTAGTTCTCTGAGATTTTCTAATGCATTTTGATCATATTCATTCCCTTCCCCCAACTCTGAGTTTCACCTCTGCTCCTTCCCACTTAACTTTATGTTCTCTTAAAAAAATTTAAATCCCATTAGGTATAATTTGCACTGCCCATTGTGTGTGAGAACTTCTGCTAGTGTGTGGTCAACCCACCAGATGCCAAACCCATGGAGTCCTTCTCTCCATGACTATCAGTTGCCAATTTCTTCTTAACTAAGGGTGTGACTTTGTGCCACTTTCCCTCCCCGTGCTGGCATTTTGCATGTCGTGAGCGTGTGCCGGTTATATTCATGTTGTCTCAACTGCTGTGGGTTAAAATTTGCACCTGTTCTGCCACGTCCAGAAAACACTTTTCTTGTGACGATCCACCACTATTGGCTCTTACCATCTTTCTGTGCTCCCTTCTTCAATGATTTCCCAAGCCTTAGGAGGAGCATGTATAGGTGTCTTTCTTAGCGCCCAGTATTCCATAGTCTCTAGTCTGCATGGTGACAAGTTCTCCATGTTGATTTCTACACACTGCAAAATAAAAAAGCTTCTCTAATGAAGGTTGAGAGATATATTAATTGATGAATATAACAATAAGTCATTAGGAGTCAATTTAATATATCCATTTGGCGGAGTAATGGAGATTCTACTACATACCACAGGCTAACAAATAAAAAGCCCAATGGCAAGACTAAGTCGCCTCTTTTGGAGCTGTTGACCAGTGAGACCCCATAGACCTCCCCAGACATTATAGGCTTTTGAAAACACTGTTCTTACCGAAGTCTTAGCAAATCATCCTCTTACCTCAGGCTGAGCCCCATGCTCTAGGAGAAACGAAAGTGGCACATGGCTTGGACGTAAACTGTCAATAAGAAGACGTGTTTACCCTCCCAGGGGTTCTTTAAAGCAACCCTGTCTTTATTAAATTGGAGGTTTGCCCGTGAGCAGGTCTGAAGTAGACAATCAAAATTGACTCCATTTATCCAGCAAAGCTCTGTTGACAAAATTAACCTTTAAATGGTCTTCTTTCCTATTCAACTGGATACATTGTGTGGAAAATTCCTAGAAAATGTTGAAGTTGCGACTTCACCCTCCTCCTGTCTGCCCTTTCGCATTTCCTTGTAAAGGAGTGTGGGGTTGATGTATAACTTTTCTAGTTTGTGTTTGATGGGACCCTTTGGAAAGAGTCATCACTAGTAGCTTTTACTGTAAACTCAGAAAAAAATTCCTTCCTCTCCTTTAGCCCTTTCGCTGCTTTGAGCATGAGCCATAGCTGTAATAGAGCCTTTCCAATAAGTGCTAAATTATGCTTTCTTTCCATGGCTCTTCAGAATATCTTTTTCTTCCCGCAAAATAGCTGGGGAGGTATCAGGAAACAGAGTCAGCTCTAGTCGTCATCGGATCATGTTACCTCTTCCGTAAGGCGCGCCGCTTGACAAGCTTTCTCGAGTCGCCCCTTTTCCTAGAACCTCTTCAGAACATATTCAAATCACAGCGTACTGTCACTGCTGTTGTGTCCCGAGACTTTGAAAGCATACAGTGTGAAGAGTGTATGTTTTTCTCTGAGTTGATTTGGGAACCATCCACATGAAGTGAACCTGAGGAGGCAGATTCATCTGAGTTTTATATCCGTGACCAGAATGTGAACGCTGGAGCCCTGCCTCAGCTGAGTTCGGATTTCCGATCAAACCTGTCGATAATTCTTATAGTCTCAACCAGGTTTTCCTCTTTCTCATGTGCATAATGGAGATAACCGTGTTTCTGCCTTTCCAAGGACTAAATGAGGAATCAGAAAGTTGATATGCTGGTATTCAGCAGCTGGAGGTTTGAATCCCAATGTGTGTCTTACTTAATACATCATTTTGAGAACCTCATTCACCACTCGGGGTCCCTTTCCCCCCCAACTGTGGTTAGGGCCCACAAAGGGACTTATCGACTTATTTAGATTCAGTGAAATGATACATGGGGAATGTAAAGTGGAACCCGGATTCTGGTAAGGTCCCAAATAATGCCAACTATTGCTTTAGAATGGGAAGCCAGCATATTCGATGGCAGCAGGCCTTCCTGCAGGTACCGCTCTTCCTGTGGCTGATTTCCATCTTTAGACCTGCAGTGAGGCAGATCCACTATGTGGGCGCAGGGCTGTTTTCCAAAGGGCTAGCACGTAGAGCACTCATTCAACGGTTAACATTCTGTTCTCTTACATGGCACCAAGGCCTCCGGGAGGGGAGACAAATTCTCGGGATTTCCAAAAGCTTATGTGCTCTAAGTGTGGGTTGGAGGCTTTTTGCTTTTAATTGAACACAGCAGCCATTTTGTGTCATGTTGATTTCCTCAGGATATGAATCAGAGAGAAAGAAGTGAACTCTTGTCGCGGAAGAAAGGGAACGATTGGCAGAAGAATTTTTTTCTCTGGTAAGGCAGTTTACACACTTGTCCTTTTCGTACTGAGTCACGGCCTATGATACATTTCACAGCAATGTCTAGGAGTTTCCAAATCTGGAGCTCGGCACTCCAGCCAGATAAAGGAGAGGGGAAGAGATTATTACAGCCCACCTAGCTGCCATTTCGAGCGCTCGCAGGGAGCCTGATAAAAATGCACATCCTCCAGCCCCGCTTTAGTCATACTTCAAACTCATTAAGAGGAGAATTAGCTAATCATGTTCAAAATTACGGTTTTTCAATTGCCAGTTTTAGCAATCCAGAAAAAAAAAAAAAAACCCAGGCAGATCTCTCCACCAGTCTTTATGTATTTTTTAGCTGTGACTTAATGCTGACATCCATTTTCTTTTCATTGACATGATGTTGACTGACCCGTTTCTCTTATAGGGACACTGTACACTTTTTAAAAATTATAAAAGCCTGTTTTTTTTAAATATAAAGAATCCCAACTAATTTTAAAATATCTCTTATGCCCACTTTATCCAGAGAACAGGGTACTGGGGGCTCCTATCCCAAACTTGTTTCCTAGCTATCCTAATGACAGAATAAAAAACACTAACATTTTTTATCTTCACTGCGATGTGTTCAGAATGTAGTGTCCTTCATGGTGCATTACAACTACTTAAAATGTTAGGTGGATGAATAAATAGGGCTTCTTATCTACATAGCATTTAATATTCTTTGGTGGTCCTTCATTTTCGCAGAGACCCTATCTCGTATGGTCTGATAATTACCTACTCCCTGTCACTACCAATGTCTTGCCGTTTTTTTTTTTGTTTTGTTTTGTTTTTTTTTTTTCTTTTCTTTTTTTCTAAAGCCAGTATATATCTGAGTGGAGACCTGCCCTTCTCCTCAGATTTTATTGACTTCATGTGAGCATTTACAAAGATGACATACTGGTGTTTTAGGAACACTGACCTCTGAACTCAACATCATACTCAAATAATGAAGAAGAGAGTGGACACCACCTCTAGCATGTCTTTCTGTTTGAAATCTATTTAAATGTACGTGTGTGTGTGTGTGTGTGTATTCAAAATATAATTTATCCAAAGTTCACTTTCATTCTTTTCTGACTTTTAGTTCAAATTTCAGTTGCCTTTCTACAAACTTAGCATCTATACATTATATACATGTGTATATATATGAATATAAAATATGAATATGACATAATACTTTTCTTTATTTATTTTTATATTTTACAGCATAGCCCTGGGGATTGAACCCAGGGTGTCACACATGCCAGTAAAGCTCTCTACCACCAACATGGTTTATAATTCTTAAACTCTTTTTCATCAAGATGTCCTTGATCAAGTTACTAGTGGTCAGAGTGAGGATGCTGGGCACCTTGTGATGAAATTTTTGCCTTTATAATAGTGTTTTTTTTTTTAATTTCAGAAATCAATAATGTTTATCTTTCTTTCCATTGCTTCTTTGGAGTTCAAGATCAGTCAAAGATAGATATTACAGATCAAGGAGACAGGGTCTCAGTCATTAAACCCCTTCAAGGCAAAGGCTATATTGGACATTTATAAATCTGCATCTCCAAATCTAGGAGCTGGCCATGAGCAGATATTTAATATATGTTTATTATGTAGAATAGACATCTGAAAAGCAATCAAAGGCCTCTGAGACAGCATTGGGACTCTGTCCACAGCAATGGAGCCTTCAGTAGGTTGATCTTTGTCATTTGTAAGATGAGGCCTTTGGCTTCCTTTAAAGGACTAAGGGGAATCTGAGAGTCCCAGGAAGCAAGGCCTTTGAGAATAATTATTGTAGACAGAATAAATCTCTGCTCCTTAAATAAATAACTCTCCAACGGATGGGGTTCCTGTGAATAATCAAAGCAAAGAGGCTCTTGGTGACTCACTTGTCGGTCAGCATTTTTAATTAGTAAGTGGTTATTTGACAAATTCTTACAACCCTCAATTTCTAGGGTTGATCTCCCCGCTCCACATTCCAGTGCGGTCATATTCACTGGTGCAATGAAATTGTCAACTTGAAGATAGGTTGAGAAATGGCTTCTTAAAATTCAGGTTCATAAATCTTAACAGGAAGAGCCTGGAGCCAAGCAAGGCAAAAGTGTTGTGAAATCAGTTAAATTAGGTTTCTGGAATATGTGAGCTGTCTACCACTCTCATTAACATGAGGTAGCAACACCCAGATGGAGTATCCACTAAAGTAAGTGCAGGAGAGAAGTTTCACTGAGTCACTGTTGGGTGCTGGATGGCATAGCAAAGCTATCGCCCTTATCTGTGAAAGAAGCCTGCAACTTAATGTGGCCTGACCAAGAGTCATCGCAGATGTACAAAGGACCAGTCGTGTTCTAAGAGTTCACAAGCATGATCAGATGTCAGAATCGCCTAGAAGGCGTAGTACAATTTGAGTGCTATCCCCACCATCACTGATTACTTACAAGGCAGGTTGGATACTAAGAAATGGCCACTAGAACAAGATCACCATTGCTAGTGAGATGGCTCAGTGGATAAAAGTGCTTATTGCATAAGCCTGGGGACCTGAATTTGATGAAACCCACAGTGGAAGGAAAGAATCAACTTCTGAAAGTTGTCCTCTGACCTCCACATGCATGTCTATGTGCCCCAACATGAGTGTGTATATGTGCACACACGTAATGAATACACACACACACACACACACGATACTGATAATAAAAAAAAATACAGTTTCAATAAAAGAACAAGCTTCCTGGTGATGCTAAACCATGAATAGGGTCACTCATTGAGAGAATAGTGCTCCTTGATTTTCTTTAAGATGCCGATGCTGGAGGCTGCTTACCATACAAGCTTGAGGATCTGAGTTCAGATTCTCAGCACCTATATGAAAAACTGGTAGTTTCTGCCCAGGAGAGGGGGAGACAAGTGGATTGCTAGAGCTCAATGGCCATATACCCTAGCAGAATCAGTGACATGTTGGCTCAGGAAAAGACCCTGCCTCAAAACATAGAGAACAGCTGACGAAGACAGTCAGCATTGAATTCCATCCTCCACGTGGATGGATACACATGTACATTCACAACCACACAAATACATGTTCACATCCACATGAACAATTGCACACATATCTCTCTCACTCACATATATATACACACACACACGCACATGGATGCCAATGATAGTAAGAGCAATGCCCCATAAGCTGTGATTTTTTTTTCCTGAGGTGACTTTATTTTGTCCTAAATAAAGCTTTCAGCTTCTTCTGACTTTGTAGAACTCATTAATGTGGTCTGTTCCAAGCTCATTCTTTTGTTTGTTTGTCTGTCTTTTGTACGTTATTTTGTGAGACAGGGCCTCATTTTGAACTTAAACTGTCGTGGAACTCACCACACAGATTGAGATGACCTCAAACGCATGATCCTGCCTCATTCTCAGTGCTGGGATTCCACAAGTCAGCCAGCACATCTTGTCCAAACTCGTCCTTGACTCAACTGAAAATTGGCACCAGAACCCATAATCTTTTCTTTCTTTCTTTCTTTCTTTCTTTCTTTCTTTCTTTCTTTCTTTCTTTCTTTCCTTTCTCTCTTTCTCTTTCTTTCCTTCTCTCTCTTTCTTTCTTTCCTTCTTTCTTTCCCTTTTTGATTTTCATATTGTAATGGTTTCTCTTTATTGAAAATAGTTTTTCATACACTCTATCCTGATTGTGACTTCCCTTCCCTCTCCTTCCAGATTGTCCTCATCTGTTCATCTCCACACATTTTTTCTCTTTAGAAAACAAAAAAGGAAGTTTGAAAAAGAAAATCAAAAAAAGAAAAAGTACAGCATGCATATACACATATACATAAAATACATAAAAACACATAACCAGAAACCATAATATAGGAGCAAAAGACCAATAAGGTAAAAAATTCCCAGACAAAGCATTATGAGACAAAAGGAAATATCTGAAAACAGTATCATTGAGTTTGAGTTGACTTTCTACTGCTGGGCATGGGGCCTGCCCTTAAGTGTGGTTTGTATACCCAGTGAGATACTATTGGAGAAAATGAGTTTTTCCTTTGTGATTGGTCAATTAGAGGTAGCTCCTGGGTTAGGGCTGGGAGATCATGTCTACTTCCCCTTCTCAGTGCTGGGAGCCCAGCCTGGACTTGTAAAGGTCCTATGTGTGCAACCAGTCTCTGGGAGTTTATATGTGCATCAGTCCTGTTGTCTCCGGAAGACATTTCTTCCTCATTGTTTTCCAGCATCACAGACTCTTACAATTGTCCCTCTGCATTTCACAAATGAGTAGAGGAGTTTGATGGAAACATCCCATTTAGTACTGAATGTTACAGAGTCTCTCTACCTCTGTACATTGACTGGTTGTGGACCTCTGTATTTGTTTCCTGCGATGGTAGGAGGAAGCTTTTCTGGTGATGGCTGTGCAAGACCCAGATCTGCAGCTATAATAGGACATTGTTAAGAGTCGTTGTATTCCTACGTGTTTTAGCAGAACAATAGTGTTTGATTTGCCCTTAGTTCCATGGCCTATGTAGTTCCAGTTTCTTGGTCACTCGAACAGTGTCAGGCATGGAATCCATCTCATGGAGTAGACCTTAAAACCAATTAGATAATGGTTGGTTACTCCCACAAGTCCTGTGCCACTATTGCACCAGAGTATCATGTACCATTGTAGACATAGGGTTTAGAGTTTAGTTGGTGTTCATTTTCCTCCTCTAGTAGTACCTTCTAGTAGCATGAATATGGTCAGTTGGTGTAAAGGCTCTAATTAGGTATCAGCTCCATTCTACATGTTCAATGAGATATATAGTTGTTGACTTTAGCAATAGGTCTTTATTTGTAGAGAAACCTTAGTGCCTGGAATGAGTCACATTTACTTGTTAGATGCCAAAGGGCCACAATGGAAAATGCCTATACACAAAATGCTATTGGTTGCTCTCTACAACCTGATGGTACAAATGCATAATGTCACAATATATGGTGTCACCTGAATCTTGACAACAGCAGAGGGAAGGTATGCCCCTGCGTGCTGCCAATGATTTGTGGTACTAATGACTTATCTTATAATTTCTTTCCCAACAAATGGGCATATATTCGGATATCTATTCATCTTACTTTACATGAAGTAGACAATGGACTATAATTCCCTATCAAGCCTTTTTGAGTCAGATTCTTATTTCACCTGGGCACATGCTGTTAAATCAGGGTCTTTCCCTGAAAACCCATTTCATTGATTGAGTTCAGTCCTATACCCAATGCTGCATTTAATAGTATGTGCCTATGTAAAATAAGAATCTGACTTAAAAGGATAAGATGTGATCCAGGTAGACACCAACCCTTGCTCTTGCTGAATCTGCATCCTAGCAGAGGGAGACAGATGGTAAACACACCCCAAACACATAAATCACTATATTCTCTTTCTGGTTGTGGGTTGCTCTAATTTGCTTCTCTGTAACTATAATAAAACATTCTGACCAAAAATAGCTTGGGTAGGAAAGGGTTTGTTTGGTTTATGCTTCCAGGTGGCAGTCCATCATTGAGGGAAGTCAGGGCAGGGACCTGAGGCAGGAACCGAAACAGAGCTCATAGAGGAAATGCACTTATTGGTTTATTTCCTCTGGTTCATGCTTGGCCAGCTTTTTCATACAACCCAGGATAGCCTGCTCATGGGTGGCATTGCCTATAATGTTAACCAACAACCAAGACAATTCCTTGTAGACACATCTGTAAGTCACTACAGTCTGTGCAATCCCTCAGTTGAGACTTTCTCTTCTTAGGCTATTGCATTGTGTAAAGCTCCTAAGTTGTGTAAAGTTTACAAGAAGGATTAACCAGCGGATGGATGTTGAATTGAAAGAAAAAAAGGCAATGTGAGAAATGAGGTTCAAGACTATGGAGGCAGCAGGGGGAGTTGAGAGCCTGGTCTCAATTTTTCACAGGTGTTCCTGTGCAAAGACCTGAGGAAATCAAGGCCAAAACTTTTTTTGCTTGGTGCAGAGCGTCATGGACACACACACACACACACACACAAAATCAGGTGCCAAGGCCCAAAGACAGGGCTGAACTTGGTACATTAGAGTACAGCAAGGAGGCCAGCATGGCTGAAGTAATGTCTGCAAAGTGAAATCAGTAGCTTTGTAATTCATTAATAAAGCTTTGGTTTTAACATGAGTACAGCCAGAGTCACTGTAATGTGCTAAGGAAGAGCTATCTTTGCCCGAAGGAAATCTGGTGGAATTAGAACCAGTAGGACAAGGATAGAAGCTAGGAGATTATGTGATTAGCTAGAACAAGAGTAATTCTGGTCTTGGGCTGGCCATTGGAGGTGACAAGCTGTTGCCTGATTTCCATTTCATTTTGAAAGTACAATTTAACAGGATTTCTTGATAGGCTGGATGTAGAGTGTAAGATTACAAAAAGAAGGCAGGCTTTAGTGTCATCACCTGAAGGTATGAAATCAATATTGATTAAGGTGGCTGTGGGAATACTGGGATTCTGGGTTTGGACACATAAAATTTCCTATGACTGTCAGAGAGCCGATTGAAGCTGTTATGCTGCAGATTGTGTGTATGTGAATCAATGTTGAGTATTTCTGCATTGAAAATGGGGAGTCAGATACGCAAGACTGGTTCAATAAGTAGAGACACTTGCTGCCTGGGCTGACATCCTCCATGTGGTCCTCAGGGCCTACAAGTTAGAAGGCATGAACTAATTCATGCAAGTTGTTCTCTGACCTACACATATGCACACGTGTACCTGCTCTTGCATGTGCTCATACACACATACAAAATCAACCAATAAAAGATAATAAAATAAATAAAAAGAGGAGGCACAGGGGTTGCTACACATTAAAACTTGTGAGATGGAATGAGGGTACTAAGTGAGTGAATGTAGTTAAACAGAGAAGACAGGGACTCTCAGTACTGTGTCTCTTCAACATTAAGAAGTCAAGAAAACGTGATAGAAGGAAGCAAAGAGGAAGGAAAGGAAGGATGGGAGAAGAAAGGAAGGAGGAGAGAAGGAAGGAAAGGAAAAGGAAGAAAGGAGGAAGGAAAGAGAAAAGAAGGAAATAAAGCAGAAAAGGAAGACACCATTAGACACTGAGAAGTGACCACTTGCACTAAGGAGGTACACTATTCTGATAGTCAAGGGGGCTAGGGAGATGGCTCAATGGGTAAAAAACCCTTGCTTGCATGAGGACCTAAGTCTGAATCCCCAGCATCCATGGAAAAGAAAACCAAGAAAACTGGGCATAGCTGCATGTGTCTGTAACGCTAGAACTGTGAATTGGAGACAAGCAAATCTTGGAAGCTTACTGCTTAACTGGCCCGGACAAAGTTAGAAGCTTCCAGTTCTATGAGAGACCCAGTCCCAGGGGTTTAAGGTGAAGAATGATAGAGTAGGACACCTTATGTCTTCTTGTCTCCAGTGTGCACACACTGGTGCACACATGGCTGTGCATACGCACACACATGCATGAACCTCATGCACACATGCATATACTGTCCTCCCACCACACATACACACAAAAATCAATATATTAATACAAAAGAGAGGACGTGTCTGAAGTAGAGGGCTAGAAGTGATAGCATCAAACACTGGAGATGTAGCCAGTGATAGGGGGCGTGAACATTATTGGTGAGCCTTCACAGCTGGACATGTCAATCATCTCAAGAAGAATATGATTGGATGGAGTGGTGATGGTAAAAGCCTGGCTCAAGTAGATTCTGAAAGAATGCTGTAAGACTTGGAACCCTCAAGAAAAGCCAGTTTTTGAGCTGCCTACAAAAGGAGATAAAGAAGTGAGGTGAAAACAAGGAGGCAAGAAACCATGTCAAGCCCAAGGTTTTTCTTGTTTGAGTGTAGATACGAGAAATTGTAGGGCTTGCGGTGATACAGGTGTTCTAGCAGACAAAGATGGATTCATGTTCTAGTGCAGACAGGAAGAATCCCTCAAGCAATTTTGTTGGGTTGGCAAATAGTGATGGTATTTAGTGTCCATGCAGATCTGGCTGCATCCGAGAAGCTGTATATTTCCTTCAGTCGCGTCAGGAATACCACCAGTAGGGGAGGTGATGGAGGGCGGAGGCCCTGTGTACAATTTCTTTCTGTTCCTTCAGTTTCCCCACAAAGTAGGGACCATTATCTCTTAAAATCTCAGTAACTGTTCAAAAGAAAATATGGCCAAAGCATAAGGCTTTACAAATATTTGTTCAAAAAATAGAGCAAAGCCAAGCATAACACAGAAAGTATGCCGCAAATGTTCCTTTTTAAGGCGTTTTTCTGAGTGGACCAGTGGACTAGGGTTTCTCAGAAGAGAGTCCATGTCTTTTCAGCTAAGGCTTCTTCTTCTCTGGCACACGTTTCTGTGGCCGACATAGTCTAGCATGCTTTGCTAATCTTCACAGCTATTAATAACTAGGGATCTCTACATAAAGAGTTTTCAAGTCTGGTATTTGTGTGCACGAATATGGACAGTGTTATTTACATGTCAATCGCGTGTAAGTAATCTGTATCATGTCATGTGTGAGTAAGCTGCATGAGATTCCTTTTCCTCAACAATCTGTCTGCCATCTTGTCATCATTTCAAGTATAGTCATTTTGTTGATATGATTGTATGTCTTAAAGAAAAATGAGAAGCTAAGAGCTTGAGGTATTTGTATCCATGATAAGTTCATATACTTACATTAAAGATAGAGACACCTATATGACTTAAGAGAGAGAGAGAGAGAGAGAGATGAGCTTGGTGGCACTAGGGAGGCTAAGGAAGGAGGACCATCACGAGATTGGGGGCAGCCTGGTTGACCAGCACATCCCAGGAAATCTAAGTCAATATAGTAAAACATTATCTCCAAAATAAGAGAAAGGGGGAGAGGGAAGGAGGAAGAGAGAGAGAGAGAGAGAGAGAGAGAGAGAGAGAGAGAGAGGAAGAGAGAGAGAGAGTAAAAAACAGATAGACAGACAGCTTTTAACCTAAACCTAAACATTGCTTTTCTGGAAAGAAAGAGAAGCAGGGGATGAGAGAAAAAGTCATGTCGCTTTCTGTGGAACAGAAACTATATCCAAGAATTGCTTGAAAAAATATGTAAAGTACAACCTAGCAAGGGACGGCACAAGTTTAGTAATTATTTTAGTTTGATGTCTATAATCATATATCATAATCATTCATAATTTATGAGAACAGGAATTTATTTTGCATGGTTCTAGAGTCTAGATGCCCAAGATCAGGTTGCCAGTATGGTTACTGCACTTTGCCCTCATCTAAGTCACAATGACCAGCTTTCCTTTGTATTTTAATATGGTGGGAAGGGGATGAGAGTACTCTGTGGGGTCCCTTTAAAAGGGAAAGTTACTCAACTCAAGAGGCTTCTGTCCTCATGCTCTATTCCTTCTCCAAAGGCTCTGCCTCCTCACTGTAGGTTTTTAGGATGTCAGCATATGAGTTCTGGAGGGACTCAAGTATTCTATACACTGCAATAATAAAACATCCATACATAAAGATGATTCTTTAAGAATATTGTTGGAGACCAGGCATGGTGGTATACACCTTTGATTCCAGCATTTGGGAGGCAGAGGCAGGCAAATCTCTGTGATCCTAAGGCAGCTACATAAAATAAACAGTCTCAGTCCCCCTGCATGCACTCCCTCTAATTTTTGTTGTTGATGTTAGAAGTTTTTACATTGATGTTTACAGCAAAATGGTGTGGACTCATGTCAGCACTGAACTCTCTGGGTTGTAGTAGAAATGAGATTATTGTATTAAAATATTTACATTATAGTACATGGCCCATAGTAACATTAAATGAACTATGATAACATTATAAGGAGCCTGAGTTCTTTAAAAAAATATTCAGTAGAACTGTTAAAATTATAGAACTGCCCTTCATTAGATATTTTTCTTTTTTGTTGCCAAGAGGTGGGCATGGAGGTTTCCTGCAGCCAACATTATTTTGTTGAGAACCAAGATTTAGCCACAGAACTATTCGCGAGCCACTCATGTACAAACACATCACTTGCTTTCACGTGGCAGACCCTAGAGGAAGCATCTTAAATGCTCGTCTGTTTTGGTTCTTGTGATAGCCTATACAATAGGTAGCTTTAACCCAGGTGTATGGACGAGGAAATTGAGTTGGGGAGACACGATCAAGTACTACTATGGGAAAGCTCTCTGCAAATTGTTAAGTAAATTAAAAGGCTGACCCTATCTACTAAGCGGCCCATAAAAAGAGCAAAATCCTGACCAAGGTCATCGAGGGATTTGATTCCTAAGCTCCTGGCCTCTTTTCACTCCACTGAGTTATTGAATTGCTCATCTCAATCCAGCCCTGACTCAAACAACTGGTACTGGTTCAGTCGGGTCCAGGAAGTCAGCTTGTTGGAGACAGTAGCAACTTCACTTTTGGTCACAGCGTTCAGTCCCTATTTCTGAACAAGTGTGCAGAGTGCTCTGGCTCTGGTACTTATCAAGTTTGAGGACAAAGGAAAATCGGGTGGGAAACCCCTTGTGTCCCAGAAAACCTCATGGTGTTTTCTTCAGAACTTCTTTCAACATCAAATTAGTATTGTGCTGGCTGCTAGAACACAGAACATCCCCTCCCTCTTGCTTAACAATGCCCAAAACAAAAAGGTATGGGGAACTTGTTTTTGTTTGTTTGTTTTGATTTGTTATAATATTTAGAACAAGAGGATATTAAGTAGATCAGTAAGAATGTTTTTCTTCAAAGCAAAACCCAATTGCTGTGGGTTCTGGTAGCTTTTTGGAGAATTTGAAGGATGTCACAGCTCATTTATTAATGGTAATAAGTTGTTGAACATTGAAGAGGTTCATTTATGAATGAAGAACACATTGGCTGACAGGACCTTTTACAAATGGTATTTCATACCTGCTTGTATTGTGGCACACAAAACAGACCAAGGCTGGTTTAACTTTGAAAACATAATGGGGAAATGGTGAGCCTCCATATTTTACCCTTTTTGAGTCAATTTTTTCAAGATGTGCAAAAGAAACCTTACACCGAGTCTGAAACTGGCCACCTCACATGGGAGAAGCCGTGGCAAGCATCAAAGTGGTTTACTCTTTTTATGACTGCTCAGTGGGGAACCGGGAGGACAACTCAGATATGTGAAGACTCTCCTTCCTCAGGTCTTCAGCTGGGAAATAAACAAGCCCAACCATCTATGGAGGCCAAGTCACAGCAGGAAATGCTAAAGATGGTCTTAGTACAGAGCTTAATGGCTAAGAGTAGTAGAAGATAGAGACCAGCGACTTAGGGGCTGGGATGCTCTTTATCCTAAAAGACCTTAAAATCCGCTTCTCATCCATTATGGACAACCTCCTGCTCTTGCATCCAGAAACAGGTCTCTTCAGTAAGGATTCTCATGGTTCCAGATGGAACGAAGGTCGTCCCTCCTCCACATCTCAAGATTTGTTTATAAAATGCATGCATTTTATTCTTGTGCTATGAGTGAGTGGGTGTGAGGATTTATTTGTCCCCTAACATCTCATTGCCCAGTGGCCAAGGTCCGAGAGAGTGAGGGAATGAAGGAAGGTGAAGAGGCTCAGGACCCAGACTGGCTTGTTTCGTCTTTAGGCCGTCATCTTAAGTCATACCAAGGAACTGTGGTTCACTCTCAACCTCCCCTGTTCTCAGGCAGCTTCCACCCCACAGTCCCTCCGACAAGGTTGGTGTTTGCTGCCTGTGGTGGGTGGCTCAGCCTTGTTCTGAAGTTAGGGGAGTGCTCAGTCTCCTCAGCATTCTGTCAACATTTGCATTTAGTTCTCACTCCCCTGTCAAGAGCTGAGTCATTCATAAAGCCTCATGGCTCCAGAGACACCTCATTCTCTTTACTTTCATTCTTAAAAAGAAAAAACTCAAACAAACAAACAAAGCAACAACAACCAAAAAAAAAAAACAAAAAAAAATAAAAAAAAAAAAAAACAGAACCCAAACAACAGCAAAAAAAATCCTCTTGAGGTTGATGAAGTGTTTCCTTTGTAAACACTAAGAACACTAGGACCTGAATTAAAACCCCAGTATGCCTGTAAAAATGCATGACATGTTAGCATAGGTTTGTAATCCTAGCACTGGGGGAGCCCTGGGACTCTAGGCAGCTAGCTGCACCTGATGGGTGAGCTCCATGCCAATGAGAGATCAGCCATTCCTTAGGATGGCACCCAAGGGTGTCCTTATGCATATGTGTATCCATAAACACATGGACACATGGAAACACCCCTCTACACACACACACACACACACACACACACATATCCCCACACACAAATAAATAAATATTCTTTAGAAGTCTTCCTTTATTTTTTTTACCAACAGACTTCTTTTTTTGGAGAGATACTAAGAAGTTTTGCTAGCCTTGGCTACCTCAAGTCTCCATAGGTGAGAAAAATTTGTATTTCTGTTATGCAAGCATCAATCAAGGGTAGTTTTCAAATTCATGTGAAAGAATTTGGAAATTCTGCTTTGTTTGATCTTTAAGACACTGACAATTTTTGAGAATTAACCACCAAAAATTTTGATGAGACTTCCTTGCATCTTGTGCAACACATCTTTGGGGTAATCTGACGTGTGCCCTTCCCCTTGAACAAGAGCTGGGTTTCCTCCTTGGCAGAACATTCTAGCAGCTGGGTCTCATTTGCTTTGCAAGGACATCTGAAGGCATTGCTATTTTGGAAACTGCTTAGCATATGGTATAATTGTTTTAAAGTACTTTACAGTTTGCATGGTGCTCTCCTATTATTTCATGCAGTCATTTTTCATAGATATCCAAGATGTTTTATTTTTACTTGTTTTCAGAACGGGAAACGGAAGTGCTGAAGAAATAACACATCAGCTTGGCAGGGCACTTTATCTCACTTCTGAATTAATCAACAGATAAAATCTCTTCTTCGGATCCTTTAATACCTATGCCTCATTCCTTTTGACCTAAATAGGTAGACAGACGTGTTCTGGGCCTCACAGGCACACAGCCTGGTTAGTCTTATGTCTAACCTCTTAGAGTTTGCTGTATTCTTAGGCATTGGGTGCATAGTTAGAAAGGGATGTCGTGTAGCTGGTTTTCTTATAAGTTGGTATGGTGGGCAGTTCAAAGTACTAGTTTTAGAATCAAATTGTGTGCACTTAAATCCACCCCCTCTTAACTTTTCTTTGGGACCCCATCTATGAAACGGAAGCAGTAGTTGCTACCTTACAGAAGCTTATTGTGAGATTGACTTGACCTAATCCATCTAAAGCACCAAGCATAGGGCGTTGCTTCCAGGAGGCTCTCAGTAAATGTTAGCCCCTCCTGCATTGTATATGAAAGGTGACCAACTGGCCATTTTTCCTGAGCTTTATTCAAGTTTGTTTGTAGTCAAGATTGGGGCTGGTTATTAATCTTCGGGGTAACTGGTCGGGTTTAGAGATCTGTAATAATGACCACTTCTTAGTCATTCTGCTCTTTCAAAGCACAAGGCATGATGTCTTCATTTCTGAATAATACAGTATAGACAAGGACCTGCTCACTGATGGCCTGGTATTTCAAGGCAACTCTTTGGGAATGAATAGCACACAAATAAGGCAAAAAGATGGCATAGATTTCTCAAAGTTCATTATGAACATGGGGTATAGAGGAAGAGAGATCTGGTGCATTTCTGGAACATGGAGGACTGAGTGCCATGTCTCTGATTTCTTTGTGAGGAAACAGAGCACAGAAGAAGAAAATGCCTTGCCCAGTGTCTTAGCTTCTTCTCCTACTGCTTTGATTAGATTTTCTGAAAAAAGCAACTTCAGTGAGTCTGAGTTTCTTGTGGCTCACAGTTCAAGCTATAGTGCATCATGACAGGGGAGTCGAGGCAGCAGGGACTTAGAGCAGCTGGTCACAGTGTATCCACAGGAGAGAAGCAGAGAGCGAGCGAGGAAAGTAAGGAACAGAATGCAGGCTGCTGTTCAGTGTTCGTTCTCCACTTACACAGTCAAAGGTCCCTGATAGGGAATGACACCACCCCCAGGGGGCATGTCCTCCTAACTCAGTTAACGTGATCAAGGTAATTCCCCATAGGCATGTCTAGAGGCCAGTCTCCCAGGTGATTCTAGAGTCTTCCAGGTTGACAATGATGTTAATCAGCACAGCTTGTTTACCCAGTGTGTGTCAATCACACTAGGCTCTTCTGGGTGCTGAGATGTATGTATCAAAGTGAGGTGGTTCCTTCAAATGGAAATCATAACTCCCTAGAGAGACCAATTTGTTCTCTATTTTCCAAGAACATTCCTATGGCAAGAAGTATATTCTAGGAACCAATACAGTCTCAGAAAAGTCCAAGGTTGTCAGTCATCCTAAATACACGCTGCTTTCATCTTATTATAGTCATTGGAGCACTAGACATGGAGGTACCATCACTGTTCACGGGCTAAAGAGTTTGGTCACTTCTGAACATATAAGGGCCAAATAGTACTTGAGGTTATTGGAGAAGAGATGCCTAACGAAAGAAGTAATGTGACTGTACAATCCTATTGATGGGCTTCCGTGCTTAATGTCATGCTAGTGCTTTCGTGTAAATATGGCCGAAAGTACATACAAACATAACCATCCAGAATATAGAGGACAGGTGCCAGGCATCATATGGATCTCTTGTATTTCTTTTTTCTTCCTTCCTTTCTTTCTTTCTTTCTTTCTTTCTTTCTTTCTTTCTTTCTTTCTTTCTTTCTTTCTTTCTTTTTGTTTTTTGTTTTTTTTGTTTGTTTGTTTTTTGTTTTTTGAGACAGGGTTTCTCTGTGGTTTTGGAGCTTGTCCTGGAACTAGCTCTTGTAGACCAGGCTGGCCTCGAACTCATAGAGATCCGGCTGCCTCTGCCTCCCGAGTGCTGGGATTAAAGGCGTGTGCCACCACCGCCCAGCTTCTTGTATTTCTTTAAAGGTTTCATTTTACAGCCAAGACATATTTCAGAAGTTATCACCATTTAGAATGCATTGATTACACATTAGTCTTAGAAAACATGAAATAAAAATAAAGTAGTCTGAGGAAGACAATGTAACTGATCATCTTCTTGGTACCTTAATATAAAAAATGGGATGGAGAGAGAGCTCAGTTGGTAAAATGCTTGCCTTACAACTCTGAGGACCTCAGTTTGATCCCCAGCATCCATGTGGAAATCTGAACATGGTGGTGTGCACTTGTAATTGAAATACTGGGGAGGCAGAGCCAAGCGGATCCCCATGGCTCACTGGCCAAACATCCCAGGCTAATTAGTGAACCCTAGTTTCCAATGAGAGACCCTGCTTCAAAAAAATGAGATGGGTCCCTCATAAACACACACACACACACACACACACACACACACACACACACAAATACATGCAGACATACAGTAACACAAAAGAGAAAAATAAAATAGATAAATGTGTACCAAAATGTAATAACACATTGCTGGGATTTAACTTGAGGTAGAATTGGTGATCCTTAAGGGGCCACTCAGGAACTAGGGCGGTGTCCAGAACCCACTTCATGTAGTGTGCATTCCTATCATACATAGCAGAACTTTGAAAGATACAAGTGCGCATTTGCAGGAGAATTCACGTGTTTCTTGGTTATTCATCTAGAGGCGGCAATCAACCAGAATTCAAATCAATGTACGTCCTTTAACCACCAACATGAGGCTTCCTACAGATGGGTGAAGCAAAGATAAATCAAATGTATGTAGTATATATTGGCATGGACAGAAACAGCAGAAAATGTGGTTCAGACTAAGCTTCTTATACTAGTGAGGCAAAGTAATGTTCATCTAAAGACTTTTAAAATATAATGGCTTATTTTGTGCCCAGAGTACACAAACTTCTGACCCTTGGAAACTCTCTGAATATATCACACACTCATTCTTTACCCCCGCAGGGCCTGCTGCAGCCCTGGGCACATGGTGGCCATTTAGTAAACTCTGAAATTATATTGAATGTCCTTTGTATTAATCGTGATTCCATGTAACAGAATGAAAGCCAAGCGAGTGGAGCATGGCTCACCATTTCACGTTCAACTTTTCCCCAAGGACCCAGCTACACTACCTCTCAGGCTGCAGCAAAGACCTCATTCAGAAGCAGAGCTGAAGGCTGTTGGAGTTATTGTTGTTTATATTTCCCTGGACAGAGGAGTAATTATATTGGCTTCAAAGGCCTTTTCTTCTACCTTCCATCTCGGCCAGGCTGTGCAGGAAGAAGGTTGTATTCTGTTCCTGAATCTTACAGATGGAAACCCAGAGGAGGGGACTGTTTGCCCAAGGTCACAGAGTTAAACCTTCTCAGATATTTGTTAACCCCGATTGAATTTTCCCAACCCTTGCCAGAGCAAAACTGTAGCTAATTTCTCTGGCCTTGGTTTTAGGTTAGGGGATGACATCCTTCCCATAGCCTCTCCTGCCATGTTCATCCTCATCCAACCATTCCTCAGACAAATCTGCTTTCTTCTATTACCTACCAATGGGATTTTCTTTGCTCTTGGCTAAGGCTCCAGCCATTCCAGTCTAAGACTGTAAGTCAAGGGAATCTTTCAGATGGTCCAAAGTGCTGCATGAATATGAAGATCGAAGGGGCAGCTCTCCAGCCTTCATTGCAGAGATGCATGACTCCAGCCTTGCACTGATCTCTATTGGGCTTCAGTAGCGTGAGCCAAGGCTTTGCTTTATGGTTAATTTAGCTGGCGAGGCAAGCAAGCTGAAATTCATGAGGAGACACGTAAACTGCAATGAACTGAGATCATAGCTCCAACAGGACCTTCTGGAAGACAGATTGCCTACGGCTCCTAGAACATCGTCCCCTTGATAGCAGTGACACAGATAGAAAGTAGAGAAATGACAGTGTCTTCGGAGGGACATATGAGGGCCAAAGATTGTTCAGAACTCGGTCTCACAGAGCCGTAGGCAATATTCATATTCATCCAGACCCCTTCCTTTTAAGTCTTGATTACCATTGGCTCTGTGAGGAGCTGGGATTTATGGACCAATGATGAGTGATTCTTATATAAGGATGGAATCTTAAGTGTAATAAATTTGATCTCAGATGCTGCAGATGGCCTGTCAGGGTGACAGAGTTAGACAGTGGCAACCTGCTGGGCTATGGACTGTGCATAAAATGGCTACTCAGTTCAGAACTGTTTGTACCAATTTTCCAGAGCCTCAAGGTCATGACCTAGGACACTTCAGGGTTGACAGTTTTGTCTGCTGTTCCTTTAGTCACTGCTACTGGCTTACTGAGGATCCTAAAGAGGTGGACCTTTGTAATTCAGGTCATGGTCTTATGATGACCCCTGGGAAGGACCAATTCTACGTGTGAATTGTTTATCACAGAGAATTTCTACAGCTGGGTTGAATTGGCCATGGAGACATGACTTCATTTTTCTTTTTAACATGTGTGTGTGTTCGTGTGTACATGTACATATATGTCACTACTCTGATCTACCACCCCCGCCCATCTCACCATCTCCCTTGCCTACCCTTTGCCCGTCTCCTTCCTATCCATCCCCCACACTCTTCCTCTCTGCCTCGCATCACATATCCACACATTAGCCACAAATAGGAAAACTTTAACTTCTTCCTTTTCTAGGTGCCCTTATCTCATTCCTGATACTCTCAAGATTTCCGTGGTAAATACACTGTTAGCTATAGGTTTATCATCTGTAAACTTTATTATATAGAGAGCTCTTCCTTCCTGTCCTCCTTCCCTCAGGGTTATTTATCATGAAGCAATGTTGAACTTTCTCAAAAGTTGTGTGCTGCAACTGTAGAGATGATGGTGGGATTTCTGCCTTTATGTTTGTTTGCTTGTTGTATTGTATTTATTGGTTTGCACGTGTTGATTCATCCTTGCATCCCCGGGATAAAAACAACTTGGTCATAGTGTACAGCTTTCTTAATCTGATCGTGACTTTGATTTGCAGCTGTTTTATTATGTTTATTTGTGTCCAGGTTCATCAGGGAAACTGGTCTGTAGCTTTTTCTTGTGTCCTGATCCAGTTTTGATAACAAGGTGACACTGTCTGTATATAAAGATAGTAGTAAAGCCTTCCTTTCTATTTCATGTAGCAGTCTAAGGAGCATTGATGGTAGCCTTTTCTGGATAGTTTGGTAGAATTCAGCAAGATTTTATTCTCTCTCAAGCTTTTTCTATTTTTTTATTTTTATTCATTTTTTTGAGGAGACTTTTGACTGCCACTTTGATCTCACTTTTACTATAAATCTGTTTAGATAGTTTCTGTCTTCTTGATATAGTTCTGATAAATCTTATGTGTCGAGGAATTTTTTTCTGGATTTTTTAGGTTATTTTTTTAACTATACATTTTCCAGATATTCCATAACGATCCTCTGGAGTTCATTAGAATCTCTAGTAACTTTCTCCTTCATCTGTAACTCCAATAATTTAAGTCTTTTCTCTCTTTTGGTTAGTTTAGCTAAAGGTTTGTCAATCTTGTTTGTGCTTTTTTTTTTTTTTAAAAAAAAAAAACCCAACTTTATATTTGATTGATTCTATATCTTGAGAGGTTAGACTTTATTCTTTTAATTTCTTCTTAGTCTTTACAACTTCTTGCCTCCTATTGCTTTTGGGTTTGGCTTTGTCATGTTTTTCTCAGGCCTTGAGATGCACTGTTAGGTTAATTTGAGTTCCTGCTGTTTTTTAAATGTGAGCTCTCCATAGCCAAAATGGTCCTCTGTGAACTGCCTTAGCTCTGTCCCAGAGGCTCTGGTAGGCTTTGCTTCCATTTTCACTTGATTCTGAGAACCTTTAAATTTCTTCCCTGCTTTTTTTTTTTTGACACACTGATTACTCAAGATCATCTTGCTCCATCTCTTTGCGTTTGTTTAGTTTTGTGCTTTTCTTGCTGTGGATTTCTAGATTTAATCCTCCCAATTTGATAGCATGCAATAAATCTTTCAGATTCTTTTGTTTTTATGAGTCGTCACTCTGTGACTTGAAATGTGTTGTATTTAGAGAAGGTTCCATGGGATATCGAGAAAAATGTGCACCTTCTATCTGTTAGATGGAAGAGAGGTAGAAGCCTGTTCAGTCCATTTGATCTACTCAACTCTGAAGCTTCTGTGTTTAGTTTTAAAGACCTATGTAAAGAAGGGAATGGGCTGTTGAAGTCACCATGTTTTATTATATCAGGACATATGTTTTTTTTGGGGGGGGGGGTTTCGAGACAGGGTTTCTCTGTGGTTTTGGAGCCTGTCCTGGAACTAGCTCTTGTAGACCAGGCTGGTCTCGAACTCATATGTTTTTTTGTTATGCTCATTAGTGTTTGTTTTATAAAATCAGGAGTCCCAACGTTTGCTTTACAGGTTCACAGTTGTTATAGCTCTTGATGAGTTGTTCTCTTTGCTAACATACAATGACCTTTTTTTTCTCTTCTGACTAATTTTCATTTGAAGTCTGTTTTCTCAGGCATCAGTGTGCCTGCACTAGCCATCCATTTATCAGTAGATGACCTCCCATCTCGACTGTGGGTGGCTCTGCCAGTGAGCTTCCTTTGCTGGAGACAGCAGATAGGCGGATTTGTTGTAGATCCTGGCAGCTCCTCTGTATCTTTTCATGATGTTAGGTTGAAGCTGTTTACATTTAAGGCTATTAAAAGGTGTTTCCAGTTCCTGTTATTTTGTTGTTTGTTTACTGTTTGTTTATTGTTCCCTTCTCCCTTGTTAGTATTAGGAGTTTTGTGGTTGCTACTGTGCTAGACATGGTGAGCTTTCTTGTTTGTTTGTTTTGTTTATTAATTTAGGCTTCTCATTTAAAAAAAAAAAACTTGTTCCCTGTGTTTTCATGGTCAAGACACTGCCCTCCATCCTCTATGTTTAATATTTCCTTAAATATTTTCTGCTGTGTTCACTGGGTGGTCATGAATTGTCTCATAATTTTTTTTTGAGATATCCTTATTTCTCTGTCAACTTTAAAAGATAGTTTTGCTGGGTATAGGAATCGTGGTTAGCTGTTATTTACCTTCAGAGCTCAATATCATTCTATACTTCCCTGTTTTCCTTGGGGGCTCAATCTCCTACACCACTTACAGAGGAGGAAGCAAACTACTTCAAAGCAACATCAAACCATAGCAAATACCAAAATAAACAAAATTGGTTAAAGACCAGAGACCAGAGCCAATGACCAGAATACAGCAAACCCAACACAGAATATGCTACAAAGTTAAAAAATATGTATGAGCCACAGTGTTGGCTCAGCCATTAAGAAGACATTCTCTATATGCCAAGGACCTAGGTTTAGTTCTAAACACCAGCATGGCAGTTCACATCTAACTCTAACTCTATGGGATCTAATGCCCTCTTCTGGCCTCTGAAGGCACTGCATACATTTGGTGCACATCTACCCATGCAGACAAAACATCATTATTACATATGCAATTGAAAAAGCTTTAGCAATTACTTAGGACAAATATAGAAATAGTAAATGAATGAGGTAAAAGAAGGAGACAGAGTAAGTAGAGAAATAGTAGGGAAATCAGGTTAAATAGAGGAAAATAAGAAGTAGAAGAGTAGAGAGGAGTATTATGGAAGGGAAGAGAAAAGGTCAAGACATTAGAAGAAACTTTAAAAAATGAAAAAAAATCATAATAATGAGGAGTTTCAAAAATAACAATTGATACATGAAGGAAGGACAATAAAAATAAAAACTGTAGTAAAAAAAATAGATAAGGTCAAAACGAGAAAAAGTATATGAAAAGAACAAAAACAGGAACACAGGATAAAAAAATAAAAAAAGACTAAAAGAAAGAAAAGGAACAAAAATTACAGTGTAATGAAGACAAACAGGCAAATAAACTTTGATGAAACTACGAAGAGGCATGAAAACATAGTTTTTAAATGATAAAGTAGAAATCTTGACTTGCGTATAGAAAGAAGAAAAAGGAGAAAGCACAGAGAGAAAAGGTGTTGGAGTAGCAGCTTTCTGAGTCTTCGAATCTTGGGGTGCAGGAGTTGGAGATGAGCTGAGTTTTTCTTGTCCTCAAAGCTTTGGGGGTTCAGATATCAGGGCATGAGTTAAGCTTTTCTGGTCCTCAAAAATGAGATTTCTCTCAGTTGTTCATCAACGTGCAGAAGGAATGACTTTCTCACCCAAATCTACAGTTGTATTTGGGGCTTGTGAGGGCACTGAACCTGTTCTGAGGAGAGATTTGCCAGTGCTCTCACCCTTGCCTTACCTTTCCAAAGACGTCTGTGCCTCCTCACCCCTCTGGGGAATCACGTGTCTAGAGCCATGTCTATATTGGCTTCTCTTTTTTTCTTTCCCCGAGATGGGGCCTCATGTGACTCAAGCTGACCTCAGTTTCAGTACAAATCTAAGAATGACCTTGAACTTCTGATCTTCCTGCCTCCAGCTCTCAAGTGGTGTGATTGCGGCCATGGCCCATGGCAACTACTTTGTGTGGTACTTGGGATCAATCTCAAAACCTAGAGGAACTCTGTACCTGCTGAGCTAGGCTGTGGTCCCTTGACTCACTTCTTTCTGGTGTGCTTTGCATGTTTTCCTTGGTAAATTTCAGCCGTTCTATTACTGGGGTTGGGAATTCCCCAAGCACCTCATCTCTCTTTGTATTGGCTCTTTTCTTGAAGGGAGTCACATAGAGGCATCATCTAATCCACCGGTTTATGCTACACGTTCTTTTTGAACTGATATTTTCATAGTAAGTGCAAAATTGTAACAGGGAATCCCATTTTTCAAGTTAAGAAACAATTAATAAAGCATATTAATAATAAAAATGTTAAGTTATGAAAACTCAATATGATATGCTGTTCAAACTTAACTGTATGTTCACAAAATCTGTATCTTAATTTCATCAGTAAATACTGTTTATAAAAAGTCTTTCCGTGTATGTGTGGTCTAGCTCACTGCCAGAACTACAAAACATAGCAGATAAATGTGTATTAGATGGATGCCTATAACATTTATATTACATTAAAATAAAGTCACTTATATTATACAGATAATGGAAATGCAACCCTATGCCACATCATGTAAACATGTGTTTAACATATTTCTGAGCTCAGCTAATTGATAGATCACGGAAAGAAAGTACCTTCTATATCGTGTGTGTGTGTGTGTGTGTCTGTGTATGTAAGAGAAATTTTAGAACAGGGGCTGTGGAGATGGCTCGAGATTAAGAGCACATGCTTCTCTTTCAGAGGAACCAGGTTCATTTCCCAGCACCTAACCCTGGGTAGCTAGTGACTTCTTGTTATTCCAGTGCAAAGAGGTCCCATACATTTTCTGGCCACCATAGAAAACTGTATTTACATGTACATACCCAGACACTGACATACACATGTACACATAATGGAAAATAAAAATAAAATATTGTAAAATATATCAGAGGAAACAGGTGTGAGATTTTAAGTGGACCTTTGTGAATGTGTGTGACTTGCCCTTTGATTAGCAGTTAGCTTTTGCAACTATCCATCGACATAGACCGATCCCCTAAAAGCTCAGCCTGCAACCGGTTGTTTCCTTTTGTCCTTTCACTACATCAGAATTTTATCTTCCATCGTCAAAAGAAGAAGCAAAGGCAGAATGGTATCTGCCTGACTGACTCAAGACCTTGAGGTCCAGTCAAGGCAGAGGCACTTGCTTCTCTGAGGTACAGGGTGACTGTACTTGCTCTGTAACCCAGCACATCTGGATAAGAAAGAGTAAACACGATGAAGTGGAGTAAGTCATACAAGACTAATGCCCTGGGGTAGGATTGGACCCAACCCCATGGACATGCCTGTGTGCTTCTCGCACCTCTGGAAAGAGCTCATCCTGGGAGGCTCATCGACAGAACGCACTTGCTGTTGACTCCGTTTGAAGGCTTCCCTTCTTGCTCCCTCACACTCCTCCTATGAACAGAGCAACATGGAGAGGTCCTCAAGCTGTGTTCATGTAGGAGAGCTCTTGAAATTTCCTGTCTGCCCTTTAAGAAAACCACCACAAAGCTGTCTCCTAAGTGAGAAGGTTATGCTCTGTGGCAACACTCTGCCACAGGCGGACCAGGGTGGGCATGGCATGTTACAGTGCAGACACTGTCTGACCAAAGAGTTGTGAGTTGAGATGCCTTGCTTTTCTGCTTACCCACCTTGGCTTTCAAGGTCTTTATACTTGAGTTCAAATTTTTGTTTTATGTCAACATGGGAACTCATTTCTATTCCATTTCCAAGTCGTTTTTACTTGGCATTTCAAGTTCCTGTGCTTTTCTTGATAACTTCTCAAGCCCTGCCTCATTATCCTCTCTACGCTTCCTGATGGAGCCTCACTGCCTGGTGTGAAATACTACATCGAGTAGCAGATGCATGACAAGAGCTGGCTCCACCGGAAAAGAACGTGACACAAAAACTTGCTGCTGCTTCATACTCTCTAGAACATACTGGAACACTGCTTGTGCTGGTGCCAACGTCAAGGAGGTCAGCCCACATTTGAGCGCAGGCATTTGAGTCTGTCCAGTGAGTCAGTCAAATGGGAATGTTGAGGCTTTGGGGTTGGCAGTGTCAATATCACTGTACATGAAAGATGTCTGTTTGCTATAGCAAAATTTGGCAACACGGTAAGCCACCAGCATAAAAAATGACCAATATGGAAGTCGATTTGTCTTTGTAAGCAGTTCCTTGTTGAAAGAATGGATGGGTTTGTTGAGTGGTCATTAGTCTTCTTCTTGCTCGTCTTTTCCTACTCGTTCACTGTCGCATTGTGCCTCGTTAACACCTACGTGATGGTGTCATTCTCTCCTTGCCCATCGGCAGTGTCTGTCGGTATGTGCGCCATCCACTTCCATCTGCAGGGGGATTGCATGCACACTTTTATTCAATGTGTATTCAGTGAACGCTGCAGCGCGGATCCACTGAAAGAGCTCATTTGCTCGCTTTGGGGCGTGTTTGAGAGCATCCATTCGTTCTGCTTCTGTCCTCTTTACCTTCAGATTTACTGAGCATCTATAAAGTCATGGACACTGCTCTAGATGCCAGGATGGTTGAGCCGTGGTTGTGCCCCAAAGTTCAGAGAGGGTTTCACTCATTGAAATGGTCTTGAGACCAACCGTCAGCTATGCTTGGTGATCACAATCATTGTGGGCAGAACCTTTGGATGGCTCTTTATTGGAGGATATGAGGGAGAAATAGAGTCTCCTCATTGTTGAGGTCTTTGCAGCTCATAGGGAAGCAAAGAACTAAATGCACAAATCCATAAAAATACAATACAAATCAATAAAAATGCCAGGAAATAATGATGTAGACCAGAAATAGATAGGAATTCTTACAGAGATGAGGCAACAGAATTTTCTTTCTTCTGTGAAATACCCCTGATTTAGCTAATGCTTAAACTTATTTATTTTTCTCTATATCCCTATGCCCAATATTATACCAGGGCTGAACCCATGGCAGTAAACTCCTGATGCCTGCGTAAGCCACTAGTACATGGGTGCAAAGCGGGGTGAGCGGGGGGTGAGCGGAAGTAAAGTGGATCGTGGAAGGGAAGAGGTAGGGACAATGAATGGGAGATGATATCCAGGAGAATCACATTGGTCCTCTGCTTCTAAGTCCAAGATGCCAAAGATGATAGTTACAATTTAAGAAATTTTAACTTTCTCTTTTCGATACTTTTAAAAGAAAAATCTAGAGATTGTTAGAGTGACGGATGTGTCTTTTTCTGTGTTGGGCTTCTACAACACAGTAGCACCCTCAGGGTTATTTACTTATTTATATTTTTAGGAGTTATTTTTAATTTTTATTTATTTGTGTGTGTGTGCGCGCGCGCGTGTGCGCGCGCATGTGCGTGCATGCACACACACACACACACACACACACACACGCTTGTGCATGTGAGTACAGCTGCCCAAAGAGGCCAGGAGAGGGCATCTGATCCACTGGAACTGGAGTTAAGTCACCCAGCATGGGTGCTGGGAACCAAAGTCAGGTGCTCTGCAGGAGCTGCAAATGTTCTTAACTACTGAGCCACCTCTCCAACCCTGGTCTGAGTTATCAATAAAAATCAGAAATTATCTCTCACTGCTTTGGAGCTCAGGGAGGCCACAATTGCAGTGTCCAGGGAAGAATGGATTATACAGAGGAGCAGAGTGTCCTTGTGTGACAAAAAGCAGGAAGCCAAGAGACCATGCACTTTATGAAACCTATTCTATGGGCCTTGGTCCTGTTCAGGCCAAGGAAACCTCGGGACTTACTCGTCTCCTAAAGTGCCCTTCCCCCACCTCTCAATAGAGGCACCACTATAAACACTAGCAATGTGCTTTTTAAAATGATGATAACCATCAGCTTCCCATCTAAGTTACTGTGGGAAGGGTAACTCATGTCCAGTTTCCCTTCTTAACTCAGACCACTGTGACCAATAACACCCGTGGCATTCATATGCTGTCAGATCCTTTGGTAGAAGATCTCCTCCCATGTTGAGTGGGTAGATGCAGCAGCCATGTGTTCAGGCAGTGTGTACTTACATGGACCTTAGTATGTAGTGACCTAGACCCTGGGAATTCAACAGCTCTGAACCACTGAACTGTCAACAATTTTGGCCTTTTAAACAATAGGGTAGATTTCAGGCATCTTTGAAACAATCTTTATATTCTGTGTCCAAAGGACTCACTGTCCATGTTCAGAGTTTGGTTTTAGTTACGAAGAGTAATATAGAGCACACAAATAACACAGGGACTCTGGAATTAAGACAGTTTGAGGACTCCAAAAGCACAGTGCATTGAGTAGTCCTAAATCCCCCATCACCACTCCACACTCTTGAGTCTCCAGGCAAGACAAGAGGTCACCGATGACAGCCCACTACGCTGTGTGAAAGATAGCTTTTAAAGTTTACTCTTCATGTGTCCCAGTCACACACCTAGTTACTCCTGGCCATTTCATTCAGTTGTCTCCTTAACCTTAGGAGACCACCTTTATTACTTTTCCAACTTTATACTCAAGGAAATCGGGGCTCTGGGTGACTAATGGTGATTAACCCATTTCCTTAATAAATCAGGTAAGGGTGACAGTTCCAGATACAGGAGTTCCAAAGTCCTGTCCCTTGGCTGAGCTCCTGAAGTTTTGAGTGCAGACTCACAGCCTTCTACTTATGACTCTTCTCCATTTCTTCAAGCTCTTCTCCATCAGAAGACCAGAGGGATTTTGCCTTTTAAACTTGGATTTGTTGAGGATACTGTCACTTGCCACTTCTGGGTCCAGTCATCCTCAGACTTGCCATAATCCCTTGACTGTTAGTCATGTGAACATGGCTGAATAATTCTTGTTATTCTATCCCTCCTCAAGGCTGGAGAGAAATGTTTTCTTAGTGTGTGTGTGTGTGTGTGGAGAGAGGGGGGTAGGGAGCTTATTGGTTCTAGTTATTATGTTATGACATGAATTATAATTAAACTATCAATGCATTAAACATAAAATCCACATGTGTAAGTAACCATTTAGAATCAGAGAATCCCTACTCACTGATTTTCACAGCAAAACAACAGAGCAGCAAAGCCAAATGTCAGGCAGGCTCTGCCTTTGAAGAGGCACAGATGTCACCCAGCAACTTCAGGACAGCTCAGGCCAGAACTTGAATAGTCTACCTGGTACCTCAAGTCAGGGAACAGGAGCAGCCATAGCTGGTGAATTCTGTCATGGAAAGTGTCACTTGAAAGCAGTCCTTGTATTATAGCAAAGGAGAAAACTTCCAGAAAGGTTAGGATTTGTCATAGCAGACACAGGGAAAGGGCTAACGCCATCATTCTCAGACTTAGTACCTCCAGCAGGAAAGGAATTAACCCCATAGCAGACACAAGACATACAGTCTGAAAATACCCTCTTCATCTGCCTATTTACTCTTTGGGCCATGTTCTTTTGGTGAAGATTTTCACTTCAACTCAAACCACTTGTTTATTTTTCTTTTTATTGCTTAATATTTTGATTGACAACCAAAACTGATTGACGAGACCTGTATCAGTAACCTGTTTTTGTTTTATAATTACTTCTTTTCAAAGGACAAAACAGACAATTTAAATACAAGTCCAACATGGCTGTTGCCAGTCAGCGATAATGTCCCCATGTGTCCTCTCTTTCAGACCCTTGACTTGTTCTCTGAGTCCCCTCAGAGGGGAAGAAGGCTCTGACACATTCTTCTCTTCTGCAGTGCAATCTATAATTTCTTGTGGGCATAATAATATCTCTGCTTCTAGATCAGGAATTCCAAACCCAAATTCACCTTCTATGGCCTTATTATTCTCTATTTGGTCCAAAACCATCTAAGCGCAGGACCTTCATAAAATGTGAATGTCCTGAGAGCTTCTCTGGGTCAGTTAAGACACACAGCACCTGGCCCTTGATTCCCTCTAACGTCAACAGGGCGAATCAACGCACTGATGATGCAAGTGTGTGACCCTTCCAGACACCTCCCGACCTTGAGGAAGGGAGTACACCCACACTCAGGGTCGTCTCAGGGTTAATCACCAGGAGCTGAGACATGGAGCTGCCCAAGGCCTGCCTCTCTTTGGCACAATGACAACTTAGAACGCAGACTCTGTGGCAGACTGAAGTTTGCTAAAAACGAGCAATGCACATCCTTTTCAAAAGCTGGCCAGATTTTGAATTCCCTCAGTGGGTGACCAGCTGACCCATACAGGCCTCAAGAAGTGATTGAAAGTTTGCTTTATTTTTTCCTAGTAGCTTATAGTTCCAGACATTATACTTAGGTATTATGTTTTGGGTTAATTTTGTATAGAGTTTGTGATAAGGATCCAAATAACTCTTCTGCGTGTATGTAAACAAATTTCCTAACACTGTTGTTTGGGAGACAAAATCGTGTCTTTTTTCACGGTAAGTTCTTTGTACCTCATGGAAATAAGTCTATCATAAGACACGAATTTCTGTACTTTCCATCGTCATCCATTTGTCTATTTTATCTATTTTTTTTAATGTGGAACCACGAGGTTTGGATTATGGTAGCTTTGTAGCATGCTTTGAAATAACGAAGTATAATACCTCTGACTTTGTTCTTTTTCAGCACTACTTTGAACATTTGGGGTCTTTCTGCTACTTTATGAATTTCAGGGTTTCCTTTATCTTTTTCTGTGATGAATGCCGTTGGTGTTCTGACAGGGATTCCGTTGATTTGTAGAACTCTTTAGGTGGTATGGACGTTTTAGCGTTTTAGTCCACTTTTCTGTGTATTTTTCATTTGCTAAATAGGTAAAATTTTGTGTTCTTTTCTTTTAAAAAGGAGAAAGAGAGAAAGAAAGGAAAGAAGGGGGAGAGGCAAGTTGCAGGGAGGGAAGGGCAGAAAGAGAGAGAGGGAAGGAAGCAAGGAGAGAGAAGGAAGGGAAAGGAAGAAAAAGAAAGGGAAAGAGAGGTAGGAAGGAAGGGGGCAGATGGCAACTTGCTATAGATCTGTTAGCTTGTGTTGATTATTTTACAATGTATATATACAAAACAGAACATCAGGTTATATGCTCTAAATATAGACAGTTCATAAAATCAATGGCAAGGAGAGAGAAAGAGAGAGAGCGAGAGAGAGAGCGAGAGAGAGAGCGAGAGAGAGCGAGAGAGAGCGAGAGAGAGCGAGAGAGAGAGAGAGAGAGAGAGAGAGAGAGAGAGAGAGAGAGAGAGTTAATAGGCAATCCATATTTCTGGATCACCATCCCAAAGAATCTGGTTCAAATCTGGGTGGGTCCCAGGAATCTTCATGATTACTCAGCTTCCCAGGGGACATGACTGGGTGGTCCTGAGGCTGCCCTTGAAGAAACACTCCTCTGGAATCTAAGCCTCGGAACTTTCTAGCCTTTTTTCTTCCCAAAGGATGATGTGGCCTCACTCCATTCAAATGTCCAAACAATACATAAGATTCTTTGTGATTCATACTTGTGTCCTTATTTTCTGACTCAACAATTAATTCCTGATTAGGTCATCCATTGGGCAATGTTCTTTCGCTCAGTCAGTTGGCCTCTTTCTTTTGTGTGCCTGGAGCTGGAGAGACAGGCATACCAGCCCTCTCCACTGAACCCACCCCACAGCAGTAAGAGCAAGGGTGGTTCTTCCAACATGTTCTATTGCATGGTTCATGTTCTTTACCTCATTGTCCTGTTGCGTGCTCTACCTTCCAGGAATCTGACCTGAACAAGAACATAACCTGAGGGGCTTCTCTGCAGAGAGAATTATAAAATCTCATTTTTTACACTTTATGTATCTTCTAGATATTTCTTTATCAGCTCAGTTCTTTGTGTCTATCTTTTCTCTCTTAGTCAATTCTTTTCTTTCTTTTTTTTTTTTTTATCACAATAGTGTTCATGAATTCCAGGCTATCTCAGAACTCACTTCTTTGCCTTGGTTGGCCTCAAACTCATGGGAATCCTCCTGCCTCCGCCTCTAAAGTTATTAGATTACAGCATGAACTACTATGCTTATCCCAATCTTTCGTCATACCGGCTGTGGAGTATCCCAACGTAGAGGTACTGCTGTGTCTTTCCTCACTGTCACATTGATGGATTTGCATGTCAACTGTCACAAATAGCCCCCTTATGAATTCAGAGCAAATAGGATTCTCTTCTTATAGTCAATGAGATTGAGAAAAGTTAATGACCTTGCCCAAGGTCTTCCTTGGGCAGGACTAGGATGCCAGCATAGTCCCACCTACCTCAAACCCAGCAGTCCCGTATATATCACTACCTTCTAGTGATTATAACAGGCTGAGTGCCACACTCTGTAAGAACTACAAACCCCCACAATCTGACTTCTCTTGGAACCCCAAGGTCATTTGAAGAGTGCCATTTGAACAGAATCTAGGAATTGTCTGGGAATAGGGGAAGGAAACTGCTCCAGAAGGAGGTGTTGGCTGATTGCAAACACATCAATCACACGCCAATCATTGCTAGAGGAAGCTTGTAGTGTGTTTGTGTGTGTGTGTGTGTATGTGTGTGTCTGTGTGTGTCTGTGTATGTTTGTGTCCGTGTATGATACTCCTGGAAAGCTGGCATGATACTGCATGTGAGGATTCTTACAACATTATACGTGTGTCTGAAACCACTAGAGTCCTAAGCTAATGCGCACCATGTAAATAAACACTTACCCCATTCAGCAGCTTCAGTAGAACCTGGAAGTGAGTGGGCGATGGGGTCCTGTGTCTGTGGCAAGCAAAGATATTTGCCCTTTTAATAGCTCAGTTTCTTCCTTTTAAATAAAGAAAGTAATATCTAGAGCCTGCCCACTTGACAGGATGTTACAAGGCTTGGCTCATTTCTGTAAATGTTTTGAACTCCTCTGAGGTATGTGTTCTGTAAATAGGAGGTATTAATAGCAGTCATCAGAACAGAAACAAAACTGAATTGAATTGCAGTCATTTTCTGGGAAAGGAATACAGACACCACAAAGCATGAAGCCCGTGATGGATCCCCGGCATTGGCCTTTCTTCAAGAGGCAGCTTGGGTCTTGTATAGGACATGGTGACAACCTAGGCCCCAGTCTCAAGTGGGAAAGTGGGTATTCTAACATTTAATTTCCCGGATGATTGCTGTGGTTAGAGGCCCATCTGGCACAGCCCATTTACGAGTGTGTGTGCACAGGGAAGGAGGAGTCTAGCCTGCTGGAAGTCTAATAGAAAGGAAGGGGGGATGCGCAGTGCAGACAGCATCCTTCCAGCACCCTCTACTAAGGTGCTGAAACAAGGATGTTGTTGTACTCATATGCCGCAAGAAAAGCAGTTATGGGGAAGTCTCTCTCTCATGGCTTTTATGCTAGCTTGGTGAGCATTTGGTGATACCTTTGTCTGTCAGTCATGGGTGTAGAAAGGCCAAGAACTGCTAAGAGGAAGATTAAGCTCTGGGTTTGAGAAGTCCCATAGCAACAACTACAAGTCAATGGCAGTTGCTGTAGACACACGGACTCTTGCTCCTGCACATACATAGAGAATCATTTAGGCTGGGGGCATCTTGAAGTTTTGTTATCCACTTTCTTATATCACCCCTCACTCACACACACAAAGGAAGCTGTGAGCAGGGAGTGAAGACAGCCATATGTTAGCATTCATGTCTTCATGGCCCCTTCAGTGGGAGGGCAGCTCCCAAATCCATCAGCAGGCAATCCCATTTCATAAGCACTAATAGGATTTACAGATGTGCAGAAAGTGAGGAAGGTCCTGATGCCCAGCTGAACTCTGGATAGAATTTCTCATAATTTCTCTTACTCAAGGGATCTTGTGTAAACCTGTTCCAGACAGAGTTTTTATTGTATATTATTTCCAATGTCTGTTCAGGTTTACCCCCTGGAGGTCAAGCCTATAAGGCTGTCTGAAAAGCCCTACTTTAGTGGTGGAGGCAGCACCTCCTGTCTGCTGTGGTTATCACTTCTACCCAGGGCTCTGGGTGCACGAGGAAAACTCATCAGTGACTTGATGTGTGTACACACAGGTCACTGAGAAACATCTGGTAGACCCAACTCTTCATGTCCACTTGCCGCATACACCAAAAATGGAGTAGATCTGGGGAATACTTTGAAGCCTGCCCAGGTAACTAAGAGATAAGCTCTATGATGGTCTAACTTCAGAAGGTCCTGTGAGCCTGCTCAAAGAAGAATGGGTGGCTAGCGTTCATCGGCTAGAAGGCCTCCATCTTTATAGACAGGATGCTGGTCATTAGGGACAATGGCAGGAAAGAGGCTTCTTTTTCATTTTGAAATGTAGAAATAGGATTGTTTGCCCCACAGGTAGGTATCCAGACCTGACTTTCCTGTGAAGCCTGCCCACCTTTATTCTTTAGAAGATACATTTCACAGCCTCTCATATGAGCTCACAAGGGGAACTTTAGACAATGACGAAGTGTCTGATGTGGTCAGTTTTAGAGCTTAACGTTTGAAAAGTGATGTTTCCCACTGATCATTGGCAGCAGCTTTCCCTCCTCTCAAGGGCACTAATCCATCAATGAACTCATGCATTTTCTGCGATAACTCTGTACCAGAGCTAACACTTCTTAGGGCCCAAAGGTCTCTGGATCCTCTGCTGCAACTGTGTCTTCAGTAAAGGACAAACCTGCCATCCTTGGATTCTGTCCTCTCATTACAGTTGACCCTTCTAGCAGGAAGGAGTTGGGACACAGCAGTGTTACTGTTTTGCTGTCCCTCACCATTGCCAGGTCCCCTCTAGACTTTGCAAGAGAAGTGGCCATGTCCAGTTGGTCTCTCTGGTTGCCTTATCCTGGGGGAGGTCTTTGTTGTAAAAATGCATTTTCTCACATAGCTGTTTTTAAAGGAACCAGGGATAAAATTAGTAGATTTGGAGACTTAAGCCATTCAAAATCTCTGATTCTTGATTTTGGTTTTTTTTTTTTTCTGTCTTCGACACAGACTTAGCCATCAGTAGTTATTCTTTTCACAGTAATGATGGAATTGTCTGGCTCTTCTTTTACTGACTTGCTCCTATATAATGTGCTGTGTACTTAAGGGTTGTGTGAATAACATTTCTAAGATTTATTTCTTTTAAGATAAAATTGTACTTCTCTGATAGGTAGAATGTCCAGAGATGATAAAGTAGCAAACAAACATCAAATGAAAAAAAAAAAAAACAACCAAACAACCAAACAACAACAACAAAAACCCAAAAATCAAACAAACAAAAATTTCAGGCCTCTCAAAGTGTCTGCCATTAGAAGCTCATGACTACCTTTCCCTCGTTGTCATGAGAAAGGCAAAGACATGGTGACATAAGAAGTTTCGGGTTAATTGGAAATGGCAAAATCTCATTGTTGTCAACCTTCTTCCTCCGTTGTAAGATAACACACTGAGAGTTTCAATAAAACTCCTATTGAGATTGCACTCAAGTTCAGAATTTTTCTTCAAGTCAGTCCAAACTGATAAAAATGACTTACTTAAAAAAAGAAAATAAATTAAAAAAGGAGTGGTTGGCATCAGAGTTCTTCAAGTTATACTGAAAAAGTTTCGAAAGGAGTTTACAGCTATATGCCCTTTATATGGGGGTTGGGACTGCCCACATAGCCCAGCCATTCTTGTCTACCAACCCCAAAATACTACACCACAGGAACTAGAAATATGACCTGCTTTCATAAGCCATCCATGAGGTGATGTCTCGTCCATATTAAATGTCACCAATACATTATTTATGTCAGATGAAAATGTAGATGTGATTACAGTAGGGCTTAGCTTGGCCTAAGAATAACACTTGAACTCTTCCTGGGGTAGTTAGTCATTTATAAATTATATGTTAATCACCACTTTGTTGAAGTATGTATGGAAAACAAGTAAGCCTGTTCTGGGGACACTGAACTTGGAGTACTCCTTTCTTTTCATCTTGAGTTTGCTCTCAGTCCTGTCCTGGGTGCAAAAAGAAGTAGACGCCCAATTAGCATTGATGATCACCTCGTGTAACAGACATGCACATTCCCCTTTTCATATTGGTGACCTCTGACCTGCTCTCTGTCACTCACGGTTAGCACTAGAGGAATGCACAATTGCATAAGTGGAATACACTGCTAGAGGCCACTTTCATCCTTAACTGATCTCTGACGTCAGTTCTCAGTAGAACCATTTGGGTACGTCATCATCTTTGACATTGCCTGACATGATGGCTACAGGAGTACATGTGGGTGGTGTGTCCTGGACCCTGGGATTCCAGGTGACCTCTCATGGCTGACCAACAAGGGAAGCAGAATGGACAGAGAAACATGCCCAGATTCCTTCAGCCACAACCAGGAATCTGAACCCTACTCTTGCCATTATAATAATGCCCAAGCTTTGGAAAGACTCAGTTTTTCTTTGTGTGGATTTCTGTCCAATATAGAGTTATTGGGTTTAGGAGAGAATTGCTGGATGCCATGAGACATTAGTTCATACATGATGGAAAAGTAGGCCATTTCATTTCTTCCCCTGTATGCAGCCCATGAGATTAAATCTCAGAGCGGTCTAAAAAAAGGTCAGTACATACAATGTGAAAAAGGTGTGGTCTTTAACCACAAGGTTAATAGTGTGACAGGTTTGACGGTAAGCACTTAGGCCTGTTTGCACATCTGCAGAGGTTTCAGTCTCTTTTCTGTTGCTATTATAAAATACCCCAACGAAAACAACTTGAGGAAAACGGTGGTTTGCCTGGCAGTACCCAGGGTAGTCCATCGTAGCAGGGGAGTCACAGCAGCAGCTACTTGATGAAGCTGGGCATGTTGCATCTACAGTCAAGAAGCAAAAAGCCAAGAGTGTTTGCAGCGGCTTAGTTCTCTTTTTCCATGCACACATATCTCAGGCAGGGAAAGGCACCACCCACAGGTGGCTAGTCTTTCTGTCTCAGTTAACAGAAGCTGCTCCTGGGGCTAGAGGTGACTTGGTGGTTAAGAGCTCTCACCACTCATACAAAGCACCCAAGTTCAATTGCCAGTACCCATGTTGGGTGACTCCCAATTGCCTGTAACTGCAGTTCCAGGGAGTCTGATGACTTCCGGCTCTGCAGATACTTACAGTCACCTGCAGACACCCAGATGCAGAATACGTGCATACACAAAATAAAAAATAAAAACAAATCTTTCAAAAATGATGATTCCCCTACAGACGGGCCCATCTCCCAGGGTTTCTAGATTCTATCAGGTTGCCAATTAACATTAGCTATCATAGCACATATATGTGGACATACACCTATACCCATGTTCAAAGTAGAAGTTGAGTTACTTTCTTTGTTGAGATACATCTGAATGGCAGTTTAGTTTGCCAGCCACTGCTAATATGTCTCTTGTTTCTTCCCACATTTCAAAGGTTTCCTTAAAGAATTTCCCAGTGTAACATGAAAACTGCCTTCTTTGGAATTTGGAAGCTGTCTGAATCCACAGTTTTACACCTAGTCGGATCCCCTTCAGGCCATCCCGGCCATGTTGTTCTTTTGTTTACTAATATCTTTCCCACAAAGGTTTGACAGAGATGGAGGGCGGGCAGGTAGTAGCAGAATGAAAGGTATCCCACATGTTTTCTGTTGTTTTGGGTATTTTAGAAAGTGTTAAGCTAAGCTATCAAGGAAAACATTTTGGGGCGATATGTGGGAAAGAAACCTCACTTCAGAAATAGGGATTGTACTGTTTATGTAAATCAATTCCTCCTCTCTTCAGTGATGCAGGTCTGTGAAACACTCCTGACAAATATCACTGTGCATTATGGGGAGCAATCCACTCAGCCCACAGGAGGGACCAACAAGCTAACCTACTGCTAGGCAGGATTTCCTGGGGTTCTGGCCCCTGCAGCTTCAAGGACAAATAAAAAGGGAACAAGTGCGTGGTTGCCTAGGCATAGCCTGCACAAGGGTGAATACCAGCAGACATGCTAACATGGACAGTGGAAAGCCCACAAGGCCTCAGTCCTAGACAAAGAGCTGCAGGCAACTAAGGAATGCTGACAGTGAGAATCGTACTTCTCCCCCGGGAGAAGCACACCAATTAGTTATCCAATATCAGACGATCAGCCCTGAAAACATACAGACAAGTGATAGTATATGGACTGAGCAGGCTGTATTTATGTATTTATAAATGTGTGTTTATAACAAGAGTTGAAGACAAACACGTTCTGAATTTGACAGAGAATAAGGTGGAGAGTAAGGGGTGTTAGAAGGAGGGAAGAGAAGGGGAAATGATGTATTATCTTATAATCTCAAAAAATATTTTAAAAATTGCCAGTATTCCCCTCCTGCCTCCAGGCTAACCAGGGCGCTGGGCAACTGTCCCATCACCTGCTGGGGCCTGCCCACCCTCATCAAATCCCCTGGTTCATTTTTCACTTTGATTGAGTCTTGATGGCATAGTGCCAGGTGACATCTGAGGGAGAAAGACTTTTTAGGGAGAAACGCACAAACGACACCTTCCGTAGAACAGAGGTGGGGTCACATAGAGTCTTGCTGGAGAAAGGTGAGTAGGCAGGGCTGGTTACCCTGTCCTCTCCTGTCTCTGGGATGGCAGAAGCAAAATCTCCATGTAGCTAGCCCGAGTCTGCTTCAGAGTCTTCTGGCTCTCTGACTTACCTTATTCTTGAAGGATGAAGCCGAATAAGTTGGCTGAGAGGGAGGAAAGGGGTGGAAGCAGCATGGCCTTCGTGGAGCGCAAAGAGACACGCCCAGTCCTCTGCCCAAATGCAGAGACGTTGTCTCATCTTTCAGCAATCTCTCATCCATGGCTACCCATCCCAAAACCAGGACATGAGTGTGTTTGGTTAGTAGCCCCTCACTCTGGTTTATCGATTACAGTTATTGGTGAACCTAAGCCTTCCTGTTTTGAGAGGCCCTGAGCAGATGTCCATACCCCAACTATCTTTGTGTGTGTTTTACTGGCATCATCATTCATGGTAAGGCAGTAAAACACACACACACACACCCCAGAGGGGTATCCACAAATATACACACAAAAAACACACACGTAATCAATTATATATAAACATATTAAACAGACACAAACCTACAAAACAAACACATAAAAGACTCACATGCATATATGCAAATTCATGCACAAGCTGCACACATAGACACACACATGAGCGTGTGTGCACACTTGCACACATACATCCAAAAGCATATGAAAATGCATGCAAATATAGAATAAAACACAGACATATCCAGGCCAGACTTTAGGACACATATGTTTACCTCTGCACCCTGAACAATAATCCGGACTATATTTTTCTCCTTTCTTCTCTGTCCTGGGGAAAAAAATCACAGAAATTCTAATAGAGGAAGCTGAGAAAGGAAAATATTGACTTCGACAGCACAAACATCTCTGTCTGACAAGAAAATGTTAATTTCCCCCTAAATCAATGTTGACAGATATCAGCTGTGACTGGAGACCTGTCTCTCTGGGAGGAGTTCTCTGCTTCAGAGAATGTGCGCAGTCTGAAAGCACTCTTTCTAAAGGTTAGCTGGTGTCACATTATAGTAGGGTGGAGCTCTAGACCTTCAGGACTGTCCCAGTGTGTTTGCAAGAGCTGAGATTCCCGGGACTCTGTAGAGCAGGAAGGCAGAGGGGCAGATTCCCAGTTGATAGAATGTGCTGTGTCTAGAAGCCTGGGTCCCTACACAGCTGTGCAATGGGATAGAAGCTCTTCTTATATGTGCCGTGGGGCAGCATCTTAAGTGGACATGTGCGAGGAGAAAGTCTAGGAGCAAAGAGAAAAGCCGAATACCTAGGCAGAGGGAATTTTCCAGAATCACACACTTTACCTACCCATTTCCTCTCTGCTCCTGAGATGCACAGTGTGAATACTCTTTATTCAACACTGATACTTTAAAATTCCAAATTAAAATTCCTCTACTTTCTCCCCATGACTACACACATACTCTCTCTCTCTCTCTCTCTCTCTCTCTCTCTCTCTCTCTCTCTCTCTCTCACACACACACACACACAAACACTCTCTCACACATTCACACACAACTTGCACTCTCACATACACATACACACACTGTCTATCTCTCTGTCTCTCTTACACACACACTGTCTCACACACTCTCTCCCACACACATACACATACTCCCTGTCTCTGTCTCTGCGCCTCTCTCTCTGTAAGTCTCTTTCTCTGTCTCTCTCTCTCTTTCTGTCTCTCTGTCTCTCTGTCTCTGTCTCTCTCTCTCTCTCTCTCTCTCTCTCTCACACACACACACACACACACACACCTTTAACTTGTTAAGTTTGAATTGAAGAGCATGGTATCTCCAACCAGCGAGCTCTGACAGTCTGCTCGGCTAAGGCCAAGATTAATGCAGAAGGTTGGTGCAAGGCTGCTGCAAAGCTGCGTGCTTGGAATACGAGATGCCGTGCAGGGGAAAGGCCAAGAAATATGTCTGTGCTTGGAGTTTACACAAGTCTCCTTAGCAACTTGTCTGGATTTATTTCTCCCTTGGTGTATGTGGGTTTCTTCCAAATCCCAAGTGAAATGGGAATCGAGAGCCTTAGCCGGCTCCTCTTTCCCTTCTGCTAGGGCAAAATCTTTTATGTTGAAGAGCAAGGCTTTCATCACTAGCTCCTTCCTTCCCCCACCCCACTGACATAGCTCTGATTCTTTGCACTGTGCGTCTGTGGATCATCGGGGACTTTCCAGAAATCTAGGGCTCTGTGGTGCAGGCGGGGTGGTGGTGGGGGGCGGTAGACAGAGCCCGTTGCTGATGGCCAGTTTCTTGCATGTTCCCGTGTGTGACGTGTGTGAAATGGTCCTGTGTGACAAAAGAGGGGAGACACAAACGAACTCCCATCTTCTCTGCCCCTCCTTCCCGTTTTGCTTTCCTTTCTCTATTCACCCATCGCCCGATGCCAAAGGCCCTGCAGTTTTGATTAGAAGATGACTAGAAAGCTACAAGTCGGGCCTGATTTCTGGGACTTAGCTAGACTGGTTTCGGTGTGGCTGGGCATGCTCAGAGAAGACACCCTTAAATGCTGCTGGACTGAATGGAGCCACTTTGCCTTCCAGCCTAGAGGAGCACAGGAACACTGTTCGAGGGCCCACACCTAAGGAAATCTTAATGTTGTCTGTTACTTTCCCCTCGATTTTAGAGTGGGGGAGGGTGGAGAAGAGAAGCATAGCCGAAAAAATTAAGGTTTGATTTTGGCTCTTTTACAAACAGATGTTGCTTGTCATCCTGATACGGTTAAGCAGGCAACAGATTGTGTGCGTGCGTGCATGCGTGCGTTCGTGCGTGAGAGAGAGAGAGAGAGAGAGAGAGAGAGAGAGAGAGAGAGAGAGAGAGGAAGGGAGGCAGGGAAAGAGATTATGACTAGAAAGTAGACGTAATAACATGGGTAACACCAGGGTCTTGCCTTTCTAAAGCCTTTTGTCAGAGACTGTCTAAATTTGTGACCTGTCTATCTGGTTGCTGCTCTAAATAAGGAAATGTGGAAATCAGGAAACCCCGATGTGGTGTGGTGACAGGGTGAAATGCAGATGTGTAGGGGTAACTATGTCTGCCTGGAAGTGGCGCTGTACCGTTATGTAAGCACAGGGCCTTCCGCTTTATAAGAATCTAGTCACTTAGGTTAGGGTTAGGTGGTTGCTTCTTCTCGCAAGCATCACCATGCAGGCCTCAGGCTTTTCTATACCTTCCCCAGGCCAGGGATCTGAACGTAACAGTCAGAGCTCTGAGGATGTACTGGCCATTTACAGATTGCATATTCTCTTCCTTACAGGGTGCAAGAGACTTCGTCTTTTCTTCAACACCCCTACATTCTAATCTCATTGTGACACGCCTTCCCAGGAACAAATCTTGGCTTTGACTAGGAAGTGTTAAGGTTGGCCAGCCTCCTGGGAACACTTGTGCAGTGTGCGGTTCACTTGTATTAAGGAAATGACAGACGCCTCACGTTTCCGTGTCGAGTCAGCCTCGCGCTAGCTTTCATTTGAACCCCCCCCTCCCTTGCTTTATTGACAATGCAGCTGGATTAGAAGTTGTGGGTTGGCACCTGGGTGTCTTAAGGAGGAAGGAAGATGGTGATTGGGAGCAAACTTGGTCCTTCCCGCAGTGAAAGCCGTCTTTCGTAGCCAGCTGCATGCGAAGCAGCTTGGGACTGGCAAAGCCTCTAGCTCCTTTGTTTCACCAAGTGTGCCGAAAGCAAACCTGGTCCTAGTCCTCGCTCTCGGGTTCTCGCTCTCAGCTCTACCTCTGTTTCCAGGGAACATTAAGTAGGGCCAGACATTTCCTTAATTGCAGGAAACAGAGCCGCACCACTCAACAACCTGAACGCTTACTTTTCGTCCGACTTCATTCCACCAGACCATTTTCACGTACCTGTTCCTTGGTTGACCCACACATGCTGCCATTTGTCATTTTTCTTAAATTATTGATTTCTTTTTTAAGTCCAGGAGTGTATAGTCGGGAGATTATACACGGAGTGTCTGAGCTAGCTTGGCTTGAAGACCAGGAGAACCATGCCCTGCTGTGGGATGACTCTCCCCTCTTTTTCTCCCTTCAATTCAGAGTTTCCTGGGAAAAAGACTTAATTCAGCCTGTATGACTTCAGTACCATATTGTAGATGTAGGAGATTTTTTCACACTGCAGTCTAGGGACCTTGTGGCAATATCAAAGGTGGAAATTGTAGTGTCGCATGGTGTAAGGGCACAGTGAATTGCCCTAGGAAGAGGAACTTCTGGCTGTGCTTTTTAAAATTTTTTTTCCAAGGCAGGTTTTCTCTGTGTAACAGCCCTGGCTGTCCTGGAATTCACTTTGTAGACCAGGCTGGCCTTGAACTCACAGAGATCCACCTGCCTCTGCCTTCTAAGTACTGGGATTAAATGTGTGTACCATCGCCTCCTGGCTGGATGTGCTTCTTCTGTGGAAGCAGTTGGATCTTCACACACACACACACACACACACACACACACACACACACCACACATACAGACACACACAGAGACACACATGGAGACACACAGACAAACACACAAAAGAGAGACTTCAGAGAGTAAAAGACAAGGCATTAGAAAGCAGACAGGCTGTCGGTGGCCTTTCTGGCCTCCCTGCTTCATGATGCTGGCTGCCAAGGTGAACGCTGAAGCGCGTATGTGAACAAGCTCCTCCCCTCCTTTCCTTTCTCTCTTTGACTATTTTCTTTTTCTTTATCTTGCTTTCCCCCTCCCTCCTTCCTTCCCTCCCTCTTTCTTTCTTAAGTCTCACTTTCCCTTTCTCTCACTCTCGCTGTCTCTTCCTTCTTTTCTTCATCGAAACCCGCCTGGTATGCTGGCCCTGTCATTTTGGAATAAAGGATGTCAGTGGGACAGGCATCTTCAGAAGTGAAAGGCGGCACCTCCTTCTGTAGCAGTGCTGCTGACGTCACCACAGACTTGATGCTTACAACCAAAGGCCTGCAGAAGTTAAGAGTCCTTGTCAGCAGGGAGTCCACCTTCCCTTAGTGTAGGAACAATGAAACAAGGCAAAACTGCTGTCTAAACTGTGGCTCAGTGGGAAGGTGAGAGGGCAGTGGAACTCAAGTCAAGAGCCCTGTTGGGGAGAAGAGGTGCAGACTTGGCAACCAATCACTGTGAGATATCTGCTCCTTTGGCACAGTCCTGTTGGTGGAGACTAGATGTCTCCCAAACTGATGAGCAATCAGAAAGTTAGAGTGTTCTCTTGGGGGTGCTACCTCATGCCAAGGGATCATTCCCCTGTGTGCCCATTACGCCTTCCCATTCTTGATTGTCGGTGGCCTCTCTGACACATTTCTTAAGCAAGTAGTCTGGTAGAAAACACTGGAATTTGGGACTATTCTGAGATTTCACATTCCTATTTGATGACTTTTTATTTATTATTATTCCTGGTTTTAAAAAAAAATTCTTTTTAGAGCGCATTGATAGCCAGGGAATTTCCAGGGGGTGGGGGATGTGCAAGTTCCTTATTTGTAGAGCATTTTATTATGGCTCACTCTAGAAATAAACATAGAGTGCCCCAGTGTTGCTTTCTTTTCTTCTAGGAATAAATTTAGTTTTTAAAATATTTCTTTGTGCCCTTGCTCTGATGCCACTTACGCATTAACTTTACAAAAACATTGAGCGACAATTCGAAACCAACTGAAAAACTAAGTTCTGTAAGTTGGTTCTTAGAAATCAAAATATTTTAAATGTCTTGTTTTCCAGGTGTGAGTGGCTGATTTGAAGAACCTGGCAACATGGAGGCCACATTTAAATATTCATAAGAAGTTGGCTTTCCCAGGTAACGGCATTTTTCTCTACTTACCTTCAAACCTTCCATTTCCTCAAATACTGCAACTTTTAGGGCTTTGAAAACTTATTTTTTTTAAGTGTCACTAATTTTTTAATTTTACAACCAATCAGCCTATCTGTACTGGTCCTTGATTCTATGGCGTTTGGGAGTTTTAATTTCATAATAGTGTTTGCTTCTTTTGAAAGCAATTAGGCAGAATTCATTTGAAGACAGCAGGTACCTGTCTTTGAACT